>NC_143190.1:8987500-9727500 GCF_051530095.1 Phoenix dactylifera | reverse complement strand
ACAGGACCACCCCTTTTGTAAAAGCTAAAATGGACAGCTATTCACCCTATTAACGTTCCACAAGGCATAAGCGATAAGCAATGGGGCATATTCAGTGGAATAAACCAAGCACTAACCGACCCTCGTTGCTTTATAAATTATAAGAGAGATCGTAAGCTTTTAGGGGCCACTTCTACTTTGCTGACACCCAACGGCAAAAGAGTCTCCAAATAGGTGGAATTGGTTATATGCTGAAATGATTATGTAACATCATCATATCTTTTCACAAGTTGAATCACTGCATCATGAGCAATGCTAACCAAGAAACACATGCATATGCCCTTTCACCTATCAGATATTGAATTCATTTGCTCCCTAATGGAGACTTTAAACGGGACCAGATCCACACAACTCAACGACAAGGAATCGGGTGCCAGCCTACATGGTTTTCCCTATCATATCTTTTCCTCTCATATAATCTACCTTTTTTTTTCTTGTCTTCTTTTTTTTTTCTTTTTTTTTTGTCCTTTCTATTATACTCTCTATAACTCTTGATTTCACTTTCTTAATAAAATTATTGAATGGGCTACGCACTCTCTTTCCTAAAGAAAATTATTATATAGCATAATCGCTTTTTACGTTGTTCAATTTTTGTTACAATAACGTTTCCAAAGCTCACCTACTGCATGATTTTATAGATATAAATTAATACTACTTGTTATGAAAATAAAGGGTTTCGGACTTAGTCCCACATCGACTAAATAGCGGAGAGGTCTGTTCCTTAAATGGAGGGGGGCTACCCCTTTCTCTTCAGAGGCGTCTTTTGTGGGGCAAAATTGTGAGAGGGGAAGAGACTATGCAATCCCTCCCAAAGCGAACAATATCTCTGAGGAAAAGCAGTTGCCTCCGCTGTTTCAGCCCAGTAGAGACTGAGCTCTGCGGTTCGAGGGATACCCTCGGCCTCATCACTGGTGCTTTAGTTGAGAACCCTTGACCCGGCACAGACCCCTCCGCTTGGGGGCTATGTTGTGGGAATAAAGGGTCTTAGACTTAGTCCCACATCGATTAAATAACGGAGAAGTCCATTCCTTAAATGGAAGGGGACCACCTCTTTCTTTTCATAGGCGTCTTTTACGAGATAAAACCATGAGGGGGAAAGAGACTATGAAACCCCTCCAAAGTGGACAATACCTCTGAGGAGAAGCAATCGTCTCCACTGTTTCAGCCCGGTGGGGATTGAGCCCTGGGATTTGGGGGATACCCTCTGCTTCATCACTAATAATGTTTAGTATCCACACTATAGAGCTACAAACATACGAACAACCAATCTTTGCACTTCGACACACAGTACCAATATTCTTTTGAACACTTGTTACCTACATGAAACCATAGAGCTGGAGCAGCATCGAAAAAATTGTGCTATGTCATATAGCCTAATAAAATGAATCAACCAAGAAACAAAAGCCATGCTAATAGTGGCACATCGATGATTGGTGAATCTAAAAAAAAAAATTGTTAAACCAAAAGATTTGTATGTTGTACCACTGTTATAGTAGATTAATCCCCCAGTAGTAATGAGTCTAAACGATGATAATTGCCAAAGCCATGCCAACCCCCATTAACCGTTGCCTATGGGCGCCCCAAGAATCCCTCCATCCTTTTATCATGGATCCATTGTTTTGTCTTCGCATGGAGGACAATAACTTGGTGCCATCATTTGTGCCACAACTTGCAATACCAAAAGAAAGCATACTCCTAGACAACGCATGGACGTATGCAAAGAGCCATCAGGGTGTGCCTGCAGCTCACACTACATGAGACAAAACATATGATGCAAGAGTTTTTGCCATAAATTAATGCTGAGATTTTTCTAGTTGGAACATTAACTATGCAGTGCCCATGTTGTGAGAGGAACAAAGCTTCAAGGTTAATTTCATATCTCATAAAAGGAAAAAGAAATACAAAACAAAGTAAATGCTTTTTGTGTTCTCTAATAGCCTGCTTAGTCCTCCTTTACCTGAGATTGTCTTTGAGCTGACTTGCAAGACCACTGAGCAAGCATTCAATGTCGGGTCGGGTTCTTCTCCTACCAGCATCGTACGAATGATAGAAACTCTGCTATAGCCATTTCTGTCCGTTCAATATACTCTACGGATGGAGGAATACATAGAGTTGAACATAGTAAAATAAGAAATTGAAAGATTTTGTTGAAATCGTTCATTTGGAAATTTTCCGAAAAGCTAATTATAAGTTCTCTCCATCAGAACAATAGGACCGTTATGCTTATTACTAAACTTGTTGAAGAGATGAAATAGAACCAAAATCTATCTTTCTTCTTGATTTTAATGTGAGAATTACTAAACCTAAAAAGAACAGGTGGCATCACTTGATTCATGTTTAAAGTTAATCTTGACTCCATGTTCTAGGATAAACCTTTTTTTTTTTTGGTGAAGGGGTAAGCAAGGATAAATTAACTATGCAAGTTGTGAAGGTAGTTTGAATTCACCACAAAACCATTTAGAATTTGTTAATTATCTCGTACGAGGAAGTTTAGGTGTATCTTATCTGTGAGGATCCATGTGGGTGTGTGTTTAGTCCCACATCGGTTATTTGCTGGGTAGATCTTAAATGCCTATACAGGATCAAAGAACCCAAATAATATCTTCTGGCTAGCCATTTTGGGTGAGGTCCTGAATTGTTACAAATGGTATTAGAGCGGACTTGGCTCATAACCTATATAGACTAGGGGACACTGCAGCATGGACCATTGGGGCTGACCAGGAGTCGATTGTGGTGTTTGTGATTAGATTCCAATGAATTTGAACCTTTAGCTTGACGAGTACATTAGGGCTTGAATAGAAAAAGTATGTGAGGACTGTGCAGGCGTATGTTTAGTCCCATATCGATTATTTGCTGAGTAAATCTTGGGTACTTATACAGAATCAAAAAATTTAAATAATACCTTCCAGCTAGCTATTTTGGGTGAGGTCCTGGGTTGTTATATTATCTTTACTTTTGATAAGATAAAATTTGTAATATTAGTTGTAGAAAAGGCAATAATCTGAATGTCAAAAAATATGCAGTGCCTATTAAACTTATAAATGAGCATAACTAATTATATGGCTCTATCATATGCCCCATAGAGAGGGTCTAAAGCCGTATAAAGAAAGTTCTCTAGGTCAATGGTGGCTTGCATTGGTGGAAACATCCTTTCTGTTGCACCAAAAACAAATTTATATCCGTCCAACCACTTCTACGTATGCACAAGAAATCATTTTTTTTAGTAGTTTGTACAATAAAGTACTCGTCAGCATAGTTCCATGACAGCCGATCAAACTGCAGCCTCCTGATGATCTAAAATAGTATTGTTGCCTTACAATGGTATAGAGTACTGGAACAAACAAGATTGCAGGTGGAAAGTAATTCTACGGCATCTTATGCAGCCAACTATATAGAAACTATTGTATAGAATTCTTATGGAACTATCTTATGTATTGTAGTAGAATGGTGGAATTTTCTTTTGGATTTACCCCCCCTCTCCCACAAAAAAAAAGGCAGAAGGGGACTAATGCGAATTAAGAAAAAAAAATCAATATCTTGAATCTTAAGACAATATGCAAAATATGAAGTCACTTTTACTTCACAAAACATTAGGCATACATTGCAGCATGTTTCCAGCAGGTATCTGCTTCGACAATATATGGTCTTAGTTCAAGAAAGAAGAGTTGATCTGATTCAATTAAAAGTAGGACAATTTAATTCAGAAATAAAGTTGAGCTAACTTGAATTATGCAGTCCTCAAAGAGTACTGATATGCAGCCCCAGTCCTAATATCAAATAGTATAAACATGGAGAGTGTTGCTGTTGAGAACTGACTAGCCTCAAGCACCATGGTGAAAGGCGTGACGACGCTGGAGAGCTCGGCGATTATCTGCTTTGGTCGGATTGGAGAAAGTGAGCAGCGCTTGGTCGCTATAGCAAAGATCCTCTTGGATGGTAGCACTCCAACCTAAAACAACATAGAGTAAGGAAGTCTCTAGTTGGAACATATCCGATAGAGGACTCTCCGATGCCTAAGTCAGTATAGTTATCAGAAAACAGAAAGACGTTGTCTCTCAATTTATTAGAGTATTCTTCTTGCTTACTTACCTCTTCTCCCCCTTCCTTATTTTTGTCTATAGCCGGTGAAGGAGCTTACCAACCACCAGAGAATTAGGACATATGGGTTGACCATAAATGATAGGCTAGAGTACAGCCTGAACATCAAGTATGAATGATTCGCACACGGATGACATCTTGCCTGTCACATTGGTGGGATCTTAATGATCACTAGGTCCCCTTATTAGGATGTGGCCAACTGTGGGAAGTTTTCGGTATACAAGCTCGACAGTATGGCGCTTGGCCCGCCTAGTGGCCGCTCCCGATTTGCCACGTGTTAGCGTCGTGACATGTTTTAATTGATTGGACCTTCTGGTGGGTTGTAGCCGGTTTGAAGGCGTATCAGGGAGAGATCAACTTCCACTCAGAAATTGGACTGGCTGACAAAATTCTTTGCTCCCATCATCAACTAGTATTGTCTTAACCTAATTCATCCATAATTATATCCTAGCCAATGAATCTTATCCCACCTATTTTAGTATGAAGAAATGTTAGTGCAACACCACTTATCTCTTGATACCAGGTAGAAAGATGAGATTGGTCGAACTCATTAACCCTTAATTTAGGAGCTAAATCAGGTACTCACATTAGAACAGAATGATGCAAAAATCTAAATATAATCATATGTTAAGATAAAATTACATTATACAATAACACAATAATCAAAAGATATTGGGGTATTAATTAAAAATGAGATAATTGATACTTATTTCAATCATTCATTCTATATGACACCAACGGTCGACCTTTCTCCTATAATCGTGGGACCAGCACTAAAAACTTTATCAATACTCATCTAAAGTTTTAATTTAGTGCCAGTGGTGCCATCCTTATGAAAATTTTGATTGTGACTTCCAATATTCATTATCTACATCATCTCTTTCTTCAGTAAATTAACACTGCGACAATGAAAGGAAGATGCAACACTAGATTGTCTTGAATCTGAGCACGACGTGCAGAAAAGAACAAAGTAATTGGTGGCCTGATGGTGAACCAATACTATAACATTTTTCTACTATTTATAATGCAAACAAATATAGTTCATAATATGCAATATGTGTGCGTAGAATACTTCATTGAAAGCTATCACTTTCCTTGGTCTCAGGTATATTGTTTGTCCATTGTCACAGTCAAAATAGAAAGGAGAAAATGGACGAAATTGCACAGATAAAATCATATGCTACACCATTTCTTAATCTTTAGATTGCTATTAGACTATAATAGGATCAAAAATTACAAGGTATTTGCTTTCTTGATGCCTAATAAATGGGGAAACAGGTTGGCGCGAACTCACCCAGCTTGGAACAGCAACGTAATTTCTTTGAAGCATGAGAGGATGATATCAAATTGATGGGTGGATTCTTTCATCTCATTTCATCAAGGATGTGCGGAGGAGATTCTCACACACAAATTTTGATAGAAAGCAAGGGAGATTTGTCTTTATTTTTTTTCGAGGATGCACCATCCAATGGGTGTGATCACTGGGCAAGCCCTAACTCAGAGATCCACAAACTTTATTGAGAGCTAATACAAGCATCCAAGAGCTAATCTTCTTCTAATGAATTTTAGTAGTGCTAAGAGGAAAATTAATTTCTAAGAACTTACATGGTACTACTTTATTCTTTTTCTCAATCCTTGTAGAAGGAAACTTCCAAGGAACGCAAGGTATTCCTTTAGAAAGCATATAGAAATTAATAGACACACTCCATGTAGTATATGTGCCAATTAAGCTTTTTCGATCCATTAATTACGCCATTATACTAAATACAATTTTCCAATACTATTCTCCTGCTTCTGAAGTGCTTTTTGGTTATTGATTGATACTTCCATTTAATAAAGAAGCAAGCACAACAATCTACCGCAGCTAGTTTTTTTTTTTTTTTTTTTTAATCATGCTACAAACAAAAATTATCATTATTCCAAGTTTTCAATGCTAAACGGGACAATCACTCACTGAACAACAATTAGTGAATATGCTGAGATCCAAAGATGGTGACATTACTGTTGTTTTTGCATAGATGCAATCAAATGCTATCAGAAGGAAATCTATTTTACACTTTGTAGTGGTTCAATGAGTATCCAAATCTATCATTCTATCTTTTTTGTTCTCCAGAAGTCACTATCTTAACATAGTTTTTCGAAATAGTGGACAACCACAGCAGACGAAGGGGTGGGGTGGGGGAGGGAGGGACTACCCTACGTGACAAGAAAAAAACTAGGATACAACATATGAGAACTGCCATTCCAGTCATTGTTCCCCTTCTGGAAAATTGAAATGGGCCATGCCATCTGCCCCTCACTATATTCTCATTGCCAAAGTAGTTTATACACCAGCTCAATAGGGATCTGCTTGTCTTTGATCCTCTACCAAAGGACCAGCCAACACCCAGGCATGGGACTGGAATTAGTATGAGTTAATGAATTCTTTTTGTATACTTCTCCTTAGAAACTTAAGTGCATTGGGGTGTCCAGACTGTGTAAGAGCCCAACTCCAAAGATGATATCATTCATCTTCACCATCCAGTTCTATTACAACTAACCTTTTTAAAGGCAGGTATTGATGCTTCACTATGTATCCTTATAGAGCTTAGCAGATCACTAATCTCCAGCAGAAATAAGGATTGAACAAAGGAATAGATATTTCCATAACATGAAGCTTGACTACGTGCTCTAAAAATGTGTGATAACATTTTATGCAATGCCATACCTTGTTGTTCTCTAATAGAGAAGTTATATTCTAGTTGCAGAGTTGGTTCTGTAATATATACTATTCTGCAGTACAAGTTGGATCATCTGCCCCTTAATTTGTTTAAAGGTATAATGAAGGACATCATTTAGTTTCCCAACATTAAGTATTCAAATTGATTTCATTCACAGGTTAAGTTGACCTCATAGATTCAAAAAAACAAAAAAAAAAAAGAGGGTTCTTGAGTATAAGGTAAGTCTCTCATGTAGTAAATACTTGAAATGGAGTGTGATGCGGGATTTGCACCCCGTCACCAGCATAGTCCCCACCGATCCGAGCAGCAGAAGAGAAAGTATCTCTCAGAAAGTATTGTCCGCTTTGGGTCCGATTCGGGAGTCGAGCGTACCCGGAGCCCTCCTCACGGCGCCTCACGGTTTTGCCCCACAAAAGGCGCCTCCTGAGGGAAGGGTTATTGAGCCCCCCATTATATGGCACAGACCTTCCCGCTACACGGTCGATGTGGGACTAAATTCGAGGAACCCCCCATAACACAGCCCCCCAGCGGGGAGGTCCTGTGCCCGGGTCGGCTCCTTACTGGATAGGCGGAGGTTCAGGCCCTCTTTCTAGCGCCATCTGATGCGGGATTTGCACCCCGTCACCAGCATAGTCCTCACCGATCCGAGCAGCGGAAGAGAAAGTGTCCCTCAGAAGGTATTGTCCGCTTTGGGTCCGATTCGGAGGTCGAGCGTACCCAGAGCCCTCCTCACGGCGCCTCACGGTTTTGCCCCACAAAAGGCGCCTCCTGAGGGAAGGGTTATTGAGCCCCCCATTATATGGCACAGACCTTCCTGCTACACGGTCGATGTGGGAAAGTCGCACGGGTGCCTTTTTTTTTTTTTTTTTTTTTGGTACAACGACTAGGAAGATAGTAAGAAGATTGCGTAAGAGGGAGGGGGTGGCTACAAAATACGTCCAAAAGATTTCTCCCTAGTGATGAGCAGCGAAGGAGGTGACCCAGTCTACAACTCTATTCGTCTTCTGATATATATGAGCAATCTAAAATGAGTCACAGTCTCTTGCTATCCTGCGGATATTTTTGAGCAGTGAGTGGCCATCACCCCTCCACTTCTCATCTCAAATCCACTCGACCACCATCGCTGAATCTCCTTCTAGAAAGATATTGTTAGTCCTAAAATACGTCTTGCTATCCTTGGACTGCTATACTACTACTTTTACAGTAATTAACTAGAAACTACCTCTCGAGAAAACTCCTGAAAATTTAACTCCTGTCTAATGTTGCAATGAGCACTTATTGTATTATGAATAATCCTCAACCAATCATTCCATTTTTATTATTTTTTGCTGCTTTTCTTTCGCATGCATGCACGAGTTTTAATTTTTCAGAATTACTCAGCATCTTTCAAGAAAAATAAGTCATGTGACAATGGACGAAGTTATCCATGGAACTCTTGGTGACCTGCTACTTATGATAATATCCTTATGTATTTTCTTAAACTCATTCAAGCTCCTCATATGTTAATCTATTATTGGATTGGGAAAAAACAAAAGAAAGAAAACACACGTGGCATATTGCTTACTTGGCAAGATATGGTCCGTCCAAGTATGGGCCATCCTAGTAGTATAGACAACAAAAGAGAACCAAACATGAGACTTCTTACCTGCTTAACCAAATAAACCGCTCTAATATTTTAAATTACAGATGCCACCCTCACTTGTCTTAAAATAACTAGAAAACCCCAGTGGGTTCAACAAGTGTGAGAATCTGTACCAAAAAATAAATAAATAATAGATTTAATTTGTGGAGACTTACCAATTACGATACTGGGAAACAAAACATAGTTCATGGACTAAAACAGGATAAAAAATCTACCTTAACTTTCTTGGATGCTTCACTCCAAAGCAAGAGAATATCCAAGTGAAAACCATTAACGGAATTTTCTCAAAAGGGACCACCAAAGGAAGTAAAAAAAACACACACATATTCTCGTTTTATTCTTTTCTTCTGGTATATGATTTATAATTTTATAATTATGATCAGTTAATGGTTTATTAGAGCTTTTATATTTACAAACATATAGGTACATAAAAATTTATATGATTTTCATACAAATTGCAGGCATTCAACATGAGATTCCATTGGACCCATAAATTAAATATAACCCAAAACGCTGTACCTCGTAATACTTTGAGCCAATATATTTAATTGATTCGTCCGGCTTTAATGCAGCTAGGAAAGGTCGTATCATAGAGGTTAAGAAAAAAAAAAAAAAAGTTTAGAAGGACAATAAGTGTACTTGGACTATAGTTATTATCTCAAATTACAATATTTAATATATTAATGACTAATTATTCAAGCCCTCGGTGTTTGAAAAGACCCATATGACAATAATGTATCCCAAACTTAAAAGGTGCCACAGCTCTCCATCGTTGTCATGGCTAATAAACTAGTTGAAAGATTCGTAGCCTGTGGTGGTGGGCCATGCAATTAGATCACAATTCTATACGTTGAAATGACTTCCAGCCGGACACCAGCGCGCACAAGCTTTCTCCACTTGTTTTTCACAAGCTGGACCAAATTGGTTCAGCTTTCATGCCATTTGACCCCACTCAACCCAATTTCAAAGGCCAGAATAGCTCGATTCCACACCCAACCTGGCCCACTCCACCCAACCCAGACAAAGAATATTCCTCAATCTTCCACCTTTCTCATTCTTGAATCGTGCATTCTTTCTACTTCCACTGTGCCCTACTGTTTATGATTATGATTACAGTTGGAAGAAGACTAGCAATGAGCAGCCTAATGGTTGGACTTTTACTGTTAAAACTTCGAGATATTTTCATCGCATTTGATACAGAACTTTTATTTTTGGGGCTTGATGGAGCCTTGTACGGCTGTTTTTAAACAACGATAAAATAGTACTATGAAAAGAGTTAAATAAAAACACTTCAGAGTCCCACAAGGAGGCCATTTTGTCGTCTTGCAAATTAATTTCATTCAAAGTGGATTCACGTTTTAACTTGTCGATCTCACAAGAAATTATAGTAATCTCTTGGAGTATACGGCTCTGCACCGCACCAATCATATGTTCATCTCCATGATCATAATAAAAACAAGCATTTATGGTTGGGATGATGCATGTAGTGTAGGATACAAGTGTTTCAGTCTCATGCCTCCCCAGCTTTGCTTATTTCACAAGGAAAACGAAGGCCGAACCTATTATCACCTACTGGAATACCAATTCTTTTCTATTTCTAGGAGCAAAAATTATATACGGCAGGTGCCATAAAACAAAATCTAGAGTGAACTTTTTATTTTGCTATATATCCTCTAATATGCATCTTAATGGAGAAATCTAAAAATCAAGAACTTCTTCTACTGATCGAGTGGTCAGTCCCATGATTAGAAGAAAAAAAAATATCGCACATGGCATTGTTTTTTTTCTTCATCAAGTTTCTCCATTTGTCCTCTTACTCGTCAAGCCATCTCTCCTGTTGATGAGATTTTTTTTGAATCCCTTTCTCCTCCAAGTCTCCATCTTGTCCATGATCTTTGCACTTATAAGTTTGTGCAATCTAAGAAATAATATGTATATAAATTTTTTATATTAAACAAAACTAGAAAACTGTGTATTATATCTTGGTACCGATGAACACCATATTTTGAAAACTGTGTATTAATTTACCTAAAAGTGTGTATTAGTTTGCTACATTATTAATTTATTTGGTGTGCATTACTTGGCCATATAGTGTGTACTAAAACAAATATGGTTTAGAAATTATGTATCGATTTATTTGGAGGTATGTATTGGATCACTACTGGATGTATATCAAAGACGTTTGTAGTATGTATCAGAAAGTTAATGAATGTGTATCACTTGACTATGTAGTATGTACTGATGAATATGATGCTCTATAAGTTGTGTATCAATTTGCTTAAATATGTGCATTTGATTGCTAGCTGACTAATTTTTTTAAACATGCATTGATGAACATTATGTTCTAGTGTGTGTATCAATTTACTTATAGATATGTATTGGTTTGGTAGATGACTAATTTGCTTGGTGTCTATTATTTTATTGTTTATTTTTTAATTATAGGACTGACGACTTCGTTAATAAAATATTTTGACTTTTAGAATTTTTTTTTAAGAAGATCCCTAGAGAAAATTTAGTAAAATAGAAAATTCGTTCCATATTTTCTTCTTTGGTGCCTAACCCCGACTTTTGTTCCAATTTCTATTCAATGAAGAATGGATGCCTTCTAAGTTCTAAGATTATTTATATAGATCGAGCAATCAGGGAGACTAAATAAACTAAACTAATACCAAGGTGACAATAGCCAACCAAGTGGAAGAGCCCCATGCCCCCGCTTATAATCACGGCTTGCCACCCACCCCACCAAACCAAGGAACCAAAACAAACGGTTAGAGGAAGGGAGAAGTAGAGGCCACCCTCCTCATGGACCTAAGAAGGTCCAAATCCGTACCTACGCCGCCAAGACGCCACCAGCCGCCGGAGGTTCTTCTTGGCAGGTACGAGTTCGGCCGACTCCTCGGCCGCGGCACCTTTGCCAAGGTGTACTACGCCCGCTCCCTCGCCGACGGCTCCGGCGTCGCCGTCAAGGTCCTCGACAAGCCCGAAGTCCTCGGCACGGGCATGGCCCCACGAGTCCTCCGCGAAGTCTCCGCCATGCGCCGCCTCTCGCATCCTAATATTCTCAAGCTCCACGAAGTCATGGCCACCAAGTCCAAGATATATCTGGTCATGGAGCACGCCGCCGGCGGCGACCTCCACTCCCTGGTGGCCCGCCGAGGCCGCCTTCCGGAGCCCGTCGCCCGGCGCTACTTCCAGCAGCTCGTCTCCGCCATGCGCTACTGCCACGCCCGCGGCGTCACACACCGCGACGTCAAGCCGCAGAACCTCCTCCTCGACCGCCACGGCAACCTCAAGGTCTCCGACTTTGGCCTCTCCGCGCTCCCCGACCAGCTCCTCAACGACGGCCGCCTCCACACCGCCTGCGGCACCCCGGCCTACACCGCGCCGGAGGTCGTCCGCCGGAAGGGCTACGACGGCGCCAAGGCCGACGCCTGGTCGTGCGGCGTCATCCTCTTTGTGCTGCTCGCCGGCTCGCTGCCGTTCGACGACGCCAACCTCGCGAACATGTACAGAAAAATCCACAGGCGGGAGTACGAGTTCCCCTCGTGGATCTCCGGGTCGGCGCGCCGGCTGGTGGCGAGGCTGCTCGACCCGAACCCGGAGACGAGGATGACAATTGAGGCGCTGGCGGATCACCCTTGGTTCAAGAGGTCGCTCAGTCTCGACTCCCAGCTGAGCCTGATGGACTTGCCCCCCCGCGACGGCGCCGCTGCGTGGGCTGCTACCACCATGAACGCTTTCGACATAATATCGCTGTCGTCGGGACTGGATTTGTCGGGCTTGTTCGACGACCGGAAGAAGAGGGAGAAGCGGTTCACGTCGACGGCGTCGGTCCAGACGATCATGCGAAGGATCGAGGAGATGGGTGCAAAATTGGGCTACTTGGTCGAGTGGAGGAAGGAAGGAGCTGTTGGGTTGCGGAGGTGGGGGTCGGTGGTGTTGGTGGTGGAGGTGTCGGAGGTGGTGTCGCCGCTGCTTCTGGTGGAGCTGAGGGTGGACGACGGCAGCACAGGTGAAGTAGAGGAATTTGGTTGGGAAGAATTGAAGGCAGAGCTTGGGGACATTGTTTTTGCTTGGCAGAGTAGTGAGGATTCATGAGGGTAGAAGGGGACTCCAATTTGGCTGTTAACATTAGTGTAGATACAGTGTTTCCTACAATCCAGAGGAAGTGTTTGTTGTTTGATGCACTAGAATTTTCTTTGTTTCTTATTTTGGGTTTGTTTTCCCATTTCTAGTCATGGGATAGATTGGAGTGAGTGTTGGTTCCCGGCCAATTGAAGAGGTCTCATGTCAGTAATTCGCTATGGGAAGAGAATACCAGTGGGGAAGTAGTGAGTTTCCACAGTTGAGAACATTCCAAAGAGTCTCAGTGAATTGTTGGCATCCTTTCAGGTGTAGAAACATATGCAAAGGAAAACTGGATTTGTTTCATGCTGCTTATTTGCGAAAAATTTTGAACTCCCAATCTTTATATGTAAAAAGCTTGTGCTCCTCCTATTTTGTTTTAAGTTACTCAAGTTTTGGGCAGGGTGGGTAAAGTTTCAGGTCAGGTTAGGCCTTAACAAGATCCATTGATAGGTCTAGGCATATCATTTATGTTTTAATACTATAAATAGATTCAACTGCTAAATTCTATATAAGTATCCTTGCCATACATATTGTGTGAAGGATGTTGGAAGAGAAAGTGCAGGTATCGAATCAAAATTTTTAATTTTTTAGATAAGCCAAAACTTTGAGATTGTTATTGAAACGCAAACAGTCTAGCCGTGGACTAGGTTACATAGTTTTTTCTTTTTCTGGAGAAAGTCTGCAGTATTTTCAGATAGAGTTACAGCCAATGGCTAATTATGCCGGTCCCTAGTCACCTCCATCGAATGCCGCGTTATATATGCTACCATATTGAAATCACTACCAACTATTATGGTGGAATGAAAAAATAAGAAGAAGAAGAATGGGTCTAAAGACGTGTGCAATCTTTTTTTTTTTCTTTTTTTCTTTCTAAAACAGATATTTCATGCATTACGAGTACTGATACACTCAATAAAATGAGAAAACAAATCCCAGACTCTTTCTTTTTAGCCCATAAGATGCCTCCAGGGTGACAGGCCACATAAAAAGCTATTCAGTCTGCGGTCCAGTTAGCCTCTCTAAATACATGTTAAGTCTGCGGTCATTCCATCTTTCACCATCACCCAAATATTTCGAAGTAGAACCCAATCTCCTCTTCAGTTCCAAGCTGTATCATTCCTTTCATTTATCTACTATAAAGAAGAAAAAAAATTAGAATTATAGTAAGCCCTCTAGTTGTCGATAGCTTCTCATCTTATATTATCGAAGCAATTTTCATTTTGAACACCATTACACCACCGAATTCCTCTCCGTCCGTTTCCCAAAAGAAGAAACTATGGTCTCCAAGCCATGGGTTTGGAAGGCATCAAACATCACCTCTAAAAAAGGAGAAACATGGGGTCACATCACAACAGAATAAGGGCCGTCATGGCTGCCGGCGGCACAGTGGTATTTCGGCTCCATCATGTAAGCAGATAGAGACATAGCATAACGTATCCTTCACCACGAGACTGCTGCATCGTCCCCGCCCCACAAATACATGGCGAAATTGGTGGACGACAGTTCTTGCTCTTATGGTAACTCACTGGTAGAAACGGAGGGAGGGACTGGTGGATGAACGCGATCGCTTCTAATGTTGAAATAAAGGAGAAGAAAAAGGGAGGTGAAATTAAGAGAAGTGTAAAATGATGCGTGCATCTTGGCGTGTAAGTTTTGATAGATGAAGAGATATCCAAGAAAACAAGCCATATGAAAAATGACCGTGCTTCCGTGAGAAAGGGGAAGAAACAAGAGGCGACATGTTTTAGGAAAGGGCACGCGCGATGCACTTGGTCGGGGACAAGGGGCACACCTGGAGAGGGGAGGACCGGGCAACACCACCGAGTTTCAGTTACATGTGGGAATAGGTTTTTCCAAAAGTTTGCAATCCTTGAGGCCTTATGGTGAAGGTGATTTTTAATTTGACAATTCTCTTACATCAAGTTGAATGCTGGATTTGAGCTAGAACCGGCAGAGAATAGAAAAAAAAATTGCAAATGGCCGAGCAGCCCGTGAACTACTCAAGCTCGACTCAACTCGAATCAATTATTACCGAACTCGAGAAACTGGAGTTATTTTTGGAGTCAAGTTTGAAAAGCAAAATACTTGGATCGAAAATTTACGAGCCTTGTTGAGATTGTATATAAATATATCTATATATATCTATACATACATACATACGTAGATATTGGAATTTACCTCCTACCATACCCTAACATTTAGGCATGAACAGAACAAATTTATTATTCATCAAAACCCATAAAAAAAAATTCCTGCCGTGCTAATATTCATGATAAATGAAGTGGGCATATCACCCAAGAGACTTTGATAATTAGGTTTTTGGCACAAATTTGTGTGCATTAAGAGGGACCTTGAACCAAGCTTAAAACTGTTTTCCCAACTGACCTAGAAAACTTGGGCGTACATTTTCTTTTTTGTTCCGATTATGGTGGATTTTAATATCGCAATCCACCATAATGGCAGGCAAAGGCATCATTTCTTGCAGCAGTTTTGAACTCTTTCAGCTATTTTCAAATTGGGGTTAAATAGCATACTATTATATATTCTAAACATTTTTTCAAAAGACATGCATGAGTGTGTCTAATGGTGTTTATAATTCAATATTAATGATTGCAAATGCAGGTCAACCAGTAGTTTTGAACTTCAAGAGTCCACGTTTTTCACAAAATGTGCAGATAAACTAAAGTCTTAGGCATGTAATGCTTTTAAAGCAACTTTTATTCCATGTATAAAGTGGGTTAAGACCAAATTTATACACAGTACTCCTCTGCATCAACTTTAGGATGACATGTATTAATCAAGGTTCTGCTTGGCATCAAGTACGAAAATTTCTTAATACAAGTATCAAAGATGTTAAAGAGAACAACACCGTTCATTAGATAGACATACTACTGATGGTGCCAATACGTAGCATCCAAAATAAGAATCAGATAGATTTCCTTTACAATGCACAGAAAGTTGACAACATCAACAGTAGGCAGTTTCAGAATTTCTTTATACCTGGTTTTGTTTGCTGTTGACAGAGCTCTCAGGAACCCGTGCAGCAGCATCCCAATGATCAGTGGAGGTGCTCAAGACTAGCCACCTATTGGATCGAAGCGGTCCTACCCATCTTCTCACCAGCCACAGCGCCACGCATAGCATCCCCGACTGGAGGAGCAGGGGCAAACTCCGGGAGACACGTATTGATTCTTTGGTCATGTGGCGGTGGCTGGAAGAAGTGGTTTGGGTCATCTTGGATAGGAATAGCAACATCAGATGTTGCATCAGGTGGACTCCCACTGAAAGGCATGCTGATTGTTGATACGTCGGAGATGTTCGGGTGCAAAGGACTCATACCAGTTACTCTCTTTACGGTGTGCTCTGCCATCTTCACCTGTACGTATAGACATTAGATTGTTTACAAACGCCTGATCAGATAGGTCTGCCTATAGTTGGAGACAATTTCAATAAAAACATAGGATCAAATGCAATTTTTCTTCAAAGAAACCATCTAATAAAAATCTAGCTGTCCATTTTCACAGTCACCATGAATCAGGACTATCAATTAGTTCCATTTACATGATTGAAAATACCCGCATCATCCATGTACTTCAAGCAATATGCTTGATAGCATGGATGAGTTAATAGGCAAGGATAAAAGTGCTGACCAAGCTATTACTATGTTTAACCAATCTTATGAGAGAGGCAACTCCTCAACCACAAATTCCACGAGGCTGGCACAAGCATAACAGCTGTATGAACCAAAATATAAGGGAACTGGCAAACCATCATTTTGAACATGGAGTTTCATATGTAGTTAGCATACCTTAGCTCTCAGAGTCTCTACATCTGCTTTTAGTATCCTATTATCCACAGCAGCATCATTGTACTTTTGGTCGATATCAGTAAGACGCTTTAACAACGATGAGTTTTCAAGTCTTAATTGTGAGACCTATGTAACAATGTCATTCAAGTCAAACAAAATCATGGCATTGTTTGCAAATTACAAGAAAACAGACTTATGAAACCAGACCTGTGCCTCGAGCTCATTCAAATGTGCTTGCTTTCTCCTCCTCGAACGTCTTGCCGATTCTCGATTTGAAAGCATCCTGGCGGCAAACAAATCAATTGAAATTCAACCAAACAAATTACAAATCTAACGCATTAGAAAAGTTAAACTTGTACGCCTTCACAACAGATAGTGGGACCATCAACAGTAGCAAATATCTATGGCAACTTAAAGATGTAAAAGGTCTTACTGAAGATTACATATTGTTCCCTATGGATCAAGGATTTTGCTCTTGGGGAACAGGATGATATCCGCAGTATCATCATCCAAAAGGAAAGCAGAAGCGAGACAAATGCAGGACATCAATTCTCTCTTGAACTGGGATGTTAATGCACACGGTGATCTTTCTCCTTGAGGAAGAAACGGACCCAACAATGAAGTGCAAGATACGAGGAAGAAGCATTGAAGAGAACTCTCACAGAATAATGGAGAGTAGATCTAGGAATATTATTTAATTTAAGATGCTCTTTACAATGGCGAGGAACTTCTATTTGTAGTTAGAGGAACCGGTGAACCTTCCCACAAATGTGTCCGCATTCGTTTCTTTCAAATGAGGAAAACAAAAAGAATATTTTCTATAATATGCCTCTTGATAATATCTTGACTCATCTTAACGTCGCTTGATCAGATATGATCTTCAAGATTATTTTGTAATCTGCGGTAGCCTTCTAGAACTGACTTAAGCGTAGAAACCAAGAATCTATGGTGGCTAGCTTGTTCTTCCATTTTGACCAAGTATTGACCATGGGACGTGTTCCCAGTGTTGATGGATCATACTTTAAGTATCTGTTCAACTGGATCTTTTGGTGTAATTGCTGGCAATTAAGCTAGATCCAGCTTCTCATCTCCATCGAAAGCAAAAAGATTTGCAACATTAACGATAGGAGAGAGATCATACCCCTCGAGAAGCTCAACACGATAAGCATTGTCATTGACCACCATAAATTTTGAAAGGGCCAAGCTTCCATTGGTTTAGCTTGTTGTAGGTTCTAGCAGGAAATCTCTCCTTCTGAAGGTAGACCATCATAAGTTCACCTTCTATGAAAACTTTGTGCTGATAGGGTGCGTCAGTGGCTTCTTTATATTTGGTATTAGACTCCCCAAGCTGCTTCTGTGATTATGAATGTTTTCGATCTGATCCATCAAGTCTTTTGCATCACAACTAACTACCTGCGTATTTGGTAGCAGCACCAAAGCGAGCACACTGTTTGGTGTCCTCCTATACACAATCTCTAATGGACTTGAACCAGTAGAACGGATGCACGAGCTATTATAAGCGAACTTGGCTTGAGGAAGAGCCAAGTCCAAACTATCAGCATGTCTCACACAAGGCATCTGAGTAAATTCCAGAGGCTTCTATTGACCACTTCAATTTGACCATCCATTTGAGGGTGGTAGGCACTGCTAAACTGCAATGTTGTCCCCAATTTTAGCCACAGCATCCTCCAGAAGTGACTCATATATTTTATGTCACGATTTGAAGTGCCAATCTTAGCAACTCCAGGCAGTCGAACCACCTCTATTAAGTGCAAATATACAACATGAGAAGCATCCATCATCTTTCTGCAAGGGATGAAGTGAGCTAAACCTATCCACCACTATAAATATGCAGTCAAATATGCATGGTGTTCTAGGCAATCCAAGAATGAAGTCCATGCTCACTTCGATCCATGGAGCTATAGGGATAGGCAAAGGGGTATAAAGAACTATGTTCAGCACATAACCAATTGCTATATGGCAAATCTGACATCTCATCATGAACCAAGATCACATCACACCAAATCAGGGCCAATGATACTTTCTTATACAAGGGCCATGGTTTTGTCCTGTTCAAGATGACCACCCAGTCCTCTAAAGTGTAGTTCTTGGATGATTTTCTCTCTCATGGAACAATCTGAGATGCAAAGGGAAGTTCTGAAGAAAAGTCATCAATCATAGAGAAGTTAGGAGTACGTTTGTGCTTAAAGACTAGATAGCTCCAAAATCTACATTTTCTTATGCAGATCTTTTAGTAGGTCAAAACCCACTACCTCTGCAGAGAGAGTACCAAGTAGAATATGTTGGTGGCTGCGTGCATCTGCTACTTAGTTCACAGTGCCGAACTTTGCTTGATCACAAAGTCCAACTGTTAGCAGAAATGTAGTCCATCATCCATGTCAGCAATTAAGGTGGTGATTTCCATCAAGGACAATGCCTCACGATTAGAGTACAAAGTCACATTGTTGGAGATACGATTTATGACATTGCAAGGCCTATGTTGTAGCATAAAACTCTATATCGTAGGTAGAGTAATTGAGGCGGCTTTCATTCAGCTTTTTGTTGAAGTAGGCCATTAGTTGACCCTCTTGAGAGAGAACTGCGCCAATGACAACTTTAAATGCATCAATTCAACCTCGAACACTTTGACAAAGTTAAGTAGTCTAAGATAGGTACTTGCATTATTAACTCTTTCAATTTGTGGAAGTTTTTCTTGACATTGAACATCCAAATAAACTTCCTTTGCTTCATGCAGTTAATGGTGGGGGTGACAATGGATGAAAAGTACTTCCTGAAGTGCCGATAAAATGATACAAGGTTGCAAAAGCTCTCGACATCATGGACGTTTCAAGAAGATGACCACTCTTTGATGGCTTTGACCTCCTCATCAACTCATATGCTATCTTCAAATATGACATATCCCAAGAAGTTCAATTTGGGCACAATCCACGAATGCTTCTTGGAGTTCACATACAGCCATGGTCGGCGAAACCGTCCCCATCCCAAACCACCCAGTTCGGGGTGTCCCGAGCCGTACCGGCGGCTGGGGCAAGAAGGAAAAGAGAGGCCGGCTGGGGCCGGCCGGCGGAGGCCTAGGAACCTCCGCGCAGAGAGCCCCACCTCCGCGAATTTCCGACCTCCACCTCCTCCGCACGGTGGCTCCCCAGCACTCCATCGGCCTCCCTTGGCCTCCCCCTTCTCTCTCTTTTGCTACCCTGTTCTCCTCCCCTGCTTCTACTATGTCGGTACAGGGTCGGCACAGCACGATGCAAGGCCGTACCAACCTGTGCCGCCAGACAAACGGTCTGGAGCTTGATACTAACACAGCAGACGTTGCATACGGCGCTTAGCATAAGGCTCCAAGAACCTATCTCAAGTGCTCAATATACTCGCAAGAATTGTGGCTGCACATAAGTATGTCAGCATGAATGTGCTCAGAGCACTGGAGAGATGAATGATATGACATATCATCCAATGGAGGGATGAGAAATCAGCACTTCACCATGATCTTGTTGATGAGAAAGGTCAAGCAGGGTCAATCTTGGAGAAGATATGGGCTCCTACAAGCTAGTCTAACATATCATCCAATGGAGGGATGAGAAATCAGCACTTCACCATGATCTTGTTGATGATGCAGCTGTCCGCACACGTTCTTCAGGACTTATATTTCTTTGGAGGGAGCAAGGCAGGTACGACACAAGGACTTAAACTCTTGTGGATCAAGCCTTTCTACAAAAACTCATTTACTTGCCTTTATGACTCCTCATGCTCCCTTGACACCATGCAGTTATGTGGGAGATTTGGCCAGTTGGCATCGGGTACAAGGTCTATTATGTGCTGGATGTCACGCATAGAAGATTGACATTTACCCTCTAGTACAAAGGACGAATTGGAGGAAGGATGGTTGAGTCTTCCATCCATCCTCTTGTGTTCAGTGAAACATGAAGGATGGATGCAAATGATTCCCTCCTTCTGTTTGGTATAGGAGGAATTAAAGAAAGAATGGATGATATTTGTATGACATTTTTACTAAACTACCCTCGGATGATAAAGGTGAAGAGGGACAACGGTTGAGCTGATGAGGTAGAGTAGAGGAGGAGATGGATGGTGGTGGGCTGGGGCAATGATGGGTTGGTGGCATTGAGGAGAAGAGGGAAGGCCGCTAGAGTAGACAAGAGGTGGAGCATGGGTCTCTTGTCTAGTAGAAGAGTGAAGAAGTGTTAGGATTTTGTCAAAAAATTAATAAGAGGTAATTTTGTCAACGTAAAAACCCACTCCTCATATACTCCATTTATCCTTCCTTGCATTCTCCGAATTTGGGAGGATCCAAATTTGTAGGCCAGGATGAATGGGCAATTCCTCCTTTTCATCCATTTGTCCTCAGATTTTTTGAACCAAACGGTGGATGGGGGCCATCCATCCTCTCATGACCCCAACCAAACACATGGTTAGGGAGCTCTTTAGGCAACAGATCATCAAACTCGTCAAGGGTGGCTTCATGTCATCAGGCATAGGATTTACACCAGCCTCTTCCTTGTGGATGACCATATATAAGCAACCTGAGCCCTTACTTTCAATGCGGAAGCTTTTGATAGTAAGGAGACTTGGATCCTTCTCCTTCCTTGGTTGAGATTCCTCTTTCATAAGTCGGAGCACAATACATACTTTATCTTTACAAAAAGAGTATATGTTGTATCTTCCATCATGGATCATCCCTTGATCATATTGCCAAGGGCAACCCAGTAATATGTGGCAAGCATCTATCATCAAAAACAATATGTGGCAAGCAACCACCAATGCTACTTCACACTATACATTGTCAACCTATGTGTCACCAATAGAGATATTGGAAATTGAACATTTGAAAATGGTTACCTCATTGCCTCTTTTGAACCAAGCCATTCTGTATGGCCTCTCTATTTTTAGATTAGGCTTATCAATAACTTCTTAAGATACAATATTTATGTGCTACCCGCTATTGATGATGATGTTGCAGACACATAGATACTAAATTTGTGTAGGTATACATGTAATTTGATTTTTGTAAAGATATACATGCAAAAAAGAATAATTTACAAGGGTATATATGCAAATAGTAAATTTGCGAGGGTATTCACATAATTTTAGATATTTAAAAATGCATATATTAAAAATACCCTTAAGATTATATCAAGAATTTGATTTAAACATTTATTTAAAAACACGTTCATTTACAAGTTCATCCTTTAATATAAATACTTCACATCTCTCCTAGATTCTCCATATGTTAAGGTTATTTTGGATAATGACTATGAACCTTCCATCAAATCCAAGGGACATTAGAGTATTCATAACATGAAATGAAAACTTCTGATTCATCCAAATTAACTATGAAAATTGAAAACCTTTATCTTTATCTTCATGTTGGCTGATGGTTTCATAAGCTATAAGAATTTTTGATCTCTTCATCTTTTCTAGATTATATGTTATTTTTCTTTTCCATTAATTATTTACCCTAAAATACTGATCAAACACTCAGGTGGAGAAGCTAACCTTATGAAATGTAATAACTATATGTTCGACATTTTTATTTTCAGTACTATAATTTTAATATTAATGCCCCAGGTACTATACTAGTAGCATAAAATGCAAGTTCTTGACAAGAACCATCAGCTAGTTAGCATAGTTTAGTAGCAAATATATGTTGATATGTTCATATATTTGTGAATTTAAAAACAATAGTGTTATATGATAAGTGTTGTCATGTCCAATTTTTTAAAGCTATAAGTGGTGACCACTTAGGGACAGTGGTAGCAAGTGACTGCCGACTAGGTAATACTGTATGGAAGGTGCTTCCATTTACTTAGTTAACTTGTCTAAGGCCTATATTAAGCCAGCTGGCTCCATGAAACACTCGATGCATGATAGACAAACTTTGAGTTTGTCTACCTGCTATGCAATTTGCCTCCTGCATTTGATAGAAAAACTGTAAGTTGTTTTAGTTTTCTCAGTAACAAGAAAACGCAAGTGGTCTGTACAACTGTTTTATACATTTAGTGAATTAGACAAGCTGACATGCACATTCTTCTCTTTTTCTATTTCATATGGAATAGCAAAGATATTTTGTTAACCAACAATAATTAGCAGTGACAAGAACTGCTCTCAGAAACAAATGTGGCCAAATTTCACAAATTGTTGTTCAGCTCCCATTATCAATTCAAAAGCCGTAAAGATCATTCCCTAGAGTTCAGTAAGACTAGTCGAGGTAAATTCTCCAAGAATTGTTAACTCTGAGATCTGAAGAACGCATAAGGCCCTATGCTATGCGGGATCTTTATAAATCTATGGTTTTAAAGCATTATGTTGCCCTGATTGTTTAGCTGCCATTTTCAACAAACAAAGATTAAACTCAAAGAAGAGAAAAAAATAATGAAAATATTTTAGGTGATTTTACCGATTAATAAACTCAATATCACTATTTGTATAATATAGCAGCCTAAAATAGCAAGTGACGGTTGACAATTATGAAGCATGGATGTGGATAAAGGATTACTAAAAGCCTTCATGGTAAATCTTCTAAATATAGAGTATCGCATGGTGGAATATGGGGATAAAAAAATGAGCGCATGCATGCATGCATGGATGGCAAACCTTTACAGAAAGAAATATTGCATGCCTGTTGCCCACCCACTAGCCCAAGTTCAACATTCATCAAAGAAAATAAGCAAAACCCTCATCCCCCCCCCCCCCCCCCTCCTTGAAGATATCAGGAAGTAGCCAGCACATGTCCAGGACATATCTAGAGCTTTAAAAGAAATAATAATGAAAAAAAATATGATACTTAAAAATAAACACTGACAAATATCCTAGCTATATCCAACAAGTATTGGTATCTGATATATATATATATATCAGATCATGCACTTTGAAATATCTGTACTACCAAGTTCAGAAGCAACAAGATAAGGATACTAACTGGATAATTACATATTCATGTTTACCTCCTCACACGCTTTGCATCAGCAGGGTCTGTATTTTCTGTTGTTTCCACTTCTTCAAGTTCCTCATCATCCGACTGCTCTCCTGATGATCCACTGGTAGTTAGCCTCCCTTGGACACCTAAGTTCTGCATGACGGTAGGAGCTGGACCTCCACTTGGTCCACTACCTGCTTGCACCTTAGAATTGTTTCCTGTCATGCAAGGGTAGATGTAAGAAGAAAAAAAGAAAGAAAGAAAGAAAAAGAAATATCTCATGTTAAAAAAACAGATCCATGCACCCCAATGTGTTCATAAAAAGTAGCAATCCACCAATAACATTTTAATGGACTATAAGGATATGACGTAATAGAAATATATGTGATTAGTAAAACAATAATTAATTCAGAAAAGGAAAACAAAAGGTACATTTTCAAAGATATTGACCAAGTCAATGTGTTTTACTGAAAAAAATGTCCAGACTAATTTGCGAGTATAACCACTGCTGAAGGACACTATTATAGAACAGGATGGCATAATGTTGTCGGCATGATCATCTGGTGACTCACAGCAAATGCGGGAGTAATAGGGAAAGTATTAGAACTAAAAAGGAATGTACTAGGTACGTTACAGTTTTTCTTCTTTCACTTCTTTTCTGTTGGAGGAGGAGGCCAGAAAAAGTATCTTCAAAGGACCTCGAACCATAAAGATTTAAGCATCACTATTCAACCTTATAAAATACATTCCTATTAAAATTACACTTCATATAATATATTACACTCTTGAGTATCATTTCAATATTTATCATCTAATGCTTCTGTCAAGAGTTCCAATTAAACAATCACCCCTGCCTAGTCTTATCAACTATACACCAAGAGGCATTGCTTGCATACAGGACAGTATGCAGCTATACTGATGCTACACAATATTATAAATTGGTCGTGGTCCAAGCCAGTTACACCTAAAAGTTCTCTATCCATTTCTCCATACTTGTCAACGTTGCCACACAAAACGTTTTTAAAAGAATTCACATTTAATGTTTATATGCTCCTCTTCATTGGCCATCATATAAATGTCTCGTGGTTCTCTGGCATTTTGTTTTCATCATCAACCAAAACCAAGTGTCATTTCTCCAATCTTACCTCTCTCAGCAATTGCATAAAATCTCAGACTCAACAGCAGACTTGGGCATCGTCTAAACGGGCCACTGGGCCAGAGGTCTAAACGGGCCGTGCCTGGCCCGGCCCGTCTGGAGAGAGGGGGAGAAAAATAGCCGTTTCCAACGGCTATTTTGGGATTTTTCCAAAAATGCCCCTCCCAACAATCCAAAAACGGCTAAATTGAGGGGTATTTTGGGAAAAAAATTTGGGCTTCTATAAATACCCCTTTCCTCCCTCATTCTCACCACACCAAACCAACTATTCTCTCCTTCTCTACTACTATTATTTCTCTCTTCTAAAGTGCTCTTCTAGCAATTTAATTTTTAGTTTGCATTTAGCAAGTGTTCAAGTGCTACACAAGAGGAGGTTCCTGTTGAGAAGAGAAGGTCACTCCTGTTGAGAGCACAAGAGGAAGCTCAGAATCTCGGCTCTGCCTCTGCCCTCCGACCCTCTACTCAATTCCTCCTTGTGGTTAGTTTTTATTTTTTGAATTCATCAATTTAGATATGCCATCTTTTGAGGAAAGTCATTTTGGCATTCCTCCTGTTTCTGAGGGAGAAGAAACTAATCCCCAACCCCATGTTCCTAGTTCCTCTAGAACTAGTGAACCGAGTGAAGATCAAACCTATTCTCGTAAGAGGACTAGTGCTGTATGGAATGAATTTGATAGAGTTATGGTTGATGGAGTCTGAAAAGCTAAATGTAAAAAATGTGCCAAACTTTATAGTTGTAGTAGTAGTGGGGGAACAGGGCATTTAAAAAGACATCAAGAGAGTCATAGGATGCATGATTCTCATGCTCAAACTCAAAGTACCCTTAATATACAAGGGGGATTACTTGTAGGTAATTTTGCATATAATCAAAAAAATCAAAGAAAAGCACTTGTAAAATGGATAGTTAAGGATGAATTACCTTTTAGTTTATGTGAATCTTTTAATTTTGAAGAATATGTTCAATTAAACCTACAACCTGCTTACAAAAGAACTAGTAGGCGTACATTTAGAAGAGTAGCTATGACTAACTTTTTAGCAATGAGACAAAGTTTAATTGAAACACTTTCTACTTTAAATGTAAAAATTTCATTAACTTCTGATATTTGGTCAGCATCTGTAGGTAGTAATTGTTTTATTGCCATTACTGCTCATTATATTGATAATGATTGGAAAATAAATAAACGTATTCTTGCTTTTCGTGCTTTTGATTTTCCACATTCTGGGCAACAAATTTCAAATGTCATTTATCAAACTGCATGTTCATATAATATTAATGATAAAATTATGTCTATTACTTTTGATAATGCATCTAATAATAATTCTGCTGTTACATTATTAAAAGACTCATTGCATCCCATGTTAGATGGAAATTTATTGCATATTAGATGTGCATGTCATATCTTAAATCTTTCTGTTCAAGCTGGCATGGGCATGATTCAAGATGTAATTTCAAAAATTAGAAATGCAGTTTCTTTTATTCATGCTTCAAGATCAAAACTTCAAGAATTTAAGGAACTATGTATAAATCATGGTAAACGTTTTAAAAAATTTAAAATTGATGTAATTACTTGTTGGAACTCAACATATAGCATGATACATGATGCATACCCATATAAAAACTTATTAAGTGCATATATTAATGATCGTGGATTAGGCTTTACATTGACTGAAACTGATTGGAATAAAGAAAAAATTTTGGAAGATTTTTTGCTTAGTTTTTATAATGCTACCAATGTTCTTTCTGGTATTTATTATCCAACTTCATGTTCATTTTTACAACAAGCATATATAATTAGTCAAAAATTTGCAGAACATAGATATGATGATGTTTTAATGCCTATTATTGAACAAATGAAATCTAAATGGAATGAGTATTGGGACAAGATATGTCCTATGCATAACTTAGCTGCTGTATTTGATCCAAGAGTTAAATTGAATGGCGTGCTAATTTTACTTGATGCATACTGTGAAAATATGATTCAAGATCCTGAACCTGCTAAAATTGAGGTAAAACAACTTCTTTATGATATTTATGCTATATATGATGAAAAAATTCGTGGATCTAGATTCTCCGTACAAAGCTCTATTTCTTCTTCTAGTAGTTCTCATTTGTCATCTATTTTTTCATTCATTGCACAGAGAAAACACACACATGCTTCAAGTTTATCTTCATCTTCTTCATCTTTAAGTAGTGAACTAGAATTTTATTTACGAAATGATCTTCAGTCTGCATATGATGAAAATCAAATAGAGAGTCTACATGTATTATCTTGGTGGAAGAGTGTTAAAAATCAATATCCTGTTATGTCTGCAATTGCATGCGATATTTTAGCTGTGCCGATGTCCACGGTAGCATCGGAATCCGCTTTTAGTGCAGGTCGGCGTGTTCTTGACGAAAAGAGTAGTAGGATGACGGGCGAAACGGTTGAGATGCTTCTCTGCTTCAAAGATTGGTTGGATGTTGAGGCAAGACTTCAAGATAAAGGTGGACATAATACAACATCCTCTGATGATGATGATACAAACACCACTGAAGAGTGAATACAGATTCACTGAATCACTGATGATTAGTAAGATTTCTTAATTTTTTATAATTATACATTTTTATTTTTTTAATTGTTAAAGTGAGTCATCTCTATTTTTTCTCCTTTCTTATTGTATTCTGAAGGTCAGACCAAGGTCCAAACCTCCCTTCATGTACCATTTTGATTTAAATTAATAAACTGATAGGGGTCTATGCCAAACCCCCCACCATTAAGGTGGCTTTATATTAATAAATCCTTAGTTTTCAATATTTATTAATTTATTAAAAAAAATTTATGAAGCATTTATTTTAATGGAGACGGGCCGTGCCTGGCCCGGCCCAGGCCCTTATGGGCCGTGCCGGGCTGGCCCGCGGGCCGTGCCGTGCTTGGCCCGCGGGCCAAGAGCGGGCCGTGCTTGCGGGCCAAGAGCGGGCCGTGCCGAGCTCGGCCCGCGGGCCAGAAACCCGTGACCCAGCACGGCCCCCTTGAATGGGCTGTGCCAGGCACGGCCCGGTACTGTAGCTAGCGGGCCGTGCCAGGCACGGCCCGCTTCATGCCGGGCCGCCCACGGCCCGGCCCAGTGCCCAAGTCTACTCAACAGTTGATCATCCTAGCATATTTTTTTGTTTTTCAATATACAGTGAGCCCTACAAATCCAAAGTCCACATTATTCATCATGATTTGCAATATTTATAGGCAAAATTCAAATATTACAAGTAGATTTGCAACTTGGTCTCACCCAGACCTGATCAGCCCAACTTGCTTGTTAGGGGGAGTAAGGCCGAGGTTTTATGAACTTGGGTGTGGTTTGGGCTCATAAATCCCGACCCGACCCCAAATTGGGTTGGAGCTAGGGTTGAGTATTAACCCACTTACCCAACCCAACACAAAATATAACTAAATTAATTTTCACCTTCCAACTAAATACTTATATGCTTCATTTAATTAAATTTTAACCCTACTAAGTAACAAAATTGTGTAATTGCCTAAATGAGATCTTATTAAATACAATTACTGACCTATAAAAAATGTCTGAAAGACTGAAACATTTCCTCGACCTTAAATTACTTGCACAACTCATCCTAACTGGATTAGTCTGACCTAACCCAGCACAACCAAAGAGTAATCCGATCCAACCCAAATCTAGCTTTAAGATGCGGTTGGGGTTGGATATCCCAGATCAATGTAGGGATGGGAGATGTAATGTTTGGGTTGGGTTGGGTTGGGTTACGTTTGGGTGAGCCCTCAACCTACCCAAACCGCCCAAGTTGCAACCTTAATTTTTGTAAATCTAAAGATCTTTTTACTTGACTTTTGGATAATCCAGGATTAATAAAAGAAATAGAAAGATAAGAAAACATAAAATGTTACCAGAAAAGGGTAATTATGGGAAATTTATATGTGAAAGAGAAGATGAGCTTCCAAATAGAAATATGGATAACAATAATACAAAAAGAGTTGGTGCGAGTATGGATAACAATAATATGACAAGCTCAAAGAAGCAATACCTTAGACTCTCCAATAACAAGTAAAGTGATCAATGACCAAAAATTAGTGAAAGCAGTAACATTTGGTAAATTTAAGGGTGTAAATTGAGAGCTAAGCAATTGCTAGAATCTTGCAATCTAACTCCCTCTTGTAGTTTAAAGGCTTATAGGTACTCACATTTATTCATCAATGAATTCTTAATGGAAGGTTTATTGTAGTTTAAAACTATTGTTTGCATTTTTTTTTGCTTGTTAGAGCATGCGAATGTATTTGTATCATATTTTTGAAACGTTTGACCTAGGAATAGCAAGAGCAGTTCCAATTTGTTACCTAGAAGAATCTGAACTAGTAATATTTTGGTCCATATGTCTTAAGATATGCAGATCATAATGAATAGTCCGGATTCTCAGTTTGTCCATGCATCTTACATCCCAATTTAATCATTATCATTCACTTTTTAAATCGATAGGTAAAATAGTATAAAAGCATTCCATAGTGGGATTATAAATTGTTCAAATATTGTAAATCATGGCACTTATGTTCATATCTTCTTGGTAGGAATCTAGGTGTAGATCTGAAATTCTCAGACATGAACTTGTATTCATAATTCTTGAGTACTGCCCTCTCCACTTTGCCTTAAAAATTTTAAATTCCAATAGCCTATAATTTGTCTTCTTTTAATAAACATCTTCTTCCATAATTTCTTAAAACTTTCTAGTGTCTTCAGAACATCTATGTGGTCTATTTAACTTGTTCCCTTTCACATATTAGCTAGCTTTTGAATATCATTAAATCTATCTTTTGAACTTTGAAACTCATTATGAAAATCATAAACTCTGCATACTTCAATCTAGTTTGCTGCTCCTTTCAAATTCTTATACCTTCAAAATCTTCTGTATCTCTAGCCTTCTAACATATTTTGAAGCAAATCTTCGTTTTCCACCAGTGGCTACTTTAATATGTGAATACTGTTTTTGTGCTTGTGCACGCATCATCATGTGAATTTTCACTTTTCTTTTCTGATCTTAACTGCCAATGGCCTGTAATTTGCCTTCTTCTAGTTAACACTCTTCCATAATTTCTTAAGCCTTCAAAGTCCTTAAACTTGTCTATGTCTAACTTGTTCCTTTCACATATTTGCTAGCTTTTGAATATTACTAGAACTACCTTTTGAATTTGAAAATTCATTATGAAACTCATTAAACTCTACATACTTCGATATAGTTTGCAGCTCTTTTCAAATTCTTCAAAATCTTATGCATCTCTAGCCTTCTAACATGTTTCGAAGCAAATCTTCCTTTTCCACTAGTTGTCGCTTTAATATGTGAATTTTGCTTTTGTGCGTACTTATGCATCATTATTAGCAATACATCTCCAAAAACTATCGTAGCTACTTTAGTCTTACATTATGCACCACATCATTTATGTTCCTATTATATCCATCCCTTGTTGAAAAATAATAAAAGTAATATTTTGGTCAGTTATTTCTTTGTATGAATCACTATTCTTAAATTGTATCCGCGGCATAGCCAGACATATTGTATTGAACAATTATTCCTTGCTAGCTAGGAAGCACGGATACTCCAAAATAGGTGTCGTGGCAGTATTAGATATGAATCAAATACAGAAACGGCTCCAGTTGGCACTGATACATGTTCGATACAGGAAATAAGTATCATCGTTGTTTTAATGTTTTTTACGGACCGGATACTTCCTGGATACACTTGGATACTTATAGCACATGCTCAAATATTTCCCAGATACTCTTCGATACTTTAAGGATACAAATACCTTCTGGATACTCCTCGAATACTTGAGGAATACTTTTAGTGTTAGTAGTAGGTTATCACATCCATGACAAGTGGGTTTTTAACCTAGGTTTCTATATGGGTCCAATAATATAAAAGAAACAATGATTTGATTTTATTTGGTTCATTTTTAAGTACTTAACTTTTGCTAAATTCTTGAATTTTGCTGCCCTTAATCTCATTAATTCTTCCCTAGGCTGCATCTTTCTTTTAATTATGTTGCTGGTTTTATGGCTGCTACATACCTTTCCAATATAATACAACTCAACTCAACTCAACTAAGCATCAACCCCAAACTAGTTGGGATTGGCTATATCAATTCTTTTCCTCTCTTCTACTTTGTTCAGGGCCACACTTTATGAAAGATGCAAAGATATCAGATCCTTTCTTACTAATTCATCCCATGTGATTTTCACTCTACCTCTACCCCTCTGTTATCAAATTACTACATTGTACTAGTGCATCTCTCATACTATATTGTACATATCCAAACCATCTAAATCGCCCTTCTCTCAATTTGTCTTCAGCTAGTGCTACCTCATAATAGAATATAGAATGTTTGATGCATTATATTATATGTTTGCTGTAGATTTGTCTTTTTTGATTAAATGTTAATATTTTAATGATGGACATGAAGGTGTATTACAAGGTTCGCCGTACCGGTACCGAACCCCGTACCGGTGCCGCACTAGTATAGGCGTACCGAGTGTCGGTACGGTACGGTACGCTCGGTACCGACCGTACCGATATTGGTGTACCGATACCGGTATCCATCGGTATGGGTACGGTACGCTCGGTACCGACCGGTACCGACCGGTACAGCGAACCTTGGTGTATTATGTATGGACTATGCTCGTATACTATTAACCTATTAAGCATAAACCATGCTGCTATCAAGTATCTTATATTTCGTAATTTTGAATATTGTTATATATGGTGTTCTTTGATAAACTAATCATGCTTCTCGGATGTTTTTAAGTATACATATAGGGAGGGGTTTTTCTGAGAGGATCTTAAGCATATATCTAAAATTTATTTATTTGTTTCTGTAATCTAGACGTGTCATATACAATTTTTTCAAGATTTTCCATATTGGCATATCCATATCGCGTCGTATCCATATCTGTGCTTTCTTGTTAAAAGTTTTAGAAAGAATTCTCGTGTACCAACAGATGTTATTCTATAAAGATTTTACGGGCTCTTAAAATATCCTTAATATCATTTCTTTGAATCAAATATAATATACGATAGGAATCTGCATATAGATATATAATTAAAAAAACGTCTTGCAGCAACTTGTAGAATTAGTTTATTAAGAAACCACAGCTTGGAAAATGAATACCTTTGGCAGGAGCTTGAGATCCTAGCTCTGAAGCATCCAAAGACTGCGATTTAATATCAGTTAAAGAAGAAGAATCCTGTGGATTTACACCAGAACCCTGCATAAAGAAACAAAAACTATTTTAGGGGAAGCATAAGACCACCTAAGCAGAACATTCGGCCCTTGGCTACCCTGAATGTTCAAATGTACACTGGAAGCGTATATTTCCAAAGTTTGCTGCAGATGACTAAATGCAGAACCAGTTGCATGCCCATGCAATGCTGGGGATGCAGCCGCCAACTAGACCTTTCATCTTGGAGCATATGTTTTTTGAGTGTAATGGGCAGACACCTGCCTAACCATTGAATGGACAGAATACACACCCTTTTACCTCCAACTTCATCTATGTTGGTTGTGTTGTCAGGACGTCCATGCATAACGTGCTACATATTCTGAATTTGGTGCTAGACAGTGTACAATTAAGTAGATAGCAGGAATTCTTGAACAACATTCATTTTAGGGGGAAAATAGTAAACTAAAGCAGGAAAAGAATTTGATGCAGTATGTTAAGGAAACAGCATATTGTATGGTGATTGTGATGAAGCATCTACCAGGATAAAATTAGTTTCATTTACAGCACTTTTATGGATACCAAAGATGGAGATATCAATTGGACAACTGAAATTGATTGGTGTATGATCCATCCATTTAATCAAGAAAAACAAGTTCTCTTGCAAAGCCCGTCTTGCCTTTTCAATGCCTATAAATGAGTCTATTATGAATCACTTTAAAGGTTTCAAACATCTCAAGGTTATCTGCCACCACCCATTGTTATAACTACTGCAAGAAATGATTAGTATAACGTATGTTAACCTTTTCTACTTAGAATAGCTAAGGGCCACATTGTGCCTCAATTTTATCCTCATTCTACGCACATCATCCTCATTTTTTATCAGGCAAAGGTTTATCCTGTAAACATGTGCTTGGTATTAAGTTGTTTAACAGCCACCTTAGGTCTCATGGTTAAATATTAAGATGAACATTGCTCCTCGATTAATAGTGTCATCCGAGGTGGCAAGCTCTAAACTTTAGCAGGGGCAGAAACTCGATTTGATTTCATGGCCAAAAATTTAGTCCTCATTCAACCCCAGTGCTTTGAACAGGAGTAATGTAATGATCGAAATATCTATTCCTTCTATCTAGAACATTCAAATAATTATATGATAAAATGAACAACATATAACGACAGGACACACTATAATAATACCGAGATAAATGAAACTACTAGCACATATACAAAAAATAACTCCCTTGATCATAGAAACCAAATCCATACCCACCAAGCAAGAAAAAAGCATCCATATCTTCCAAGACTTCTAATCAAAGAGGCAGAAAAGAAACTTGTACGGAGATATAGAATTAAAGATAAAATCTCAAGGCAAGGAGAAGAGCCCAGTAATTTAATATAATACCAAAATCAAACAAACATAAAAGACAGACAATAAAAGAAAAGATTTGAAACAGAGGGGAAAAATAAGATCTAAAAAATTAGATAAATCTTTAAAAAAAAATAGATAGCTTTACCCGAGACATGGCAACTGCCGCACAGTACATATCAAGCTGCTGCTTTAGAAGCACAGGATCAACATCCGCAGGCGGATCGGACGGCCCACGCTGGATCACGGCAGCGGCGGCGGCAAGGACGGTGGGCGCCTTGATCTGGATCACCTCGTCATCTTCCCCTCTCCCCCCATCTTTCCTCCCACCATCATAACTGTTAGAAGCAACAACGGAGGCAGGAGAGAGGCTAGGGTTACAATTAGGGTTGGAATTAGGGTCGGGGTTAGGGTTAGGAGGGACCGGGGAAGTGGTGCTGGGGACAGCGGCCTCCTCGGCGACCTCCAGGAACTTCTCGAAGTACCACTCTGAGGGGCTCCGATTCAACGCGCCACGAGGCCCGCCGTCGGTGGCGTCCGGCGGCAGCAGCCCCGGGCCGCCGGGGGAGGGAGCCCAGAACGAGTCGGATATCCCGTCCACTGAGAAAACCCTCTCCATCTCCCCTCTCCTTTCTTTTTCTCCGCTCGGTTCCTCTCTATAACCCACCTATTCTAAGTTTATCCCGAATTAATTAATCCACATTTTTTATATATCCCCAGTCCCCCTTCTATCACCCTATTTCGGCAGCTGAAGCTGGGGTGGAATAAGAGAGAGGGAGAGGAGGAGAAGGATGCCTGTAATTTTCACGGAAGGGTGAGATGATGCGGCCTATAAAGAAGAGAGCACTTTACCAAAAGACGCATGTCATCTCATAGATTTCTGCTTTATGAGTTCTTTCTTTCCTTCTTTCTTTGGCTTTCGTTTCTCTTTCTTTGCCTCTCTCTTTTATTCAACTTTTCTAGGTGGAGGCTTGTCGTCCGGGTGAAAGGGAACCTCTGGGATCCTGGGCGTGGTCATGGCTTGTCCGGCCTTCAAACTGCAGCTCAAGGGAAAAAGAATAAAAAATTAGCTAAGGAGGTCATGACTAGATGCGTTCGTGGCACGACCTATTTGATGGGACCCACCTTAAAAAAATTTACGAAGACCGTCAACTGGTTTGAGACGGAAATCTTGGATTATGGTTGAGCTAGTTGGGTGGAGGTCTGAAACATTCTCTCTTTGTTGTAGTCTTGTAGAAGAGATCTCAAGCATAATTTAAGGTGACAGAATTATACCATGCCAAGTAGAGAAGCTAATGGGAAGTGATGACAAGAAAACCACACATTTTGTTACAAAGCATTTCTTGGATTGATCTTCTTAAGCCTTGCATCAAAAGATATGCCATGATCACCTCCTGATCCGGGACATAGGGATAATGATGAGGAATGGAGTGGCCTTCCAGGCTAAGCATATATTCAGAGAAGCCAATGGGGCGGCCGATTGGGTGGCTGCCTATGCGGCTCACCACTCAGGATACATCCTCTTAGCAGAAGATGGAGAGCTGCTACATGCACTCCACGAGCTAGTATTTTTTGATTTTATTGGGTGTATTCGTATACGCATTGTATAAAGAACCCGCCACAACAGCCAAAAAAAAAAGAAGAAAGAAAGAAAGAAAAAAAAAGGAAGAAGGAGAAGAAGAAGGCATGCCATGACAAAAGTTGGAGCATGTGGGCTAGCAACCAACCAGGCCTTCCAAGTCTTATGCTGCATGCCATTTGAGTTAAGGACATTGAATTAGAATCATGTTGGGTTTAATTGGATTAGGATGCATCTAGTGTTGCTCGTAGTCATTTGGAAACCATATTCAAGAAACACATTAAAGATGAAAATAAGGAGCATTTCATTGAATTAACCGCACATGGTATAGGTATTGGAGGCAAGAGGGCGAAGTACTTTGAATAGGGACTTTGTTGATATTCTCGTGGGCCAAAAAATGGTAACCCAGCCCGGCCCCCTTTCATGGGTCGTGCCAGGCACGGCCCGTTACTGTAGCAAGCGGGCCGTGCCAGGCCATGGGCGGCCCGGCCCAGCGCCCATCTCTATTCTCGTATGAGGCTTAGTCTCACATAATATAATTAGTAGAAGGTTGATGCGTTGACATAAATGATTAGATCCAAAACTTACTAGCTCAAGCTTTTAATTTGAATTGAGTTCCAATTTGTATATCAAGATTTTCTCGGGGTAGAAGCAAGTGGTATAAAAGCAAATGGTTCACAATTCTGAGCAACTTGTGGAGCTATAAATGCATCAGAATTGATGGCTCTTGGGAAGAAAAATAAAATGCAGGCTGATAGAACCAAAAAGGGCTAAGTTGCCTCCTATCCAGTACAACACTCCAGAGGGATCCTTTGGACAGATCAGGATGTCCCTCCTTCATAGTTATGTCAGGTTATTATTCTTGATTCTGTTGGCTGCACTTACACTAGGATAGGGTGAGGAACAGTTGTATCAAAAAAAAAAAAAAAAAAAAAAGAAACTTTTCAAGTTTTGCACTCCTTGAAGAACATTAGTTATAGATCTTATCAAAGATGGGAGTTGTTTACCAAAATAGATTGGAGTTGTTTGTCTCCTCAGAAGGAAGCTGGGAAGTTTCAACTGATTCGAGGGAAACAAGTTTCCATATCGTTGTAATCCTTGTTTCCTCCTCATCAATTCTTATAACTTCTTCCAACTTTTGTCGGGTGTTCTTCCTCTCTATTCCCTTTTTTCTTGGAAAAAAATAAGATAGATCTCATAGAGGAATAAATTCAGCATGTCTCCCTGTCACAAGGGCTAATCAGAATTCTGGAGAACACCCCTTGTTGTCCATCAAAGTCCAGATCATATATGGATGCGAGCTCAGTGGATCCCTTCCAAACAATCTCAACAAGAGATATCCAGTGAAGAACTAAGCAGGCGATCAACGGGACGGATGCGGGTGCGTGTTAGAGATCTCCGTGCACTGATCGGTAGGGAGCCAGCTCGTCAGATTGAGGGTGGCTGGATATGGAGGTTGCGGATTCACCCGCGAGTGGCATTATTCATCTGGAAGGTGGCCTGGGGCTGCCTTCCTACGAGGAGCTTGTTAGTCCGGCATGGCATGGCGGTCTCTCAATGCTGTGAGGAGTGTGCAGATAGTGAGGAAACGATCGAGCATGTCCTTCTGCAGTGTCCCAGAGCTAGAGAGATATGGAGGAGATCACCGGTCCTGCTACCCGACTCGATAGTTTCTGCGCAGGATATGATTCAGATGTTGAGAGCCTCCACGTTGAGCCCTCGATCTGCGGAGGTAGGAATTTTGGTGGCATACTTGTCCTATCACATTTGGTTGGATAGGAATGCCAGCCTATTTGAGGGGAGGAGGTCGTCCCCGAGGAGGGTGGTGGATAGAGCGATGCTATATGCGAGGGAGGTTCTTGCGGCTACCGTTCGATTTTCTTCTGGGATAGTCAGGGACATCTGGGGTACTCTCCACGCTGCTTCAGCACCCCGGTTTGCCCTTGTTTCTTGGGTACCCCCACCCCTTGGCTATCTCAAAGTAAATTTCGACGGTAGTCGGTCAGTAGATGGTGTGGCTGGAGGGGTTGGATTTGTGGTTAGGGACCATCTTGGTAGGTTGATAGCAGCAGGAGGTCGGCGCACGCCTGGACTCACAGTGGTCGGAGCAGAGCTGCGGGCTGCTTGGGAGGGTATATCCTATGTGTGGCAGGTACTTGGTGTGGAGCGGGTCTGCCTTGAGGGAGATTCATCTGTGGTTATCGACTGGCTCCGAGGGGTGGATCGGTTTGGGGATGGTCATCCCCTCATTCGAGAGGCCCGTAGGATGGTGCGGTTGATGGGCGATGTTCAGATAGGACACGTGTTTAGGGAGGCGAACAGGGCTGCAGACTGGGTCGCCTCTTATGTTGCCCGGCATTCCGGAGATTTTACTTGGACGTCTGACTATGACGTTCATCCTTATTTGCATCTTTTACTTTCCCACGATTTAGCAGACTGTACTCACCTTAGAGTTATATGCAATGAGTAGCCGCTTTTACCAAAAAAAAACAAGGGGGACCATCTCTTACAAATGGAAGAAGTGCAGCTCATTGGTCTTCAAAATGCAAGAGAAAGCTCTGTCATGCTTGTGTATGAGGTTCCTCTTTCCACTCCAACTATTGCATGAGTTGTCTTTAATTATTAGATCCACCAAAGCGAGTTTAAAAGTATGGTATATTATGTGAGATGGTTGATGACTTGATGTTCATCTACCACTTAAAAACATTTGCTTAGTTCCTTTGGAAACCTTACGAGCCAGGAGCAGTGCTTCACAGAGAATCTCATTCTATCGGATGAAGGCTTTTGGAACAATCTTCAAGTATTAAAAAAAAAATTCCTTCCAGCCTCGGTTTTATTCAAGAGGCGTGCACAACTCATCCACTCTGCTATAATAATATGTGCTGCAAACACTGGAACCCAAGCCTTTATCCTTTTATAGTATATAATATTGGACTTATTGCGTCCAACTTTCCTCCCATCTTCTCACTAGTGAGCTTTTTGATTTTAACTTTAGCAATATCTTATTAATCTAGTTGAAAATTTCACATGCCAACAAGACTTCGGTGTGTTGGTTAGCACCCCCCTCTCTCTCTTTTCTTCTTTTTCTTCTTTTTATTTTTTTTGTTAACTCAGCTTTACAGGCTTCTTGAATAACTACAACCAGACGCATCAGCACCCTTCTCCTCGGTGCATGCACTGGAGAAAGGTTTTCCACTTGGAACCTAAAAAGGGATATTGTCAGCATATTTCATGAAAGAGAGAGTTGTATTCACTTTTTTATGAATTATTTTATGAGGACTCATGCAGGCATGTATTTAGTCCTATATTGATTATTTACTAGATAGATTTTGGTACTTATATAGAATCAAAAACCCCAAATAATACCTTACGACTAGCTTTTTTGGGTCAGATCCTGAATTGTTACAAATGGTATCAGAACAGACTGTAGTACAGATTCCTTGGGGCTGACTACGATTACATATAAGCAACCCCTGCTTCACACTGAATAATTAGGAAATTAGTAGATGCAATGAAACTTACACGGATACAACTACAAGTAGCCTTCTAACAGCCTTCCTCTCAATAATTTTTTATCAGTCCAATGCTCAGAAATATTGGTGACTTTTTATCAGTCCTCATACAGATGATAGCTGACTTAGGGGAGTGCTTCTCTTAAGGATGACATAAAGGACTCAACACGCTTCAATCCTTCTTCAGTAGAATTGGCTTCTCCTAATAGCTTAACAATGGCGCTACCCACGATCACGCCATCAGCTCCCCATAATGAAAGCTGCAATATTTGTTTAACTCAAATCTCAGAAACAAATCAGAGAGTACATTTAAGTTCAGTTGTTTAAGTATGACTAACCTGTCTAACATGTTCTGGTTTTGATATGCCAAAGCCAACTGCGACAGGTTTTGCGGTCACCTGAAAAGAAATGAAAATTTCTCTTAGAATCAGAAATGGTCCAGCCTATAATAATCATCATCAATATTTAATGCTTGATATAAGAAATTAGTTGTATGCATTCAAAGTGTACCATAGGTCTAGGAGGAAAAATGGCTATACTTTTCCTTTTCTTTCTCTCTTTCTTTGGTTTTTTTAATATGTTTAGAATCATGGTGGCCATTCACGAGCACAGAGGTTTAAAACTGAGACCTCTCCTACAGAGAGATGAACAAAAACCAGTCGAGCTAACAGCCATCGGCAGAAAAATAACTATACTGTTAAATCTAGCAATCCGGCAATTTGCAACCATCTAAGTGAAAAGAACACTTGGGCAAGATCATGTAATACTAAATATATTCTTTTGCCAATTTCATGTAAGATAGTAATTTAGAAACTAAGACACAGGGAGAAGCAAACCTCTTTAATTTCCTCTAAGAGCAATTGTACTTGCGGATTCACAGAAGGACGTGCACCAGTAACTCCAACAGAGCTCACCTATTGAAACATATCAATAATTAGTTAAAAATTTTAATAAATAGATTAATATGAACAAAAATACTAACAACAAGCCTTATTCCATGCTTCCTCGATTATTCCAAAGTGGAATTCTTCCAAAAAAAAAAAAAAAGTCTGGTCTCATCACATACCCGCATTAAAATCTTTTTTGCTGCTTCCCTCTTCTTTTTTAATCTTTCAACCTAAATCCGGAACCACCTCTTAATCTTTTCTAGCAACAGCCCAAATGCCGAAAGCAGTTCTCTCTCACTTCACCCTATAATTTTTCCATATCACTATTCTAAAAGAAAACTTTCCTAAATAGCTGGTTTCTATTAGAGCCAAGAAACATTGTTTTATTCTTACTCTGTACTCTGTTGGTCTTGATTACTTTCTCATTCATTTCAAGTGTTTGCACAATACTATTTTATATTTCTTGATCCTCACAGCTCGTCGTTTCACAGAAGTTCGATAGCCAAAACATCATAGCACCCAAAAGAGAGAACTGGGACCTTAGATAATAATGCACTAAGTTAGTTGAACGATTAGGACTTCAGACAAGAAGTTTGCTCTAGATACCCAGAAAAGATGATGTGAAGTAAAACATATCCAGCCTTCCTTTGTGCAAGATTTTTTACTCCAATTAAAATTTATCGCAGAACAAATGGATCAGATTAGAAGCTACACCTTAAGCATAACCACAAAAGCCTTGTTCCAAACATCTCATATATAGCTTTATTACATTAAATGCTCAAATTAATTATGTTTAAGACTGGTTAGGATTTGGAAACATGTGATAGATTTTGTTATTTTGAAATGGTTTTTTTCAATATTGGTCAATAATTATTTCTTTACTTTCTCCATTCCAAATCATCTTTCTCGATTTCTTACATAATCTTCAATAACTGCCATATGCTTTAAATAGAGTTTCAAGGTCGTCAGATTTGTCATAATTTATTTTCCTTAAGGTAAATTGAAATATCTTTTAAATGTATTTGTAATGACTGCCCCGCAATTTGACAAGAGCAGCTGGGCAGGTTAGAGGTAGTTGTGCCACTGCTTTTGTGTAATGCTTCTTGCCTACCAAACAACGTTACAAGGAAATAATATTTTTAGACACCATAAGGTTTTCAATAACTAAAGTTAGTACTAGTAAGGCAGTTATTCAGGAATAAAAGTTAGGACCTAATAAATGGAATTACAAGAAAGCAGTTGACCATCCCCTTGCAGGCAAGCAAATTATAGCTGCATTATGAATCTCATGGCTTTTATGTTTCAACAAATGCTGGTACTAACTACTAAGTACTTGAGAACAACAGAAGAAAATGATATGATCGGGTAAATCAAATGCAAAGAAAGCATGGTTAGGACTGCTTTAAAAACATATGCTGAATGATATAATCTTGAGCTAGCTAGCGACATGAGTAGGGCTGCCTTAAAAACATGTTCTGAATGATATAATCTTGAGCTAGCGACATGAGATATGGCAATATAAAATAGATTATATCACCACTAAAGATGACATCAAAAATCAATTTTTACATCTAAAGGGATAGTGTAATCTAAACCATAAAAGATAAATAATTAGGTTTACTAATGAAAAAACTTACAAGGTACACAAATCCTTCTGAAGCTTCAGCAATTGCTTTCATTCTATGTTTTTCAGTAGTCGGCGTAGTAAGCTGAACCTTTTATGCATGAAAATCATATTTATAGAATTTAAGAGAAAAATAACTATGCATTCTAGTGATTCTGACAAAATACACTATGTAGTATATATGAACAGTCTAATTCACTAATACACCAATGCATAGAACAGATTACTGCTGAGGAATTCATTTCTGATTGAAGTGTGACATCACAAATTATTTGTTCTTCCCATTAAGTGTTAGTTTTCTTCTTAATAAACAGGTAATTTTTTTGAGAGAAATGAATGAGTAAATTGATCTCCATAATCCTGTCAAGTATTTCATTCCCAGAACCCCATATATATATATATATATATATATATATATATATATATATATATATATATATATATATATATATATATATATATATATATATATATATTATATTATATATATATATATAATAAGAAACAGATGCAGGATGAAAGGACCTACTAAATCAACATTCTTCCTAGTGGCCTCTTTTCTCAAACTTGCACTCTCTTCGAGAGGAAGGTCTGGTACAATAAGACCTGCAAAATAGTGGTGGTCATTCACTAAGCTTTCAAAAGGAAAACAAAATAGTAACTGATGATACACTGGAATTTCTGTCAACTTCAAAGCTTTAATTGAATATTGAGAATAAGTTTAGTAAAATGATAAAATTTCATCAATAAATCTGGTAAAGACATCTTGAAGAGATTATTCTAAAGCATACAATCAATTAACCGAAGTAGGCTTATTCTTCATATGAATAGCATTGGAGGTTTTGGATAAAAACAACACATGCCTTTCCATATAACCACCGCCTTTAATATGTAAATTAATTAACATGTTTTTCATATTTGAAGCAAAAATGTCTGATGCAGAGGTAGAAGCTGATGACAAAATAGAGGCCACAACAAAGGCTATGATTAAATACTCAACCTCAGGGAGCGTCAAAGCTTGGATATCCATTAAGAAATCAGCAGAAACAGGATGCAAAAGTAGAGAGCACCAGGGTCTGATCATAACCAATATGATCTGATGTCAATGTACACCATGGCCTAATTCTTCCCCAACACACTCTGGGAACGTAACTATTCATATAATTGACTTAGTGAAACTATCTATGCCAAATTGATATAAGTGATAGTGATGCTGTAATCCAGTCATCTGTCCCTACCTCACAGTTAAGTGAGATTTGAGTTGGTTTGGAGCATCAGCTGTCATCAGCAACCATAACAATACTAAGAAAGCTTCAGAAGAAACTAACCAGGAAGAATCGGGTACAAGAGATCACTTTCATTGGATCTAGTATCTAGAGAACTTGGAACACATCCAGAATTGCTCGAAGCTGGAATTTCTGTGAAGTTAAATTAATTCATCGAGAAGCACTTTTACTCCCTAGCTGTTTCAAATAGATGATTATTTTTACAAATTTAGCCTGATTAACATTTTCTCAATGTTTTAATCATTAGTCTAGGTTTACTAAGACTATATATAGCCTTCTACTCCCAACTCAATAGTATACTTTTGTAAAGATGTGGATTTCCTAGATAGAGTGGTGCTGACTCCAGGTGTTTGAAACTGGTGCTTGATCATTCTGATCTTTCAACTTAGAAATATGGGTTCCAATCAACAGGAAGTAGATAGTACAAAGTTGAGGCTCAGCATGATTAGTTGGCGATTAGTTTGGAACTCTTTTAGTCATAGGCTCGGCAATGTAAATGGCAATAAGTATTGAGAAACCTACAAGCTGTATGATGAATATAGCACATGCCATTGTTGCAATTTTTGGGTTCAGTAGATCTCTTTAAAAAATCAATGGGAAGAATACTTTTCTTTATATCTTTCAGTATCTTCATATAGAGTGCCTTCTTCACATGGTCTCATCATCAAATGGACATATAGAATGCTTTTCTTGGCATTACCTTGACCTGATTACATATAGCCCTTGTGCTTCTGCAAATTCATAGTTTTTTGTCATTTTAGTTAGTCCTTCATAATGGCTTTTTTTGGATGCTTTTTCATGTGGTCTTGATGTGAATTTCCGATAGTTATCACAATTAAGACCTCCTCTATTATATATGTCCATGAAATTTGCAAAAATCTGTCTTTCAGTCTAGACATGGAAATCTGGGATAACATGTATAATCAGCATAACTGACTAAACATGCTTGAAATGCATCAGAGTTCACTAGTTCAACTCTTGGTAGTGGAATCCAGTGTAAGCTGAATTATAGCATTTATTTAATATATGTTAGGTATTTTTGCATCCCCATCTTTATCATCTAATGCTAGTATTAGACACTATTATGCAAGGTATGCCGTACTGTCCTAAACCGAGTAGTACGGGCGTACCGTACCATACCGATTTGGTACCGGTACCCGATATGAGTGGCATACCGATCCTGGGTACGCCAAAAAAACTTCATACTGTACCGTATCGACACTGTGCTAGTGTGGCACCAGTATGGGATCCAGTACCGAGATGGCAAACCTTGCTATCATGTAGTGATATCCTGTGGTTATCAGAATTGACCTTTTTTGGATAATTGTTTCCCAGATAGAGGTCTCATATATGAAATAAAGAAAAGCAAGTTCTTAAACAAGAAATTTATTCAAACCTAAGGTGAAACATGACCGCATTTTAGTTGAAATAGTGATAATGCTTTTTAGTTTGAAGTTGTGAAAAAGAATAAATACATAAATATCATATCTCTTCATGAAACTCTAACTAGCATGCACAGAATTAGCTCAACATCATGTTAATGAAAATATTATCTATAATCTCTTCCTGAAAGGTTATGTACAATGAATATTATGAACGAGAAAATTCATATAGTAAGCTATTATGCAATCTTGTAGATGAATACTAAATCCAATTTGGATACCGGATGCCAAGCAACATAGGTTCTTCTATCTTGAAAATCGTTACTAGAAAAAAGAAAATATTCATGGTAAATCAGACCAGGTAACATTTACTCATAAAATTTATATTTTGATGCTAAAATTTCAATCCAAATCATGAATTACCTTGTACGCCACAATCTTTTAAGGCAGACATGAACCAGTCCATTTTATGCATGGATATTGGATTGTAATATGAAAATATTGCAATCGGACAAGATAATTGAGGGACCACCTGCCAAAATATTATAGAAAATTATGATTAAAAGAAAAGGAATGACATAGAGAAGTTCAGTCTTCAAGATGCAATTAAAGTGGGCGAACTGAATCCAATGGTGACTGGAGTCTTCCTTTGCTAACAAACAGCATTTAAGGAGCATGAAAAGTCCACTTTAGATGGAGACTTTAGAGGAGTTTAGCAAGTAGGCATGTTGCAGAATGAGCTTGTTTTCCAAGTGATAAATTCCTGGTTAATAATCAAACATGAAACCAAATGAAAAGTCACAGTCCTCATAAAAATATGGCAACCATAACCACTTTGCCCTGTCCCAGCTATTCGGAAGTTTATCACTCCCCCAAAAATACCTGTTAAGAGCAACCCTCAGAGTTATTTCAAGCTTTTCCAAAATCTTTCTCCCAACCTCTTCTCATGTTAGTCTAGGTCTTTCATTCTATTTTAGATCTTCAATGCAGATTCAAACACATCTCCTAATCAGAGCTTCCTTAAATCTTTGTTGCATGTCCACACCTTCTCAACTATCACATTCTCCTCTACTAGTAGCACTCCTAAGTATCCTGCAATGCACTCAACTCTCAAACTATCTTTTCTAGTTTCACCACACACCACCTGAAAGTTATCATTTTTGGTGCACATTGTTTAGTTAGACACGTTTTATTGCCCCATTCCAAAGAATACAACATTCAGGCCTCATCATCTTATAAAGTTTTCCCAATGTTGCCAAGGATCCAATTGATTGTGTGACACTCAATTTTCTCCACCTGATTCAGCTAGATCAATGTGTGCTAGTTCCATCTTCAACTATTTCTCCATTCTTTTGTATAATGGGCCTATATTATTGAAACTGCATTTCTTGATCAATTTTGATTAAAATCTTATTTCTTTTTTTCTTTTGATCAGAATCTATTCTATACATCTGGTTTTTATCTTGCTGATTTTCAAACCATCTTCAAATATTTACTTTCTTGAACAACAAAATGCACTGAATACATCACATAGTTATCCAAATCTTCTGAAGTAGACCCTGGCTATATATTTAACTTTGATAGTTGTATTTTGATAGAAAACAAACAACAAACAGAAGATTTCAACAAAATGTTTTTTTAGAAAAATTTTGCCTTCAGGCATTATGAAGTTTAACCTCATTTAGCAATGATGAACAACAAGATGATTGGTGAAACAGGATGAATCAAAACATGATAAACAGCTATTATATAGTCCCTCATAGTTCTATCTGAGATTCAGATTTATTATGATGTTATGAAGGTTTTAAACTTTATAACTAACTCACGACATCTCTTTTTTTGAATTATATGATAATTTTGGGGAAGACTTCATAAAGTTTTGCCATAACTAAAAGTTATTATCTAAATCGATTCTTTCAAGATTCAGCAATCACCTGTCAAAATTCAGAAACATTATTCGGGGATAAAAATTAAAGAAGGAAATAAATTAAGAAATAGAAAAAGAAATAGTTCGGTAAATACTCAAACATATCATGACCACACAAAATGCACTTTCATAAAAGTTTGCATGGTATTGCAATCAAAAGCTTTTGATATTTGATAAATTTTCGATCAATCATTCCATTGCAAACTAAGAACTCTTTCATTCCCCACTACTGTATCAGATGACTAAAAGTTATTATCTAAATCGATTCTTTCAAGATTCAGCAATCACCTGTCAAAATTCAGAAACATTATTCGGGGATAAAAATTAAAGAAGGAAATAAATTAAGAAATAGAAAAAGAAATAGTTCGGTAAATACTCAAACATATCATGACCACACAAAATGCACTGTCATAAAAGTTTGCATGGTATTGCAATCAAAAGCTTTTGATATTTGATAAATTTTCGATCAATCATTCCATTGCAAACTAAGAACTCTTTCATTCCCCATTATTGTATCAGATGCAGTTCGAGAACTAAATGCATGTCTATAGATCATTTAATCATAATCAAATGGAAACTATGTTAAACTTTCTTTGAGGACATACGAGATATTTGCTTTTAAGCAAAGGTAAGTTATGATATTTAAGTAACCTGACTAGTATTGGATGGAATTTTTTCCTATGACAAGTCATCTAGTTTCCTCTCTCCGTAAGCCTCTCGCTTCCTAGCAGTCGAGCCATGAACAACTACAACTATGATGAGTCGAAATCAAAGAGATGAGTTTTGAAAGGGTAGTAATTACTTTGAATCCATTTTTAATTTTTAAAAGAATCATGGACAAAGTCAATCCATTGTTATAATGGTCTTAAACTCTAACACACTTCAAAGATTAAGTAATTTGACACCACCTAACTACTCATAATAAGATCAGATTATAAGGTTATGAGACACTTTGGCCAATCAAGTTCTCTGATGGCTAGTTTGGACAGCTGGTAATAATACTAACAATAAAGGGAGGAACATAAGTCAGCAGCGTTCATAGCTTAACATAATAAACAGTTATTTTGTTGTGAGGATATTTACCTCCTTTAACATGGAAAAGACAGCACGAGGGTTAGTCCCGCTTGCTAAGGCCCGTTTACTAGAAACCTACAAGAGATCATATGAATGAAACAATAATGTTCATGGTAATGAAAAAATCGAATCAAGGAGAAGTGAACTAATGGTTACCCACTAGGGCCAATTTGGTATTGCTTTTGCTTTCTATTATTTGTTTTCAAAAAAATAAAATCCAAGACAAAAAAAATGAACTGAACAACATGTACTATGAAAATCTTCTATTTTTGAAATTGTTTGTAAAATCTTTAGATTTTGCAGTAACAAAGATGTAAGATAAACACATTAACATAAAACTAGGATTTCGGATCACTTACAGATTTTCTCTTGGATTCGATTCACTGATCAAGGAGTGGATTTTACCAATGAAAATCTACTGTTTTCCACAACCTAAATGCCCAAGTCACTTGCTGAAAATCTCATAACCACCCCCTTTTTAAATGAAGCCTTATGCATAACTGTCAATAGACAGTTTCAGGGTTGAAGAGATGTCTATGGAAAGACATCTCTTTTGGACATGAGATCATGTCTTTTGGTTACCGGTTTGGTTGAACCATCATGGGTGGACCAAACCTGTTTTTCCAACATCTCCCACTCACACATGATGGGTTCAACAGTGTGAGTTTTAACCATTACGAACAAGTCTTTTCTCTGCGACTTTCATACAGGCAAATAGATCGTGCGACCAGCATACCAATAAAAAAAATAACGAGCTCACACCACCATACATCTGTTAGGAATATATAGTAGTTCAGTAGAGTAAGTATGCAGTACCCCAGAACATTTAAGTCATATTTCAAGTACCTCATGATCTCACTTTAACTTATCACATTATTTGTTTTCTGTTTTGTATTCACAATCATGCTTTAACACGTAGTCAAGATGATTGGTCGACCAGTGAATACAACAAAGAAATGAGACACAAAATGATCTTCCTTTCTATCTTGAATCTCTTAATTGTAGTTTAGTTGCTTTTCCAGATATGTCCTAATAAATCGAATCAAGCATGATTGCAGGTAACATTCCAAGATAGCATACACTGAACTAAATCTCAAGAAACAGTAAAAGTAATAAGGGTACTAACAGAGGTAATTATAGCCTCAGGGCTCACACAACGAGAGAGAAGAGATCAATTCTCTCGTTACCCTTATTGGTCGAATTATGCACATGTGGTATGAAGCGCATGTTATGGTATTTTTCTCCTTTTCCATGGAGCGTATGTTGATTCTCATTATATGAAATACCATACAAATGATAGTTCAGACACACTTAGTGTCCAACTTGAGTTCACCATTCTACTTTCTTTCTCATTATTACTACAGAACTCACATTTGGCATTTAAAAACAGACAAGGTGATTTGTGGGTTTACTCACCTTCGATCACAAAATATTACATAGTGACCTCATCTTGATTTACTATCAAGGCGATACTAATTTTAAGCTTGAGCTCATAAATACGTTATGCTTAAAATTGTCTCATCTCTATCAACCACAAGTTATAGAGGCGATTGCCCGTGTAAGAAGGCCAATCTAATTTCTGTCCAACATACATTTCTTTAAATGAACTAATCATATGCACTAAGCATTAACGCATATATATATATATATATGCATATGTGTGTGCTTAAAAAAAATAAGAAGAACTTAGCATTAATATAAATACATACATGTGAATCCCAAATGAGAAATTAAAATATCTCATTATTCAAACCATTAAGTACATCAAAGTCTACGAAGACCTAAAGATTTCACATGTCTCATAAATACATCTCTAGGAATAGATTTAGTAAACGGATCTGCAATCATTTGATTCGTAGATATGTACTGTATGTTCACTTTCTTTTGTGCAACCATGTCTCTCACAAAGTTATACTTTGTATCAATATGCTTAGTCTTTGAGTGATATTTGGGATCTTTTGTATAAGCTATCGATGCTTGGCTATCACAATGTACTAGTACTGGATATGCAGCATTTTTCATAACCCCCAAATGATTAAGAAATCTCTTTAACCAAACTGCTTCTTGTACCGCCGCTGAAGAAGCTACAAATTCAGCTTCCATCGTGGACAAAGCTATACAAGTTTGTTTCTTACTACTCCATGAAATTGCCCCATTACTTAGTAAGAAAACATAACCAGAGGTTGATTTTCTTTCATCCAAATCACCTCCCCAATCAGCATCTGTATAGCCTTCAAGACGCAAATCATTTCCTTGATAACATAACGAATAATCCGCAGTACCTTTTAGATATCTCAATATCCTTTTGACCGCTTTCCAATGGTCATGGCCAGGGTGTGATTGATATCTACTTACCATACCAACTGCAAAGCAGATATCTGGCCTTGTACATATCATTGCATACATAAGACTTCCAACTGCACTGGAATAAGGAACTCTTTTCATTTGCTCTTCTTCTTGTGGAGTCTTCGGGCACATTCTTTGGCTTAACGCTTCAGCTTTTGCAATGGGAGTATCAATGGGTTTACAATCTTGCATATGAAACTGTTCAAGAATTTTCTTTATATAAGGCTCCTGTGAAAGAGATAATAACCTTTTTGAACGATCTCTTTCAATTTTAACCCCAAGAATATAATTAGCTTCTTCCATATCCTTTATTTCAAAATTCGTGAACAACCAATTCTTAACTGATGCTAAGAATTCTTTATCATTAGCAGCCATTAGTATATCATCCACATAAAGTGATAAAATCACAAATTTGTCTTTGGATCTTTTAATATAGACACAGTGGTCTTCATCAATCATGACAAAATCATATGATATGACAGCCTGATGAAATTTTATATTCCACTGTCTAGAAGATTGTTTAAGGCCATAAATCGACTTCAAAAGTCTACACACTTTGTGCTCTTGGCCTTCTTTAATAAAACCGATAGGTTGTTCCATATAAATTTCTTCTTCCAATTCTCCATTGAGAAAAGCTGTTTTTACATCCATTTGATGTAATTCAAGATCCAAACTAGCTACTATGGCTAAAATTATGCGAATTGAGGTGAATCTCACAACAGGAAAAAATGTCTCTTCATAGTCAATCCCCTCTTGTTGTGTATAGCCTTTTGCTACAAGGCGTGCCTTATATCTTTCTATTGTGCCATCTGCCTTGCGCTTTATTTTGAGAACCCATTTGTTCCCAATTGTTTTCCGACCTTTCGGAAGATCAACCAATTTCCAAACTTGGTTTGATCTCATTGACTCCATTTCTTCTTCCATTGCTTTCATCCATTGCTCTTTTGCAGGACATTTAAGAGCTTCATCAATATTTCTCGGTTCACCTTCCTCTTGAGGTGTAGCAAGAAATGCTTCTCCTTCAATCTCAAATCGTCGACGGGGAACTAATCCACGGTTACTTTTTCGTAATTGAGATTGTTGTGAAATAAATTCATCATTTCTTGAATTTCTCCCACTTGAACCAGATGTTGTTGATGGATTTTCAAGATTTTTTACCAATTGAGTTTGATTAAACAAATTATCATGGTCCTCTATCTCAAATAAAGATAAACCTTTATTTATTTCACCCTGATTTGGAAAATCATTTTCCAAAAATGTGGCATTACGAGATTCAAACTCAGTAATACTTCCATTGTTAGTGTTACCAACGAACACATATCCTTTGGAGGTTTCAGAATATCGAATAAAAATACTCTTTTTGCCCCTTGGACCCAATTTTCCATATTTATGAGAAGAATCATGAATATATGCAGCGCATCCCCAAGGTCTTAAATTACTTAGGTCAGGTTTGCGACCGGTCCATAATTCATAAGGGGTGGAAGTTACTGATTTTGAGGGTACTAGGTTAAGTACATATGCAGCTGTTAATAATGCATCACCCCAATAGGTGATCGGCAAATTAGCTTGTGCCATCATAGACCTAACCATTTCCAATAGGGTTCTATTTCTTCTTTCCGCAACACCATTTTGTTGTGGAGTACTAGGAATAGTTAACTGTCTACCTATTCCCTTTTCATCACAAATTTGTTTGAACTGATCAGACAAATACTCACGTCCACGGTCAGTTCTTAACACTTTGATTTTCCGGTCTAATTGATTTTCAACAAAGTTTAAATATCTTATAAAGCAATCTAATGCATCAGATTTGTGAGATATCAAATAGACATAACTGAAACGTGTATAATCGTCAATAAATGTGATGAAATAAGAAGCCCCATGTCTTGCCCTTACATTCATCGGCCCACAAATGTCAGAATGAATTAATTGCAATGGAAAATCGGCTCTAGTTCCTTTACCAAATAGTTTTCTTGTTGTTTTTCCTGCTAAGCAATATTCACATATAGCTAGATTAACCTTTTCAACAGGGCCTAATAATCCCTCTTTGGCTAATCTATTCATTCGTTGTTGCCCAATGTGACCTAACCTAGCATGCCAAATATTTTCATCCATATTTGGATTACTAGTAGATGTAACAAAGGAAAAAACAGTACTTATTACATTACACATACTATAATCAGTATCAAGTACAATAAAACCATTTAGTACATAACCAGATCCATAATAAGTTGTCCCTAGCAATATGTCTACACCATTACCATGAAAATTTAAGATATAGCCAAACTTAAGTAACATAACAACAGAAATTAAGTTTCGCCGAATATCTGGAGCATATAATACATCATGTAGAATTAAGGGTTGACCACCTCGCATATTCAATTTGCAGGTGCCAATCCCCTCTACTGCAACTCTTGAATTATTTCCCACATATATCCATCTTGCTCCTTGTGGAATTCGACGATATTCCACGAAAGCGTCTCGATCTCTTGCTACATGGTCTGTGGTCCCTGAGTCTACAGTCCACAAAAGATGAGATTCAGCTAAAAACACAGAACTTGAAACATAAGAGATACTTATATTTGTGCTAAGGGTTTTTACCTTCTTTGCCTCGGAGCATTCACGAGCAAAGTGACCCTTCTTGCCACAGTTGTAGCATCTCAATTTTGCTTTGTTCCTCTTAAAAGGACGCTTTCCTTTACCCGGCTGGCTATGCTTGAGCTTCTTAGAGGTCTTGCCATTACCATTGCCTTTCTTAAAATGACCACTAAAATGTTTTCGCTTGAAGCCCGAAGCTCCTTGCGAACTAGTGTTAGCCATATACACTTCATTAGAGGTTTTATTTGCCTCAAGACGGTCTTCCTCCAATTCCAGATGACGACCAGCATCAGTGAAAGTTCTAATGCTTTCATTATGGGTTAAGTGAACTTTCATGTGCTCCCAACTATGAGGCAAAGATCGAATTATAGCTTGAACTTGTTGTTCATCAGTTAGCACATGTCCAGCATCTCGCAGTTCACTTATCATGTTCGACATTTCCCTTAAATGCTGCTTCATATTATTATTAGTGCGTTTCTTATATGTGTCGAACTTGATGGTCAGCTGCCTAAGTTTGGTGACAGAAGTTCCACCAAACTTTTCTTTTAATGCTTCCCATATTTCCTTTGCCATCTCAAAAGGCCTGAACTCTCGCATGATATCATTTTCCATGCTACTCAGCAATGTAATCCGAGCAATTGAGTTCTTCTTTTTCCAGGCAATATAAGCCTCCTTATCCTTTATGTGTTGAACCGTTATTCCATCCTCAGGCTCATTCATGGTATGGTTTAAGGCTTCCAGCGCCTCTTGTTCCTCCAATACATATTGGATTTTCATTTGCCATATTTCATAATTTTCACCATTCAATTTCTCACCCTTATTAAGTTCAGCTACTATATTCTTAGATGCTGAAGCCATTGCAGAAACTAAATTTCTACATAAAGACAAACATGCACACAATTAATGCCAAGCACAACACATATTTTTCTTTGCCACTAAACACAAATAAAATTAATGCTAATTCACATAATGGCATGGAATTGAAAGTTCACTATAAACATTAATTTTGATTCTTAGCAGACAAAGTTTTAGTTCTTAAGACAAATTATATAGTAAGTCTTAAAACTCCCACTTAAAACATGTATACTAAAACATTAAAAAATTGTATAAACATGGAGACATTTATTATCATAAAAAAAATTTAAATAATTAATACACAAGTAAAGAATATAAGTCATTCTAGCTTCGACTAGTTTTCAACTAGTGATTTTGCCATCTAAGAACCCGAACCCTCCTTGGAATAGTATCCTCAATTTCTTTTTGAATCATAGTTGATACTATTTGTTCGATCCAAGGAACCATTATTCTACTAATGGTATGACCTCCTGCTACTGTTAAAATTTCACTAATCTCATGCATTAAGTACTCTTTTATAAATGCTCTCACCAATTGAGCATAATCTCTCACTGCTAAGGAATTCCAAATATCTCTTAGAACTTGTTGCCATGATCCGAATAGAGAATCATACAGCACTTGGTACCGTTGATGTTGACATAATGCATGTCCTAGATGAATGATTTCTTCCATTATATAATGAATAGTTTGTACATGTAAAATCATGTCATCATTAGGATCCATCCTTATAACTCGTAATGTGTGCAACAAATCTCTAAGCCTCGCCCTTTGTTCCGGGGTCCTTGCTGCCCTCGGAACCCTCACTAAGAGTGGTACTCGTGGCATTATTTCCTACAACAAATGTGGAAAAAATGCTTAGGCATAACACTGAAATATAATAACACACAATTAAAGGATGCGGGAACATTCAATTTCAAAATTTCCAAATGTCACACATACAATCACGGTATGATTGGAAAAATTTCAGAGAAAAAAAATATATATATTTTCCTATAATTTTAACTCATTTTCGAATATAAATAATAATAATAAAATTATTTTAATGGATGAAAAAATATTTAAAAAAAAATTACAGAAAATTAGGAAATTAATTATTATTATTTTGAATCCAACGGTACAAACTACGTCTCAATATATTTCTCCAAACCATGTTTGGAAATTTTCTCTCCAGAAAATTGGTGGCCCGCCCGTTAAACTTCCACCGTTGAGAGCGGGAAGTGTACGTTGCTCTGTTAAACCAGCCTTACGCGGTCCCCTCCGCTTCAGGGGAAGCGCGACCCAAGCTTTCGCTTAGGCCATGCATCCCACTACCCAACTTGGACTGGGCGAACCAGCCCTTTGCACCAATTGCACCCAGGCTCGAGGACGAAACCCAACGTCCAAACCACCAAACGCCCCCGTTTGGGTTATAAGCTCCCACTGCCTTCTTTGTTTAAATATTATATTCTTCCCAACGTAACCCATCTCTCCTCCTTTCCCTTCTTCAGGATGTTTGGATGAAAAAAAAAAACAGTAAGAAGAAGATGAAGAGGGGAGAAAAAAAAAAATGGTTTGGGGCAGTTGGGCTTCCCTTTTTTTTTTTTTATGAGGTGGCCGCGTGGGAGACGCCATCCGTGAGCCGTTTAGAGGCCGCGCCACTGTGCAAAGGGAAGGTCTTCTTCATAGAGAAAAAAAAAAAAATTTGCAGAAACAAGCCTGAAATTTTCGGGCCTTGTTTCTCCCTCCATAGTGAACGAAATTAAGTGTATTATATATGGATAGAAAGCTTGTTTCAAGGGCTTTCCATTGATATAAGTTTCGTTTCCCAAAACAAACTGTGGAGAAAGTTATCAAGTTTCAAAGTTCCGGGTTTTTGATCTTTATGAATTTATATCTCTCAAACTACTGCACCAAACATCACCAAACTTTCCAGATATCATCTACATATCATATAGTATCTTCATGCAAAAAATCACGGCCTAACTCTATGTGTAAACAAAACCGCCATTAATGGCCATTCAAGGTGGTGAGTGCGAGAGCAATGGATTTAAGATATTAAAACATGTAATATCCACTCCAAAACATTTCAGAAATCGAACAAACATGCTCTGATACCAATGTAAGATAAACACATTAACATAAAACTAGGATTTCGGATCACTTACAGATTTTCTCTTGGATTCGATTCACTGATCAAGGAGTGGATTTTACCAATGAAAATCTACTGTTTTCCACAACCTATATGCCCAAGTCACTTGCTGAAAATCTCATAACCACCCCCTTTTTAAATGAAGCCTTATGCATAACTGTCAATAGACAGTTTCAGGGTTGAAGAGATGTCTATGGAAAGACATCTCTTTTGGACATGAGATCATGTCTTTTGGTTACCGGTTTGGTTGAACCATCATGGGTGGACCAAACCTGTTTTTCCAATTACTTTCAGAAAAATGAAAATGAAAATAAAAGCACGGAATAGCAGAAGTTTTGTGCAAATGCTATTTTCAACATCTATCTCGATGTGGCATTTTACTAATCTGTGGAGAAACAAAAACACAGAACAGCAATAATACCAAATAGGCCCTTAGATATTCTCCTATTCCAAGAATTTTTGGAAAAAAATGTTGGTGAACAGGATTCACTGAACAATAAACTTCTAAGAAATATAAACATATAAGAAAAGTGATTGAATAATGTTGTTCTGGTAAAGAAAATGAAGAGAAGCCAAAGTAGTAACCTGAATTACAGGACCATCTGCAAAAGGATCGCTGTAGGGCAAGCCCAACTCAATTATATCCGCACCCCAATGGTCAAGCAGTTTCAGTGCTCTTGCTGTTGTCGCTAGATCAGGATCACCAGCGGTAATGTAAGGTATAAATGCAACCTAAGCAGTTGGAACAAATTCTAATTCCAAGTAAGTAACAAAAAAAAAAAATCAGCAATCTTTTATCATTTTTCATTTCCCAAAGAAAATCCTCAAAAATGATTATTAATTTCCAGTTCTTCCACTCAAATATATTCGTAAGTTTGTTTCAAGCATCCACATGCTAATCTTAATATTATGTAGCATCATAAAAGAATCCACTTTCCATCACCCTCCAAGAGCGTGACATAAAAAGCATTGTTACTAAAGCAGTGATGATATTAGGAGGGGCAATAGGCTCGAGTCAGGTTGGATGCTTGTCGGATCAAAAATTTGTCAATCTAAATATGACATGTTTATTAAACAGATCAAAAATTCAGATCTGAACCACAACTGTTTATTAAACTAGTAATCTGATCTGATCCTCACAATCTATTTATTAAATAGGTTAAGTCTGGTTAAATATGTTAAATAGGTTAAGTGAATTTTTAATAGTTTAAATAGGTTAAATGGATCGGGTTAAATAAGATAGCAGGTTTAAAATGGGTTAAACATATCTTAAATGGGTTAAATGGTTTACCTATTCAACTCGATTTGAATATTAAATAAGTTAAATGGGTTAAACGGGTTAGATATCTAAAATTCAAATTCAACCCAAATATTAAACAGGTTAAACGGATCGATTTATTTATGACCCGAATCCGTTTAGCCTAAATTCAGACTTGCTTATGGCAGGTTGAATAAGGAGATGGGTTTCGCCACATTTTGCTAGCCTTAGAAGACCAATCCCAAAGTGGATGTTTTTCCTTCTTTTTTATTTGTGTGTGTGTGAGAGAGAATGGTAGGTACCTCACTCCACATCTCGTTAAAGAAACAAAATGAGGGAAAACATTGTATGAGGTTAAACACTCTTACAGCGAGCAAGCAGAGGACAAAAGCGTAGAACAACACCTGAAAATTGAAAGCCCAGCCCCAGTTGTTGGGTCCGCACATTGCTATCTTCCTCTAAAGGGAAGAGGGGGGGGAGGGGTTATGATCCCAACTATCCATCATCTTCCTCCTTCCATCCTCGAGACTCTCGAAGCCGGACGACGCCGTGGTTTCCACCATGTCTCCGACCAGCCGGCCTCTACTTTGTCTTCCATCGGTGGAGAAGACGGAGTCAGGGATTATTATCTTTTTGTACTAATTTTTTAAGGCCGAGTACAAGGAAGATTCTTTCTTTGGGGTTCGGATTGTATCTCTCGCATGGAAGAATGATTGCTTTTCTTTCGTGACATCAATCGTTGGATCGCGCCCGGTACAGATCATCAAGCACCCTTAACTTCTTTATTTATCTGCTGCACAAATCCCAAAGCGATCGTTACGTGATCCAACGGTGAATTTGGATTCTTTCGCGCAAAAGGTGCACCCAATCCATCCCTTCGGCACCAGAATGATGTTAACGCGCAAGGGCTGCCTTCGGCTTATAATTTTTAGGATTTTTTTTATAAATATTCTTTTAAAAATTTAAATTTACGTGAAGTTCCACGTTCCCATAAAATATTGTTTTTACATAAATGCTTATAATATCGCGATTCTTTTAACACCATTAATAAAAATTATTTTTATTTCAAATGAAAATAAAATAAAATTTTGAAGTTACTTTTTTGTTCTTCATCGTGATCACCTTATAAAAATTTTCTTTTATACATCTACTTATTAAGAATATTTTAATCATTTTAATTTGAAGCGGCTAATTTTTTAACGATATTAAATAGCATGAATATATATGTAAAAATAAGGATAAAAACAAGATAGAATAGCAAAACAAGTGTTTTACGAGAGTATATATATAAATATCAATTTTGGAAGGGTATTCATATAAAATTCGATATTTAGAAGGGTATTCATATAAAAAAACTCTAATTTTTATACCCATCTACATAATTCTCTAATGCTATGTGGCATGGCATATGATTTTTTTTGGAATTAATGACTAATCCATACTTTAATAAAAAATTCTGTTGACTAATTTTTTAACCTCCGGTACACCAAATACACCACTTATGTTTTGTTTTTTTTTTTTAACATCTGCATCCGCCTAAAATAAAAATGGAATTATCTATGGTCCGACTTTTAATAGTAGAGCGCGGATAGCCGCCACATCATTCATATTTTAGATGGATGACGCTTCTTCATCACAACATACCTCAAAAATGAATAAAACTTGTCCATCCTAAAAACAAATCATGCAGTGGTTATTTATGATGGTACTGTATTCTACGGTGAAAATATTATACGTAAAGCATGCAAACTCTGAAGCTAATGGGACTGCGGACTGGGTGACTGCTTATGTAGCCAGTCATTCGGATAGTACCCCATGGACTGGAGATGGAAAGTTGCCCTTGACACTCTGAGATATTTTATTTTTTAATTTTATTAGGTGCATCCATATGTATTCGTCTGGTATGATTCATTTGCTTTAGCAAGAGAAAAATGCGAACTCTCAACAAAGGGTTGTGTTGGGGCACCGACGGGAGAGGAATTGGATATTAAACATTACACGCGGCTCCACCGGTACCGCGTACCAAATTACTTATCAAGAAATTGGTGCTCATGTAAACGACGTTGACTCAACTATAGATCACTTTTGAGGTTCCTGTGGATATTTTATTGGGTCCGCGATGTTTCCCTCCCTATATTTCGGGCATTCATGTGGAGAAATAATTCCACCAAACAATGAGGAGATCTGGTTCACAGGATGAGAGGGTGTCGTTTTTAGCAAAAGTTTCACAGAATGAAAAACAAATATATAGCAAAAGAAAATTGGCAAAGAGGCGCATGCACACACACGAAGAACTCCTCAAGCCAGCATAATCCAGGGTTGCCAACTTAGTATTCAACCCTGGTGCAACGTACGTGGAAGGAGAAACATGAAAAGCCCCTAGAATTAGTCATTGAGAAATCTCTATACTACGCTCTAGAATCATGGAGTTACAAAGACACGCATAAGAAAATGAGATGAAGGCCAATAGATCCATAGGCTTACTTTCCCTTGCTTCTTCAAATTGGAGAAGGTTTCGGAGATCCCGAGCGCCGGAGAAGAGAGGCCGAGAGAAGTCGTCAGGGCTTGGTTTGTGGGAGGAGTAAGCGCCGGAGAAGTGAGGCTGGGACAAGCAGCCTTTGGAAGTTGGTTGGCGAGAGGAGTATAGACTCCAGATCTTCTTCTTGAGGAAAAGAAGCAGGAGCTGCAATTCGGTACGAGGGCCATCGCGTTAATTAGTACGACAGAAGGATCACAACCGAGGAGTTCTTATAAAGTTTGTCGAAAGTACCACCGCATGAGGTAAACGTGGATCACAACCGAGGAGTTCTTATGAAGTTTGTCGAAAATACCACCGCATAAGGTAAACGTGGATCACAACCGAGGAGTTCTTATGAAGTTTGTCGAAAATACCACCGCATGAGGTAAACGTGGATCACAACCGAGGAGTTCTTATGAAGTTTGTCGAAAATACCACCGCATGAGGTAAACATGGATCACAACCGAGGAGTTCTTATGAAGTTTGTCGAAAGTACCACCGCATGAGGTTCACGTGGATCACACGACAGAGGCTTTCATGAGGTCGTGGAAGACAAGGCTTTCACTACATCTCCATAAGGCGGCCGACTTGGCTGAAAAGTCCTTCGAAGATATTTTTTTGTTGGAGTTTTAAATTTATAAAAAAAATTAAATTTTAAAAAATAATAATAAATAAATCAGTCTTATCTTCTAAAATTTAGAGAAATGTTTCTTTGAGAAAAATTACTGTTATTCGGAAAAAAATATTGATTTCCGAATGAAATGTCATATTGTTGAAACATTGCATACCACAGAAATATAACATCTTATTGGTCACGAGATACAGTGTATTGGATAATTCAATCAATATTGCCACTTTTATGCTTCCCAAGATGAGTCTTCTCTTTTTTTTTTCTTTTCTCTTCCTCCAAGCTTTCTTTTGAATTTTTTTTTTTTTTCATCTGGGCATCTGAAGGCAAATCCATATGTAGGGGGCAAATTACATTTTTAAGGCAGTGTATATCACATGCCTTAATCCAGACAAACTTTTTTCAATCCTCTGATTTTATTCTTATAAATTATTCCTTTATAATACTTTTATAAAATAAAGATATAGGTAAAATATTTTCAACAATCTAAGAGCATGATTTTAATTGTACTAGAAATTGCTATATATATATATATATATATATATCAAAATTTGTTTTTTTACAAAAATCAGTCTTTTAAGAAAGTTATATTTCTCTAAAAATTATACAAACAGATTTCTCCAATTTTAAAAATCGTACAGAATTTTTTTTGCATATTTAAAATCTTTGCAGAATTTTCTACATATTTGAAAATAGTGCATAAATTTTCTGCAGATTAAAAATCTGTGTAGAAAATTACTGCAGCTTTAAATCCGTGCAGATTTTTATAGCTTTCAATTTTGTGCAAAATTTTTTGCATGTTTAAAATCTGTGCAGGAAACTCTTGCATCTTTAAAAACTGTGCATACTATTAGTTGCTTTCAAAATACCTGTTGCTACTACTTTGAAAAATATATATAGATTATAAAATTACTTTACTTGTTATACTTCTTAGTATAGTTTTTTAATTATGATTGTAGTTCCCTATTGCATTTATTCCAAAATCTAGAATTATATTTTTGAAAGCTATTAATTAACCATTCAAACATATAGGGCTAAACCTCTTGAAACGTGTGTTTGCAAAACCAATAAAATCAAAACTTCATAAATAGCTTCTTTTGATGATCATAGTTCTATCAAACCCGAAAAATTTAGTAGTTTCCCTTTTAGAAGGTGGCAAAGTCAAGTAAAAATTATTGGCCTACCATATTAGGGCTAATCTTTGCCATAGAATATCCTGATTCTAGACCATCTTTTGGATCAATTTCTCAACCCTCTCTTGCTCCTCCAGATTCTGGATCCTTTGGCCCTCACTCCAAAACTCCTGAAGAAATTGATTTTCATTGCCGCCATGGGATCCTTAGTGTCTTTGCTGATTCTCTATATGATGTCTACCTTCTAATTAAATCAGCTAAGAAATTTTAGGATGGTTTTGAAGCGAAATATGAATTGGATGATACCAGTCTTGATCGGTTCACCATATCCAAATTCTATAAATATGCCATGGTGGATTCTAAATCTATCAGTGTCCAAATCCATAAATTTCAAAATCTTCTTAGAAAGACTAAACTGACAAGTTGGAAATTCTCTCAAAATTATAGAATCCAAGCCTTAGTTGGTTCTGTTCCTCCATCTTGGTCGAGTTTTTCTCGTGAGTTAAGTCATAAGTAAGGTGACTTAATACTATTGGAGACTATAAACTCTATCAGAATCGAAGAAGAGCATCGACTTAAACATAAGCCTAAACCTGATTTTGGACCAAAGATCAATTTGGCTGAATTAAGTCAAACCTATTTCAAACCCTGTGGAAAATTCTTTAAAAAGAAAAAACATCAGAATCCTTCAAACCTTGTCTCTTCCTCCAAACTTCTAAGAAGGCATAACCATCTAGATCAGAAGCCAAAAAGAAAGGAGACCTAATGCTCGTGTGCGAGCGGACAAATCATATGGCGAAGGACTACTACCATAGAAAGACTGAACCATAGAAAAAAGGATCACCTAAACCTCAAGTAACATGGTTGAAGATGGTTCTTCCTTCAAGTTAAAAATTCAAAATTCTATGGTATTCTTTGTCCATTCTTCTTATGATAGATGGCTTGACTCCACAGGCTTTCAGCTCGCTAGCTAGAGCCATAGCTCATAGCCCATATGATAGAAGTCCCACTTTCGAGTCCCCTCCCCTGTTCGGCTGTGCCTGTCCTGATTTTCTTGTCCATTTCGAATGGCTGAGGTAGAGAGGAACCCTAGATCTAGATCTGGAGCAGACCCTTCTTTTTTGGATCAATCTCCCCTTTTTGCGCGCCTGCGAGTCTCTTCTGCATTCGACGACTTCGGCATGGTTCGTCCCTTCTCCTAAGGTATGTCCCTCCTCTGAAACCCTAGATCTCCCCCTTCCTCCTCTAGATATTCCTCCTCTCTTTCTTCCCCCTTATTTCTCCCTGAAAATATATGGCGCTAGGCTGCAAGGTATGTTTGGCAACTTCCATCTCCCCTATTTGAGGTAAACCCTTCTCCCTTTTTTCTTCTTCCCCGGCTCTCCCATTCTTCTCCTCGTGGGTGGCTCGTTGATGCCGCAAGCTCGCTGCATCCCGCCGCATGGGCGGTCGTCAATCCCAAGCACCGACTCGGTGGTCTTGTTTTCCTATTCACCTTGACCGAACTACCATGTCCTTAGGTCTTCCTTTCTTCGGCCACTACTCGCGTGGTCAGTGCCCTATCCAGTCTCACCATCCGCCGGATGGCTGATCTGGGACCATCTTCTCTCGTGCCCTGTTCCACGACCGAGACCTCTGGCTAGGGTTGGATGCCTTCAGACCACATTGCCTTTGTATTTTCTCTTTTGAGACCGCTTGATCTAGCCGTCCGCCACGGTTTCCATCATCACTGGTGGCTCCTCCTTCTCTCTTAGGCACTGAAGGCCGATGGGGTAAGCCTCTGCCCACCCTGTGGGAGTCCCACGGGTCGCATAGAGGGGGCCTTGATCACCATTCCTCTGAGCTCTCTCTCTCAACATTAGATTGCATCTCCCTTGTTGAATCCTTTACTCTCCAACTTCACCGTTAGATTTCTGTATTGATTGCTACTAATCGACCTTGATCTAGACTCAACGGATTGAAGTCATGTTCCTTAGATCTGACCATTGGAGAGGTGTTGGGCCCGGTGGAAGTGGAATTAGTATTGGAATCATTATTGTGAGATAGAAAAACAAAAAGACAAGCCTAAATGCAATTATTGCCATTTTATTTTTTCAGCTAATCCTAAAAATGGGATAAGTCATCTTCACAAACATACAAAGAACTGTGAGACAAAAAAATATCTTGATAGAAAACAGAAAATATAAATAGGCACTGTGACTTCAAAAGATGGTGTTCCATTGAATGAGTTAGTTTCCTATTTATTTGATCAGGAAAGAAGCCGTGAGGACCTCGCAAGGATGGTAAATCTACAAGAGATGCCATTTACAATAGTTGAACACCAAACTTTTTAGATGTTTGTTAGGAACCTTAGATCAGAATTTCATATTATTTCAAGGACAACCAGAGCCGTGGAGGATAAAGATGCGAAGCATTGTTTCTGCTGAGTGGGTGATCTTTTAGCTGTGGTCGAATAGATTTTCAGCAAATTTTGTATAGGTAGTTCTGCCTTGCAATAGCATTCAAGGCATTTTTGTTCTTTGTAGGTCGCTTTATATTGAGGAAACTATGGTTCATTATGCATGTTCTTAGTTATGTAATTCTAAAATTCACTGAACATGATGCTAATGCTATGATGCATCCTTTTGGATTGTCATATGGAGTAGAATTTTGCTGTGATGCTGATGTTGTGACCATTTGTTTGGATTGTCATATGGGTTAGGATTTTCCTTTGAATAATCCTGTAAGAAGAAATATATCTTGGCATATCAAGAGATGAAGTTAATTTTGTAATGCAGGAAGATGAAACCATCTGAGTCTTCTTGATATCATGGTGTCTTGATAAAGTTAATTTTGTAAGTTTATCTTGGTATCTTGACATGTGAGTTTCTTTACCTTTTGGCTGAGATGTTGTTGTTGGTTGGATTCTTGCTCGATGATCGCCAACGAATGAAAGTAGAAAGGCTCATGAAGAGTTGTTCAGAGCAAATCTTGGGATTTGGTATAGCCTGGGTGATGAATCTCAGATTTGATTCTTTATGAATAGCAAGGACAATGCTTTTGTTTTGTTTGTATAATTTTTGGTTGATAGTTTACATTATTGATCTTGTTTTCACACTTGGGTTGCAGCCATCTCTTTATTTTCTTATGACTATAAGTCTTTTTTCTTTTGTTCTAGGTCTCTGATTTAGAGGGTTTTTTTTATGCCTTTCAAAATTTATCCCAAGCTTCCTGCTTACTGCATATTTTTTTTGGAACTAATCCTTGCATCTGGAATTTGCTATTTTAATATAAGTTTCTATTCCTTTTTGCCTCTTCTGTGAGATGAACTTTCACCAGATTAATTTTTTAAATTCAAGAAAGGTTGTGAAAAATGTGATCTTTTCAAGTTGATTTGGTTTCTTGTCACGGTATTTGGGGATTCGACCCGAACCCGACCCGGACTCAACCAAGGCTCGATTCGAACCCGAATATTCAGGTCTGGATTATACATGGATCCGACCTAACCCTAATGACCCATTGGGTCAAAAATTGTAGGCTTGGACCTGACCCGACCTGACCCGATCTTCAACTAGGTCGGATCTGGGTCCAAAATTAGGATCCGAATAAGAAATCGGGTCGGGTTGGGGTCACTCAGGATCTGAGCTGATCGGACCCATCGCACCCCTACACGTGGCCGACCCCAGAGGCATGCCGAAAATCCTTGCAATTTCAGACTCTCCTCCTAATTGATGACACCTCGGCCACAATCGTAAATAGCTTCCATAATCACATGACGAATGAGCGAAATGCGAGTAGCGTGATGTGCAAGTAAAACGTTTGCGTGTAACCTTTAGGACATGCGATCGATTATCACAAATGACTGATCCGCAAGCCCGAATTCCTTGATGATGGACACTGACCCTCCACATAAACCACTCTTGGGTCCCTCTAGGTAGTGCTCTCAACCCCTCTTATGCCCTTGTGCCGCCACTTTGCCACTTTGATAATATCTCCACTATTCTCTAAGAGTCTGTCTGACTTAAACATCGGAGGGTCTCCTGTCGTACATTTTAGGTCGGATCTGGCATCGGAGCGACGGTCCGAACATGGTCTCCATCCTCCCAACACCACCTCAGGAGTGACCAACGTTGGAGCCATTGCCACCTGTGCATAGCAACCACCACCTTGCTATCTAGAGACATCACAATCTTCAACCAACCTTTACGGTCTGAGCAGCTGATCATCCAAGCACTCCAAGAGCTCAGCCAGCTCGGCATCTCAGTTGGGTTGATTCCTAGTGGCAACAGATTGATGCTGGAGGAAGGACTCGAACCTCTGATCTTGTGAGAAACAAGGATATATCCTACTTTCTTTCTTTATCGGATCGAGTGCCTTCGACAACGATCTCACCAGTCGAACATGTCCCACTACAACTATCAACGAAAGACTTCTCGAGCATAACAGATTAGGCAAGCCATCTAATGACCCCAAGGAGACAACACTTCCATCCTATAAGCTCATGCGACTGCCATAGGTAGAGCGAGCCATCTAACAGTCCTAAGGAGGCAACACCTCCGTCCTATAAAACCACGCGATTGTTACAGGTCGGACGAGCCATTCAATGGCCCCAACTAGCAAGCCTAGTGGCTAGAAAGTTCTTTGGGGAGCTTCTACGAAGGCTACACCTTCGTTTGTCGGACAAACCATCCAACAACCCCGACCTGCAAGTCTACACGGCTAGAAAGTTCTTTAGGGAGCTTCTGCAGGGCAACACCTCTATTCGTTGGACGAGCCATCCAATGGCCCCTACCTACAAGCCTATGTGGCTAGAAAGTTTTTTGGGGAGCTTTTGCAAGAGCAAGACATTCATTTATTAGAGGAGCCATCTAACAATCCCAACCTACAAGCCTACATGGCTAGGAAGTTCTTTTGAAGAACTTTTATAGAGGCAACACCTCCATTTTACTAATTTCTAAGCTAAAGACTTGGCAAGCTAACCAACCACTCCAGATTATGATAGCCTAGATGGAGATACCGACCCTCACGCCAAAGCCCTAGTGAGCTAACTGACCTCTCCAAGTTGGGTTTGCCCAAGTGGAGACACGCTTCCGTTCTACTGACCTCTATGCTGAAGACCTGATGAGCTAATTGACCTTTTTAGGTTGGGATGGCCCTGGTGGAGATGGCAATCTCCAAACGACTGTAAAGCTAAGTAGATCCGTCCATCAAAAGGATTTGACGAGTCTAGGCTAGCTGAAGTCTAAACTGACCTAGGATACCTAGCTCCATCACCTCGATCGGTAGCCATTTGATCTTTGGATCTCAATAGCTCGGGAGCTCGACCTACAAGCTTGCACTTGAAAAGATCCAAGTCCTCCACCTTGGCCAAGCAGGGCTAAGAATGGGGGGCAAGCACTTAGCAAGCCGATCTATCTAGCAAGCTGACCTATAATAGGCCGAAGAGCCGACCTTTATAGCTCTCAGTACAGAAATTCAACCCTAAGAGCTTTCAAAACAAAGAAGGGTTCAATGACCAGCCGAGCTTTGTGTACCTGATCGCACTCTCGACCCATAACTCTAAAAGATGGGTCCGAACCTGCCTACAGTTGGCTAACTTGACTACTTCCTCGCTCGAGCCAGAAAAAATGGCTTCGACTTGAAAGTAGGGGATAAGTAATGTGGCCTAAATCTAATCCACCTATCATAAGTTTGACACATGGCAAGCATTTTGAAATGATTTGAATTCAAAAAATTTGAATTCTTGGCAAGGTTCAGATAAGAAAGGAGGTTATGACAAATTTAAATCCAGATAAGAAAGGAGGTTATGACAATCTCTTGATTTTCGTCTCCAAATCATAAGAGATCCACGCTCCCTCCTTTATATAAATAGGGCCAAGGGATCCCAAAAAAGCGGAGGAAGGAATGGCGAGAGGCTCTCAAGTATAGATAGTGACACGCTCCCAAGGAGAGACTCTTAAGCTCTCATTGTGAGAAGTTCCCAAGAAAAGGTTCTCAAGCTCTGATGACAATGAGCTCTCATAGCGAGAGGCTCTCAAGCTCTCATCACTACCTCTGCGCTCAGATCCTCTTCCACGACCACCCCTGAGTGTTGCCTTCTTTTTGTATAGGACCCGCATCCTTTGATACCATAATGCAAGTCTCTGAAGGCTGCCCTTCTGTGCCACCTGAGACACGAGCACTGTGCACATGGGACGTGCGACTGCTAACTAGAACCAGACCAAGCTTCTAAGCCGAGCACTCCAAACCGAGCACTCTAGGCCGAGATTCTATGTTGAGCTCTCAGATCGAGCACTCTTAGGTCGAGCCTCAAATATCCAAGCTCCCGATGGTCGAGCCTCCGATAGCCGAGTCTTCGATGGTTGAGCTCCAAAAAGCCAAGCTTCCAAATGCCGAGGCCAAGCTCCCAGGGCGAGCACTCTAGGCCGAGCACTCCAGGTCAAACACTCAAGACTTTTCAATCTAGGAAGATAACTCTACTTTGATACTTTTTTATTCTTTTGCTATTTCTCAATGTTATTTCAAAGTGCTACCTGATTTGAGCATCGAAGGAGGTCCGGCTGGAGCCGTTCTGGTGGGCCTTTCTTTTTTCTTTGCGTATAGATCCATGACTTTTCACAATAGATTGGTGCTTCACGTTTCACCATCATAGACTGAGCGAATTGGTCTGCATTCTTCATATCTCTAAATTGTCAAATCATAGTCGGACAGAATTTAGACATTAGTAATAATAAGTAATACCAATTCTGTCTGGGCCACCCAACGTTGCCCCGGAGCCGCCGCCCAGGCTTTCAACGTTTTCATTGTCTGCAGGGGATTGTAACACTTTGTCATTCGTGCATTGATGGCTTTTCGAAAGTTGATGAAAAAGAAAAGGTTCCTAGCTTCCAAAAGAAACAAAAAAAAGGATGGGTCTGCGCTATAGACGTGGAAAGCAGATGACAAATGATTTGGTCTGTATGGAATCCGTGTACAATTTGGCCTCATATTATCTTGCCGTCTGTCAAGATAGACGTTAATCTACATTATAAATTTTTCTTTCTTCTTTATTTTTCTCTTATCTCATTTATCAAGGAAATATAAGGTGGTTTGCCACTGGTAAAAAAATCACAAGAGTTTTAAACTAGCATTAAAATAAAGAATGATAGATGATTTTATTTTTTAGTTAAATTTATTTTTATATAATTGATTAATATCTCATAGCTCGGTAATCATATGCCACCTACGCCAGGGTGTCGAGGTATCTTTTCTTACTAGTTCTTTAATATTCCATCTTGCCCACACCCGGTATTAGTTGATTGTTAAAATCTTCGAGATATCACAGCTGGTGTCTTGCTTGTGATTTTGGTGATTTGTTTGAAGCAAGGGGGCATTTGGCGACCCAAATGGAATCACTATAGAAATCTAAGATTATCGATAATACTTATTTTGGGGTAATATGATCATCAGTGATCTAAGATCATCATGTTTGGTATGTAATGGTCCAGTGTTTAAAGATCTCAGAAAATCTATGATTAATCTATTTGGTATACTATAGGCATTTAAGATCATTGACCATATAATACTAATAATACTCTAGATATATGTTAGAAGGATTGTTTATATATTCTAAGTTCTCATGAATTAAGAATATAAAAAAAAATATACCAATTTTTGTTGTGGTTGTATTCAAATAAATAAAGCAGTTAAGTAAATCACCACTTTGTGATGCAGAGCTATCATAAGCTCGGCAAAGATAAAGGCTTTATTTTGTTGCTCGTATTTCCACAAACTGGCGAGTAAATATGTCATAAATCAATGACGATATGCATATGGATGCCAGAAATTTTGTTTAAGTAGTTGTTCCACGTAAATTCACAGCATATTTCCCCTTTAGGTACATAGGTTTCTTATTATTATATTTTCAGAAGAATAGGAAAGAAAATTTCACCAAAAAAATGGAATGAAAAAAAAAAGATAGGTAGAGGAAAAATATTTTAGCTGCTTTATATATTATAAAAAGACATGACATATTTATGGATTGAACTAAGGCACCATTGCTTTTCCTTTTCTTTGAAGATATTCTCGGGTGAGGTGGCAATGGAAATCAGTGAGGTCACAAAGGAAATCAGAAACCGTAAGGCCAACTAGTATGCTGGCCCCTTACCCTCTATGAATATATGGCTAGCCTGAATATTTACAACTCGTCATTTCAAAAAAAAGATAAGGATGAATCCAATATCTAGTGCGCGGATGCAGCTGCAAAAAAATTGTGCTCAAAGAATTCTGATCAAACACCTTAGGAAATAAATAGATCTACAGAATAGAGCTACAGAAAAATCTATACCTTTCAGATCTTGTACAAAAAAAAAAAAATGATACACCTCAGATATACAACATATCTACTGGATGAAAATAATATAATTTTCTACATGGATATCAATTTTCAAGGAAATAAGATGGATTCAATCAAACATAAGAAATCAAAAAATAAAGAAATGAATACTTAACGAAATCAAGCTATGACCCAAAAAAAAAGAAAAAAAAGGGAAGAGAAAAGAAACAAGATGGGTATCCAAATCTCTCATAGATGACACTTTCTTGCGGACGCTTTTTTCTGAACAGATCTTTTCTGGATGGTATTTTCTTGGAGGCTCAGGTGGAACATGCGGAAATTTGGTCAATACTCAACTGCTGGATCAAGAGACAAAATTGTCCTAAAATTTTATCGCAGGTTCACCACCTTGGGATAATCTGCATATCTATTCTCAAGGATAGATTTTTCTTCACAGTTTTGTAATCTTATCACCTTTACCGATCATGCCCTATTAAACACCCACTAACATGCTCTCCCCCACCCAAAATGCTTGAGATGCCTCAAATTATACACAAAAGATTTACCTGAGCCTGTGCTAACGTCAAAAAAATTGACAACTTCAAAATCAACTCCCGTGTTTGGTAATACATTCATGAGTTGCAACAGCTCTCTCTCGCCACTTGGTACAAGAAATGTTCATGTGCACTTAATGGAAACCCGTAGCATTACTAGTCTTTTTTCTTTTTGGTAAATTAGCATTACCGGTCTTTATGATGCAACAATGGGCATGAGTGATTGCGTATTATTGATGTCATTAATAGTTTTTCCCTCTTCTCCTGCCAAAAAACAACAGAGACATTTCTTATTTTGCCTGTCTCTAATAACCATGTAGTTAAAAAATTAAAACGGAAAACCAAGGATGACCGTTGGCAGACACAGCCACCACTCAAGGAACAGGTGCTTTGCTAACCAAGGGGCAAAGCACAGGATGACACTGCTCGAAATCAAAATCTCATATTTCGACAAGTTTCAGTTGTCTCCATACAAAATTAAAATCTTGCACTCTGGCATTGGGAATGATGTATGCACTCATCAATCATTCGCTATTTGGGCATAAACAACAAAAATAATGCATTGCGAGCTTTTAAGAGGAATTTTCATGCGCTGTAAATATAAGGATGGAAAAACTAGTTCGCAGCTTAAATATTGGGCTGCCATAGCAACAAAACCTTCTCTTTTTTTTTTTTTTGGAGAAAAGCTCTAAGAACAAACTTAAATCTTCGTCTTGCATTCTGAAAAATATGGCTGATTGTCCTCGAATCAGTGAGCAAGTTATATTTCCATGGTATTTTGAAGGTATTAATAGAATCTAAAACATGTAATATATTAGTTACCAGTGCTTGCATGGTCAGAATCTTGTATTTCTGAAGTATTTAAGAAATTTAAAAAAGTCTCTCTGTCTTTGAAGTGCTAGAGTTGGTGCTTGTTCATGGAATTATATGTTGTTTCCTTATGCATTTACATTAGATAAAGTGCCATTCTATTAATTTTAATGCACACTTTACATACAACAAGAGCATTCAGATGGTTTCATCTGAACAATAATTGCATTGAAAATTCAACAACATCAATGAAGATGGCACATGAAAAAAAAATAATTTATTAGCATTCTTCAACGGTCTTTTAAGTGCAGAAAAGATCAAAACAAATGGTATTTCAGCAATTCTACCATTACGTGCAAATCTCTCCAACACACCCCATGTATATTAACACACTGCCCTTGCAGGTGTAATTTCCTCATGCTGGAAGTATGGCCATTTTTGTAATTAACTATCATAGGCAATAGAAAATTTGCTTCTCAAGCTAACCTTTTTGCTAGAATATGATGTGCATGATATTCATACTAGGAAAAACTTTGGACGAAAGGTTGAAGATAGAAAACATTGGTGATGGAATGTCTCATCCAGGAGCTTCTCACGCTGTGCGCCTGGACCAACCTTATTTGTGTTTATAAAAATATTAACAATGGAAAAAAGAAATTATCAATAGCTTGCAGCACAACAATGGAACATTCATATCTCAGGTGACCCTTCTCTTCACTAAACTATGGCGTTCATGTGCATCATTTTCCACAGCACACTAGACCAAGAGCAGGCACATTGTGGTAAGTTACCATGCCTCAGCACAGAGAAGGCCAAAATTTGAAATATTTGTCAAGGGATTGCAGCCTTCAAAGACCTTGTGAAGGTTTCTAGCTCCTTCAATCCTTCTTCAGGTGATTTGGCCTCACCAAGAAGCCTCACTATTGCACTACCAACAATCACGCCATCTGCTCCCCATCCAGCTACCTATTATATACATGAACTAGTAAGCTATAGAATAATCAAGAGTTTCTAAAATCAGAGTGGCAAAGAACTGGATGTAAATAAAGTTTCTTCCATCAAATATCTGACCTGCTTCACATGCTCTGGTGTCGATATGCCAAAGCCAACTGCAACAGGTTTTGTTGTTGCCTGTAAACAATGAGAAAACATTTGTCATTTAAATGAGATAAAAGCAAAGAATATCGAACAATACAGAAACTATCAGGATCTCACTACATGGCATAACTATACTGTCAAGCTATCCAAAGGCAACACAATACTGATTTACACTTCTAGCTGAAACTGTCAGTACGCAGTCTCATCATAATTGTCTTCTATGATTTGACTTATTTTCTCTCTCTCTCTCTCTCTCTAAAAGCAGACATAGTATCTGAATAAAAGTTAATGTAATGAAGTATAAACCATCTATAAAACTTAGATCAAAACTTCATGTATTTCACTCTGGTAAACTGCAAATTCTTCATGGCAAGAATCCTAGATTTTCTATTCAGTGTCCATGAATCAGCAGTTCAAGAATAGCTGTTTGGAATGAAAATCATTTCCAGGTATCGGTGCACTGATTGAACCCATGTATGATCAGCACTCAGGATTTAGCACCTGAACATGTAGAGATACCAAAATAAAAGATCTTCTGTTATATTGTTATTTGCCAAAGGGAAGAGAAAAAATCTTGGTTGACATGTCAAAAAGAATATTAGTATAACTCAAGAGGTTTTTGCCTTGTCCCGCACTGGTGGGAAGAACTAAGAAATGGGATCAGGGAAGAGACTGAGTGTTCTGTAGGCTGGTTTAGGAAAGGCTGCTTATTTTTCAATGCCGAGATCTTCAGAAGGAATTCATCTAAAAATTGATTACTAGTACCCAAAATTCTCAGCATTGCAAAACTGGGGGCATTCCTTGATCCCATCCTCTTCTCTCTCTAGGCACTCATCATATTCAGCCCTTCCTGCCCATGTGGATTATACTACACAAATACAGGAGCCAGGCATCCTGACCAGGTATAAAATAAATACAATGCAACATTTTGAGACCATCAACTTCAAGTGTGAGAATAGCCTTAAGTACAACAAGAGAAAAATTCAAAGCATATATGGCACTACTTCAAGAGCCATTGACAAAGCAAAACAAAAATAGCTTTAGATAAATTTCAACTTGCCACACACACACACACACATAGAGAGGGAGAGAGAGATGCTAGGACATACAGTTGGAGCCATTCTTATATTTCAGACTATAAAATAAATTATGGAGCAAATATCAAGCATTACAAGAACACTGGCAGACGCATAATAACAAAATGGACAAAAGAATAGATTATTAGAGTTATATACACAGGTCACTGCTTTAAATTTCAAGATTGATTTGGCCTAGGGTAATAGGGTAATTAATCTTTCACTATCTGATAAATTAAATGCATTAAACTTTCCTCTTCAATCGGAGACCTGCCATCAACAGCACAATACCACCATCTCTAACCACAGAATCAGTTGACTGACTGTAAAGTTACCAAGTACTCAGGAAATCATAAATCGAAACAGGGCGTTACCAGAACAATCCATACAAAAACTGCCAACAAACATATCAAGTAAAATATATTTGCAAGCACCAGAATCATGACCCTTCCCAACCTAAAATATGTATGCGCTCATACCAGAGTATTAGGATTCGCTAATAATATTAAATTACAAGCTCATGCATTCCTACAAAAAGAATTACATTAGAAGACTATGACAGGTCTAAAAACCAAAGGTGATCACTAAAGTGCAGTGCTTTGAAATGCAGTGCATAGGGCCACATATACAGCCACATATGTGAATGCGATATCCCTGCACCACACTGCCTATATGCATTCAGGATATGTGGTCATATCACATATAAGCCGAAAAAAGCAGCTTACTTGGCGCGTGGCTCATTAGCATTATGTGGTTGCATAAACGAACCACCTAGCATCATGGAGCCAAAAACGTGCCCCACTCTTACATGGGCAAGTGCAGATGAAGCATGTTCAAACTAATGGTCAGGTCGAATGTCAGTTACAATTACGTTATAACTATCACTATTATTATTAATTACTATATAGCAAGCACTAATTATTAATTATTGCTGTTATTAATATTGATATCAGGGCCGGCCCGAGCCTTAGGCGACTGAGGCGGTCGCCTAAGGCCCCGGGAGGCTGACCAAAAGGAAGCAAAGGCCCCATATAAACGGGATCAGGAGTTGGCTACGAATCTTCCCCCCTCCATCGGTGGAGAGTTTACTGGCCTGCAGAGGGGCAATTTGGAAGTTGGGGGCAGTAGTTTTGTTTTGGGTGGGGGGGGGGGGAGGGAGAGAGAGAGGAGGGATTTGGTTGGCTTGATAGACGCCTGAAGCCACTCTTACCTTTCATCCCTTCTCTTTTTTGGTTTTGGTCTTGGTTTCCTTCCCTCACATTACTCCTGATCCAGCTGGGCCATCCGGAAGAAAGATAGGGGGATTGGAGATGGACGTCTTGGAGGGTGGAGATTCTTTTAGTTTTCTCCTCTCGGTTTCTTCTCCCCTCTTGGGTGGTAGAGAGAGAAAAGGAGGGAGGGGGTTGAATGGCTGCTGTGCCGTGATGTTGCAGTTGCTGCTTGGGTACTCACTTGAAGGGGAGATGGTGGGATGGGACTTTTATTAATTTGATGGAGTGAATTTCCCATAATGACCCTACTTTCCCTTATTGAGAGGTTTCTTTATGGACAAATTCTTTTCTTTACCTTGACCATGAAGTGCCATGAGATGACCTTTTCCTATCCGACTCTTGCTTGACATGGTAAACAGTATTGCCAAGTATTATCTCAGTTATTTAATCAGTTTCATGGTCCTTCATTTAGAATAATTACTTTTATGTGCTTCCATTCAAGAATTATATTAAATTGAAAAGGCTTCTTGTCTATCTTTGTTAGATTCATGGTTGAAATAGTGTACTTGATAGCTATCTATTTTCATATATTTTTTTAAGTATTTTATATTTATTAAAAAAATTATTATTAAAAAAAATTATTATTAAAAAAAAAGGCCTCATTCATTGGATTCGCCTTAGGCCCCAGAATGTATTGAGCCGTCCCTGATTGATATTAACTATCCAGAACAGTATCCCTAACATTATTGTTATTTTCATTGTACTTAATATATTTTATTAATTTTATATTGTAAAAAAAATACTAACCACGTATATATACAGCCCACATACCACATGTTCTGCAGTCCCTTGACCACCCAAATACTGGGGTCACTTTTTAATACCCTATTGAAATGAGAATAAACAAATTTAAAGAATACTCAACATCGCATGCTGTATTTACTAACATGAAGGCTATATTTGGTCACTTTAGCAAAAGATTGATTGTTTTGCAATAATGAAGGAAATGGAAATTAGGGTGACAAACCTCTTTAATATCTTGTAGGAGAGATTGAACGTGTGAACTTACAGATGAACGGGCACCCGTAACTCCAACAGAGCTCACCTACATAAAAAATATATAACAAGCCCAATCACTAGAAATTTAAATGAGTGCAAGAGTTATTTGAAATAGCACAAAAACAAGTGGAGATCTAAACTAAGATAATTAATAAGCAGTGGTACCATTTCAGCAGCATAAAACAATCTTACTTTGAGCAATCAATATATCATGGGTGGCAGGATAAAGGCTAGAAACTTCAGCAGTGGGCAAAGAACTGAGCAATAATTATATAACAAATTGATAATGACCATGATTTCATCAGGAAAATTTAAACAACCAATAAACATACATAATTTCCAATTATTTAGGTGAAAAGGATTGAAAATTCTGCATCATTGGTCCAAATGTTTAACAAGGCTGAAAGGAGGTTGTAACATTAATTACCTCAAGATTATCCTGTCTGATAGATTTGAAATGTAAAGACTTGATGGGTCCATACATTTCATGATCACTAGGCCATTGGTGATCGGTATGAAAAAATGATCCTATGGCATCAGACAATGGTGGCTTAACATGTCGGAGTAAACCAATATCACATGCAATACATGATCATTGTAGAATCAGCAGGGTATCCGCCCTCTACACAGCCAATACAGGAAGACTGGTATACCACTGAATCAGTCAAAATGGGCCCTTTTTGCCCCTTATTGGGGCATCAACCCTCTACAGCACAGCACACCTTTTCTTGGCACAATTATATTGAGGCCCATACCATCCCTGTTTCAATGATCTAGCATATCAGCCAACCATTGATATTGGATCAATAGTCAAGATTTGAATCCTTGGTGGAATCTAATGCATGATTCCATGTTGCCTCCACTGCTCTCTCTCTCTCTCTCTCTCACACACACTCTCTATCTATCCATATAACTATCTTATTTATCTATTTATGCATGTTATGTAATACAGATAGATATTCATGTATATATAAGAAATGTGAGCACCATGTGGATTGCTCCATGGATCATATCACTTTATAGTCCATCAGCCTGCTTTTTGTTAGATGACTTTGGCATGTAGCCTTTTATAGGAATGGATACATAAAGGTCAATAAATCTTTCTAACCTCAAACAGTTGGTGCAAAATACTGATACTTGCTTGGTGGCATGTGGCCAAGGTTGTAACACACACTTAGTTTGCACTCACTACGAGAGATGACCAAACCAAATTATTTGTTTCATCTTGTGCAATTAACGGCACTTAAACTCCACAAAACACAAACACACAAGGCACACGCAACTAAAAATGGAAAAGGTTTGTCAGCAAGTTAACATGCACTGAAAGAAAAGATCAGAGTTTAAGTGCACAAACGCTAGATTCTGATGTCGGGTGAAATGTCAGGCGAAGGGTTCATAACTTCATACCTAAAATGTTACGACAATGCTTGTTGGTTGTGTACCTGCATGCATGCACAGGTCGCAGCTTTTGTATGGACAATTAAAATAAAATGATCTTAGGACTCCAGAAAGTTAGTGATATAAGAAAACAAAAGAGGGCAGATTATTCATACAATCTGTATCAGTTTTTTTTTCTTGTAACAGATTTTTTCCATATGGAGTTGCAAGGACTTTGCAGGGAGAGCATTAGAGGAGATATATGGTGATGCACTAACACCTGACTCAAACAATCCTAAAACTGCAACAAGATAAGCTAATGTTGAAATAATTAACAATTAAAGGGCTTCCTTGGACGGTAAAATGAGGCTAAAGAAAAGAGGGGGAAGAACACATGGAAACCTAATAATGATACAGCAATGATTAATATGAAATATCAAAAGATAAATAACCTCTTCAAGGTAGAAGAAATTGCATTTGCCTTTTCTAGATTTTTCTGTGTGGTGCTTGGTGGGTGGTGGTTTTGGTGAAGTGTGATTTTGTGTAATTCAACATCAAAATGTCTATTAAATGGATCAAAAGAACTAGAAGCATATTTCAACCCGTCTAAAAAATCAACTTACGAGATATACATATCCTTCTGAAGCTTCTACAATGGCTTTCATTCTTTTTGTTGGAGTGGTGGGCGTAGTAAGAAGCACCTATGTTGTGATGAAGATAATGAAAAGAGAGAACAATTTGAAAAAGGAAGCAAGGTTAGTTCTTTAACAAGATGAGCATTCAATTTACCAATAAAGTAAATCATCAATTCATACAGTAACACGAACTTTTAGATTCAAAATATCTTTAATAAACGTTAAAGACTCTTGTTCCTTGCACACATAATTATAATCAAATAAGCAAGAGAACATGGAATTACCCAAGCATGCCATAAAGTTGTAAAATATAGTCAACAATTGGCGAAGTTGATAAAAGATTTGGACCTTAACACATACTCTAGCCAGTAAGATCACCGAGAAAACATTGTAAGTAGTGTTGACCTCAATGGATTGATTTTGATGATAACAAAATATTTAAGTAGTTACTAATGTGTTTAAATTGAAAGAAAAATAAAGAATTGCAAGATCACTTGAGCCGAGTATTATTGAGAAGGCTCGAGAGTCATCTCCACATGGTTTGGAGTCGTCTCTAGAGAGTTTGAAATAGCTGGTCTAACAAGGAGCTATCTCCGACCAGAGTGGAGTCGTCTCCAGTGAATGGAGATTAACTGCGAAATCATACAAACCATCTCCAAGTCTAGAAGCCGACTGGCACAAGGAAGGAGTCGTCTCCTAGGTTCGGGAATAATTGAAAAGTTATATAATCAGGAGCGATAAGTATGCTGCAACCACTGCCGCCTTTGAAGCTCATCAAGATGAATATAAATCACTTTCCCAACAGATGACCACGATTGGATGATAGCACATCCATCACACGAGAGTAGCATGACTTATAACAATATTGTGAAAACATCAACTTGCTTGACAAAACTTCAATTCATTATAGAGGATGTACCTAGTTACCTTGAATTTTATTATTTTAAAGTCCTAATTTAGCATAAAGTTGCATATGAAGACAAAATCCAAACACATAGATGTAGCTAAAAATGAGATAAAAGAGGGACTTACTAAGTCAACATTATGTTTAACAGCTTCATTCCTTAAAATTTCAGTCTCCTCTAAAGGAACATCAGGCACCACAAGTCCTGCAAATTGGTATGAGTCACTAATGAATCACCAAAGAAATTATAGCAGAAGGTAGCATCAGCAATCATCTTGATGATTACATCAACAAAAAATTACAATACACTAAGAAAGTTAACAAAACAAATAAATAATCAAGAACTGAAATTTTTTAAACAAAGGCATGCATTAAACATAATATTCTTAAAGAGATAACAGCAAGAAAAAAAATAGTTTGTTAAATAACACATAGATCATTATGTGGAATTGCCATGTATCGGCATAAAGGATTCACCAGTCAGAAGAAAACTAAAGAGGTCCCACCGTACAGTTTTTGGTGATCTTGCTCAGTTTCAAGCAAATTGTTGGATTTAGTTTTCACTATTATAATTTTGGATAAAACTAGTATGTATGTTGCGTTTATTCTTCCAACACTAATTTCTTAACCAATTGCATATAGATCTGATCATTTTTTGAGTGGTTCACCCAAAGTCTTTCCTGATTTTAATAATGAATTATTGGGAAATGCACACTTCTGAATGCTTGACAAATCGGCATTAAAATCATGAATTACAATTAGCTTCCCTTATATTTGTCAAATTTAATTCCCTATGTTGGATTATTTTCCACTTACTCCAGAATTGTAAAGCGTGGGTCATTTCTTGTCAAATCAAATCACTTCTTTGTAATAATACTTGTAAGCAACAACTGAAATTCCCATGTTCCAGCATTTGCAATGGAAGATTGGTAGACAATTCACTGATGTATATAAACCAGCTTTAAAAAAAAAAATGAAATACTAGGATGCCCTGTATTACAAGGACACTTACAGTTTTTAGGAATTTTGGAATGTTTGGGATGTTGATCTTATTGGATATTTCAATCAAGGATTAAATCCCTGAACTAGAAATCATCCCAGTCCAGACCCAGGTTGGTACGATATTGAGATGAATCTAAACAGCCATATGCAAGAACAAAGAGAAAAAACAAAAGACAAAAATGAATACATAAAGAGTTGGTGTCCCAAATGTCAAGCCTTCCCAAGCCATCTTCATCCATCCCATCCAAGACAGATCAAGGTGGATGGAGATGACTCAATCTGGACAGACTCAAGGTCCCAAATGCATTGTAGGACCCGGTCTCTCTCCAGCCTGATATAGTACTTCAAGGCTGCAAATGAACCAAGACATTCATGAACAGCTTGAGCTTGGTTAAACAACAACCTCACATTAGCTTGTTTGATTCTTAATAGCAGGAAACTTCTACCTAGGGCAACATACCCGCTTCACAAACTCCCCAAAATCTCGAATATGCAACCGCTTCCTAAGCACTTCAGAACTTAAACATGTTTCTGGAATACCCTCTTTCTCTATCTGCTCCCTCACCCACTCTCGTTTCTGGCAACTAGGATCTCATTATAAAACAAGCCAAGCTCATGCCTCATTTCAGGCTCAACTCATAGACAAGCAAAGCTTGGACAAACTCTAGGCTTGCAGAAAACAGAAGCTCAGCTGCTTGAGATTGGCTCAATAAATAGGTTTGTTCAAAGCTCATTAAAACAAAACCAAACTTGAACTTGGAGTAAACCTTGGCTCAACCTTGAATACCACTTCACAAAAAAGCCAAGCATGAGCAGCAGAGAAATGGGCTCAGACATGGCTCATTTGCAGCTTTAGGCATGTGGGATTCAAAGCCAGATATACACTATCCTTAAGTGGTCCATATAACATGCCAACCATAAATGTATCTAGACCTAACTCGATATAACATTTATGTATATAATTCTATATAACATTGCTAATTGGTTCATACATCTGCATCATGAGAAACTTAAAGATTAACCATACGAAATTTCAGCTAAGATCTACATATACCTCAACTATAGAGACGATATATGCTATATTCGGGTTAATAAAGGGCTATATTCACAGTGTTCATTACATGCAACTCTTTTTTGTTACACTAAGTTCTGGTGCTGTATGCTATGTTGGGGTAAATAAAGGGTTATATTCCTAGTTTCCTTGTACACAACTCTTTTCTGCTACACTCAGTTCCAGTGCTGTAAGATGGGGATTCTCAGTTAGAAGTTCCCAATCCATGCATTAAATATCGACCCTCTCAGGGTGTGATTTCTAGGAAAAGCCTACTATATTAATTAAATGAACTTTGAATCCCTTCTCTCTCTTCTGCATGTTTTACTCATCTAGGAGGGTCGATATCATGGATTTGTTAATACGCAGTAGTAAATTTTCTATTATGATTTTTCCAATTAAATGACAGCAAATCACTCCCAATATTATATTGTTCTAGTCTCCTTTTTTATTATTGCTAATTCTCTTCATTTTCATTTTTTTATTGAATTTTATCTTATTTCTTAACTTCCTTTGCAGTTTCATAATTAATCAAACATTTCAGCCCTTTGCAAACATTTACATGCCTAGTCTAGACATGGCACCTTCATTTGACCAATTGTTGGATCAACAATTTTTCAAGGCTTCATGATGCTGCAATGACCACTTCTTTCTCTGCGATAAATAGAAGGATGAACAACAAAACCGAAAGTTTTCAAGATTCCAGAGGCCAATGTATCAAGTCCCAAAGCAAAACTAACACACTGGTCATTTGAGTTAAATACATTTGAAGAACCCAACAATATTAAAGATATAGCCAAAAGAAACGAAAGGAGGGAGGGCAACTCAAAAAGAGCAGGAGAAGCCCTTTTAATTTTACATCTACGTGAAATGCAAGGTAACTTTGTTTAATGCCCTAAAATGGATGTTTTTTAATAACATAGAAGTTTCAGTCTTACAGTCCTCCAAACTAACATAAAGAAAATAGGATCTAAATTTAAAAATAACAATACATAACATAGCATGTAGAAAAACAATTTATGATATTCTCTATCATATGTTCATATTATTAACTTAACCAAGAGCATGTAACAGTTAACCAATGATCTGAGACTTGATAACATAAAAAAGTATGTAGTTTAAAAGAAAAGTCTCACCATACAGGACCATTAACTTAATATAGTTGCTCGGATCAAAATTCACACTGCAAAACACTATTAAATGTGTTCAATCATATGATACGTCCACTCACCATGTACGCCAACATTTTCTATCATAGACATGAACTCTTCGACTCCACGCTTTAGTATTGGATTGTAATATGTAAATAGAGCGATTGGGCAAGATAGTTGAGGTACCACCTGCTCAGACAGTATAAATAGCACAACTTGAGAACCTATCATATAAATAGCAACAAGTTCCACAATGTCAACAAGTCAATCTGCAAATCTATTGAAAGCAATCACCTATTATAACTGACACCATGTTTAAAAAAAAATGCCGAAACAAAACGGTATAGCCAGCATCATGACCAACATTGACCAATATGTACTGTCCACATATATTTGTATTTTGTGCATACCAATGGTGCTATACCAACCACATGGTGTGTACCGATAGTCTTTTTTCCCGAAGCTCTCAGTTTCGATACGTACCATCAGTGCAGGTATTGTACCAGAACGCACCGTTCCGATGAAAAAAAGGTATTGGGTTCAATACAGGTATTCTAAACCTTGACTAACACCATACAAAAAATATGAACGAAAATTTGCAATTTGGCATGGTAACAAACACTAGTACCTTCCTCAATTTTGAAATAAAGAAGAATTGGATCATATGCATGCACTTGATTCTTGTCAAACTTGAAACTCTAGTTATAGTCAAGATGCAGAGTTAATCTACTTAACAAACATGAGTTCCACTTTATGGGAAGTGAAATTCCTCCATTGCCTATAGGCACACAATTTCAGAGTCAAATTAGGAGATTTTAAGCCATTTCTAGGGGGGGTAAACTAGAGATTCTAGTAAGCATAAAAGAAGTCGAGGAATAAAGTGTCAAGGGCTAAAAGTTGTCTTGACTTATGAAGTTCTATTCATGTAGAGTTGAATTGCGCTTTTCTGGTTCCATATGTCACGTTTAACATCCATATTGGATTTGTAAATGTTGGTTATAAGAATAGCATACTCAGGGTGAAATTGATCGTCATATATCTCTCCTTGGTGGATTGCAGGGCTACTTGTTAGGTCGACTCCCATTACTTTCTATACTTCAATCCTACGGTGCTGGTCTCTATTTTTGTTCATTATCCTCATCTCCTTCATATTAATATGTTCAGATATTATCTGAAGTACTCATTCATGGTTACCATCTTTTGAAACATATCATATATGGATGGCTAACGAAAAGTTGTATACACCAAAATTAACTGATAGGAGTTATCTTAGCTATAATCTTTGACTTACATTTATCATGACATGGCCAATATGAAATGCCTCCCTAAGCTTTTGTTAATTTTAAAAAAGATCCTAGTAGTTAAAAAAAAACTCTCGTATCCTCCTAGTTTGAAAGCCATCAAGAGCATAAAGGTCGTGCTAGTTGACCAGTTTTGACTACAAACAAGTGGCACCCATCAAATCATGGAGATGGAGGTAATCGAGAACATTTATCTACTAACAAAACAATTGAGAGTCCTAGAATATTGTTATTGAATATTCAATATGCACATACACACATGTCAAGTTAGAAAATCATTAAAAATCACATCCAATCATGTTTATCTTATGATAATGAACCAAAACATTATGTCCCTTGTAAAATCTTTAATAGCAAAAGTTTACAACTCGCTTGCATATACATATCTCCGGCTTAGAATTTTCCCATTATTATTTTGTTTTGCATGTTCTCTATTTTTGATTACTTACATTACTTGCCAACGAAATAAAATGTAGGTCTTTTTCTCTCTCCTGAACTAACTAAATCCCTCATTGTTGACTTTTCGAACATTAGTAATATTAGGATTTGGCAAATATATGCGTTGAAATGTTTATGCACAGAGTCTACATTCTGGCAAACATATGCACATTTGTCATATATATGTGATAGATAGAGAGGTATTTTATCAAAAGAGTAGTTCTTAGGATAGCCATACCTCCTTTAACATGGATATAACTGCATCAAAGTTGTTTCCTTTTGCTAGGGCACGTGTCGCAGCAGCCTAAAAATAACACAAATATGAAAAACCATGAAATGTTCGACAGTAAAATTGTGACGGGAAAGGTATTAATAGGAAAACCTGGATAACAGGTCCATCTGCTAAAGGATCAGAGTAGGGCATGCCCAATTCTATCAAGTCCGAACCACAAGAATCAAGGACTTTCAATGCTTCTGAAGTTGTTGACAAATCAGGATCACCAGCAGTCAAGAAAGGTATAAATGCAACCTAAAGCATTGGAGACAAATAGCAGTTAGAAGCCAAGTAAAAAGGACAAGCAGATTCCTAGCAAATTAAAGCTGTTTTCCCATAATCCTAGAGCAGCAAGTCTTTGGGGAAAAAGAGAAAGAAAGAACAAAAGAAAGAAAAGTTACAATGAAAACAACAGCTTTTTGCAAGGTCAACTAATGAATGCACCCATCCTTTGAAAATTGGCATTTATAGATCATATTAGCCACAAAAATGCATAAAATAAGTATATATTAGATCAATTCAATCCCAAGTTAATATGCAGGTGTGGCAAAGTGAGACTTAAATTTTTGAACCAAGAGATATTGGTATTACACATGATTGACCTACATGCGTTGTGCTCTGAACTATTTTGTTTTCCGTATGTTTTTATTATTCGAATCTGACCTTAGATGAATGCAAACATAGAGCAACTGCTACATTTATTAAAATTTCGAATCCACTCCATATCTTCCATTAGTTTCTACTTAAGATAAGTGGAATCAAAGCACAAGATCATTGTCACAGGCATTGACAATCAACTTCTGACATCTAGAAGCCCTTTGCTGACAACCACTACTGGATCAGTTGCCCCAGATCATCCATCTACCTCATCCACTCAAGCCAAATTGATCTTAAAGTCTTTAAGGAGATAATCCTCAGCAATTGATAGCAGAATAATAAGGTCAGATCCAATTGACCAGTATTCAGTTCCCACTTACTGGACATTGATCTATCTCAAGGTACCACTTCAGTTCGACTAGGTGAAACAATAAGGGGAGGGAAGGGGAAGACAAAGGTCAAAAAATAAGACGAGAAGAAATAGACATGCTACCAGTGATAGCAGAAAACTGAAATTTTCAGCAACATATTAGAGATGTTCATTGTATTAGCTGCATTTCATATATAGGTTCCCCTTAGGTGCATGCATAGCCTCTTTAGTATTTCACATTTATTCCAAGTGTATAAATCATGCTATTCCTCTTGTCATATGGCATTTGAGAAAAGGAATGACATCCCAAGTGCTGCGTGGTTGATTAGAAGAGACACTTAGTAATATTTTACCTGTTGAACTCATGCAATAGCTTGAAACTAGCAGCCCATTTATCACCAGCAACCAAAAAGGCATCAAATTTTAATCAAATGATAGGGCTTTATTCAAATATTGTGAGTCCAAATCTGAGGTTTGATTGGACCAGGATTTAGACCTTTCTAATATACATATATAATATTTCCATATAGAGTCAAGCGAACCATATTTCAACATATTTATACATCTTCCGCAGTTCCTTATTAGCACTCATTTTGAGAACAAAACAATTAGTAACTGAGAGAAATTTAATAAATAATCAGCCATTTCAGAGTAAAGAAATCTAGAAATTGTGGCAGGGGTGCTTCCATTTCAAATTTTCAAGAGTATCAATACCCCTGAACCCTTCAATGTTCCATAACATGGTATAAAGCTTCTTTGCACTTTTGTCACACCATGAAGCATCACCTTCGCATATTGGCCAACGAAACCTCATGCAACTTATAGGCAATGTTTCCCTTCCATGGAAGTATTTGATGCATAGAAATCTCTAAGCACTTTAATTAACAAGATAGCTTATGTTAGTCTTGGATGTTCGCATCCCTGCTCATGTGGTAATGAACAACTCAATCATGAAACATTAATAATGGAGAAAGATCTAGAGATGAATTTCCTAGTAATTTGTGCCCCTATGAACTAGAAAAGACGAGTTCTCCACACTATAAATTGGCCAATCTTTTGACATTAATCATAAGTACTCACATTTCATATCAGCAAATAGCACGTCCAGCAACACAAATTTGCTTAGTATAATCAAATATCAAAGAAATAACCAGTACTAATCCTTTAATATGGGGTTCTATGTGAGACTTTTAATTTGCCTTTGGTTCCATCTCTATCTTCTTTTTTTTCAAGAAATTGAGGATTCATATAAATTATCATAGAAAAAATAATGAACAAAGGCATGCATCCACTATCAGTATATGCTTTTTACATTATGTTTTTAAACATCCAGATTATTTAATAAGCAATCATGTTTCTAAGTACGACTGAATAATTCTCCTAAACAGTCTAATCCATCCTTGTTTATGCATGTATGAGTGCATAAACTTGTAAGCCGGTAATTTTGAAACCAAGCAGGTGCAGATGAATGCATGCATGAATGTATTTGAGTATGTTTTGCATATGTGTGCATAAAGGTCTATGGATGAGAATATGGATATGCATAAGTGTATAATCAGAAACATACAAAAAGATTCTCAAATCTCACATTGATAGGATTTATCAACATTGGCACACCAGATACCTAGGGCAAATGGACAGTTTGCTCTTTGCACTAGAACCAAGTTTTCAGATGAAATGGCATCTAACTGTAAAAAAAATTATCTAATGGCAAATACTACCGGACACTATTTCGATAAAACAACCATAGACACCGAGACTTACCACAACTATCTCAGATTAGTTTTACGAATCCTTCTTTTCCCATCATTCTTAACAAGACTATATCTAATGTCATTGCAGCTGTCATGATTAAGCCTTATCTCAAATTAACGAATAATTAAAAAAACAATGCATGAGAAAACAAGTATTTTATGACTAAAAATAAGCACTAAACCTCGAAACAAAATGAATAGGACTAGACGGTAAAGATGAAAATGCTTCAATAAAAATTTGATCATAAAATTTAATCAGAATGGTAGTAATTTTTCTAGAAATTATGAATAATTGGAGTAGTCCTGGTATAATTTCCTATAAGTAATGTCTTTTAATTATTTCCTATAAGTCGTGGTATAATAAAAATTTAATAAATTAATGGGAATAACTGTTGCCACCACCAATCTGTGGGTAATGTAAAACAAAAGTGAAAACAATTAAGAGACCAAAAAAGACTGCTCATCTGCTTCAAGAATGAATTCCTAAGACATGCATCAGCTCTCTTACTTTCTAATCCTAATGCTTGATATCTCACGTCCCATGTAGAGTTGCTGGACAGACCAATTATTAAGCTCATAATTACTCAATAAAGTCGGGAAAAAGACTAATCTCCTTAAACAGATTTCAATATATGCATCAAAAAAGAAAATGGAAGGGGCAATAGAAAAAAAAAGATATGAGAAAATACTAAGAGAATGGGAAAACCCAGTGCATGTTCAGTTGTTTCAGTTTCCAGTCAAAACCATTGCACAAAAAATCCACATCTAGCTCTCAGAAAAGAAAAGGAAGGAATATGCTGAGAAGTAAAAGATAAACTTTAGCTCCACAAAAAACATGAAATGGCTGGACATAACGAATGTATAATATAACAAACAATGAACAATATAGACAGAATAGACAAAAACCCGATGACAGGATGCAATTAACAGATTTGAGAAAGCCTTTCAAACAAAAGGGAAAGAAAATATATTCAGTTGCTGGCCTCTTCTTATAGAAAAGGATTGCTTTTTAACACTACATTCAGCCATAACAACATATATTTGACGAACAATATTCAGCTGAAAGGATAACGTATTTTCAATTACGTGAATGGATGCAACTTCAAATTGGAATAAAAAATTCATAAAGAATGCAAATAAAGGAAAACCCATAAAACAGAAACAGGAAGCAGCAACAAGGTGACAGAATAAATCAGAAAATATAGAATGGGAATGCAAGACAAGCAGCAAGTAGATGATAGATGAAATCGACAAATTTAGGATCACAATGTATGCCAGACCTCTCCAAGATTTGATTTTTACTCCACCAAACAGCAAAAGAACAAGATCACAACAAGCCTAGCTAATATTCTTGGTACAAAAGGCATATAAATGATGAGCGAAAGAAATGGAATACAGCAACAAAGGAAGAAAAGGAAGAAAAATAAAACACATGTTGCGCTAAAAGGAGCGCAATTTTTAAATTAGAAGAACAGATGCTGAAAAAACACATGAAACACAATGAAAGAAAAATCCACGACATCACGAATCTACAAAATTTGGTGCACCGATGCTAATCAAACTTTTACTCTCCATGATTTTATTTTCAATCCGTCAAACAACAAAAGAACTAGATTATGTCGAACTCAGAGCCAAATTCAGTGATAAAACCAAGAAAATAATCAATAAAACGCAATCCACCGACAAAAGAAAGAAAAAACAGAACAAATGCAAAACAATTCACACGGAAACGCCGCCGCTTACTTTTCCTTGATCCCTCAAGCGGGAGAAGGTCTCGGAGATCCCGAGAGACGGGGTGACGCTGAGAGAAGCCCTGGGAGAGAAGGATTTGGAGGGAGAGACGAGCTTGAAGGAGGGCCGAGGGAGAGACACGCTGCGGGATTTGGTCGAGGGGAGAAAAGAGAAGGAAACTTTGGCGGCAAGGGACATTGTCTCCGATTTTCAGACCAGAAACGGCTTAAAAGTTCAAACGTTGCTCCGTGCAAATGGGATTTCTGCCTTCTGGCGCTTTGTTCTCTGGGCTCTGACAGGGTTATGCACTTATGCTTTTTACGTGTAGCCATCGCGCATGAATCCATAATACGCTCTCTAATGTTACCTAAAAACATTGCTACGGTGATTTAAAATTTTCCTCTAAATACAAAACCTTGCCCAGATTCAAGAATGAAGAGTTCTAAATAGATAACCAGATAATACCACCAAATTAGATTTTTAGTAATTAAATTAAAACCTATGTCTTTTATCTTTCCCTCCTAATAATCATAACATAAAGGGCTACCTAAATATGGAATCCAAATTTGATAACTCCTGGTCATGAGATGGTGCAACATAAGTGGTGGGGTTAATCCGGACATATGGCATCTGGCCTTCTTGATTTGGATGAAGAAAGGCGAAAAGAAAAAGAAAAAGAAAGGAAGAAAAGAAAGAAGTGGATGAAGTGATAAAAAAAAAAAAGAAGAAAAAGACAAAAGAAATAAAGAAAGGTAAGGGGAAAAAAAAAGAGGAAAGGAGGAAGAAAAGAAAGAAAGAAGAACAAGAACGAAAAAACAAAAACAAAAAAGAAAAGGAAAGAAGAAGGAGAGAGAGATGGAGAGTACTTACGAGGCCCTTGACTAGGATGCCACTAGAATGAGGTGGGACAATGGCGTGTCCCATTCCATGTACCGGGACATCCTCGTTCTGCAAGCTTTAAAACATTGATAAAGATAATTTTAATATGAAGATAAATTGATTTCATTAATAGGCCAAAAATTCTCTTTTCTAATTCCATCCACTTATTTCTACTAGACGATTATCAAATGGTATGATAACCATTCACTCTCAACAGCTACAACCCACGTCTCATCTCTAATTATGGCAGTTTCGAAAATTGTTGCTAGTTGCTCTTCGCTACTTGCGTTTATTTAAGGCTACAAATGGATCAGGTTGACTTGTGACCCGACCCAAACCGACCTACTTAGATCTAATCTAGATTCGATTTAAGAATTCATAGGGTTGGGTCGGGTTTCAAATAGGACATGTTCCATATTCCTTGTTGGATCTGGATTTATTGAGTTTCGACTCGACCTAACTTAACCTAACCAAACTCAATTGTTATCTAGGTCTAATTTGGATCGCTGACCTATTACCCGACCTAATCCAAACTCAGTTTACTTGTTAACTCGAGGTGGGGGGTGTTAAGGCATTAAGCCAGTCTCTACTCTACTCTCTCGATTAGTCCCAACTCTCAAATTCCTGTTCAATCTCCCTTCGTTTGAAACCCTTGACCCTCTTCCTCCACAATCCACGGCATTCAAGTGATCCTGCCATCCCTCGCTCTTGATCTCACGACAGTCCCCTCCCTCGCTCTTGATCTCCATAGCCTAAAATCAAGCGTTGATGCATGAACCTCTTGTTTGATGTTGAGGTGGTTGGTGGAGGTTTAAATTTTAAAAGCTTGCTTGTACTGTATGTATGAGTGTTGTTTGAGATGGTGGCTGTATGCACGTGAGAAGCAGCACATATAGTTGATATATGAACCTCCTGTTTTGGTTGGTGCACTCGCTCTGTTTATCCAAGAGAGCAACAAATGAATGATGTTTCAGATTCAGGCAAGGTTTGCCAAATACTAGTCTTGAATTTGAAGATAGTTTAATGGCCAGGCATAATGTGACCTTAATGTTACTTTAGAGGCAAGGTCTACCAAATGCTAGTCTTAAATTTGAAGATAGTTTAATGGTCAGGCATAATATGACCTTAATGTTACTTTAGAGGTCATACCCTTCTCATTATGAACAAGGGTTCAAAATTCAAGTTTTGGAGTGATGTTATCCCTAAAATTTCATTCCGAACAATTATATTATGGAGGACTTCCTGGTAGATTTATATATGGGTGGGGCTCCCAATAGGATTCCCACCTATTCCTTATAGCATTTTCTTAGGTGTATAGAAAAGCTTTTGTTGGCATGTTTATAGGCCCATCGACACTTAAGTTTTATGTATGCCATGTACAGGAAGAGACGTGTATAAGGTTAAATTGCATCAAATTTTTCAAAAGAGAAATAAGAAAACTTTACTCTAAATCCTATAGCATAAGGAAACAATATGCATCCATCTAGTAGAAAGATCCTATTACCTATAATCTCAAATTTATCACTTACAATCAGAAATAGAGGCAATTAGTTCCTAACACACTTATCCAGTCTAAAGAGATATTCATATCTTATGATGAAGCCAAGATTTTCTTCTGTATAGATATACATTTAACTCTTTCACTTTAGAACTCTATGCGTGACCCGGACCAGACCTGAATTTTTTTAGTTGTTATATATGGACTCAATTCGATCCAAATAACACGTGTTGGATCAAAAATTATGGTCATGGATCTGACCTAACCTGACCTAATATTTTATTAGGTTAGGTTTGAGTCTAACATTAACAAAAAAACCATGTCAGGTCGAGGTTACTCATGGCTCGGTCTAACGCGACCTATTTGCACCCCTACATTTATCATAACGATCATAACCTGTATCGTCTGTCAAATTGATTATCATACTTGACCAACCTCAATCTTGTTGGAATGTTTTCATTGAGCTTGCACTACAATAATTCACCATGGTTTTCTTTCTTTAAATGGCCTATAGTATGATCTCATTATAAAGGCATCTTTAAACTGAGTTGGTTGGCTGCCCCTACACCATATTTGTTTGCTTTGGCCTATCAAGCATCCTTTTCTTTCACCAATCCTTTGGGCGACCATATGTTACAAAAGTTTTAGATCCTCATTCAAGACTTGGAATCACTTTTTCAGATTCTATTATACAATCGCATGTGTACGATGATCACCAGGTATCAAGATATGGTGTAAACAATGTTGATTAAGAGGATGATGGGATATAGCAGACACCACATCTACAATAATAAATACTGCACCCAGAAGTTTGAAATACTTACGCCCATTGGAGTTCCTTCCCTTCTGAGGCACATGATCAAATAGAATTGTCACGCCCCAGATCCAGAACATAATTTGTCATGCCTCAGATCCAAAGCATGACATGGCCATACCGAGGGGTACAACCCAAGATAACACGAAGCAACATTATATTTAGTTTTCAAATCCATCTCAAAAATAATATAATCAATAGGAATCCAATTTCATTATCTATTAAATAAAACCAAATTGGTTCAAAGCGTCTAAATTCAAACATAAAAACCAAACCCATAATCTTTACTATTCAAAAAATCACTAACTGCAATTTCGTAATTAACTGAAGAATTAAAATTCTATTCTGCTATATAGATCGCCAAGCTTACTAGCACGAACTCTAAACCCGAACCATCCTTCGTTCCTATCGACCCTATTCGCCTGGTGAGAGAAAAATAAAAGTAAAGGTATATGAGCAACAACTCAATAAGTAAACCTTTCACTATCTTACCGGATCAAGCATAAATTTTTTATATCAATGCATCATTTAAAAAAAATAATAGATATTCTAAATAAATATTTCATAATACAATATAATAAAATAAATCATTAAGCAAATCATGCATGAACAAAATCATCCATATTTCACAGTTCCAAATTTATTTTACAAATACATAAATCATTCTTCTGCCATTTAGTCATATTATAGTTCAAAATATTATTCATAGATATTCGTGCTACGATCACTTTATATCCATGATAGTGTTGGAATTTGTATCCTAAATGTCAATCGTCAGCATATTGATGATTGAATTTTGTAAATGAATTGACAAATTAATAAAGTGTTATTTGGCATTATTCATCATTTCATCTTCAAATGAACTCTTATATGATGAAGTCCTTAGGACTTATGTTATGATAAAGGAGGATTTATCTTTGAGTCCTTAAACTTGTTTGCGACGAAATGATATGTTGTTACTAGGACGACAACATTATCGAGATTAGGTCGTTGTGTGACATATACGTTGGTTGTCCTCTTAACCAAGGAGTGTGGAGACACTGGTATGCCACACAAGTGAAGTGTAGAAGTACATTTCACTAAACGTGACCAATTCCGGAACGCTCTACTGTCGAGAGATGTTCCGAGTGGATATGGGTATAAGTTTGGCCCTCTGACCTGAGACCGCAACCTGTGACTAGCAAGCAACTCACTGTACTTTGGTACCGGACTACCTGAATTTCTAATTCAGTGACGGAAGGTCACCGGGTGCAGTCAAGTACTTGCGTAGTCAGTTGTGAGTCAAGATGGAATTGACCCCTCCTGAAAATAGGAGATAATGTCTTGTGATTAATTTAGCAAAACCTTGGCCAGGATAATCCCAGTGAGGAGTCACGGGATATCTAAAGTTAATCACATAATGGATGTACTAATTATAGGGTTGACAGTGAGCTCTAAGTCATCCTGGCATTAGGAGTCAAAGGGATTGAATTATACAGTAACCATAGTTCAGAGTTCCAGAATATTTGCTTCGCATATATTCGACCTATCCGGACGTCGGGTACCATTGCTAGATGGTCACATCGATTAGTGTAGAAAATTGTTCCTATACTACCGGCTTAGGTTCGAACCTATGAGGTCACACGCATAGAAGATTCCTGATTGATCAAGAAAGCTGATGAATGATTAAGAATCATTCAGGGGTAATTTGGTCAATTTGATTGGCAAATTATCTTATAAAATAATTAAAGTAATTATTGAAGGATTAATTAGTAATTAAATTACTAATAAACTCAATTTGATTGAGTAATTGTGCTAAGGATGAGCCAAATTGAATTGGATTCAAGTTTGGGCTCAATCAGGGTTTTGACCTGATTGGATTAGGTCAGAACCAAAAAGGACTTAAGCTGATCAAATTAATTTTAAATTAATTTGTTCTTAATTGGAGATTGACCTAATTGAATTAGGTCCAACACAAAGTAATAATTCAATTTGATTGAGTTTGCATGAGCCAAAATTGAATTGGATTCAATTTGAGCTCAATCAAGGTCTGACCTGATTAGATTGGGTTCAACCAAATTGCTTTGTTTTAATTCGGGTTTGACCAAATTTGATTAGGTGCAACCCAAGGGGATTAGGCTCAGATGATGTGGCAATTATTGGTGACATGGAATTGGATTTCATGATTTTTAAATAAACCAAAATTATTGCATGGCACATGGACCCATTGCTTGACATATGGCGACATTGTTTGTTATTTGAATTTAAATTCAAACATTAAGCAATGTGTTAAATGATTTTAATCACTCAAACCATCAGCCAAGGTGGCGTCTGAGTTTTTGAATGGATTAAATTCGAATTTCAAGAGGTGATTTCGAAATTATGAAGTGTTTTACCTTGCCGCATGGATTTCAAATTCCTTCCCTCTTGCACATGTATTTAAAATTTGAATTTAAATCAGATTTGGTTGAGATCTGATTTGGGTTGTTCCTATTTCTTTGCATGTGCCAACTAAAAGAGGTTTTCTGAAAATAAATTTCGAATTTTGAATGAAAATTCGGAGGCCATTAAAAGGGGTCAAACATGGGCACCAAAAACACATCCATTGCAGCCTTCTTCCTCACCCGCCTCCTCCTCCTCTTCTTCTCCATTTTAGATAGGGTTTTCAGGGTGAATATCTAGAAGATTCAAGATCAGATCTGAGTCGTCTACTTTTCTTACAAACCTCATCTCTATCTGCTTCAAGACGATTGATCAAGAGTTGATTGAATCCCGGCGGGCAGATTTCAGCTTTCAAGTGTTCTGCAGCTGCTAGCACTGTTGCGGAAGAAGATCCTTCAGGACTTCGCGTGTACTTCTCGTAGAGGCCATTCGTGTGCGTGGCTGCGAAGTCAAGAATCAGATTCACAACTTTCATCCATCATAAAAGGTATTAATCTAGCATTAATCATTTATTATGGTGTCAAGGTCTAGGTCCAATTCCCCGAGGTTTTACCCTCTTTTGGGGCTCCTCACGGAGATATCTCCAGAATCCATTCGATGGATATTCGGAGATTAATTGGAATAGAGTTCTTAAGTTTCAGATCTGATAGTTAATCATGCATAAAAGTTTTAGCATAATTGTTTAAACGATTCCGGCATAATCCTATATGTTCTTAAGGTGCTGATTTCTAGATTTGATCTTGTAAGCATGCATGAATTAAATTGTTTGATTCGGTTTTTCCGCTGCGTTTTAAAACTTAAAAAGAACTACGTATGGCTTGATCCCCCTTATGAAGGGGTACGTAGGCAACCCGATCAGGTTCAGCCATGGTTTTCAAAAAAAAAAAAAAAAATTCAGCATGCTAAACACCGAAGAACCTAGGATTCACTTTCAGATAGAGCCCGTGCTCGTAATTGACATAGATTCATGTTCGTATGCTAACTTTATACTCGTTGGTAGGGCCAATGTTCGTATGGATGCTAACTCTAGAGTGTCGACTTTTTCAATTGAATGGATCATACCTAGCCATTTGAGAGCCTTTAGAAAGCTTATATCTTTTTTTTAAAATATATAAATAAATAGATAAAAAATACAAAATGGCATGATTCGATTCATATTTCATAACAAAGCTATTTTTATTAAAACATTCATAATAAGGTACGATTTTCATAACACATATGTTGATCCATAATTTTAAGAAAAGCATGATATTTCCACAAGCAGATTTTATGCACAGAAGACATTAGCATAAGGAGTGCAAGATCTATTGACAAGTTCGAAAACTAGTAAGGAGTATAAGATTTACTTACCTCTTTCATCTTAGGACGTCAAACTTTACTAGACGATTTAGTTAACCCTATTAAAAATATTAAAAGCGAGAATAATTTCTAGTCGAATTAAAATAAATAAGAAAGAAGACGGTTGGTCGGATGACAGAGTTCGGCAGTTCCGAGTGGGTCAGGCCTAAGTAGTTCGATCAATAAATCATAAGGCACGAACTTGATCAGGGCCAAGGTTAATCAACATGGTTCATCAATGGGGATTTCAGGGACATTCAACAGGATTGGGTGATCGGTTCAGTTAGCAGCCCAAGCACCAGGGCGGAACAAAGGCCCTTTACAAGGGTCATCTTGGATTCGTAGATCAGGTCAACAAGACCCAATGCTGGGTTCCTTAGATCTTCTAGAGAGAGCAGAGGGAGGAGAGAGCAAGTAGAGAGAAGGGAGAAAATAAGAGAGAAAGAGAGGGATGGTTCTCTCTCTCCTCTTCTACTTCTTTGCTTCTTTCTTCTTCTTCTTTTCTTTTCCTTTTTCTCTTTCTTCCTCGGCAAAATAGAAGAGAAAGAGGACGACTAGTGGCTGTGATCGTGTGGTCTAGCAAGGCGATGGTAGCGGACAGCAGAGGGCAGCCGGCAACGGCCAACATAGAGCAGTCAACGGTAGTCGGTGGCCAGCCGAATTCAACCCAAAATAGAGTCGAACTAGGGAGTCTATGACCCAATTAATACCAAGCACCTGTCGGCTTGCCGGTAGCTGGAACTCCAGCAACTGGTCAGGGGTAACGGCCGAAAGCCCCGGGGACTAACGCTGGTGACGGCGATAGTTGGAAAAGGGGTAGGACTGGTAAAAACAGGAGAGGTGGAATTTGGCCAATTTTTGATGAATTTCTCCATTGACGGCGGTGGTTTATGGCCTTGGAAGAAAGAGAGGACAAAGAGGAAAAAGGTTGGAGATGCTTCTCTATTTTTAGATTGGGCTTATCAATGACTTCTTAAGAATTTACGCATATTTGTGCGCTACCTCTATCGATGATAATGTTGCAGATACATATATAGGTACTAAATTGGTGTGGGTATACACATAATTTGATATTTTGTGAAGATATACATGCAAAAGAATAATTTATAAGGGTATATATGTAAATAGTAAATTTGCGAGGGTATTCACATAATTTTAGATATTTATAAATGTATATATTAAAAATATCCCTAAGATTATATTAAGAATTTGATTTAAATATTTATTTAAAAACACATTCATTTACAAGTTCATCCTTTAATATAAATACTTCACATCTCTCCTAGATTCTCCATATGTTAAGGTTATTTTGGATAATGACTATAACCTTTCATCAAATCCAAGGGACATTAGAGTATTCCTAACATGAAATGAAAACTTCTGATTCATCCAAATTAATTATGAAAATTAAAAACCTAAGATCTTTATCTTCATGTTGGCTGATGGTTTCATAAGCAGTAAGAATTTTTGATCTCTTCATCTTTTCTAGCTTATATACTATTTTTCTTTTCCATTAATTATTTACCCTCAAAATGCTGATCAAACACTCAGGTGGAGAAACTAACCTCATGGAATGCAATAACTATATGTTCGATATTTCTATTTTCAGTACTATAATTTTAATATTAATGCCCCAGGTACTATACTAGTAGCATAAAATGCAAGTTTTTGACAACAACCATCAGCTAATTAGCATAGAATTGTAGCCAACATATGTTGATATGTTCATATATTTGTGAATTTAGAAACAATTAATGGTGTTATGTGATAAGTGTTGTCATGTCCAATCTTTTAAAGCTATAAGTGGTGGCCACTTAGGGACAGTGGTACCAAGTGACAGGCATGGAAGGTGCTTCCATTTACTTTGTTAACTTGTCTAAGGCCTCTATTCAGCTATTTGGCTCCACGAAACACTCGATGCATGATAGAAAAACTACGAGTTTGTCTACCTGCTTTGCAATTTGCCTCCTGCATTTGATAGAAAAACTGTAAGTTGTTTTAGTTTTCTCAGTAACAAGAAAACGCAAGTGGTCTGTACAACCGATTTATACATTTAGTGAATTAGACAAGCTTTCATGCACATTCTTCTCTTTTTCTATTTCTTAAGCAGTAGCAAAGACATTTTGTTAACCAACAATAATTAACAGTGGCAAGAACTGCTCTCAGAAACAAATGTCGCCAAATTTCACAAATTGTTGTTCAGCTCCCATTATCAATTCAAAACCCGTAAAGATCATTCCCTAGAGTTCAGTAAGACTAGTCGAGGTAAATTCTCCAAGAATTGTTTACTCTGAGATCTGAAAAACGCATAAGGCCCTATGCTATGCGGGAGCTTTATAAATCTATGGTTTTAAAGCATTATGTTGCCCTGATTGTTTAGCTGCCATTTTCAACAAACAAAGATTAAACTCAAAGAAGAGAAAAAAATAATGAAATTATTTTTGGTGATTTTACCGAATAATAAACGCAATATCACTATTTGTATAATATAACAGCCTAAAATAGCAAGTGATGGTTGACAATTATGAAGCATGGACGTGGATAAAGGACTACTAAAAGCCTTCATGGTAAATCTTCAAAATATAGAGTATTGCATGGCTGGAATATGGGAAAAAAAGAATGAGCACATGCATGCATGCATGCATGGACGGCAAACCATTAAAGAAGGAAATATTGTATGCCTGCTGCCCACCCCCTTGCCCAAGTTCAACATTCATCAAAGAAAATAAGCAACCCTCCCCGAAGGACCATGATATATCTAGATAGGGTTTTAAAAGAAATAATGATGAAAAAAAAATAGGATACTTAAAAATAAACACTGACAAATATCCTAGGTATATCTAACAAGTTTCGGTAGCTGATATGTATCAGATCATGCACATTGAAATATCTGTACTATCTAGGTTGGCAAAAGGCCTGGGATCATATCTTTTTAGGTCTATTCTGAATGTACAATTCAATTTCGGTAGTAATTTTCCATTTCAGTTGGAAAATACAGTCGGATATTTGGAGTACTATAAGTGATCAAGGGACAGTAACTCATATCACAGAAGGAAATTTTGCACAGATTTCCATTACTATTAACGGGTGGCTCCGAGCTACAAAGTTCAGAAGCAACAAGATAAGGATACTAACTGGATAAATACATATTCATGTTTACCTCCTCACACGCTTTGCATCAGCAGGGTCTATATTTTCTGTTGTTTCCACTTCTCCTTCAAGTTCCTCATCATCCGACTGCTCTCCTGATGATCCACTGGTAGTTGGGCTCCCTTGGACGCCTAAGTTCTACATGAAGGTAGGAGCTGGACCTCCACTTGATCCACTACCTGCTTTTTGTTGCACCTTGGAGCCGTTTCCTGTCATGCATGGGTAGATGCAAGAAGGAAAAAAGAAAGAAAGAAAGAAAAAGAAATATCTCATGTTTAAAAAACCAATCCACGCACCACAATGTGCTCATAAAAAGTAGCAATCCACCAATAACATTTTAATTGACTATAAGAATATGACGTAATAGAAATATATGTGATTAATAAAACAATAATTAATTCGGAAAAGGAAAACAAAAGGTACCTTTTCAAAGATATTGACCAAGTCTTTTACTGAAAAAAAAAGTCCAGACTAATTTGCGTGTATAGCTACTGCTGCAGCACACTAATATAGAACAGGATGGCATGATGTTGTAGGCATGATCATCTGGTGACTCACAGCAAGCGTGGGAGTAATAGGGAAGGTATTAGAACTAAAAAGGAATGTACCAGATACGTTACAGTTTTTCTTCTTTCACTTCTTTTCTGTTCGAGGCGGCGGCTAGAAAAGGTATCTTCAAAGGGCCTCGAACCACACAAGATTTAAGCATCACTATTCAACCTTATAAAATACATTCCTATTAAAATTGCACTTCATATAACATATGCTTTTTCCGACGCTTATAAGCGTTGTTAACATTATTTCTTAAAAAAAATTAAAAAGCCTAATTAATTATAAATTACAGTAGAAATGGAAGCATCTTTCGGCCTTCATCTTCATCTTGGTCTTCATCTTCTTTCTTTTTCGAATCCATCAAATGATAGCTCCTTCAAAACTCAGCTGAATTAAAACCTAAAAAGAAGTGAAAGAAGAAACACTATACTTAGCCAATGAATCAAATAAAAATTAATAAATATAATAATTAAACAAGATACAACATAAAGAGAAATTTCTTGATGAAGAGAAAAGCACACCAAAGTCAGTGAATTTCCTCCTCTGCAAGTGCAGGAATTCGGCATACTCCTGCTTCCCTTCCTCTGTGGGGACGGAGGGGAGACTTGTTCTCCAATAACGGCGACAGAAGGGAGCGCCTCCCATAGGGTTGGCAGGGCGGCGCCACCGTTGGCACCGTCGTAGTCGCCGAGCACCGTGCACGCTCTCTGGATCTGGTTCACAAGCTCGATCAAGCTATCTATCATTGTCATCTCCGAGATCCAAAAGATGCGGTAGATGCCGAAGGGCTGGACGTGGGGACAGATCTTGTCGATGAACTCCAAGGGGTCCTTGAACTCCTCCTCGGTGGGGTAGAACACGGGGGCCTGGGGGAGTGTGGTGGTGGAGGGGGAGGCGTCGTGGCTATGCCTTAGAATGCCCTTCTCGACGGCGCAGGGTCGTCCTTTCCCCATAGAGAAAGGGAGGGCATGAAGGGGGAGAGGGCTAGGGTATGATTCTTGATCCAAAGCTCGGTGGGGGGTTTGGGGGGAGAGGGCTACCCAAGTTGGATGAGGGAGGAAGGGGGAGAGGGCAAGGGTATGGCTCTTGATTCGAAGCTCGGTGGGGGGTTTTGGGGGATAGCTGAGTTGGATCGGGGAGGAAGGGGGGCTGGGATGATGGCGGCTGGGTGTTAGGGATTCTTCTCCGAAAGAGAGAGAGAGAAGCAATTGGGATCGGGGAGGAGGGAGGGGGGTTTACTCTACGATTGTTGTCCATCTTGGAGAGATTAGACCTCCAGCAATGCTTTGTAAAATGTTGTCTCGGGAGAAGATTAGATTGAGGATGATTAGGCTTCCGACGACGCCTTTTAAAGCGTTACGTTAGCGCACTAAGGCTTACGACGATGCTTTCTAAAATGTCGTTTTAACTAAAAAATGCGAGAAGGGCTTTCGACGACACTTTTAAGCATCATAGGATTCGGACGACGCTCTTAAGCATCGTCTAATCTGAATTTCTTCCGACACTACTAAAAAGCATCGGCAAATTTTGACACGGTGTCCAAATTACCGATACTTCTTTTTTGCGTCGGCAGCTAAGAGTAGGAAAAATCTATTTTTGCTGTAGTATGTTACACTCTTGAATATTATTTCAATATTTATCATCTAATGCTTATGTCAAGAGTTCCAATTAAACAATCACCCCTGCCTAGTCTCATCAACTGTACACCAAGAGGCATTGCTTGCATTCAGGACAGTATGCAGCTATACTGATGCTACACAATATTACAAATTGGTCGTGGTCCAATCCAGTTACACTAAAAGCTTTCTATCCATTTCTCCATGCTTGTCAACGTTTCCACACAAAACGTTTTTAAAAGAATTCACATTTAATGTTGAGATGCTCGTCTTCATTGGCCATCATATAAATGTCTCGTGGTTCTCTGGCATTTTGTTTTCATCATCAACCAAAACCAAGTGCCATTTCTCCAATCTTACCTCTCTCACCAATTGCATAAAATCTCAGACTCAACAGTTGATCATCCTAGCATATGTTTTTGTTTTTTGATATGCAGTGAGCCCTACATATCCAAAGTCCACATTATTCATCCTGATTTGCAATATTTATAGGCAAAACTCAAATATTACAAGTAGATTGCAACTTGGTCTCACCCAGACCTGATCAGCCCAACTTGCTTGTTAGGTGGAGTAAGGCCGAGGTTTGATGAACTTGGGTGTGGTTTGGGCTCATAAATCCCGGCCCGACCCCAAATTGGGTTGGAGCTAGGGTTGAATATTAACCCACTTACCCAACCCAATACAAAATATAACTAAATTAATTTTCATCTTCTAACTAAATACTTATATGCTTCATTTAATTAAATTTTAGCCCTACTAAGTAACAAAATTGTGTAATTGCCTAGATGCATGAGATCTTATTCAATACAATTACTGACCTAATAAAAATGTTCGAAACATTTCGTCGACCTTAAATTACTTGCACAACTCAGCCTAACTGGATTTGTCTGACCTAACCCAGAACAATCAAAGAGTAATCCGATCCAACCCAAATTTAGCTTAAGATGCAGTTGGGGTTGGATAATCCCAGACCAACGTAATGTTTGGCTTGGGTTGGTTAGGTTTGGGTGAGCCCTCAACCTACCCAAACTACCCAAGTTGCAACCTTAATTTTAGTAAATCTAAAGATCTTTTGACTTAACTTTTGGATAAATCCAGGATTGATAAAAGAAATAGAAAGATAAGAAAACATAAAAAGTTAACATCACAAGTACACAGAAAACAGGAATTACGGGATATTTATATGTGAAAGAGAAGATGAGCTTCCAAATAGAAATGGTTGGAAAAACACAAAAAGAGTTGGTGCTAATATGGCAAACAATAATATGACAAGCTCAAATAAGTAATACCATAGACTCTCCAATAACAAGTAATCGTGATCAATGACCAAAAATTAGTGAAAGCAGTGACATTTGGTAAATTTAAGGGTGTAAATTGGGATCTAATCAATTGCTAGAATCTTGCAATCTAACTCCCTCTTGCAATTGAAAGGCTTATAAGTGCTCACATTTATTCATCTATGAATTATTAATGGAAGGTTTATTGTAGCTTAAAACAATTGTTTGCAGTTTTTTTGCTTGTTAGAGCATGCGAATGTATTTGTATCATATTTTCGAATCGTTAGACCTAGGAATAGCAAGACCAGTTCCAATTTGTTAGAAGAATCTGAACTAGTAATATTTTGGTCAATATGTCTTAAGATATGAAGATCATAATGAATAGTCCGGATTCTCATTTTGTATCCCGCCATCATCTTACAACCCAATTTAATCATTATCATTCACTTTTTAAATCGATAGGTAAAATAGTATAAAAGCATTCCATAGTGGGATTATAAGTTGTTCAAATTTGTAAATCATGGCACTTATGGATTCTCAATTTAAATAGCACAGTGTACAATTTGTTCTGATAAGATGTGAGCTCATATCTTCTTGGTAGGAATCTAGGTGTAGATCTGAAATTCTCAGACATGAACTTGTGCTCATAATTCTTGAGTACTGCCCTATCAGCTTTTTCTTAAAAATTTTAAATTCCAATAGCCTGCAATTTATCTTCTTTAATAAACATCTTCTTCCATAATTTCTTAAAACTTCCTAGTGTCTTTAGAACATCTATGTGGTCTATTTAACTTGTTCCCTTTCACATATGAGCTAGCCTTTGAATATCATTAAATCTATCTTTTGAATTTTAAAACTCATTATGAAAATCATAAACTCTGCATACTTCAATCTAGTTTGCAGCTCCTTTCAAATTCTTATACCTTCAAAATCTTATGTATCTCTAGCTTTCTACCATATTTTAAAGCAAATCTTCCTTTTCCACTAGTTGCTCCTTTAGTATGTGAATTCTGCTTTTGTGCTTGTGCACCCTTCATCATATGAATTTTCACTTTTCTTTTCCCAATCTTAACGGCCACAGGCCTGTAATATTTCTTCTTTTAGTTAACACTCTTCCATAATTTCTTAAGCCTTCAAAGTCCTTAAAACTTGTCTATGTCTAACTTGTTCCTTTCACATATTTGCTAGCTTTTGAATATTACTAGAACAACCTTTTGAATTTGAAAATTCATTATGAAACTCAATAAACTCTACAAACTTCGATATAGTTTGCAGCTCTTTTCAAATTCTTCAAAATCTTATGCATCTCTAGCCTTCTAACATGTTTCGAAGCAAATCTTCCTTTCCCACTAGTTGCAGCTTTAATATGTGAATTTTGCTTTTGTGCATACTTAAGCATCATTATTAACAATAGATCTCCAAAAACTATTGTAGCTATTTTAGTCTTACATTATGCACCACTTATTTATCGTCACGCCCCAAATCAGGAGCGCGAGAGACGCCGCATGCTTGTATGGCAGATCGTACAAGATTGCAAGGCTACAGATCATATCAAAACAATGACAAATCCATAAAATTTATTTAAGTATTAATTTATTCAAATAGTTCTCACAATAGTTTCAAATAAAACATATGCTAACTAATAATATAAATCAAATTAAATACTCTAACTAGTCTAACTAAAATGCTAATAACTGAAAAAATCTTTAGGAATCTAGCGCACTCTCCAAGTCTTGAGTGATCATGTATCTATGCATCTAGATCTAAAAAAATAAAGAAAGATAGTAATGAGCTATACTAGCCCAGTAAACAATATAATATTCCAGAGTGGGATCAAAGCATGCCAAATTTTTAATTAAAGCACAAAATAATGACTGAGAAATAACTCATCAATAAACATATTTTTTTTTGAAATTTATTATTATTTCATAAAAAAAGCCTCTAATATCAAAATCCCAACATCAATAGGTTATGACCACGTAACCCAGTGGCATGGGTTGTACAAAGTGCCAAAACCCACTATTATTAACCAATGGTAACAGTGTCCAAATACCACTATTCTAATCACCAGTGGTGTGGTGCCGAAACCGGTGCCTCGCAGATTATAAGTTGACAGGGCTAACAAATAATGTCCATCGACGGGGCCAAATAATAGCCATTCTGAGAATACATACATATAAAATAGATAACTTGCTCGGTCAATTTTTTTTAGATTTCATAACATATAACACAATTTTAAAATAATTATTAACATATCTGGCCCGTTTTACTAAGTACAAAATAAATATCAGAATTTAATCAACTAATTATTAATTTTACCAAAAATTTAGAAAATACACTTTGAAGCATTAGGTTACTTACTTCTTTTTGCTTTAAATTCCACTTCGGACAAACGTATCAGATACACTTGTTTAATACCATTAAAATATTATTAATTTTAATATCTAGAAGTCAAAATTAAACACTACTATCTCATGCCCCCATATCAGGTTGGTCGAGTGATAGTGCCTGATTGCCCAGGTCAGTCCGAGCCAGGAGGATTCAATGGATCAGGTAAAAATCAAAAGTGGTCAAATCTAGCTGGAGCTGAAGTATTGACCGGTCTACCATTCGAGTATCAGGCAGTTTAGGGTCTCCAAACTATCAACTTGGATCCGAGCAACAAGAAGAACAAGCTTGCACTGGGATCCTCGAGCACGTCTAGAGAGAGAAAAAGGAGAGGAGAGAGAATCTTAGCTTGAGTCTGGATTTGGTCTGATCCTGATTTTGAGCCCGGTCCGAGTAGTTCAGGTCGACCATAAGGAGAAGAGTCTAGATCTAGTCTGAATGTGGGCTTGCCTAGAGAGAGAAAATGATACATGATCTAAGACTAGTTGATATTTTGGGCCTGATCTACTTAGTTTCGAGCCTAATCCACATGGTTAGGTCCAATCAGAGACTTGGCCTATTCAATCTGGTTCGATCAAAATAGCAAAAGAGAGATCTGGGAGATTTGGCTTGGGTTGTCCTGGATCAATTAATGTATCTGGTCCACGAATCAAGTAGAGAGAGACAAAGAGGGTTTTTCTTCTCTTTTTTTCTCTTGGCCCAAAATAAACGGGCTCGGTCCATAATGGATGAACAGGGCCTACAATGGATGAACAAGACCCAAAACGAATACGGCCCACGATAGATGCATAGGGCCCAAAATGGGTACATCCCAAAAGGGATGAACAGGGCCCAACACGGCCCAAAAGAAATACGACCACATTGAACGTGGCCCAACAGGATGAACAAGGCCCAAACTCGGCCCACAATGGGCACGGCCCAACAGGGTGAACAGGGCCTAAAATAAATACGATCCACAATGGATAAGGCCCCAACATAGTGAACATGGCCTAAACTCGGCCCATGATGGATACGGCCCAACAAAATGAACAAGGCCCAAAAGGTATACGACCCCACAATAGACATAATCTAACAAGATAAACAAGGCCCGAACTCGGCCCACGATGGACACGACCCAATAGGGCCAAAATGACTAAACTGGGCCCAAATTTGGCCCACAATGGGTATGGCACAACAGGGCCCAAGATGACTGAAGTGGGCTCAAATTTGGCCCACAATGGGTACGGCCCAATAAGGCCCAAACTCAGCCCAACTTGGCCCATGAGAGGCGTTCTTCATCCCATTTCGTTCAGGAACAAGGAGGAAGGGAAAAAGGAGAAGGAAGAGGGAAAGAGCCCAGTGGTAGTCAGGCCCGGATGGTCGGAGGTCGACGGCCACCTGACTGCAGTGGTTGTCGACGGCCGCTACGGGGGCCAACGGGGAGGAAGACCGAGAGAGCTCTTGGTTTGGGTCCAACTTGGATTATCTAAGAATAGAAGAACAAGGAGAAGAGGAGCTCACCAGCAAGTGGCGGAGAGGAAGGACCAGAACCAAGGGTAGCGAGTCCGGGGGGCTGGCGGCGTCGGCGGCACTTCTGGCAACAAGGTGGATCTTGAAATAGGAAAAAAAACAAGGAAGAGAGATCTCGGGTGGTGATGCTTGGCCGGGGTGGCACGCCAACCACCGAAGGAGGAGGAGGGAGGAGAGGGAGAAGAAAGCTCGATAGTGGATCAATGGCAGAGGGATGAGGGGTTTTTATAGTGGGTTTTCTAAAGGAGGGCGGCTCGTTCACTGCCACAATTCTCGCGGTGGTTAAGCATGAGCAGCGGCTGTTCCTAGCGGCCGCGGTGCTGCCGCGACGCTATCGCAAATCGTTTCTTCCACGGACATAGTTCTTCCATTCTTCAACTTTCTGCTTTTTATCTTTTCTCTCCTTTTTTTGGCATCTGAAACAATTGATCAGGTCAAGCCTCTCCAGCGATCGTGTTTGTTAGAGGAGTATCGCTGCAAACCCGCACATAGAGGGTGAATCACAATCTTAGAATATATCACACGCCTCGAGCCACGCAAGCTCTTTTCAATTTTCTGATTTTATTCTAGTAGATTATTCCTTTATAATACTTTTATAAAATAAAAATATAGCAGTTTCTAGGCAAAATAGGCAACATAATCAACCCATGTTTCACACTGAATAATTAGGAAATTAGTAGATGCAATGAAACTTACATGGATACAACTACCAGTAGCCTTCTAACAGCCTTCCTTTCAATAAATTTTTACTTATTTAAAAAGAAAGGACTTCTAACATCCTTGCTATGAAAAACATTCAGGAGATAAATTCAATTCACAATCATTGACATAGGATCTTCTCCTGAAAGATGATGACCCTTCTTGTACACATACTCCCCCTCGGACTGACTAGTGCCAAGTTACCATTCCAATTGACAGCTATCTTTTACTAACAAACCAACCAACGCTAAGAAATATCAGTGACTTTTTATCAGTCCTCATACAAATGATAGCTGACTTAGGGGAGTGCTTCTTTTAAGGATGTCATAAAGGACTCAACATGCTTCAATCCTTCTTCAGTAGAATTGGCTTCTCCTAATAGCTTAACAATGGCGCTACCCACGATCACGCCATCAGCTCCCCATAATGAAAGCTGCAATATTTGTTCAACTCAATCTCAGAAACAAATCAGCAAGTGCATTTAAGTTCAGTTGTTTAAGAATGACTAACCTGTCTAACATGTTCTGGTTTTGATATGCCAAAGCCAACTGCGACAGGTTTTGTGGTCACCTGAAAAGAAATGAAAATCTCTCTTAGAATCAGAAATGGTCCAGCCTATAATAATCTTCATCAATATTCAATGCTCGACATAATAAATTAGTTGTATGCACTCAAAGTGTACCATAGGTCTAGGAGGAAAAATGGCTATACTTTTCCTTTTCTTTCTCTCTTTCTTTGTTTTTGTTAATATGTTTAGAAACATGGTGGTTGTTCACCACCACAGAGGTTTAAAACTGAGACCTCTCCTACAGAGAGATGAACAAAAACCAGTCGAGCTAACAGCTATCAGCAGAAAAATAACTATATTGTTAAATCTAGCAATCCTGCAATTTGCAAACATCTAAGTGAAAAGAACACTTGGGAAAGATCATGTGATACTAAATATATTCTTTTTCCAATTTCATGTAAGATAATAATTTAGAAACTAAGACACAGGGAGAAGCAAACCTCTTTAATTTCCTCTAAGAGAAATTGTACTTGCAGATTCACAGAAGGACGTGCACCAGTAACTCCAACAGAGCTCACCTATTGAAACATATCAATAGTCAATTAAAAATTCTAATAGATAGATTAATATGAACAAAAATACTAGCAACAAGTCTTATACCATCCTTGCTCAATTATTTCGAAGTGGAATTCTTCAAACAAAAAAAAAATAATCTGGTCTCATCACATACCTGCATTAAATCCTTTTTGCTGCTTTCCTGTTCTTTTTTAATCTTTCAACCTAAATCCGGAACCACCTCTTAATCTTTTCTAGCAAAGCCCAAATGCCAAAAGCAGTTCTCTCTCACTTCACCCTAAAATTTTTCCATATCACTATTCTAAAAGAAAACTTTCCTAAATAGCCGGTTTCTATTAGAGCCAAGAAACATTGTTTTCTTCTTACTTTGTTGGTCTTGATTACTTTCTCATTAATTTCAAGTGTTTGCACGATACTATTTTATATTTCTTGATCCTCACAGCCCATCGTTTCACAGAATTTCGATAGCCAAAACATCATAGCACCCAAAGGAGAGAACTAGGACCTGAGATCATAACGCACTAAGTTAGTTGAACTATTAGGACTTCAGACAAGAAGTTTCCTCTAGATACCCAGAAAAGATGATGTGAAGTAAAACATATAATGTAACAACCCAGGACATCACCCAAAATGGCTAGCCGGAAGGTATTATTTGGATTCGTTGATCCTACATAAGTACCCAATATCTACCCAGCAAATAACCGATATGGGACTAAACATATGCCCGCACAGGTCCTCACATATTCCCCCCTTTCAAGCTCTGACGTCCTCGTCAGACTAAGGGTTCAAATCCATTCAAATTTAATCACAAACACCACGATCAGCCTGTGGTCAGCCCCAATAGAACCATGTTGCAGTGTCCCCTAGTCCACATAGGTTATAGGCTGGGTCCGCTCTGATACCATTTGTAACAACCTAGGACCTCACCCAAAATGACTAGCCGGAGGGTATTATTTGGGTTCCTTGATTCTGTATAAGTTTCCAAGATCTATCCAGCGAATAATCGATGTGGAACTAAACACATGTCCGCACGGATCCTCACATATCCAGCTTTCCTTTGTGCAAGATTTTTTACTCCATTTAAGATTTAGTGCGGAACATATGGATCAGATTAGAAGCTACACCCTAAGCATAACCACAAAAGCCTTGTTACAAACATCTCATATATAGCTTTATTACATTAAATGCTCAAGTTAATTATGTTAAGGCTGGTTAGGAATTGGAAACATGTGATAGATTTTGTTATTTTGAAATGGTTTTTTTCAATATTAGTCAATAATTATTTCTTTACTTTCTCCATTCCAAATCATCTTTCTCGATTTCCTACATAATCTTCAATAGGTGCCATGTGCTTTAAATAGAGTTTCAAGGTCATCACACTTGTCAGAATTTATTTTCCATAAGGTAAATTGAAAAATCTTTTAAATGTATTTGTAATGACTGCCCTGCAATTTGACAAGAGCAGTTGGGCAGGTTAGAAGTAGTTGTGCCACTGCTTTTGTGTAATACTTCTTGCCTCAACCAAACAATGATACAAGAAAATAATATTTTTAGACACCATAAGGTTTTTAATAACTAAAGTTAGTACTAGTAAGGCAGTTATTCAGGAATAAAAGTTAGGACCTAATAAATTGAATTACAAGAAAGCAGTTGACCATCCCCTTGCAGGCAAGCAAATTATAGCTGCATTATGAATCTTATGGCTTTTATGTTTCAACAAATGCTGGTACTAACAAATAAGTACTTGAGAACAACAGGAGAAAATGATATGATCGGGTAAATCAAATGCAAAGAAAGCATGGTTAGGGCTGCTTTAAAAACGTATGCTGAATGATATAATCTTGAGCTAGCTAGTGACATGAGTAGGGCTGCTTTAAAAACATATGCTGAATGATATAATCTTGAGCTAGATAGTGACATGAGATATGGCAATATGAAATGGATTATATCACCACTAAAGATGACATCAAAAATCAATTTTTGCATCTAATAGGATAGTGTAATCTAAACCATAAAAGATAAATAATTAGGTTTACTGATGAAAAAACTTACAAGGTACACAAATCCTTCTGAAGCTTCAGCAATTGCTTTCATTCTATGTTTTTCAGTAGTAGGTGTAGTAAGCTGAACCTTTTATGCATGAAAATCATATTCAAACATAAATCAGAATAATATTTATAGAGATTAAGAGAAAAATAACTATGCATTCTGGTGATTCTGACAAAATACACTATGTAGTATATATGAACAGTCTAATTCACTAATACACCAATGCATAGAACAGATTACTACTGAGGAATTCATTTCTGATTGAAGTGTAACATCACCAATTATTTGTTCTTCCCATTAAGTGTTAGTTTTCTTCTTAATAAACAGGTAAATTTTTTGAGAGAAATGGATGAGTAAATTGATCTCCATAATTCTGTCAAGTATTTCATCTCCAGAACCAAGGAATGCCGTACCGGTCCGTACCGGCCGGTACGGGCCGGTACGTACCGGTCCGGTCCCTGACCGGTACCGGACACAGATGAAAACCGGTATTTCCGGTTTTCTTCTGTGAACCGGCCGGTACGGAGACCGTACCGGCCGGTACCGCTTGGTACCGGCCTCGTACCGGTGCGAACCGGCCGGTTCGCACCGGTACGGTGTTTTTTTTTGGGGGGGGGGGAAACCACAGCGCCTCGCTGTGGTTTTTTTTTTTTTTTTGATGGGAAAGAAAGTGGTCCGGACCGGTACGGTACCGGTACCGTACCGGTCCGGCCGGCCACCGGTACGCCGATCCGGACCGGTACGGCGGACCTTGTCCAGAACCATATATATATATATATATATATATATATATAAATATATATAATAAGAAACAGATGCAGGATGAAAGGACCTACTAAATCAACATTCTTCCTAGTGGCCTCTTTTCTCAAACTTGCACTCTCTTCGAGGGGAAGGTCTGGTACAATAAGACCTGCAAAATAGTGGTGGTCATTCACTAAGCTTTCAAAAGGACAACAAAATAGTAACTGATGATAAGCTGGAATTTCTGTTAACTTCAAAGCTTTAATTGAATATTGAGAATAAGTTTAGTAAAATGATAAAGTTTCATCAATAAATCTGGTAAAGACACCTTGCAGAGATTATTCTAATGCATACAATCAATTAACACAAGTAGGCTTATTCTTCACATGAATAGCTTTGGAGGTTTTGGATAAAAACAACACATGCCTTTCCATATAACCACCGCCTTTAATATGTAAATTGATTAACATGTTTTTCATATTTGAAGCAAAAATGTCTGATGCAGAGTTAGAAGCTGATGACAAAATAAAGGCCACAACAAAGGCTACGATTAAATACTCAACCTCAGGGAGTGTCAAAGCTTGGATATCCATTAAGAAATCAGCAGAAACAGGATGCAGAAGTAGAGAGCACCAGGATCTGATCATAACCAATATGATCTGATGTCGATGTACCCCATGGCCTAATTCTTTCCCACCACATTCTGGGAAGGTAACTATTCATATAATTGACTTAGTGGCACTATCTATGCCAAATTGATGTAAGTGATAGGGATGCTGTAATCCAGTCATCGGTCCCTACCTCACAGTTAAGTGAGATTTGAGTTGGTTTGGCTTTCTGTAGCATCAGCTGTCATCAGCAACCATAACAATACTAAGAAAGATTCAGAAGAAACTAACCAGGAAGAATAGGGTATAAGAGACCACTTTCATTGGATCTAGAATCTAGAGAACTTGGAACACATCCAGAATTGCTCAAAGCTGGAATTTCTGTGAAGTTAAATTAATTCATCGAGAAGCACTTTTACTCTCTAGCTGTTTCCAATAGATGATTATTTTTACAAATTTAGCCTGATTTACATTTCTCAATGTTTTAATCATGAGTCACTAAGACTATATATAGCCTTCTACTCTCAACTCAATGGTATACTTTTGTAAAGATGTGGATTTCCTAGATAGAGTGGTGCTGACTCCAGGTGTTTGAAACTGGTGCTAATCATTCTGTATCTTTCAACTTAGAAATATGGGTTCCAATCAACAGGAAGTAGATAATACAAAGTTGAGGCTCACCATGATTAGTTGTTGATTAGTTTGGAACTCTTTTACTCATAGGCTCAGCAATGAGAATGGCAATAAGTATTGAGAAACCTACAAGCTGAATGATGAATATAGTGCATGCTATTGTTGCAATTTTTGGGTTCAGTTGGTCTCTTAAAAAAATCAATGGGAAGAATACTTTTCTTTGTATCTTTCAGTATCTTCATATTGAGTGCCTTCTTCGGATGGTCTCATCATCAAATGGACATAGAGATTGCTTTTCTTGGCATTATCTTGACCTGATTACGTATAGCCCTTGTGCTTCTGCTAATTCATATTTTCTGCAAATTCATGTGGTCTTGATGTGAATTTCCGATAGTTGTCACAATTAAGACGACCTCTATTATATACGTCCATGAAATTTACAAAAATCTATCTTTCAGTCTAGACATGGAAATCTGGGATAACATGTATAATCAGCATAACTGACTAAAACATGCTTGAAATGCATCAGAGTTCCCTAGTTTAACTCTTGGTAGTGGAATCCAGTGTAAGCTCAATTTTAGCATTTATTTAATATATGTTAGGTGTTTTTGCATCACCATCTTTATCATCTAATACTAGTATTGGACACTATTATGCAAGGTATGCCGTACTGTCCCAGACCGAGAAGTACGGACATACCGTACCATACCGGTTTGGTACCGGTATCCAATACGAGTGGCATATTGACACTCGATACGTCAAAAAAACTCCATATTGTACCGTACCAACACTGTGCTAGTGCGGCACCGGTATAGGGTCCAGTATCGAGATGGCAAACCTTACTATCATGTAATGATATCCTATGGTTATCAGAATTGACTTTTTTTGGATAATAGTTTTCAAGATAGAGGTCTCACATATGAAATAAAGAAAATCAAATTCTTCTTAAAAAAGAAACTTATTCAAACATAAGGTGAAACAAGACCACATTTTAGTTGAAAGAGTGATAAGGCTTTTTAGTTATAATTTTTGAAAAGAATAAATACATAAATATTATATCTCTTCATGAAACTCTAACTAGCATGCACAGAATTAGCTCAACATCATGTTAATGGGAATATTATCTATAATCTCTTTCTGAAAGGTTATGTATAATGAATACCATGAAAGAGAAATTTCATATAGTAAGCTATCATGCAATCTTGTAGCTGAATACTAAATCCCGTTTGGATACCGGATGCCAAGTAGTATATGTTCTTATATCTTGAAAATCATTACTAGAAAAAAGGAAATATTCATGGTAAATCAGACTAGGTAACAGTTAGTCATAAAATTTATATTTTGATGTGAAAATTTCAATCCAAATCATGCATTACCTTGTACGCCACAATCTTTTAAGGCAGACAGGAACCAGTCCATATTATGCACGAATATTAGATTGTAATATGAAAATATTGCAATCGGACAAGATAATTGAGGGACTACCTGCCAAAATATTATAGAAAATTATGATTAAAAGAAAAGGAATGACAGAGAGAAGTTCCAGTCTTCAAGATGTAATTAAAGTGGGAGAACTTAATCCAATGGTGACTGGAGTCCTCCTCTGCTAACAAACATCATTTAAGGAACATGAAAAGTCCACTTTAGATGAAGATTTTTGGAGATTTTAGCAAGTAGGCATGTAGCAGAATGAGCTTGTTTTCCAAGTGATAAATTCCTGGTTGATAATGAAACATGAAACCAGATGAAAAGTCACAGTACTCATAAAAATATGGCAACCATAACCACTTTGCCCTGTCCCAACTATTTGGGGTCAAGTTTATCACTCCCCCAAAAATACCTGTTAAGAGCAACCCTCAGAGTTATTTCAAGCTTTTCCAAAATCTTTCTCCCAACCTTTATCTATGTTAGTCTAGGTCTTTCATTCTGTTTTAGATCTTCAATGCAGATTCAAATACATCTCCTAATCAGAGCTTCCTTAAATCTTTGTTGCATGTCCACACCTTCTCAACTATCACGTTCTCCTCTACTAGTAGCACTCCTAAGTATCCTGCAATGCACTCAACTCTCAAACTATCTTTTCTAGTTTCACCACACACCACCTGAAAATTATCATTTTTGGTGCACATTGTTTAGTTAGACACGTTTTATTGCCCCACTCCAAAGAATACAACATTCAGGCCTCATCTTCTTATAAAGTTTTCCCTAATGTTGCCAAGGATTCATTGATTGTGGAACACTCAATTTTCTCCACCTGATTCAGCTAGATCAATGTCTGCCAGTTCCATCTTCAACTATTTCTCCATTCTTTTGTATAATGGGCCTATATTATTGATACTGCATTTCTTGATCAATTTTGATAAAAATCTTATTTCCTTTTCTCTTTTTATCAGAATTTATTCTATACATCTGGTTTTTATCTTGCTGATTTTCAGACCATCTTCAAATATTTACTTTCTTGAAGAACAAAATGCACTGATTACATCACATAGTTATCCAAATCTTCTGAAGTAGACCCTGGCTATATATTTAACTTTGATAGTTGTATTTTGATAGAAAACAAACAACAAACAGAAGATTTCAACAAAATGTTTTTTTAGAAAAATTTTGCCTTCAGGCATTATGAAATTTAACCTCGTTTAGCAATGATGAACAACAAGATGATTGGTGAAACAGGATGAATCAAAACATGATAAACAGCTATTATATAGTCCCTCATAGTTCTATCTGAGATTCAGATTTATTATGATGTTATGAAGATTTTAAACTTTATAACTCATTCACGACATCTCTTTTTTTGAATTATAGGAGCATTTTGTGCAGGACTTCATAAAATTTTGCCATAACTAAAATGGTATGATCTAAAATCCATTCTTTCAAGATTCAGCAATCACCCGACAAAATTCAGAAACATTATTAGGGGATAAAAATTAAAGAAGGAAATAAATCAAGAAATAGTTCAGTAAATACTCAAACATATCATGACTACACAAAATGCGCTTTCATAAAAGTTTGTATGGTATTTTAATCAAAAGCTTTTGATATGTGATAAATTTTCGACCAATTATTCCATTGCAAACTAAGAACTCTTTCTTCCCCCATTATTGTATCAGATGCGGTTTGAGAACTGAATGCATGTCTATAGATCATTTAATCATAATCAAATGGAAACTATGTTTAACTTTCTTTAAGGACATACGAGATATTTTCTTATAAGCAAAGGTAAGTTATGATATTTAAGTAACCTGACTATAGTAGTATTGGATGCAATTTTTTCCTATTGCCAAGTCATCATATATTCCTCTCTCCATAAGTCTCTTGATTTCTAGCAGTCAAGCCATGAACAACTACAACTATGATAAGTCGAAATCAAAGAGATGAGTTTTGAAAGGGTTGTAATTACTTTGAATCCATTTTGAATTTTTAAAAGAATCATGGACAAAGTCAATCCATTGTTCTAAATTATAATAGTCTTAAACTCTAACACAGTTCAAAGACTAAGTAATTTGACAACAGCTAACAACTCATAATAAGATCAGATTTTAAGGTTATGAGACACTTTGGCCAATCAAGTTCTCTGATGGCTAGTTTGGACAGCTGATAATAATACTAACAATAAAGGGCGGAACATAAGTCAGCAACCTTCATAACTTAACATAATAAACAGTTATTTTGTTGTGAGGACATTTACCTCCTTTAACATGGAAAAGACAGCACGGGGGTTAGTCCCGTTTGCTAAGGCCCGTTTACTAGAAGCCTACAAAAGATCATATGAATGAAACAATAAGGTTCATGGTAATGAAAAAAATTCGAATCAAGGAAAAGTGAACTAATAGTTCACCCACTAGGGCCCATTTGATATTATTGCTTTTGTTTTCTGTTTTTTGTTTTCAAAAAAAAATCCAAGACAAAAAAATGAACTGAACAACATGTACTATGAAAATCTTCTATTTTTGAAATTGTTTGTAAAATCTTTAGATTTTACGGTAGCAAAGATTTAATACTTTTAAAAAAATGAAAATGAAAATAAAAGCAAGGAATAGAAGAAGTTTTGTGCAAATGCTATTTTCAACATCTATCTCGATGTGGCATTTTACTAATCCGTGGAGAAACAAAAACACAAAAACAACAATAATACCAGATAGCCCCTTAGATATTCTCCCTTTCGAAGAATTTTTGGAAAAAAATGTTGGTGAACAGGATTCACTGAACAATAAACTTCTAAGAAATATAAACATATAAGAAAAGTGATTGAAAAATGTTGTTCTGGTAAAGAAAATGAAGAGAAGTCAGAGTAGTAACCTGAATTACAGGACCATCTGCAACAGGATCGCTGTAGGGCAAGCCCAACTCAATTATATCCGCACCCCAATGATCAAGCAGTTTCAGTGCTCTTGCTGTCGTCGCTAGATCAGGATCGCCAGCGGTAATGTAAGGTATAAATGCAACCTAAGCAGTTGGAACAAATTCTAATTCTAAGTAAGTTACAAAATAAAAAAATCAGCTACCTTTATCATTTTCATTTCCCAAAGAAAATCCTCAAAAAAAGATTATTACTTTGCATTTCTTCCACTCAAATATATCAGTAAGTTCGTTTCAAGCATCCACATGCTAATTCTAATATTATGTAGCATCATAAAAGAATTCACTTGTCATTACCCCCCCAAGAGCGTGGCGTAAAAAGCATTGTTACTAAATCAGTGATGAATTGAGGTGGCGATCGGGGCAGGTCAAGTTGGATACAGGTCAGGTTGGATGCTTGTCGGATTAAAAATTCATCAATTCGAATTCGATCAATTTATTAAACATGTCAAAAATTCAGATCCAAATAAGAACTGTTTATTAAACTGGTAACTCGATCTAATCCCCACAATCTATTTATTAAATAGATTAAGTCAAGTTAAACAGGTTAAATAAATTAAGTAGATTTTTAACAGATTAAATAGATTAAATGGATTGGGTTAAATAGGGCAGAAACAAGTTAAGCAGATTTTAAATGGATTAAATAGACCTTAAATGGGTTAGCTGACTCAACCCGATTTGAATATTAAATAAGTTAAATGGGTTAAACTGGTTAAATATTTGAAATTCAAATTTACCCCAAATATTAAATGGTTTGAACGGATTGATTTGTTTATGGGCTGAATCCGTTTAGCCAAAATCCAGACTTGCTTACCGCAGGTTGAATAAGGAGATGGGTTGGGTCCCAGTTTGCTGCCTTAGATGACATTGCACCCAAAGTGGATTTTTCTTTTTTTTTTTTAGAGAGAGAGAGAATCGTAGTTAACTCACTCCACATTTTGTTAAAGAAACAAAATGAGGGAAAACTTTGTATGAGGTTAAACACTCTTACAGCGAGCAGAGCTAGGATAGGAAGACGGGGTTGAATCCGTGGTGAGGTCAAAGTCCCCTTTTTTACATTAACTGTAAGGAGTGAATCAAGAGCCGTGTCGAAGAGGAAAAGCGAGCTTATTGACAAAAGCGTAGGACAAAACCTGAAAATTAGCGTAGGACAATGCCTGAAAATTGAAAGCCCAGGACCCCAGCTGTTGGGTCCGCACATTGCTCGCTTCCTCTTGGGGGGGGGGGGGGGGGGGGGGGCAGGGGATTCTAACTATCCATTATCTTCTTCCTTCCATCCGTAAGACTCGAAGCCGGACGACACCGTGGTGCCCACCATGTCTCCGACCAACCAACCGGCCTCTACTTTGTCTTCCATCGATGGAGAAGACGATCAAGTCAGAGATTATGATCTTTTTGTACGAATTTTTTAACACCCAGTGCGTGCAAGAAAGATTCTCTCTTTGGGGTTCGGATTGTGTCTCTCACATGAAAGATTCTCTCTTTGGGTTCGGTTCGTGATGGAGCGGGCTCGAGCTCAGGCAGCAGAGATCACACATGTAGACCTAGCCCATAGACCTTTGACAGCTCGGGACATCTGGGGCCCCCACACTGCTTCGGCTGCTCCACATAGGGTATTCTTTACCTGGAAGCCCCCACCCCCGAGTTTCCTCAAGGTCAATTTTGATGGCTCAGTTTTGGATGGAGGTAGGAGAGGAGGGGCAGGATTCGTCATCAGGGGGCCGAGCTCTGGCGCAGTGGCAGCGGGGGGCTGCCAATTTTTTGACACTTCGGTACCTGGGGCAGAGCTGCGGGCGGCTTGGATGGGCATGTGTTACGCGCGGCGAGTGCTTCAGGGGAGGTCTATCCTTTTAGAGGGAGATTCGGCTACTGTGATCAGCTGGGTCCGAAAGGGCTCAAGCAGTTATGGGGGGGTCCACCCCTTACTATTCGACATTTTTGAGATGGCGAGGGAGTGTGTTACATTCCGAGCCATGCATGCATACCGTGAGGCCAATGGGGCGGCCGACTGGGTGGCGGCATATGTTGCGAGCCACTCAGGAGGCACCCTATGGTCTGGAGAGAGAGAGATGTCCGGAGAACTTCGGGACCTTTTGTTTTCTGACTCTATTGGGTGTATTTGTACCCGTGTTGTATGAAATACCCGCTTTAGCAAAAAAAAAAAAAAAAAGAGAATGATTGCTTTTCTTTCGTGACATCAATCGTTGGATCGCGCCCTGTACAGAGCTTCAAGCACCCTTAACTTCTTTATTTATCTACTGCACAAATCGCAAAGCGATCGGATTTGGATTCTTTCGCGCAAAAGGTGCACCAATCCATCCCTTCGGCACCAGAATGATGCTAACGCGCAAGGACCGCCCTCATCTTATAATTTTTAGAATTTTTTTATGTATATCCTACTAAAAAATTAAATTTATGTGAAGATTCCCGTTTTCATGAAATATTATTTATACATAAATACTCATAATATAACAGTTTTTTTAACACAGTTAATAAAAGTCATCTGTATTTTAATTAAAAATAAAATAAAATATTAAAGTTATTTTTTGTTCTCCATCGCGATCACCTTATAAAAGTTTTCTTTGTATGCCTACCTATTAAAAATATTTTAGTCATTTTAATTTGAAACGGTTAATTTTTTAACAACATTAAATGGCGTGAGTATATATGCAAAAATAAGGATAAAAAACAAGATAAAATAGTAAAACAAGTGTTTTACCACGATATACATGCTAATATCAATTTTGGGAGGGTATTCATATAAAATTCAATATTTAGAAGGGTATTCATATAAAAAAACTTTATTTTTTATACCCATCTACATAATTCTCTAATGCTATGTGGCATGGCATATGATTTTTTTTGGAATTAATGACTAATCCATACTTTAATAAAAAATTCTATTGACTAATTTTTTAACCTCCGGTACACCAAATACACCACTTATGTTTTGTTTTTTTTTTTAACATCTGCATCCGCCTAAAATAAAAATGGAATTATCTATAGTCCGACTTTTAATAGTAGAGCGCAGATAGCCGCCACATCATTCATATTTTAGATGGACGATGCTTGTTCATCACAACATACTTCAAAAATGAATAAAACTTGTCCATCCTAAAAACAAATCATGTAGTGGTTATTTATGATGGTACTGTATTCTACGGTGAAAATATTATACGTAAAGAATGCAAATTCTGAAGCTAATGGGGCTGCGGACTGGGTGACTGCTTATGTAGCCAGTCATTCGGATAGTACCCTGTAGGCTGGAGATGGAAAGTTGCCCTTGGCACTCTGAGATATTTTATTTTTTAATTTTATTAGGTGCATCTGTATGTATTCGTCTGGTATGATTCATCTGCTTTAGCGAAGAAGAAGAAGAAGAAGAAGAAGAAAAGAATGCGAACTCTCAACAAAGGGTTGTGTTGGGGCACCGATGGGAGAGGAATTGGATATTAAACATTACACGCCGCTCCACCGGTACCGCGTACCAAATTACTTATCAAGGAATTGGTGCTCATGTAAACGACGTTGACTGAACTATAAATCACTTTTGAGGTTCCTGTGGATTTTTTATTGGGTCCGCGATGCTTCCCTCCCTATATTTCGGGCATTCATGTGGAGAAATAATTCCACCAAACAATGAGGAGATCTGGTTCACAGGATGCGAGGGTGTCGTTTTTAGCAAAAGTTTCACAGAATGAAAAACAAATATATAGCAAAAGAAAATTGGCAAAGAGGCGCATGCACACACACACGAACTCCTCAAGCCAACATATCCAGGCTTGCCAACTTAGTATTCAACCCTGGTGCAACGTACGTGGAAGGAGAAACATGAAAAACCCCTAGAATTAGTCATTGAGAAATCTCTATACTACGCTCTAGAATCATGGAGTTACAAAGACATTCATAAGAAAATGAGATGAAGGCCAATAGATCCATAGGCTTACTTTCCCTTGCTTCTTCAAATTGGAGAAGGTTTCGGAGATCCCGAGCGCCGGAGAAGAGGGGCCGAGAGAAGTCTTCAGGGCTTGGTTTGTGGAAGGAGTAAGCGCCGGAGAAGTGAGGCTGGGACGAGCAGCCTTTGGAAGTTGGTTGGCGAGAGGAGTATAGACTCCAGATCTTCTTCTTGAGGAAAAGAAGCAGAAGCTGCAATTTGGTACGAGGGCCATTGCGTTAATTAGTACGACAGAAGGATCACAACCGAGGAGTTCTTATAAAGTTTGTCGAAAGTACCACCGCATGAGGTAAACGTGGACCACGGGGACCGAGGCTTTGAAAATGTCTCAATAGCGGCCGACCGGCTAAAAAGTCCTTCGATGGTAATTTTTGTTGGAGTTTTAAATTTAAAAAAATTATTTTTTAAAAAAATAAATAAATAAGCCTTTATCTCTTAGAATTTTGATGGTTTAAATATTTTAAAATTGACGATTCTTTCAGAAAAATTAGGACTCTTCGCATAAGAATATTAATTAGTTTCTGAATGGGATGCCATATTTTCAAAACATAGTATGCTTCAAAAATGCAGTGTTTTATCGGTCACGAGACAAGTGTATCTAATAATTTAATCCATATTACTACTCTGCTTTTCGAGACGAGTTTTTTCTCTTTTTTTTCTTTTCTCTTCCCCCAAGCTTTCTTTCAAGTTTTCTTTTTCATCTGGGTATCTAAAGGCAGATATGTAGTAAATCACGTTCTTAGGGTAGTGTATATAATACATGCCTCGATCCAGACTAGTTCTTTTCAATTTTCTAATTTTATTTTAGTAAATTATTCCTTTATAATAACATTATAACATAAAAATATAAGCAAAATATTTTCAACAATAATTTTGATTGTACTAGAAATTGGTATATATATTTGTTTATCAAAATTTAATTTAATAGCGTAGAATTAGATTTAGTTTAATTATATAAAAATTTGAAAGTCTTAACTTCATTTAGAAGGTTGTTTTCTTTATAAAACCAATTGTTTAAGAAAGTTATATTTCTCTGAAAATTATGCAAATAGATTTCTACAATTTTAAAAACTGTACAAATTTTTTTTTTGCATATTTAAAATTTTTGCAGAAATTTCTGCATCTTTAAAAATAGTGCATAAATTTTCTGCAGATTAAAAATATGTGTAGAAAATTACTGCAGCTTTAAAATTTGTGCAGATTTTTTATGGCTTTAAATTTTATGCAAACTATTTTCTATAATCTTTAATTTCTATGCAAATTTTTCTGCATCTTTAAAATATGTGCAGAAAACTCGTGCATTTTTAAAAACTTTGTATATTATTAGTTGTTTTCAAAATACCTATTGCTGCTGCTTTGAAAAATATGCAGAGATTATAAAATTACTTTACTTGTTATACTTCTTAATATAGTTATTTAATTGTTATTGTAGTTTCCTATTGCATTATTTCAAAATCTAAAATTATATTTTTGAAAGCTATAAATTAACCATTCAAACATATAGGGCTAAACCTCTTGAAACTTGTGTTTGCAAAACCAATAAGACCAAAACTGCACAAATGGCTTTTTTTGATGATTATAGTTCTATCAAATCCAAAAAATTTAATAGTTCCTGTTGCCCAAGGAGACAACCCAAGAGGATGGGTGAATTGGGTTTTAATTAAATATAGACCAATTAAAAATATAATGAGTAATTAACTAAATCTATTGCAAGCAAATTAGTTAGTTTACTAGATGCAGTAAGTGAAGAGAGAGAAAGAGACAACAACCAATATAAACACAGAAAAGTTTATAGTGGTTCGAAGCCAACTCTTGCTCCTACGTCCACTCTGGAACTCTTGGAGTCGACTCGTTCTCTGCCTTTCAGACTGCTTTCCTCTAGGAGTCGACTCGGACATAACTAGGAGTCGACTGGCCAAACGTCAGAGTCAACTCGTAACTTTCTGGAGTCGACTCGGTAACAGGGTCTAAAATCCATCATTCTGTCTTTCTGTCTGTTACCCTTTGGAGTCAACTCGGAACCGTCGAGAGTCGACTCGGCAAGTATCGGAGTCGACTCGAAACCTTTTGGAGTCGACTCGCTGACAGGGTCTGAAACTCTTCTTTCTGTCTTTCTGTCTGTTCTCAGTCGAAGTCGACTCGTAGAGTACCGGAGTCGACTCGAGCTTGTGCCAGAACCTTTAAACCACTGGAGTCGACTCGTAATCTTCCGGAGTCGACTCGGGATGCAGACTTTGATTCAAATTGAGTCCAATACTTATCCAAATTACTTTGAACCAAAGCTTAAGGCACTTAACTAGAAATTCACACATATTTGCCTGAAACACTAGATTGAATTCATTAGTACAACATAAAATATACTCAAATGCTTTGAGCTCATCAAAATCAAATGGGGTTTACTCAATCACTCCACAATCTCCTCCTTTTTGATGATGACAAAACATTGAGTATTTGTAAAGTGAATAGTTCAATCAAGAAGTGAATTGTAATAAAGTTTCGAAATGAATTCAAATGTCTAGTCATTTACTTTGAAATTAAAGCTCCCCCTTTCATTTGGAATTATATAAGCCTTCAAATCATGCAATTAATTGTTTGGCTTATATGTTTTTAATGAATTTGCTTTCTTAGAATTTCAGATTCTTTCCCTCAGCATGTGCATTCAATTTTGTTTGAATTTTGCTCGAGTTTTTTGAATTTTTATTTAATGTTTTAAACTTGAAATTTTTAATTATAGAAGGGAAAATTTGACGATTTGTTCTTGAGTATGATTCAACTAATCTCCGAATATCCCTTGAATAGATTCTGGAGATTACTTCTTGAGGAGCCCCAACAGAAAGATAATGAGCCTCGAGGTATCGAATCCACAAAGACAAATCATATTTTGCTTAAAAAATTTCTTGTTTAGATATTCCTTTTACATTCAATGTATCATATTTTCTCCCCCTTTTTATCATCATAGCAAAAAGGTGAAGTATCAAAGAATCAATGTAGAAGCACATAACATACAAAGTCATAACACAAAAGACACAATGCTTAATTTTTCAGAAAATGACTTCAGTTCATTGATTACAAAATTTGAGTACATGATGGAAAGTCCAAAAGGACTGTACATAATAATAAAACAAAAGTACAACTAAGGACGTCTGGTGGAGGAGGATGAGGCTCCCATGCTTTGCCGCTGAGCCTGCAAAACTAAACTCATTCCTTCAGACACATTCCCTAGCTGTGCTATAATCTCTGAAGTCGCCGTAGCTTGTGTCTTGGTCAGTTGGGTCACACTTGCATTGATTGTGTCAAGCTTGTCTATCAATACATTTGCGAGCCTTTCTGCACCTTGACTTTGCCTCAGCAGCTTTGATCTAATAGTATCTCGCATTTGCCTCGTGTCCTCCTTAATAGCTGTTAGGCTCCAATACTGACCCTGAACTAAACTCCTCAAACTTGACAGCTCCTCCTTTACTTCAGCTACTATCATGGAGACTGCTACTGTGGAGGGGGTGAGGTCAGTGGAGGGTGCACTGGAGGTACCTCTGAGTTCCCTCACTAGGTCATCCCCCAACTCTCGGAGTTGTTCAGGACTAATCCTGACCTCTAGTGGCTGCTGAGGTGGTGGCACTGTGGAAGGTCCAGCAGAGGTCGAGGGCTTGGCAGTGAATGAGGGACCAGCTGTGGATGGAAAGGTGGAAGGATCTGTGGAGTGGTCCTGATCATGGTCAGAGGTAGGTGAGTAATGAGTAGTGGGCTCAGATGGTGTGGATGTGGATGATTTCCTAACCCAAATACCCTCCACCTTGTGGAAACCCATCCGATGGAGAGTCCCCTCACCCATATGATCTGTATATCTGAGTGAGCGAGAGGGTTCCCTCTCAGGGATAGGGACTTCTAACTCCCTAAAAATGAGTGTGAAAAGCATGTCATAGGGGAGACTCAACCTAGGTTTGTCTAGGGGTTCACAGATATAGCTGTAGATAAGTTTGAGAAAGTTGGTGGGAATGTCATATAGAATGTAGAACATCAAGGCTAGGTCTTTTTCTGAAATGAAATCAAACCTACCGGTCTTAGAAAAGAGAGTCCTAGAGATGATACTCAGGAGGAGTCGCATTTTAGCTGAAAGCTGATTTGTAAACACCTCCTCTATGGGGGATTGAGGTGGTCTCCCTAGGATGGCCGTAAGGGTCTCAGTCCTATCAGTTGGATGTGTGGGAGCAATCCCCTCTCGAAAGAGGCGGAGGACTTGAGCAATGAGATCCTCCGAGACAGAAATAGGGACATTTGCTACAGTCCCTTGGATACAACCGCCACCCCGTGTGACGGTCCCATAAAATTTCCTAACTAGCCCTGGGTAAGTAGGGAGGTCAAGGGAACAAAAATAATCTAGACCTTGGGCCCTAAGGTGAACCCTTCCCGGAAGAGGAAGTCGAAGTTGACATTCCTCCCAGTGGAGACAACCCTCCCGGCGCACGGACGCGAGGGTATCGATCTAGGCAGAGAAGGAACCGGAGGTGGTGGCCTCATGGGTTCGTTCCACGCCTTGGACCGTCTCTCGGCGCCACTCGCGGTGAGAGGTCTCTTCCGGCTCGGGACGACGGCTTTCCTAGGCATTTTTGACCTAAACCCGAAAGAAAAGATGGAAAAAGGGAGGAAACACGGGGGAAAGGATGAGGAAAGTGGTCGGAGACGAGGTGGAAGACGACTCTAGGATTTTTGAACAGTGGCGGCCGAAAAGAAAGTTTGAAAAAAGTCATTTCGATTAGGGTTAAAAGACGGATTCCCGACCTCAAGTCGACTCCAGTTAAGCGCGAGTCGACTCGGCCTCGAGTCGACTCCTGAATATGCGCGAGTCGACTCGAAATATGGCACATACTCAAAATCTTAGTTAATTCTGTGCCAAAAGAGAGAGATATGGAAATCTTTAGAACTTAAGGAATAATTTGATGATCACGTACGTGAAATCATATATCCAACATAAGCTAATCATCAAAATCAATGAATTAGAGAAGAGTATCACAAGAATGGATCAATCACTCCTAACCCTCTTCTAAGAGTACAAAATCGATCTTCACTCAAGGGTTTTATGAAGATATCAGCAAGTTGATCATCAGTACAAACAAATTCAAGCATCACATGACCATTTAATACATGATCTCTTATGAAGTGATGTCTTATCTCAATATGTTTAGTTCTTGAGTGCTGAATTGGATTTTTAGTTAGATTTATGGCACTAGTATTATCACAATTTATGAAAATCTTATATTGTTTAATGCCATAATCTTCAAGTTGTTGCTTGATCCATAAAATTTGAGCACAACAACTTCCGGCAGCAACATATTTGGCTTCCGCCGTAGATAGTGCAACTGAGTTTTGTTTCTTGCTAAACCATGAAATTAAGTTCTCTCCTAAAAATTGACATGACCCGCTGGTGCTTTTTCTATCAAGTTTACACCCAGCGAAGTCAGAATCAGTGTACCCTATTAAGTTTATGCTTGATTCTTTAGAGTACCATAAACCTATGTCTTTTGTTCCTATTAGATATTTAAAAATTCTCTTAACTGCAATTAGGTGTGATTCCTTAGGATTAGATTGATACCTAGCACACATGCATACACTAAACATGATATCAGGTCTACTTGCTGTAAGATATAATAATGATCCGATCATACCTCTATATAGCTTTTGATCTACTGACTTACCTGATTCATCTTTATCTAGTTTGCATGATGAGCTCATGGGAGTGCCAATCGACTTGTTTCCATCCATATCAAATTTCTTCAGCATTTCCTTGATGTACTTAGCTTGATTGATGGAAATTCCTTCCTTAGATTGTTTGATTTGAAGTCCGAGGAAGTAGTTCAATTCTCCCATCATGCTCATCTCAAATTCACTCTGCATTAATTCAGCGAATTCTTCGCAAAGACGATTGTTACTAGCACCAAAAATAATATCATCTACATAAATCTGCACTACTAACATATCTTTGTTTTTCTTTTTTAAAAATAAGGTTGTATCAACATTCCCTCTAGAGAATTTATGGTCTAATAGAAATTTGCTAAGTCTTTCATACCATGCTCTTGGGGCTTGTTTTAGACCATAAAGTGTTTTATTTAATTTGTAAACATGGTTGGGGTATTGATGATTTTCAAAATCAGGAGGTTGTTCTACATAAATCTTCTCATTAATAAACCCATTCAAGAAAGCACTTTTTACATCCATTTGAAATAATTTAAAATCTTTATAACATGCAAATGCTAGTAACAATCTAATTGCCTCAAGTCTAGCCACAGGAGCAAAAGTCTCATCAAAGTCTATACCTTCTTCTTGATTATTGCCCTTTGCTACTAGTCTAGCCTTATTTCTAACCACAACTCCATTTTCATCAAGTTTATTTTTGTATATCCATTTAGTTCCGATTATTGAGTATTCAGAGGGTCTTTCAACTAAGTTCCATACTTTGTTTCTTGTAAATTGGTTAAGTTCCTCTTGCATAGCATTTATCCAATTTACATCACTTTCAGCTTCTTCAATATTTTTAGGTTCTAAATGTGAAACAAATGCAAGATGATTATTTAAGTTTCTAAGAGAAGCTCTAGTTTTAACAAGTTGTGATGGATCATCTAAGATTAACTCTTTAGGGTGACCGTGAGCATACCTCCAAGCCATTGTAAGCCCATGCTCGGCAATTACCTCTTGACTTGTTGAAGTCTCTTCAATTTGCATCGGTACATCCTCTTGTAAGGTCATGTCATCCATCTTTTCTTCGAGTATCCCTGCATCATCATCAAAAGCTACTCCCTTGCTAGTGGAAGCATCATTAGTCTCATCAAAAACAACATGAATAGACTTGTCAATAACAAGAGTTCTTTTGTTGAAGACTCTATATGCCCTACTTGATGTAGAGTACCCCAAAAAGATACCTTCATCAGATTTGGAATCAAATTTTTCTAGGTTATCTTTGCTATTATTATGAATAAAATACCTACAACCAAAAATATGAAAATAGTTTACTTTGGGCTTTCTATCTCTCCAATGTTCATAAGGTGTTTTCTTTATAATTGGTCTCAATAAAACTCTATTTAGTATATAAAATGATGTGTTAATAGCCTCACCCCAAAAATACTTTGGGAGATCACTTTCACATAACATGGTCCTAGCCATTTTCTCTAGGGTTCTATTCTTTCTTTCAACCACCTCATTTTGTTGTAGAGTCCTAGGAGCAGAAAAATTATGAGTTATCCCCTTTTTACTACAAAATTTTTCAAATAGATGATTTTCAAACTCCGTTCCATGATCACTTCTAATAGCTATAACTGAAGCATTTCTTGCATTAGTCACTTCCTTATGGAATTTCTTAAATATTGAAAATGCTTCATCTTTATGAGCTAAAAACATGACCCATGTGTATCTAGAAAAATCATTTACAATGATAAGACCATACTTATTTCCACCAAAGCTTGTGGTCCTAGTTGGTCCAAAAAGATCCATATGAAGTAGCTCAAGGAGTCTAGTAGTAGAGACACAATTTATAGATTAAAAAAAACTTCTAGATTGTTTGCCAAATTGACACGCTCTACAAATTTTATTTTTCTCAAATTTTAGCTTTAGCAAACCAATCACAGAATCCTTTTTAACTAATTTAGATAGTGTATCCATACTTGCATGACCTAATTTACGGTGCCATAACCAACTTGCATCATTGACCTTAGTATCACTAGCTACTACGCAGCAGCTATTTTTGGCAAGATCTTCAAGATCTACATACATAAACATTGCCACGTCTTAGTCCTTTGAACACTAAGCTATTGTCAATTGAGTTGGTTATGATGCATAAAGATGGCTTAAACAGAACATCAAAACCTCTATCACATAATTGACTAACGCTAAGTAAGTTATGCTTAAGACCATCTACAAACCGAACATTATCATTAAAAGTTGAAGGTGTGATTTGTATTTTACCGATACCAATGATGTGACCTTGGTTATTGTCTCCAAAAGTCACCGCACCTCCTTTCTTAGACTCTAGGGTGAAGAATTGCTTCTTGTCACCCGTCATGTGTCTTGAGCAGCCACTATCCAAGTACCAACTGTGTTTATTGAGCTTGGCTGCAAGACACTCTTACACAAAAAAAATATCATACAATCTTAGGTACCCAAATTTTCTTGGGTCCTTCATGGTTAGTTATGTTAGTTTCTTTTGGAACCTAAATCTTTTTAATCTTTCTTTTAGCTTCTGTTTTTCTATGGTTACATACATTAGCCATAACAAAAACAGGTTACATTTTTAGCTTTACTTTCACCGGCCTTTACAAAGAAGTTTTTAAGAAATTTTTGCTTGTTCTTAGGATTATATCCTAATCTGCCTTTATTAAATACAACTCTTTGACTATTTAGAATCATTTCTAGTTTTTTAGAGCTATAGGTAAATTTCTCAACAATAGGTTTATATTTTTCAAGTTCTTTGGTTAATTTCAAGTTTTCTTCACTCAATGATTTAACATTAGTAATTGAATTATCTTTTAAAGTAAGATTATTGTTTTTAAGTTCTGAAATTTCTTTAGTTAGTCTTTCTTCATCTTTAATTAAGGCATCAGCTTTTTGAGTTAGCAATTTGTTGCTTGTTTTAAGTTCTAAGTTTTCTTTGATAATAGGATCCTTGTCCTTAATCAATTTATCATTTTTATGAATATAGGACTGATTAGCTTGCTTCAACTCTTTGTTTTTAACGTTTATTGTTCTATATTCATCCATTAGTTCATTAAAGGCATCATACAATTCTTCAAAGGTAAAATCTAATTGAGTTTTAGATGTTACCTCATTTTCGTTTGCCATGAAGCAAAAGTTAGCCTTCTCCTTTTGTTCTTCTTTCGATGATGAGGATGAATTATCGGTGTCAGTCCAAGTGGTGATAAGAGCTTTCTTCTTTTTGTATTTGTTGCTCTTCTTCAGCAAGGGACAATCGCTCTGAAATGGCCCAGCTTCTTGCATTCATAACATCCGATTTCCTCACTTTCCTTTTCCTTACCTTTATTCTTGTAGAAGGAACTCGAGGAAACTCTCTTCTTATGGAAGGGCTTCTTTCTATTGATGAATCTTCTGAATTTTCGCACAAGAAGAGCTTCTTCATCATCTTCCTCATTGTCTTCTTCTTCACTGCTACTACTGCAAGAAAGATCCTTGTTAGAAGAAGTAGACTTGTGGGCAATTACCTTTTTCTTATGAGAGGATTCTTTTTCGCTGTGTTGTTTCATTGTGAGCTCATGTGTCATTAGTGATCCAAGAAGCTCCTCGAGTGGTAGCTTGTTCAAGTCTTTTGCTTCTTGGATTGCCATGACCTTGGCTTCCCATGACCTTGGTAAAGAGTGAAGAATTTTTCTGACAAGATCACTGTTAGTATAACTTTTGCCAAGGCTTTTTAAGCCGTTGACAATATCAGTAAATCTTGTGAACATGCAAGAAATGGTTTCATTAGACTCCATTTTAAATAGTTCATATTTGTGTACTAGCATGTTAATTTTAGATTCTTTGACTTGATTTGTGCCCTCGTGGGTCACTTCAAGTCTATCCCATATTTCTTTTGCAGAATTACAAGTAGAGGTTCTATTGAATTCATTAGCGTCCAAGGCACAATAAAGAACATTCATTGCTTTGGCATTTAGTTGTGCCTTCCTTCTATCATTATCATCCCAATCTTTTTTAAGCTTGGATATAGCAATGTTATCAACATAGATAGAAGGAATATATGGTCCATTAATTACGATGCTCCAAACATCATAATCTTGGGCTTGGATAAATATCCTCATTCTAGCCTTCCAATAGATATAGTTAGCACCATTGAACAATGGAGGCCTATTGGTGGATTGCCCCTCACTAAGGGAAGATCCAAAAGGGGTTGTCATCTTAATCTTTAACTCTTTTTAAGGATTGGAACACCAATCAATATAAGAGCACCTGCTCTAATGCCACTTGTTGCCCAAGAAGACAACCCAAGAGGGGGGTGAATTGGGTTTTAATTAAATATAGACCAATTAAAAATATAATGAGTAATTAACTAAATCTATTGCAAGCAAATTAGTTAGTTTACTAGATGTAGTGAGTGAAGAGAGAGAAAGAGACAACAATCAATACAAACACAGAAAAGTTTATAGTGGTTCGGAGCCAACTCTTGCTCCTACGTCCACTCCCCAAGCTGCACTTGGGAGTTCACTATAATCCCTAGGATTACAGCCGATTGTTTTACAAGCTCACAACCCAACTTGTTGTTTTCATGAGATCACAACGAACTCGGTCGGTTTTCACAGGCTCACCGACTAGAACCACCCAATTATTTTCCTGGGTTCACAATCAAACCCAGTTGGTTTTTTCCGGTTCACCAACCACAACCTTACACTGTTGGTTTTATATTTGGCTCACCAACAAACCTTACAACCCTTGATTCAATCCCCTGATTGAATCAAGTAAGAAAAACAAAGTTTGGGAGTTCACAAAGCAAGCTTCTAAAAAAGCAAGTGTGAGAACAATATAAGCAAAGTAGAGTTAGAAGCCCTCAAATAGATTTTAGATGAGGAAGTGGGGGCTTCTCGATTTCTGAGTCTCCTCTTGAATGTGCCAAATGATGGAGGACAGTAGTAGAGACTTGAATGCGAAGGAAGCACTTTCAGATTTGAGTTGAATGCACTTCTTCCTTCTTTTTCTTGGATTTACTCAACGGAAGCTCTTGGTGGTTGACATGCTTTAATGCTTAGATGGAATAGCTCTCTTGTTATCTACTACTGTTCACTCTGGCTATGTAAGTGGTTCCATTCGAAAATTAGCCGTTAGAGAGTGATTTGGAGCCGTTCTGTCCCGTCTGCACATCCTGACAATGTATCCGTTAGGATTGGAGTTGACTCGTACGATCTGGAGTCGACTCGGCTGTTGCTGGAGTCGACTCATGCTTTACTGGAGACGACTCGTCCGTTGTTCAGGATTTGAATTAAAGTGCTTCCCCGTCCTGGAGTCGACTCGGACCAAACCTTATGTCGACTCGCCAACATCTAGAGATGACTCGGGCACTTAGGAGTCGGCTCGTTCTCAGGGTTCCAGAAACCCATCTTTCTATTTTTCTTCCTCGAGTCGACTCGAATTTTTTTGGAGTCGACTCGGCTGTCTTGAGAGGCGACTCGAGATCTTCAGGAGACGACTCGTTCTCAGAGTCCGAAAAATCGATTCTCTGTCTGTTGAACTGATCTGCCTCGGAGTCGACTCGCGCTTTGTTGGAGTCGACTCGGCTGACTTGGGGGTCGACTCTGGAACTCTTGGAGTCGACACGTTCATAGGGTTTCCGAGATTGGTTCTCTGCCTTTTAGACTGCTTTCCTCTAGAAGTCGACTCGGACATAACTAGGAGTCGACTCGCCAAACGTCGGAGTCGACTCGCCAAACGTCGGAGTCGACTCGTAACCTTCTGGAGACGACTCGGTAATAGGGTCTAAAATCCATCGTTCTGTCTTTCTGTCTATTACCCTTTGGAGTCGACTCGGAACCGTCGGGAGTCAACTCGGCAAGTATCGGAGTCGACTCGCTGACAGGGTCTGAAACTCTTCTTTCTGTCTTTCTGTCTGTTCTCAGTCGAAGTCGACTCGTAGAGTACTGGAGTCGACTCGAGCTTGTGCCAGAACCTTTAAACCACCGGAGTCGACTCCTAATCTTTCGGAGTCGACTCGGGATGCAGACTTTGGTTCAAATTGAGTCCAATACTTATCCAAATTACTTTGAACCAAAGCTTAAGGCACTGAACTAAAAATTCACACAAATTTGCCTGAAACACTAGATTGAATTCATTAGTACAACATAAAATATACTCAAATGCTTTGAGCTCATCAAAATCAAATAGGGGTTTACTCAATCACTCTACAGTTCCTCTTTTAGAAGGTGGCAAAGCTAAGTAAGATATTGGCTCACCATATTAAGATTAATCTCTGCCATAAAATATTCTAATCCTAGACCATCTCCTCGATCAACCTCTCAACCCTCTCCTACTCCTCAAGATTCTGGATTCTCTGGCCCTCACTCCAAAACCCCTGAAGAACTTGATTTCTATTGCCATCATAGGATCCTTAGTGCTTTTGCTGATTCTCTATATGATGTGTACCTTCCCACCAAATTGGCTAAGGAACTTTAGGATGCTCTTGAAGCGGAATTGGATTGGATGATGCCAGTCTTGATCAGTTCGCCATATCTACGTTTCGTAAATATGCCATGGTGGATTTCAAATCTATCAGTGTCCAAATCCATAAATTTTAAGATCTTCTAAGAAAGGTTGAAATGACAGGTTGCAAATTCTCTCAAAATTATAGAGTACAAACCATGGTTGGTTCTCTCCCTCCATCTTGGTCGAGTTTTTCTCATGAGTTAAGTATAAGCAAGGCGACTTAATCATATCAGAGATTATAAACTCTATCAGGATTGAAGAAGAGCATCGACTTAAACATAAGCCTAAACCTAATTTTGGACCTAAGATCAATTTGGCCGAATCAAGTCAAACCTAGTTCAAACCCCATGGAAAATTCTTTAAAAAAAAAACCCAAAATCCTTCAAACCTTGTCTCTTCCTCCAAACCTCCTAGAAGCCATAATCGTCTAGATCAGAAGCCAAAAAGGAATGAGACCTTCTGCTTCGTGTGCGGAGGATAAATCATATAGCGAAGGACTGCTACCATAAGACTGAACCATTGAAGAAAAGTTCACCTAAATCTCAAGTGAACATGGTTGAAGATGGTTATGGATCTTCCTTAAGGTTAACAAGTCAAAATCCTATAGTATTCCTTGTCCATTCTTTTTGTGACTGGTGGCTTGATTTTGAAACTAATGTACATATTTGTTTTGATCGCATGTGGATGCTTTACGAAGTGGAGGAGGAGGTATAATGCTTGGGAATGACTCCTCAGCACAAGTATTCGGAAATGGACGAGTGGACCTGAAAATGACATCTACCAAATAATACTTTATTAATTTGTCAATTTATTTACAAAATTCAATCATCAACATGCTGACGATTGACATTTAGGATACATTTCCAACAGTGGAAACACTTCCATTCTACCGGCCCCTATGCTGATGACATGAGGAGCTGACTAACCTTTTTAGGTTAGGATGACCCAGGTGGAGATGGCAATCTCCAAGTGACTGTAAAGTTGAGTAGATCCGTCCATCAAAAGGATCTGACGAGTCTAAGCTAGCTAAAGTCTAAACTGACCTAGGATACCTAGCTCCATCGCCTCGGTCGACGACCATTTGATCTTCAGATCTCAACAACTTGGGAGCTTGACCTACAAGCTTGCACTTGAAAAGATCCAAGTTCTCCACCTTGGCCAAGCAGGGCTAAGAATGGGGAGCAAGCACCTAGCAAGCTGACCTACAATAGATCAAAGAGCCAACCTTCATAGCTATCAGCACAAAAAGTCAACTCCAACAGTTTTCAAAACAAAGAAGGGTTCAATGACCAACCAATCTTTGTGCACTTGCTCGCATTCTTGATTCGTAACTCTAAAAGATGGGTCTGAACCTACCTACAGTTGGCTAACTTGACTACTTTCTTTACTCGAGTAAGAAAAAATGGCTTGGACTTGGAAAGTAGAGGGTAAGTGATGTGGCCTAAATCTCATCCATCTATCACGAGTTAACACATGGCAAGCATTTTGTAACGATTTGAATTCGAAAAATTTGAATTCTTGGCAACGTCCAAACAAAGAAGAAGATTACGACAAATTTAAATCCAGATAAAGAAGAAGGCTATGGCAATCCCTTGATTTTCGTCTTCCAATCATTATAGATCCACACTCCCTCCTCTATATAAATAGAGCAAGGGATCCCAAAGAAGCGGAGGAAGGAATGGCGAGAGGCTCTCAAGCATAAATAGTGAGACGCTCCCAAGGAAAAGCTCTTAAGCTCTCATGGTGAGAAGCTTCTAAGAAAAGGCTCTTAAGCTTTGATGACAATGAGCACTCATGGCAAGAGGCTCTCAAGCTCTCATCACTACCTTTGCATTCAGCTCCTCTTCCACGATCGCCCCTAAGCATTGCATTCTCTCTACATGGGACATGTATCTTGGAGACCAGAATGCGAGTCCCTGAAGGCTGCCCTTCTGTGCCACCCGAGAACGAGCACTGTGCACACAGGACGAGCAACCGCCAATAAGAATCAGACCAAGCTCCTAGGTTGAGTACTCCAAGCCGAGCTCCTATGCCAAGCACTCTAGACTGAGATCCTATGTTGACCTCTCAGGTCGAACACTCTTAGGTCGAACCTCCTATGGCTAAGCTCCCTAGCCTCCGATAGCCGAGTCTCCAATGGTTGAGCTCCCAAAAGCCAAGCTTCCAAATGCCGAGGCCAACCTCTCAGGGCGAGCACTCCAGGTCAAACACTCAAAGCCTACCAATCTAGGAAGACCACTCTACTCTGATGCTTTTTATTATCATGCTATTTCTCTGTATTATTTCAAAGCGCTACCTGATTTGAGCATCGGAGGAGGCCTAGTTGGAGCCGTTCCGGTGGGCATTTCTTTTCTCTTTGTGTGCAGATCCGCAACTTTTCATGGTAGATTGGTGCTTCATTTTTTACCACCGTAGACCGGGCGAATTGGTCTGCATCCTTTGTATCTCTAAATTATTAAATTATAGTTGGACAAAATTTAGCATCAATAATGAGTAATATACCAATTCTGTCTGCAGGCCTAGCATCTTTAAACGTTTGTTTTGCCTGCAGGGCCGCCTAGCATTACCCCAGAGCAGCCACCGCCCAGGTTTTAAACGTTTTCACCCCACCGGGATTGTTAACACCTAGTCATTCGTGCATTGTAGCTTTCCGAAAGTTGATGGAAAATGATAGGTTCCCAACTTCCAAAAAAGCATTTGCCAATGTGGATATTGATGTGGAAAGCATTTGCCGAATGTTTGGTCCGTATGGAATCCGTGTACAATTTGGCCTCATATTATCTTGCCCTCTGTCAAGATATCGACTGGATGAAAATAACATCTACCGGATGAAAATAACGTAATTTTCTGCATGGATATCAATTTTCAAAAAAAATGAGAGGGACTCAATTAAACATAAGAAATCAAAAAAAATAAAAAAATAAATACATCATGAAATCAAGAAATCACTATGACCAAACAAAAGAGGAAGAGAAAAAAAAACAAGATGAGAATCCAAATCTCTCATAGATGGCACTTCCTTGTGGATGTTTTTTTTTTGGACAGTTCTTTTCCGAACGGTATTTTCTTGAAGATTGTCACTTGCAACATGTGGAGATTTACCCTATAGTCAACCGCTGGATCAAGGGACAAAATTGTCTCAAAAAAAAAAATTCAGATTCACCACCTTGAGGTGATCTTGGAAACCCATCCTCAAAGATAGTTTTCCATTACCAAGTTGGCAGTGATTTAAGAAGTGGGGATGATCTAAGATCACTGTCTCGTACTATCACAAGATGCAGCCAAATACGGTAATCTTATCACCTTTATCTATATTACTCTTTATTCTGGTGGATCATCCCATACCAAACACCCACTGGCATGCTTTCTCCCCCACCCAAAATGCTCCAGTTGCCTCAAATTATACACAAAAGATTTACCGAGCCCACAGCAAATGTCAAAAAAATGACAACTTCAAAATCAACTCTTGTGTTTGGTAATAAATTCATGAGTTGCAACAGCTCTCTCTCGCCACTTGGTACAAGAATTGTTCATGTGCACTTAATGGGAACCACATAGCATTACCGGTCTTTTTGTTTTTCTTTTTGGTAAATTAGCATTACCGGTCTTTATGATGCAACAATGGGCATGAGTGATTGTGTATTATTGATGTCATAAATAGTTTTTCCCTCTTCTCCTGCCAAAAAACAACAGAGACGTTTCTTAATTTGCCTGTATTTAATACCATGTAGTTAAAAAATTAAAACGGAAAACCAAGGTTGACCGTTGGCAGACACAGCCACCACTCAATGAACGGGTGCTTTCCTAACCAAGGGTCAAAGCACAGGATGACACTGCGCGGAATCAAAACCTCATAATTCGACAAGTTTCAGTTGTCTCCATGCAAAATTAAAATCTTGCACTCTCGCATTGGGAACGATTTATGCACTCTTCAATCATTCGCTAGTTGGGCATAAACAACAAAAATAATGCATTGCGAGCTTTTAAGAGGAATTTTCATGCGCTGTAAATATAAGGATGGAAAAACTAGTTCGCAGCTTAAATATTGGGCTGCTATAGCCACAAAACGTTTTTTTTTTTTTTGGAGAAAAACTCTAAGAACAAACTTAAATCTTTGACTTGCTTTGTGAAAAATATGGCTGATTGTCCTCGAATCAGCGAGCAAGTTATATTTCCATGGTATTTTGAAGGTATTAATAGAATCTAAAACATGTAATATATTGGTTACCGGTGCTTCCATGGTCAGAATCTTGTATTTCTGAAGTATTTAAGAAATTTAAAAAAGTCTCTGTCTTTGAAGTTTGAAGTGCTAGAGTTGGTGCTTGTTCATGGAATTATATGTTGTTTCCTTATGCATTTACATTAGATAAAGTGCCATTCTATTAATTTTAATGCACATTTTACATACAACAAGAGCATTCAGATAGTTTCATCTAAACAATAATTGCATTGAAAATTCAGCAACATCAATGAAGATGGCACATGAAAAAAAAAATAATTTATTAGCATTCTTCAACGGTCTTTTAAGTGCAGAAAAGATCAAAACAGATGGTATTTCAGCAATTCTACTAAACTATGGCATTCATGTGCATCATTTTCCACAGCACGCTAGACCAAGAGCAGGCACATTGCGGTAAGTTACCATGCCTCAGCACAGAGAAGGCCAAATTTTGAAATATTTGTCAGGGGATTGCAGCCTTCAAAGACCTTGTGAAAGTTTCTAGCTCCTTCAATCCTTCTTCAGGTGATTTGGCCTCACCAAGAAGCCTCACTATTGCACTACCAACAATCACGCCATCTGCTCCCCATCCCGCTACCTATTGTATACATGAACTAGTAAGCTATAGAATAATCAAGAGTTTCTAAAATCAGAGTGGCAAAAAACTGGATGTAAATAAAGTTTCTTCCATCAAATATCTGACCTGCTTCACATGCTCTGGTGTTGATATGCCAAAGCCAACTGCAACAGGTTTTGTTGTTGCCTGTAAACAATGAGAAAACATTTTGTCATTTAAATGAGATAAAAGCAAAGAATATCGAACAATACAGAAACTATCAGGATCTCATTACATGGCATAACTATACTGTCAAGCTATCCAAAGGCAACACAATACTGATTTACACTTCTAGCTGAAACTGTCAGTGTGCAGTCTCATCATAATTGACTTCTATGATTTGACTTATTCTCTCTCTCTCTCTCTCAAAGCAGACATAGTATCTGAATAAAAGTTAATGTAATAAAGTATAAACCATCTATAAACTTAGATCAAAACTTCATGTATTTCACTCTGGTAAACTGCAAATTCTTCATGGCAAGAATCCTGGATTTTCTATTCAGTGACCATGAACCAGCAGTTCAAGAATAGCTGTTAGGAATGAAAATCATTTCCAGGTATTGGTGCACTGATTGAACCCATGTATGATCATCACTCAGGATTTAGCACCTGAACATGTAGAGATACCAAAATAAAAGATTTTCTGTTATATCGTCATTTGCCAACAGGAAGAGAAAAAATCTTGGTTGACATGTCAAAAAGAATATTGGTATAACTTAAGAGGTTGTTTGCCTTGTCCCGCACCGGTGGGAAGAACTAAGAAATGGGATCAGGGAAGAGACGGAGTGCTCTGTAGGCTGGTTTAGGAAAGGCTGCTTATTTTTCAATGCCGAGATCTTCAGAAGGAATTCATCTAAAAATTGATTACTAGTACCCAAAATTCTCAGCATTGCAAAACTGGTGGCTTTCCTTGATCCCATCCTCTTCTCTCTCCAGGCACTCATCATATTCAGCCCTTCCTGCCCATGTGGATTATACTCACAAATACAGGAGCCAGGCATCCTGACCAGGTATAAAATAAACACCATACAACATTTTGAGACCATCAAGTGTGAGAATAGCCTTAAGTATAACAAGAGAAAAAATCAAAAAAGCATATATGGCACTACTTCAAGAGTCATGCAAAACAAAAAAAAGCTTTAGATAAATTTCAACTTGCCACACACATACACATAGAGAGGGAGAGAGAGAGATACTAGGACATACAGTTGGAGCCATTCTTATATTTCAAACAATAAAATAAATTTGGAGCAAATATCAAGCATTACAAGAACACTGGCTGACACATAATAACAAAATGGACAAAAGAATAGATTATTAGAATTATATACACAGGTCACTGCTTTAAATTTCAAGATTGATTTGGCCAAGGGTAATAGGGCAATTAATCTTTCAGTATCTGATAAATTAAATGCATTAAACTTTCCTCTTCAATCAGAGACCTGCCATCAACAGCACAATACCACCATCTCTAACCGTAAAGTTACCAAGTACTCAGGAAATCATAAATCGAAACTTGGCATTGCCAGAACAATCCATACAAAAACTACCAACAAACATATCAAGTAAAATATATTTGCAAGCACCACAATCATGACCCTTCCCAACCTAAAATATGTATGCACTCATACCAGAGTCTTAGGATTCGCTAATAATATTAAATTACAAGCTCATGCATTCCTACAAAAAGAATTACATTAGAAAACTATGACAGGTCTAAAAACCAAAGGTGATCACTAAAGTGCAGTGCTTTGAAATGCAGTGCATAGGGCCACATATACAGCCACATATGTTAATGCAGTATCCCTGCACCACACTGCCTATATGCAATCAGTATATGCAGTCATATCACATATAAGCCGAAAAAAGCAGCTTACTTGGCGTGTGGCTCATTAGCATTATGTGGTTGCATAAACGAACTACCTAGCATCATGGAGCCAAATACGTACCCCACTCTTACATGGGCCAGTGCAGCATGTTCAAACTAATGGTCAAGTGGAATGTCAGTTTCAATTACGTTATAACTATCACTATTATTATTAATTACTATATAGCAAGCACTAATTATTAATTATTGCTGATATTAATATTGATATTAAGTACCCAGATCAGTATCACTAACATTATTGTTATTTTCATTGTACTTAATATATTTTATTTATTTTATATTGTAAAGAAAATACTAACCACGTATTTGCCTGTATATACGGCCCACATACCACATATGTGTTCTGCAATCTGCAGTCCCTTGACCACCCGAATACTAGGGTCGCTTTTTAATACGCTATTGAAATGAGAATTTAGAAATTTAAAGAATGCGCAACATCGCATGCTGTTTTACTATCATGAAGGCTATATTTGGTTACTTTAGCAATAGATTGTTTGCTTTGCAATAATGAAGGAAATGGAAATTAGGGTGACAAACCTCTTTAATTTCCTGTAGGAGAGATTGAACATGTGAACTTACAGATGAACGGGCACCCGTAACTCCAACAGAGCTCACCTACATAAAAAATATATATCAAGCCCAGCCGCTAGAAATTTAAATGAGTGCAAAAGTTATTTGAAATAGCACAAAAACAAGTGGAGATCTAAACTAAGATAATTAACAAGCAGTGGTACCATTTCAGCAGAATAAAACAATCTTACTTTGATAATCAATTGATCATGGGTGGCAGGATAAAGGCTAGAAACTTCAGCAGTGGGCAAAGGACTGAGCAATAATTATATAAAAAATTGAGAATGACCATGATTTCATCAGGAGAATTTAAACAACCAATAAACTTACATAATTTCCAATTATTTAGGGGAAAAGGATTGAAAATTCTGCATCATTGGTCAAAATGTTTAACAAGGCTGAAGGGAGCTTGTAACATTAATTACCTAAAGATTATCCTGACTGTTAGATTTGAAATGTAAAGACTTGATGGGTCCCTACATTTCATGATCACTAGGCCGTTGGTGATTGGTATGAAAAAATGATCCTATGGCATCAGACAATGGTGGCTTAACATGTTGGAGTAAACCAGTATCACATGCAATACATGATCATTGTGGAATCAGCAGGGTATCCGCCCTCTACACAGCCAATACAGGAAGACCGGTATACCCCTGAATCAGTCAAAATGGGCCCTTTTTGCCCCTTATTGGGGCATCAACCCTCTATAGCACAGCAGACCTTTTCTTGGCACAATTATATTGAGGCCCATACCATCCCTGTTTCAACGATCTAGCATATCAGCCAACCATTGATATGGGATCAATCCTCGAGATTTGAATCCTTGGTGGAATCTAATGCATGATTGCATGTTGCCCCCACTGCTCTCTCTCTCTCTCACACACACTCTCTCTCTCTATCTATCCATATAACTATCTTATTTATCTATTTATGAATGTTATGTAATACAGATAGATATTCATGTATATATAAGAAATGTGAGCACCATGTGGATTGCTCCATGGATCATATCACTTTATATTTCATCAGCCTGCTTTTTGTTTGATGACTTTGGCATGTAGCCTTTTATAGGAATAAATACATAAAGGTAAATGAATCTTCTAACCTCAAACAGTTGGTGCAAAATACTGATACTTGCTTGGTGGCATGTGGCCAAGGTTGTAACACACTTGGTTTGCACTCACTATGAGAGATGACCAAACCAAATTATTTGTTTCATCTTGTGCAATTAACGGTACATAAACTCCACAAAACACAAACACACAAGGCGCACACAACTAAAAATGGAAAAGCTTTGTCAGCAAGTTAACATGCACTGAAAGAAAAGATCAGAGTTTAAGTGCACAAACGCGAGATTCTGATGTCGGGTGAAATGTCGGCCGAAGGGTTCATACCTAAAATGTTACGACAATGCTTGTTGGTTGTGTACCTGCATGCATGCACAGGTCGCAGCTTTTGTATGGACAATTTAAATAAAATGATCTTAGGACTCCAGAAATTTAGTGATAGAAGAAAACAAAAGAGGGCAGATTAATTCATACAATCTGTAACAGTTTTTTGTCTTGTGACAGATTTTTTCCATATGGAGTTGCAAGGAATTTGCAGGGAGAGCATTAGAGCAGATATATGGTGATGCACTAACACCTGACTCAAACAATCCTAAAACTGCAACAAGATAAGCTAATGTTGAAATAATTAACAATTAAAGGGCTTCCTTGGAGAAAGTAAAATGAGGCTAAAGAAAAGAGGGGGAAGAACACATGGAAACCTAATAATGATACAGCAATCATTAATGTGAAATATCAAAAGATAAATAACCTCTTCAAGGTAGAAGAACTTGCATTTGCCTTTTCTAGATTTTTCTGTGTGGTGCTTGGTGGATGGTGGTTTTGATGAAGTGTGATTTTGTGTAATTTAACATCAAAATGTCTATTAAATGGATCAAAAGAACTAGAAGCATATTTCAACCCATCTAACAAATCAACTTACGAGATATACATATCCTTCTGAAGCTTCTACAATGGCTTTCATTCTTTTTGTTGGAGTGGTGGGTGTAGTAAGCAGCACCTATGTTGTGATGAAAGAAAATGAAAAGAGAGAACAATTTGAAAAAGGAAGCAAGGTTAGTTCTTTAACAAGATGAGCTTTCAATTTACCAATAAAGTAAATCATCAATTCATACAGTAACATGAACTTTTAGATTCAAAATATCTTTATAAAACGTTAAAGACTCTTGTTCCTTGCGCACATAATTATAATCAAATAAGCAAGAGAACATGGAATTACCCAAGCATGCCATAAAGTTGTAAAATATAGTCAACAGTTGGCGAAATTGATAAAAGATTTGAACCTTAACACATACTCTAGCTAGTAAGATCACCAAGAAAACATTGAAAGTAGTGTTGACCTCAATGAATTGATTTTGATGATAACAAAATATTTAAGTAGTTACTAATGTGTTTAAATTGAAAGAAAAATAAATAATTGCAAGATCACTTGAGCTGAGTATTATTGAGAAGGCTCAAGAGTCATCTCCACATGGTTTGGAGTCATCTCCAGAGAGTTTGAAATAGCTGGTCTAGCAAGGAGCTATCTCCGACCAGAGTGGAGTTGTCTCCAGTGAATGGAGCTTAGCTGCAAAATCATACAAACCCTGTCCCAAGTCTAGAAGCCGACTGGCACAAGGAAGGAGTCGTCTCCCAGGTTCGGAAATCATCCTATGGAAAAGGGCAAGAGCCGCCTCCCAAAAGCCAGGAGTTGTCTCTAAACAAATATATAAATAGAAAAATCTTGGAGCCATCTCCAAAGGCATGAGCGAATATGGAAACGAGGCAAGAGCCATCTCTCAGACCACTAGAGTCCTCCTCCGAGCATCCGGAGTTGTCCCTTTTGCAGAGCATCAAGCTTCCAATTGTTAGTCAACCGTCCATTAATGGAGCAGTAGAAGCATTTAAGGCTTTCCAATGGCTATTTTGAATCCTTCTACATATATTTGAGTGTCCGTTGCATCTCACAGTTTTATCTAACTATGAAGCAGAAAAGTTTTTTTTTTCAACTTAGAAGGCAGAACAAGTTAATGAAGTCAACAAAGAACTAAAGAACTAATATCAAGTCATTGTGTAGCCTTTTTTCTTGACTAAAATTTAAAAGATCCAAAAATCAAGCTTAGATATGGTAAATGAAAACATTCTTAGCTATTTCATAACATCCATAATTAAAAGGTATTCCAGCATCTCATCTATAGATAATATAAGAATTGCCTTAATTAAGACTTTGGTCAGCTATTCATACCATATAAGACAAAACATTAAATCTTTACCATTTAGTCTTATCCCAAGCATACAAAATTGATGTTAGTATAAAATTAAAAGGACCGAAAACCAAGAATTACCTTGGTACATTTTACAAAAAATAAATAAATTTTAAAAATAATCTTATGCATGTGGAAATTGACACAATGTTATTCTGATTCGACTTTTTGAGCTGTCAGTCAATATGTTTTCCAAATTTCTCTCTATTATCTATATCCCATTCTTCTCTCGCCAAAAATGTCCAATTTAAATGGGCAAACACAACATGCATATGCAAAATAGATAAGTGAGCTCGTATCTCAGTCATGATGTAATCATTGAAAAGTAATATAATCAGGAGCAATAAGTATGCTGCAACCACTGCCGCCTTTGAAGCTCATCAAGATGAATATAAATCACTATCCCAACAAATGACCACGATTGGATAATAGCACATCCATCACACAAGAGCAGCATGACTTATAACAATATTGTGAAAACATCGACTTGCTTGACAAAACTTCAATTCATTATGGAGGATGCATCTAGTTACCTTGAATTTTATTATTTTAAAGTCCTAATTTAGCATAAAGTTGCATATGCAGACAAAATCCAAACACACAGAGGTAGCTAAAAATGAGATAAAGGAGGGACTTACTAAGTCAATATTATGTTTAACAGCTTCATTCCTTAAAATTTCAGTCTCCTCTAAAGGAACATCAGGCACCACAAGTCCTGCAAATTGGTACCAGTCACTAATGAATCACCAAGAGAAATTATAGCAGAAGGTAGCACCAGCAATCATCTTGATGATTACATCAACAAAAAATTACAATACACCAAGAAAGTTAACAAAACAAATAAATAATCAAGAATTGAAATTTTTTAAATGAAGGCATGCATTAAACATAATATTATTAAAAAGATAACAGCAAGAAAAAAAACACTTAGTTAAATAACACATAGATCATTATGTGGAATTGCCATGTATCAGCATAAGAGATTAACCGGTCAGAAGAAAACTAAAGAGGTCCCACTGTACAGTTTTTGGTGATCTTGATCAATTTCAAGCAAATTGTTGGATTTAGTTTTCACTATTATAATTTTGGATAAAACTAGTATGTATGTATGTATGTATGTTGTGCATATTCTTCCAACACTAATTTCTCAACCAATTGCATATAGATCTGATCATTTTTTGAGTGGTTCATCCAAAGTCTTTCCTGATTCTAATTATGAATTATTGGGAAAATGCACACTTCTGAATGCTTGACAAATCGGCATTAAAATCATGAATCACAATTAGCTTCCCTTATATTTGTCGAATTTAATTCCCTATGTTGGATTATTTTCCACTTACTCCAGAATTGCAAAGCGTGGGTCTTTTCTTGTCAAATCAAATCACTTCTTTGTAATAATACTTGTAAGCAACAACTGAAACTCCCATGTTCCAGCATTTGCAATGGAATATTGGTAGACAATTCACTGATGTATATAAACCTGTTTTTAAAAAAAATGAAATACTAGGATGCCCTGTATTACAAGGACACTTACAGTTTTTAGGAATTTTGGAAAGTTTGGGATGTTGATCTTATTGGATATTTCAATCAAGGATTAAATCCCTGAACCAGAAATCATCCCAGTCCAGACCCAGGTTGGTATGATATTGAGATGAATCTAAACAGCCATATACAAGAACAAAGAGAAAAAACATAAGACAAAAATGAATACATAAAGAGTTGGTGTCCCAAATGTCAAGCCATCCTAAGTTGTCTTCATCCATCCCATCCAAGACAGATCAAGGTGGATGGAGATGACTCAATCTGAAGAGACTCAAGGTCCCAAATGCGTTGTAGGACCCAGTCTCTCTCCAGCCTGATAAAGTACTTCAAGGCTGCAAATGAACCAAGACATTCACGAACAGCTTGAGCTTGGTTAAACAACAACCTCACATTAGCTTGTTTGATTCTTAATAGCAGGAAACTTCTACCTAGGACAACATACCCGCTTCACAAACTCCCGAAAAACTCGAATATGCAACCACTTCCTAAGCACTTCAGAAGTTAAACATGTTTCTGGAATACCCTCTTTCCATATCTCATTATAAAACAAGCCAAGCTCATGCCTCATTTCAGGCTTAACTTATAGACAAGCAAAGCTTGAACAAACTCTGGGCTTGCAGAAAAACAGATGCTCGGCTGCTTGAACTTGGCTCAATAAACAGGTTTGTTCAAAGCTCATTAAAACAAAACCAAACTTGAACTTGGAGTAAACCTTGGCTCAACCTTGAATACCACTTCACAAAAAAGCCAAGCATGAGCAGCAGAGAAACGGGCTGAGGCATGGCTCATTTGCAGCTTTAGGCATGTGGGATTCAAAGCCATATATACACTATCCTTAAGTGGTCCACATAACATTCCAGCCATAAATGAATCTAGACCTAAGTCTATATAACATTTATGTATATAATTCTATATAACATTGCTAATTTGTTCATACAACATCTGCGTCATGAGAAACTTAAAGATTAACCATACGAAATTTCAGTTAAGATCTACATATACCTCAACTATAGAGACGATATATGCAATATTTGGGTTAATAAAGGGCTATATTCACAGTGTTCATTACATGCAACTCTTTTTGGTTACACTAAGTTCTAGTGCTGTATGCTATGCTGGGGTAAATAAAGGGTTATATTCATAGTTCCCTTATACACAACTCTTTTCTGCTACACTCAGTTTCAGTGCTGTAAGATGGGGATTCTCAGTTAGAAGTTCCCAATCCATGGGTTAAATAACGATGGCCCTCTTATTATGTTGGAAGCCAACGACTCAAAAATAAGCAGCTCTCAGGGTGTGATTTCTAGGAAAAGCCTACTATATTAATTAAATGAACTTTGAATCCCTTCTCTCTCTTCTGCATGTTTTACTTATCTAGAAAGGGTCGATATCATGGATTTGTTAATACGCAGTAGCAAATTTTCTATTATGATTTTTCCAATTAAATGACAGCAAATCACTCCCAATATTATATTGTTCTAGTCTCCTTTTTTATTATTGCTAATTCTCTTCATTTTTTTATTGAATTTTATCTTATTTCTTAACTTCCTTTGCAGTTTCATAATTAATCAAACATTTCAACCCTTTGCAAACATTTACATGCCTAGTCCAGATATGGCACCTTCATTTTACCAATTGTTGGATCAACAATTTTTCAAGGCTTCATGATGCTGCAATGACCACTTCTTTCTCTGTGATAAATAGAAGGATTGACAACAAAACCGTAAGTTTTCAAGATTTCAGAGGCCAATGTATCAAGTCCCGAAGCAAAACTAACACACTGGTCATTTGAGTTAAAAACATTTGAAGAACCCAACAATATTAAAGATACAGCCAATAGAAGCAAAAAGAGGGAGGGCAACTCAGAAAGAGTAGGAGAAGCCCTTTTCATTTTACATCTACGTAAAATGCAAGGTAACTTTGTTTAATTCCCTAAAATGAATGTTTTTTAATAACATAAAAGTTTCAGTTTACAGTCCTCCAAACTAACATAAAGAAAAGAGGATCTAAATTTAAAATAACAATACATAGCATAGCATGTAAGAAAACAATTTATGATATTCTATATCATATGTTCATATTATTAACTTAACCAAGAGCATGTAACAATTAACCAATGATCTGAAACTTGATAACATAAAAAAGTATGTAGTTTAAAAGAAAAGTCTCACCATACAAGACCATTAACTTAACATAGTTGCTCGGATCAAAATTCATGCTGCAAAACACTATTAAATGTGTTCAATCATATGATACGTCTACTCACCATGTACGCCAACATTTTCTATCATAGACATGAACTCTCCGACTCCACGCTTTAGTATTGGATTGTAATATGTAAACAGAGCGATTGGGCAAGATAGTTGAGGAACCACCTGCTCAGACAGTATTAATAGCACAACTTGAAAACCTATCATATAAATAGCAACAAGTTCCACAATGTCAACAAGTCAATCTGCAAATTTATTGAAAGCAATCACCTATTATAACTGACCATGTTTAAAAAAAAATGCCAAAACAGAAGGGTACAACCAGCATCATGACCAACATTGACACAGGTGTTGGGACATTGAAATACTGTGTACCAATATGGACTGGCCACATATATCTGTATTTTGTGCATATCAATGGTGTTATATCAACCACATGGTGTGTACCGATAGTCTTTTTTCCTAAACCTCTCAGTGTCGATATGTACCATTAGTGCAAGTACTATACCAAAACGCACCATTCCGATGAAAAAAAGGTACTGGGTTCAATACAAGGATTCTAAACCTTGACTAACACCATACAAAAAATATGAATGAAAATTTGCAATTTGGCATGGTAACAAACACTAGTACCTTCCTCAATTTTGAAATAAAGAACAACTGGATCATATGCATGCACTTGATTCTTGTCAAACTTGAGACTCTAGTTATAGTCAACATGCAGAGTTAATCTACTTAACATAGATGAGTTCCACTTTATGGGAAGTGAAATTCCTCCATTGCATATAGATACAGAATTTCAGAGTCAAATTAGGAGATTTTAAGCCATTCTGGGGGGGTAAACTAGAGATTCCAGTAAGCATAAAAGAAGTCGAGGAATAAAGTGTCAAGGGCTAAAAGTTGTCTTGACTTATGAAGTTCTATTCATGCAGAGTTGAATTACGCTTTTCTGGTTCCATATGTCACGTTTAACATCCATATTGGATCTGTAAATGTTGGTTATAAGAATAGCATACTCAGGGTGAAATTGATCTTGGTGGATTGCAGGACTACTTGTTAGGTCGACTCCCATCACTTTCTATACTTCAATCCTACGGTGTTGGTCTCTATTTTTGTTCATTATCCTCATCTTCTTCATATTAATATGTTCAAATATTATCTAAAGTACTCATTCATGGTTACCATCTTTTGAAACATATCATATATGGATGGCTAACGAAGAGTTGTATACACCAAAATCAACTAATAAGTGTTATCTTAGGTATAATCATTGATTTACATTCATCATGTCATGGCCAATATGAAATGCCTCCCTAAGCTTTCATTAATTTTAAAAGAGATACTAGTAGTTAAAAAAAAAACTCTCATATTCTCCTAGTTTGAAAGCCATCAAGAGCATAAAGGTCGTGCTAGTTGACCAGTTTTGACTACAAACAAGTGGCACCCATCAAATCATGGAGATGGAGGTAATTGAGAATCTTTATCTACTAGCAAAACAACTGAGAGTCCTAGAATATTGTTATTGAATATTCAATATGTACATACACACATGTCAAGTTAGAAAACCATTAAAAATCACATCCAATCATGTTTATCTTATGATAATGAACCAAAACATTATATCCCTTGTAAAATCTTTAATAGCAAAAGTTTACAAACAACTTTCACTCGCTTGCATAAACATACCTCCGGCTTAGAATTGTCCCTTTATTATTTCGTTTTGCATGTTCTCTATTTTTTATTACTTACATTACTTGCCAACGAAATAAAATGTAGGTCTTTTTCTCTCTCATGAACTAACTAAATCCCACATTGTTGACTTTTCGAGCATTAGTAATATTAGGATTTAGCGAATATATGCATTGAAATGTTTATGCACATAGTCTACATTCTAGCAAACATGTGCACATGTGTCATATATATGTGATAGATAGAGAGGAATTTTATAAAGAATAGTGCTTAGGATAGCCATACCTCCTTTAACATGGATATAACTGCATCAAAGTTGTTTCCTTTTGCTAGGGCACGTGTCGCAGCAGCCTAAAAATAACACAAATATGAAAAACCATGAAATATTTGACAGTAAAATTGTGACGGGAAAGGAATTAATAGGAAAACCTGGATAACGGGTCCATCTGCTAAAGGATCAGAGTAGGGCATGCCCAATTCTATCAAGTCCGAACCACAAGAATCAAGGACTTTCAATGCTTCTGAAGTTGTTGACAGATCAGGATCACCAGCAGTCAAGAAAGGTATAAACGCGACCTAAAGCATTGGAGACAAATAGCAGTTAGAAGCGAAGTAAAAGGACAAGCAGATTCCCATAATCCTAGAGCAGCAAGTCTCTTGGGGAAAAAAAGCAAAGAAAGAAAGAAAGAAAGAACGAAAGAAAGAAAGGTTACAATGAAAACAACAGCTTTTTGCAAGGTCAACTAATGAATGCACCCATCCTTTGAAAAATTTTCATTTATAGATCATATTAGCCACTAAAATGCATAAAATAAGTATATGTTATTTGGATAAAACAACCATAGACACCGAGACTTACCACAACTATCTCAGATTAGTTTTATGAATCCTTCTTTTCCCATCATTCTTAATGAGACTACATCTAATGTCATTGCAACTGTCATGATTAAGCCTTATCTCAAATTAACGAATAATTTAAAAAAAATGAATGATAAAACAAGGATTTTATGACTAAAAATAAGCACTAAACCTTGAAACAAAGTGGATAGGACTAGACAGTAAAAATGAAAATGTTTTAATAAAAGTTTGATGATAAAATTTAATCAGAACAGTAGTAATTTTTCTTGAAATTATGAATAATTGGAGCAGTCCTGGTATAATTTCCTATAAGTAATTCCTCTTAATTATTTCCTATAAGTCGTGGTATAAAAAAAATTAATAAATTAATGGGGATAACTGTTGCCACCACCAATCTGTGGGTAATGTAAAACAAAAGTGATAACAATTAAGAGACCAAAAAAGACTGCTCATCTGCTTCAAGAATGAATTCCTAAGACATGCATCAGCTCTCTTACTTTCTAGTCCTGATGCTTGATATCTCACGTCCCATGTAGAGTTGCTAGACAGACCAATTATTAAGCTCATAAGTACTGAATAAAGTCCGGAAAAAGACTAATCTCAATAAACAGATTCCAATATAAAAGGATGCATCAAAAAAGAAAATGGAAGGGGCAATAGAAAAAAAAGATATGAGAAAATACTAAGAGAATGGGAAAACCCAGTGCATGTTCAGTTGTTTCGGTTTCCAATCAAAACCACTGCACAAAAAATCCACATCTAGCTCTCAGAAAAGAAAAGGAAGGAATATGCTGAGAAGTAAAAGATAAACTTTAACTACACAAAGAACATGAAATGGCTGGACATAACAAATGTATAATATAACAAACAATGAACAATATAGACAGAATAGACAAAACCAGATGACAGGATGCAATTAACAGATTTGAGAAAGCCTTTCGAACAAAAGGGAAAGAAAATATATTCAGTTGCTGGCCTCTTCTCATAGAAAAGGATTGCTTTTTAACACTACATTCAGCCATAAAAACATATATTTGACAAACAATATTGAGCTGAAAGGATAACGTATTTTCAATTACATGAATGGATGCAACTTCAAATTGGAATGAAAAATTCATAAAGAATGCAAATAAAGGAAAACCCATGAAACAGAAAAAGGAAGCAGCAACAAGGTGACAGAATAAATCAGAAAATATAGAATGGGAATGCAAGACAAGCAGCAAGTAGATGATAGATGAAATCAACAAATATAGGAGCACAATGTATGCCAGACCTCTCCAAGATTTGATTTTTACTCCACCAAACAGCAAAAGAACAAGATCACAACAAGCTTAGCTAATATTTTAGGTACAAAAGGCATATAAATGATGAGCAAAAGAAATGGAATACAGCAACAAAGGAAGAAAAGGAAGAAAAATAAAACACACGTTCCACTAAAAGGAGCGTAATTTTTAAATTAGAAGAACAGATGCTGAAAATCCACATGAAACACAATGAAAGAAAAATCCACGACATCATGAATCTACAAAATTTGGTGCACCGATGCTAATCAAACTTTTACTCTCCAAGATTTTATTTTCAATCCGTCAAACAACAAAAGAACTAGATTACGGTCGAACTCAGAGCCAAATTCAGTGATTTATCAAGAAAATAATCAATAAAAAGCAATCCACCGACAAAAGAAAGAGAAAATAGAACAAATGCAAAACAATTCACAGGGAAACGCGGCCGCTTACTTTTCCTTGATCCCTCAGGCGGGAGAAGGTCTCGGAGATCCCGAGAGACGGAGTGACGCTGAGAGAAGCCCTGGGAGAGAGGGATTTGGGGGGAGAGATGAGCTTGAAGGAGGGCCGAGGGAGAGACACGCTGCGGGAATTGGTCAGGGGGGGGAAAGAGAAGGAAACTTTGGCGGGAAGGGACATGGTATCCAAGCTTCAGACTAGAAACGGCTCAAAACTTCAAACCTCGCTCCTCTGGGCTTCGTCCTCTGGGCTCTGTCAGGGTTCTGCTTTTTATTGTAGCCATCGCTCGGCAAGAGAGCCGTGGCCGGATTCGGAGCATCGCGCATGATACGCTCCCCATAAAAACTTTGCTACGGTGATTTAAAATTTTCCTCTAAACACAAAACCTTGCCCAGATTCAAGAATGAAGAGTTCTAAATAGATAACCAGATAATACCACCAAATTAGATTTTTAGTAATTAAACTAAAACCTATGTCTTTTATCTTTCCCTCCTAATAATCATAACATAAAGGGCTACCTAAATATGGAATCCAAATTTGATAACTCCTGGTCATGAGATGGTGCAAGATAAGTGGTGGGGTTAACCCGGACATATGGCATCTGGCCTTCTTGATTTGGGTCAAATGGGATTCCACCATGGTGATATGATGCACGGGGAAGGGTTTCTCTTTCAAGGATGTTGTCTTGTAGACATGGATGTATAGATAGGAAGTTCTAAGATGTTGCACATATCCTTGTAGCTTGTTTTGAAGAAAAACCAATCTGGACTTTGAGGTTCATATTTGGTATTTAGCTTATGTTCACGTAGGCTCTTACTTCGATCATGACGATCGTTTGAAGAGAGACGAGCATGCCAAAAAGCTCACTAGCTAAAGGAAAGGAGTGTCGAATCAAACCGGTCCTTATTAGGAAAAAAGATGAAGAAAGGAGAGAAAGAAAGGAATTAAGAAGAAAAAGAAAGAAAGGAATTAAGAAGAAAAAGAAAGAAAGGAATTAAGACAAAAGAAAAGAAAAAAAATAAAGATAAGAAGGGGAGAGGTGGGACTCTTAACTAGGATGCCACCGAGGCGGGACAATAAGATGTCCCATTCCATAGACCGGGACATCTCCGTTCTGGCAAGCTTTCAAATATTGGTAAAGATAATTTTAATACGAAGGAAAATTGATTTCATTAATGAACCAAAAATTATTTTTTCCGATTTCATCCACTTACTTCTACTAGACAATAGATCAAATGGTATGATAACCACCCACTCTTAATAGTTATAGCCCACATCTTGTCTCCAATTTTGGTAGTTCTACAAATTGTTGCTAATTGCTCTCCACTACTCACGTTAATTTAAGGCTACAAATTGGTCAGGTTGACTTGTGATCCGACCTAAACCAACCTGTTTAAATCTAATCTGGATCCGATTTAAGAATTCGTAGGGCTGAGTCGGGTTTCAAATTAGGACATATTACGATTTCTTGTCGAATCTAGATTTATTGGGTTCTGACCCATCCTGACCTAACCAAATCCGATTATTATCTAGGTCTAATTTGGGTCTTCTGACCAATTACTCAACTTGATCCGAATTCAATTTACTAGTTAACTCGAGGTAGGGGGTGTTAAGGCATTAAATCGGTATCTACTCTACTCTCCTAATTAGTCCCACCTCCCAAATTTCCGTTCGGTCTTCCTTCGTTGGAAACACTAGACCCTCTTCCTCCACAATCCACGACATTCAAGCGATCTTGTCGTCCGGTGATGTTGGCAACTTGGCATGCTTTGAGCCTTCACGACGGTCTCTCAAGATATCCCCTTCCTCCGCCATATTGGTATACTTCAATCCATCGAGCCTCTTCTCACGACAGTCTTCCGAAGTATCCTCTCTCTCTCTTCCACCCTTGCCCATCTCCACCACCAGTTGGCCATGGACCCCCTCCTCCTCTTCCATCCCCAAATGCCCCTGACCAATTAACCTCCTTGCTGTCGGCGGCCTTATGTTTCCGCTGGATCTTGCTACCATGGACCACCTTTTGGAGACCTTCCTCTTCTTCTCTAACCCCTCCCTCGCTCTTGTTCTCCATAACCCAAAATCAAGTAAGTGTTGATACATGAACCTCTTATTTGATGGTGAGGTAGTTGGTGGAGGTTTTAAGGTTTGCTTGTACTGTATGAATAAGTGTTATTTGAGATGGTGGTTATTTGCACGTATGAAGTAGCACGGATGGTTGATACATGAACCTCTTGTTTTTTTTTTTTGGTAAAAAAAAAGAAAGAGGGGAGGAAGAGACAAGCCCACCCCCGCGTAGCAGCTCCTACTGGGCCCCCACCCCACCAGGAGAATGTTCGATGCGGGTAGAAATGACCGTGTGTTGGGCACCCCGGCCGGTTTTACTCATACCCTCCCCACCCATGGGCCGATTCGGTTACCCGACCCGACCCTCTTTGTGAGTACGTCACACCTGGCACCACCCAGGCTACCAGCCAACCAGTAGCGCTTCCAGACCCCGTGTCCAGGCGTGGGGCATCCGGTCCTCAAATTTAATCGACGCCCGTGCGTTTCGAACCTGGAACCACTTAGTTGGAAGCAAACGCCCCGTTTCAACTGGGCTACCACCTTGGTGGCCATGAACCTCTTGTTTTTGTTGGTGCACTCACTCTATTTATCCAAGAGAGCAACAATTGAATGATGTTTGAGATACAAGCAAGGCTTGCCAAATGCTAGTCTTGAATTTGAAGATAGTTTAATGGTCAGGCATAATATGACCTTAATGTTACTTTAGAGATCATACCATTCTCCTTATAAACAAGGATTCATAATTTGAGTTTTGGAGTGATGCTATCCCCAAAATTTCACCCCCAGCAAATAAATTATGGAGGACTTCATGGTGGATTTATATACGGGTGGGGCTCCCAATAGGACTCCCACCTATTCCTTTTAGCATTTTCTTAGGTGGATAGAAAAGCTTTTGTTGACATGTTTACAGGCCCATCTACACTTAAGTTTTATGTATGTTTTAAGTATATACACGAAGAGATGGGTATAAGCTAAAATTGCATCTTTCAAAAGAGAAAGACGGACAAATAAGAACACTTTACTCTCAATCCTATAGCATAAAAAAACAATATGCATCCATCTAGTAAAAAGATCCCATTACCTATAATCTCAAATTTATCACTTACAATCAAAAACAGAGACAATTAGTTCCTAATACACTTATCCAGTCTAAAAAGATATTCATGTCTTATGATGAAGCTAGATTTTTCTTTTGTGTATATATGCATTTAACTCTTTCACTTTAGAACTCTATGCATGACCGTACCTAACTTGAATTTTTTCAATTGAGATCGAGTTATACATGGACTCAATTTGATCCGAATAACCTATTGGGTCAAAAATTTTGGCCATGAATTTGACCTGACCTGACCTGATATGTTATTGGGTTGGGTTTGAGTCCAACATTAACAAGGAACCATGTCGTGTCGAGGTTACTCATAACATGGTCCAACGCAACCTATTTGCACCCCTATATTTATCATAACGGTCAAAACTGTCTATCAAATCAATTATCATACTTGACCAACCTCAATCTTGTTAGAATGTCTTCATTGAGCCTACACCATAATAATTCACCTTGGTTGTCTTTTTTTAAACTGCCTATAGTATGATCCCACTACAAAGGCATCTTTAAACTGATTTGGTTGGCTGCCCCTACACCATATTTGTTTGCTTTGGCCTATCAAGCATCCTTTTCTTTCACCAATCCCTTAGGTGACCGCATGTTACAAAAGTTTTAGATCCTGACTCAAGACTTGGAATCTCTTTTTCAGATTCTATTTCAAAATCACATGTGTATGATAATCACCATGTATCAAGTATGGTATAAACAATGTCGATTAAGAGGATGATGGAATATAATAGACATGACATCTATAGCAATAAACATCGCACTTGGAAGTTTGAAATACTTATGCCTTTTGGAGTTGCTGCCCTTCTGAGGCACATGATCAATTAGAATCATGCTAAAGCATGATTTTGTATGTCACGGATTTCTTTTTAATGACTTGGAGGAGTCATCTTTCACCATCACTTCTAGCAACTCTTGCTCTCCTAGACCTCTTCTCCTTCCTTAAGCTCCAACGCCCTAATCCATGATTTGCAACAAGTTGTGCCAAGATCCTACTTTCCTCCATACTCTCACCCATGAGTAGTTGAAAGAACTCGAACCTTTCAAGGTTCTACAATCTATAGATCCTTAGATATTGATTCAGAAACCTTCCAATCATTGTATACGAAATGATGTTTTTAAATCCTAGATACCCAAACCTCTTTCTTCTATCTTTCCCCACCACCCTAAATAAACTTTTCTTTATGAGAGGCTAGGGTTTAAAACCTTGATTTGGAGGAACCCTAATTATCATCAGCCATAACCCATCCAGCTTTCGAATATTTTGGCCTTTTCTCGTTTCCTACTTGCAGTTAACTAACTTTTGCTTCTTGTTGTCTTGTGTTTCTGGTCTCCCTCGACCAACCCAAGCCTACTATGCTTCGATGTTTTTATTAACCTCACCAATTGGCAAAGTATTTAATGCCAATCCCCCAATTGACATCGCCAAAAATGATTTTGGTCTACCTTTGAATAAATCAACCAGCTATAATTTCTTTGTGCAAACTTTCCACCATCATATCGGATAGTTTTCTCATCAAGAATATATTATCTTTTTTATAGACTGGATCTATAGATACCTACTATGCTCTCAATTGATCCAAGTAGTCCAAACACACTTCAGGTTGGGTGCAACTCTAGCTAAAAATCATAGCCCTCGCTCTTCTTGTATTAGTTTGTCTTTACCAAAGTCTTAGAAAACTCAAAAAAGAATCTTTTTGCCAATCAAACAATAAGTTGTTGTCTTTATTTTTATCCTTAATTTATTATTTATTTTTTTAAAATTCTATGCTTTAATTTTATAGTAGAACTCTAATTTATCCATAGCAGTAAAATAAACTTGTAACTTTGGTGGACCTTATATTCTACTCTTGTGGGCAAATAATACTATGGTAGCAAAAGTTTTTGGAGGCTTACTTACCTGGGCGTATGCTAATTTTTTTTATCTTTTTTCCAGCTTTTGGATTTCAATGGTACATATTTAACGGTTCAAAATTGTAATAATTTTCGACTCTTTGTTTACCCTAATTATCCCATTTTTGTCTCCCGGTTGCCCTAGAACATCCAATTAGTTTTTCCCTGGCCAAAGGGGCATTTGAACCGTCCGATCGCTATATAAACCGTGGAGATCACACTATTTTTAAATTCATATCCATTTGCTGACGAGACAGAAAAAAAAAATCTTGAAACGAGAGCGAAGCGGACTGGGAACCAGTTGGAAAGAGCGATAGATGGAGATGGCTCGTTGCTCTACGTCTCTAATGGCGTCTCGGCTCCCGGCGAGGCCCCCCTCCCTTCCCCGCGCTTCTCTTGCCGCCTCCAGCTCCGTCTTCTTTTCCAACGGGGGCAACGCCGTGGTCGGGACTAGGCTCGCCGTCGTTGCCAGGCGCCGGCGGCGTCCGTCCGGGGGCCTCGGGTGTCGTTGCCTCTTCGGCCTTGGCGTCCCCGAGCTCGTTGTCATCGCTGGTGTCGCCGCGCTGGTCTTCGGCCCCAAAAAGCTCCCTGAGATCGGCCGGAGCATCGGAAAGACCGTGAAGAGTTTCCAAGAGGTCCTGTTCCTTTTGTTTATCTCTGAATCAATTGAATGCCTTGATTCAATTTCTCGTCTGAAGAAGATTTATAGGATTATTATGCTTAGTTTCTGTTTTTTGTTATAACAATTTTATCTTTTGGGCTTTTCAATGTGTTGAGGATTTCGGGATGGAGGTCTCTAGGTCTGTATGTAGAATCTAGTGCTGAGTAATTGAGACTAGTGAAGAACTAGTAATTTATCCACTGTAATTTGGTAGAATTATGAGAACCCCTGGAAATACCTACACTTGAAGTTCCAGAGATGCTAGGGTAAGTGTAATTAATTCTCCATCCTTTTTTTACTAGTGAAGAGCTTGTTAGATAATTTTAATCAACTTTGAGTCTGCTTTTGTTAAGTTTATATTGTTCTTGTATTTTGATAGTTCTGATCTAAGTAATAATGACTTTGTTCAATGAATTTGATAAGAAAATTATGTGCCAATTTACCCGCATCTCATCCACAAATTCTTAGTGTTGCACATCAGAAACACGCAGTCGAGACCTCTCTCTTTCTAAATATATTTCCGCACCCTATATTGCCTTATTCTGTCTTTGTTTGGAGTCTTTCCAAGTCCAGGAGAATCTTTCAAAAATCCCAATTCAGTGGCCTAGGTAGCATAATCAATATAAATGGTTAGGGCATAATGCTAACTGACGTCTAATTTTCATGGCAAACCTATGTATTGCTCAAATCTTAATGTTGCATTGGTCAAAAATGAGGTACTAATTTATAAAGTACTATAACATTGATAACCAAACATAAGAGGTTCTAAACAACGACTGATCATGATTTAATCCTTAAATTGACTATGTATAGATAGAAAAGGCTTTTCATTTAAAATAGAAAATATATAATAGTGTTACAGATATAAAACAAGCAAATAAATAGCTCCCTTTGGATTTAAGATATCGATATGAGATATTGTTGAATAAGCTTATAGTTTTTGTGTCTTATGTAGTTTAAACTTTTGAACTTTTAAATTTACAATTTCCTTAAATGATATTCACTCGGATAGTTCCAAAAGTCGATGGAGAGATGACAATAAGCTCTCCTTTAGAACTGCTTGACAATCAAAATGCTTCTGCATTGTAGTGGTGTTTCTGTGTCTTTCAAGTTAATGTTATAATTATAGACATTTGGTGACAAATCTCTGCATACTTTTATTATCAGCATCCATTTGGTTTCAGAAACATGGATAATGTGGTGGAATGTTGATGTGATAAAATCTACATGCAAGTTATATTCCTTAATAGTTTTGGGTTTTCTCTTTCTACTACTCCTGAGATGCCATTGACATGAAGATCAAGCCTAGGAGGAGGACTGAAGCCTTGATCATTTGCAGGAATTCGAGAGAGAAGATACTGAGCAATTTGTTCGTCTCCTGGATTCTCTTTGATAACTGTTAGATAGACCTGATGCAAGACACAAGGAAATAGGAAACTAAACACAAAGAAACCAAGTACCCTAACTAAGAATGAGCTGACAGAGGTTTGGCCCAAAACAATGGTAACTTCTCTGGGTTTTATGATTAGCACGCAACAACCACCTGTGAAACATCTCCATGGACTGACTTAGAATGGCCTTCCAGTCATGATTGAAAACTCCCATCGGAGTTCTCCAAAAAAGTATATAGTTATGCAATGTGTTGGCTTTTGCTTATGACATAAAATGCCAAAACTTTTAATCCAGAGCTGTGGAATCAAGAGGCTGCTTAAAAAGATTGGTAAGATTGTGAGGGTTTGTGGGGAAACTTTGCTATCAGAAAGTAAGGTGGCGTTGTGATTCATCTTGATGCTGCTGTTTTCACAGGAGTTCCCTGTATTCTGTGTTTGTTGTAGTTTTGCTGGTTTTTATTTGCTCAATATGAAAAGACTGGATTCTTTATCAAAGCAAAAGGTCCTTTCACAGAACATTCATCAATATCCTTTGTCTTTTTTCCCTGGAAAGAACCACCACTATATTATGAGCCCTCCCTTTTATTGCCCCCCATTCACAACTGACATCATTGGCTTTCCATCTTTCTTCTAGAACTTCCTTCGATTGTCCTTGTTATGTGGCGACCATTCGTTGCTTCAAAGACAAATTGGTGCCAACCTCTTCTAGGCATTAATCTCCACATTTGTTACCTTTTTTCCAAAATGCCCAAATAATCCACATGAACCATGATTATACTAAAATTTATTTGGAGCTTATACTTATGTTAGGTTCATCAAGCTTTCCATCCCACCTCTACTAGTTCAGCATCTGGCTGATTAAACTAGTTTTTTAATAGTGTACTGTCCTTCTATTGCCCTGTTGAGCTGGTACTCCTATTGCCCTGTTGGGCTAGTGCTCACTATTTTGTCGTTATCAAGACATGAGCTTCTAGTTTTGAGCTTCAAATTTCTTCTTCTCTTACCAGTTGTGATAATACTCGCAGGTCTTATTTCATTTATTTGTCTTACTTCCATTTGTTTGCTCTAGGCTTTATGTAATTGTTTCTTCTCTACATTTGCTTAAGCCCTCATTTTTTTAGTGATCCTTTCACAACAATTGCAAAACCAAGTTTTTCGCATTTCTTTGCGTTGTATGAATGTCACGACTCCTCCTGATATTGTTGTCTCGATCAACTTATCTAAATATATTTTTCCTGAGTTGATATGCAATCTATGCAGGTATTTTACTCTGTTAGAAAAAAGTTTATCTGAGTGACCTTTTTTATTTCCCTGAGAAAAGTTCTTGTATGTATGTCTGTATCATGTACTTACAAGATCTCTCAATGCATTCTTTACCCTCTTCAGTCACTACCTTGCTGACATCTATGTCTTTATTTGTATTCAGGCAGCTAAAGAGTTTGAAACTGAGTTAAAAAAGGATGGTGAAGATGCTAGTAAACCCCCGCCCCCAGCTGAGAGTCCCAAAGTTGTTAGCAGTGAGGATGAGAAAAAAGAACTTGAAGCATCAGGCACCAAAGAGAGTTCGTGAAATGGGACCATGATCCCTCTGTTTCCCAAGGTGATCTGTAGCTTCGATGTTGTATCAGCAGGTTGTATTGAGTTGACTATTTTTTTTAGATTAAATTTCCTTATGCAGCAGACATGGAGCTGTATATAAGTTACGGACCGAGTTTCTCGTAGTTACTGAGACATTATGCATGGAGGTTCCTAGTTGCATATCAAAGAATGTGGTGCCATCCTGCTGTCGCATCTGGTTCATCAGTCGGAAATTATAGTAGGATCAGACTGATTTGCAATAGAAAAATACTCGAAAATTGCTCAGGGCCTCCAAAGTTCAGCTTCATTCCTGAAGTGATGGAATAATTAAACCTGCTCATGTGATCGTGAAGTTCTGCAAGCTATTGTGACGCAGTGATGAGCAATGTCATTTGTTGCAATCAGATAGGCAATTGGATGGAACACTATATGTTAACCAATTTTAACATATAGTGTGTAGGGCTGAAAGTGGGCTCGGGCCGGCCCGAAGCCCATCGGGTCGGGCTGCCCTCGGGCCGGGCTCGGGCTGAATGATTAAGCCCATATCTATTTCGGGCCGGGCTCGGGTATTTCATTGGCCCGGCCCGAGCCCGTCCAAGCCCGAGCCCACACCCAGCCCGAATCGCGGCTAAACGCGTAAAGGCCCTAAACGGCTAAAGCCGCTAAACCCAGTTCAGTTGCCCTTGCCCACTTGCCCGACAGGCGACAACGGTGGAGGCGACGACCGACGAGGCGTGGAGCTAGGGTTTCTCCAGTCGTCGACGACAGGCGATAGCCCGAATCGAGGGATTTGCAGAGGCGGAGCCGCGAAGCGGACGAGCGGTGGAGGCGACGAGGCGTGGAGCTAGGGTTTCTCCGGTCGTGTCGTCGTCGACCATCCAAGCTCGGCGAAGTGGTGAAGAGGAGTTCCGACCACCCTATCGTCGGCGAAGCTAGGTTTTGAGGTACGATTACGAATGATATTCTTCGTTCTGGTTGGGATTTGCAGAGGCGCAGAGCAGACGAGCGGCGGAGGCGTGGAGCTAGGGTTTCTCTGCTTCTTGTTGGCTCGTCATCGGTCGCCAGCCGTCGTCGATGACCTTCCAAGCTCGGCGAAGTGGTGAAACCCTAGATCTGAGGGCTCTTCGACCGTACTCGACCGTTCTCAGTTCTCACCCCCATCGTGATCTGAGGGCTTTCACCCCCATCGTGATTTGAGGGCTTTCACCCCCCTCTGGTATCTATGTGATCTCTGCTTTGCTTCCATCAAAAAAATTATGCTTTGCTTTCTGCCCGAAGATGTATGTGTCTTTTTTTTTTGGCTTGTTTAGCAGCTGCAAATTAAGAGATTGGTTGGCTTGTCTTTGTACCCATGCAGGACATGCCTTCAGTTATATGCATGATGATCCTTTTCAAGCTAAAATAGTAGTTGATGTCTTGAAACTGGCTAAAATGACTTAATACCATCTCCAGTAGCAATATATAATCAACAGTGTGTCAATTCACCCCAAAAACCACACCCTTGTGCCCCCTTGTTTTTCAATATGCAATCCCCAAATTCCCTGATACTGTCTTGATCTTGAAGATATGCACAATGGGGCTGGCCCAAAGGAAATTCCCCAATCGGGCTGGCCCAAATGGGCTCGGGCTGGGCTCGGGCCTCGTTCCTGTAAAATTGTTCGGGCCTCGGGCCAGGCTTGGGTAGGGGTGTGGCCCGGCCCGGCCCGGCCCACTTCCAGCCCTAATAGTGTGTTCACAGAGCTGCATATAAGGGTCGACATTTACCTCTTTTGAGTTTCTGCTATCTATGCTATCATATAAAGGGAACCGAAGAACATTTACCTTGCTCTTCAACACTGGACAGTGTACTCTCTCTTCCTCTTCGGCTCATATTCCTTGACCTTATCTCTTCTTGAAGTTTTCAATTATTCAATGTCGAAAATATCTTTTTAATCACTAATGTCAGATAGATCTGAGCAAATTGTGCATTCATCAATTCCTGAATGCTCACCCTGCACTGGAGCAGTACATGCATCAAATGTGATGGCTTCCCATTCATGATTTGGGGGAAGTAGAGCCAGTTCTTAGAAGCTTTCTATACTATTTTTGAGTACACAAAAAAACATGGATGGCCGAGGTGAATCTTACATGTGATAAAAGAATTTTCTTTTCTAGCTTCACTTACACAAGAAGAAACATATATGGCCAGGTTGAATCTTACATATCTAACAAAAGATTTCTTTTTCAGCAGTCATAAGATCTGATAGCTATGCTCCTGCTTCTGGCCAACGTGCTTGCACTTTTCTCACTATTGAGAAGAAAAGGGAACCGAGGATGTTTTAAAATAAAAAACATAGAAAACTTGTCTTAAATACTAGCCTCCTACAGGGACTTGAGCAGGAGAATGCATGTGTTCTTACTAGTGCCGTTACGCGGCGTGCCGAGACTAACTCAAAAACTTGGTTCTGCATTCTTATATTTAAGCCCCTAACTAACATTTAATGTCAAATTTCCACTGGGTCTTATTGTTATAGGATAACACTTGATGCTAAATTTGAACTTGTCTTTAAAAATAACCATCTTCAGGGACTTGAACAGGAGAATGCATATACTTCTAGGACCGTCATTCTTATATTTAAGCCCCTAATTATCTTTAATATTAATTCCTACGACGTCTCGTAGTTATATGATAATACTTATAATAAATTTGAACTAGTCCCGGCAAGCAGCATGCCGAGACTACTCAAAACTTTGCATTACATTCTTAAGCACAAAGCTCTATCAAATTTAAAATATTAATACTAGAGGTAAGTGGCTATAGCATCTCTCTCTCTCTTTCTCTCAACAAAGATGCTATTGGCTCCCAATGGATGCCACTGGAATAGGTTCGATCCATGACTTCCCTCTTAACACGTTTGGAGATTTCAATTCAAATATTTGTTCCTGAAGAAATTTCTCATGATTATAAGGTTTTATCCTGCTTCTTATTCCAGTGATCTGAACCTTAACTCGAGTACTTGAGGGGGATCTTTTAGGCATTTTAACGTGTCCTGGATTTTGTGATGAAGGTCTGTACGCAGAATCAAGTGCTCGATAACTAAGAGCAGTGAAATGTAGTATTCTATCCACAATGATCTGCTAGAGATGTATAAACTCCTGAGAAATCACTATACAAGGCAATTATGAGTTAAACAAATGTGATCAAGTTTAAGAGTTGAGATTATCTTCTCTAGGGATAAGCTTGTTCAGATATTTTGATAGTATGAGTGTGACATCTCTGCTCAATGGATCGCTTACCTTCCTTAGAAACTCCAATATAGTTTTGTTGCATTGGGCTATAAGTTTTTCATATTTTGTGGGGGGTTTTTTTCCTCTAGCAGCCTAGGTTGTCTTTAATTTAAAGTCTACTAAGGTAATATATGAACCTAAAGAACAAGTTTTATTAATCAATCCAGGGTTGATGATATGAATCATGCTTTGCCAATGGTTGTAATCCAAGTCCAAGACCTCAAAAATTTATTTCTCCAAGTCATTCACCTCCACCTCCTCATTCCAGACCCATCAACTTGCAACCAAGATCCATTCTAGATTAGCTGTCGCTGTCCTGCATAATACTCGATCAAACTATCTCTAAACAAACTTATTAATTTGTGTCACCCATAACCTTTCACTTGATTCTCATCATCTCCTAGTTCACCATGTATACAACTGAACAGCCTCATTCAGCTAAAGATTTATTTCGCGTAAGGGTTTTTGGGTTTATGGGTTTTCTGGTTGTCTAGAGTTCCATTCTATGGCTAGTAGGAATATTACAAACATAATTATTAGAAATGAATACAAGCATAAATGATGTGCCTTCATTGAACTTGGGCTTGTTTATATGGAACCTACTTCACCATTCGCTCATATGTTAGGATAAAAAAAATTTCTCACTAACTTCTTCCAAATTATCTTTGGCCCAACAGCTTGCATTCAAGATTCGCTCCCTATTCTTGGCATTTCCAATCTGTATGAGACTTCTTGTATTCTGAAAATATTTGTATGTTTAAGTGGTATTTGAATATTGTTTTCCATTATAGAGGCACGTCTCCACTTCATCAATTCCTATATTCTGAATATCTTAGATCAAAGATCACAAGCCTTATCACCAGAATTCACAACTCACTCCCGACTAATTAGAGGTGCCTCCGTCCAAGCTTGATAGTATTGAATGCTCCTTCCATACAATCCTGATGCACTCATTCTTGTCCATCTTTGCATCCCTCTGTATAACAGATCCAAGCTAACAAAAGTGATCTATTTTGGAGTTTCTTGTCCTTACTCATATTGTACCTCCTCCACTGCTTTATTCCTTGTTAGAGTTGTTCTGATGTTGCAATCTTTCTCTATCTCACCATCTTTTTATCGGACAGAAGCAATTCAGATCTAGATTTTTCTAAAATCTACAAGTTAAAGGACTTATTTATGTTTAGGTAGGGCTTCCTTCACTTTCTTTTTTATTCATAATCTTTACTTCGTTTTGTAATTCAGTTCTTTAAAGGGTCCATCAACCATTTGCGATTGAAAAGTATGGAGTTAACCTTTCATGAGAAGACAGTGGAAGATCAGACCTTATCTATAGCTCGATCAGAAACTTTATAGGACAAGACAACTTTTCATGAATACTACTGCTAAGAACAATCCTTAGTAATCATTGATATTCTTTACCCCACCAGCCCCCCTATTCCCCTGCTCACAGAGCCTCATGTTATATTGTTGGCTTTCCAGCAGTCTCCTAGATTTGCTCCATCTCTCCTTGGAATGTAATTTGCATGTTACTCCAAATGCAAAGCCAAATGGACTTCTGCAGGCAGCTGAAGCCAATTACTCTACACAAACCATAGTTTTATCAAAATTCAATTGGTGCTTTTGTCAGATCTATCAAGTTTTCTGCTTCATCTCAAGCAGTTTATCACCCACAGTGGAATCCTTCTTCCTTTTCTGACTATCTGAAGCTATCTGCGAACATATAACAATTCATTCCATGCAAGCCATGCCATCTTTATTGTTATCGATCTCAGGTTTCAATACCACAGATTCCATAAACAAAGAATGGTGTTTAACCTGCCGGCCGCAAGTTACAAAATGTCTTATTAAAAATCTTGGCTGTCTGAAACCTGCTTCTGATATAGTTTTGTATGTCCCAACTTCCAACTGAAATCAAAACTGGTCGTGAAAACTTCAGGCATACAATTTTCAACTACTGTTCTTCAATCTTCAAAGGATACAATCCTATTGCTGGACTTGAGAGACTGAAAAGCAAGTATTTGATTTCCGCGAGAAATATAATTCGAGAGATGACCGAGGGAAGTTATTTTCTCTTATTGAAGAGGAGTACTTGATGGATGTGAAAGACCTGAAGTTGTGTCAATAGCTAGAGTTTCTTTGGGAATAGGAATCCGATTCCATGTTTCCATTTCCTCTTTCAAATAGGCTCTTGGATGAAAATATATATAACTAATATTGATACTAACTTGTGGAGTAGCTGTTTGTGAAAGTTAACAAGAAGGAAATATAGCGTTGAATGGCTGGTCCATTCTAGCTCTCAAGAGTTGCTCAGGCTGGAGAAAAATCACAGGAATGGAAAGCTCTCCTTAATCACAGCACGAGCCACGTATTTTTAGAGCAATGGAGGACTCTTCTCTATCTACTAGAGAGATTTGAAGAAAGAAAGGAATGTTTTAACTGTTTTGAATGATTTTGTGTGGTTAATCAACCATCCAAAACTCTTCCCTCCTATATCTCTTTTAAACTGAGGTTCACCATAATATAATTCACAGTATAGATGCGGGAGCCGTTTATCCTTCTCATTTTTCATTTTCCTTGAACAAACACATGGAATGATGCATTGGGAATTAAAGAAAGTTAGATGCAATTTACCCCGGGTAGAGCCATTGCCCTCAAGTGTTTACTTTGTAATGGTAGTAGAGATTGATCTTGATATGCACAATGTATATGAGAGGAAATGTGAATGACTAGAACTTGGGGTTGATTGAAAGCATCTTACAACTTTCATCAGTTGGTAAATCTAAACTAACTTTTGTATGGTACTCCTCTTTTCTCTCTCCTCTTAAAAGTAAAAAGGAGAGTATATATATAGTTACTAAAGCTACTACAGTTACGTGAGTTGGGAGGACACGCCTTCTCTTTTTTTCCATTCCTTTTCTCACGATCTGTTGGATTATGCACAATGGACTTCCCTATTTCCTTTGTTGCACTGCTTAAGTGTGCTTTTTTACCTTTTTTTGATGGATACATAATCTCTCTTTCTCTTTGACTAACATAAGACTTCAATAGAATTCTTTCTTTGAGCATTTAATATACATCTAATAAAAGTTACGTACGAGGAAGATATTAGTGCTTGGCACTCACAATCCACATGGTTAGTCAAAAGAAAAAAAGAAAAAAAAGCACTTGATGGTTGCCTCAATCCCATTACTTTGAAGTGTTTAAGGTAAACATGCTATCCATTTCAATCACTCTGCTCTCTTTCATAGCCATCTATAAGAGAGTGAGTATTGGAAGATATCAAAATGCGGAGAAATTTTGTTAAGAGTAAGATTCTATTTTTATGCATGACAAACTCCAAATCCATATATGAAGGAAGATAATTATTGCATGGATTAACTATAGCCTCACTTGCATCAACTCTCTCATGCATGAATCTCAGACTCACTTGCACATATTGTGTTACTCTAGTCTCATTCTCCTGCACGATTAACTACATATATTAATTTAATAAAATTTAGAATGATATATGATAATATATGCAGCAAGTAAATTTTGCTGTCTATGAAAAGTGCCCAGCTTTTTTTTATGCATAGAACAAATACCCAAAAAAAAAAAACTTTGCAAAAGGAATATTCTCTCAAACATGGCTGAGCACCTCCCTTCTTATTTTTCCAAATTTTCCCCCTTCATCTAACGTCTAGATTAAGCAATTATTTATTTTTTATTATTATTTTTTTTAGTACACCGGCTCCTCACACAAAACGAATATGAGTACCGCTAACAAAATCAAAAAAAAGAAGCTGTCTGAACAAGTTAGGAACGTCTACTTGGTTCACCCAGAGGAAACCTCCAGAGTGATACGCCACGTAGGAGGCCACCCAATTGGTGGTTGTGTTCATCTTCCGACAAACACGTGCAGCCCTGAAAACGCCATAGTCCTTGATCATCCTCCGTATGTCCTTGACTGGCGACATCCCGTCCGCCACGATGTGTCGCCCACCGATCCTTTCAATCACTGAGGCCGAGTGACCCTTCAGATAAATATACTCACATCCAGAGTGCATCCAGCGAGTGGCATTTCACTTCTAGCCACAACTCATTTGCAAATATTTTAGCATCAGTGAGTTTGGACGTCCACTTAGTTTCACCTGAGCTTTATTTTGGTTATAAATAGGTCATCCAGATTCAGGTTTATAAGCAGTAACAATCGCTCACAGAGACCCGTTTTTACTGCGGCTCCGATTATATAATATATATATTCTCTCTAAACATTCAACTTTTCTTAGTGATATATATCATAAATGCCTAGATTTTTTTCTAGCGTCATACTTTCAATTCGTGACTATAAAATATTAGAGTCTCGTACGCGCCATTGTCCCCTAAATCCAGAACTACCCGTGGTGTGGAGTGCCGTGCCTCTTATATTTTCGTTATTTTCCACATTGGTCTTGGCTACTGTAGACCGTACTGAATGGCTCATCCATCCGATTCTCCCCCAGATTCTCTACCCCATCCGAGACGCAACCCGATTAAAAAATAAATAAAAATAATAATAAATAACACTAAAAAAAAATTAAAAGTAAAAAAAAGAGAAAATCCGCCTTTTTGATTCCTTTCCTTTTTTTAACCTCTCCTCTTTCCTTATATTTCGGCTCCCTCTCCACCGCCTCTCCTTTTTATAAGCTCCCACCCCTCGTCGCCTTCTCGGCCTACCAAATCCTCTCTTTCTCCACCGACGGTTTCCTTTTCTCTTGCTCCCGAACCCTTATCCTTTCGATGCTCTTGGAGCTCTCCGGCGAGCATCTCGGCTTCGTAAGAGTTGTAGTAGCGGCCGCTTCGCGGGCTTCGGCACCATGGCGAACGCACCGCCTCCTCCGCAGGATGGCATAGGGGACGATTTTTTCGAGCAGATCTTCTCGATGCCGCCGCCGCCTTACGCGGGGGGGGACGGCGGCGGAGGCGGAGGAATCGCTGGGGGAGGCGAGGGGGGCATGCCCCCCGGGATGGTCCTCTCCCGCGAAGGTGGCTCCGGCGCCGGCGGGACGTCGGGGTTCCCTCTGGGGCTCAGCTTGGAGAGGGGCTCCGGCAGCGGCAAAAGGCTTCGGGAGGAATCGGAGGCCAAGGTGGTGAGCTGATCCTTTTTGTTTTTCATTGGTTTACCATTTTACCCCTTACCTTTCTTCTCAATGGCGCGTGTCGAGGTCTGAGGACGCCTTCCCCGGGAAATATGAGGATGACCTTGTCTTTTTTGGTGGTTGTTGAGGGTATTTTGGACTTTGGAGCTCACTGGCTATTTGCTGTCGGGCAGGAGAGGGATCCGGTGCAGTTAACGGGACTGTTTCCTCCGGGGTTTGGTCACCTTCAGTCTCATCAAATCCGGCCGAATCCTCCCGCTCCTACTCCTCCTCAGGTCCGTTACCTTCTTGAAAAACGCGGCGGCTATCACTTTTGTGTTCTTCTTCTTATCTTAGTTGACATTTAGAATTATTGGACGTCTCGGCACCTGGGAGTGAAGAGATTCCCTTGCTCAAATTGCAGTTTTAGTCGCTAATTAGTGCAGCAGAAGTAGTTGTGGGATTGCTTTGTCGTTCCAGTATTGTTTGGAGTTGCATGGTTTTTTCAGAATGGAGAATTTTTTTATATTTTAATGTTTTTCTGATTTCTCTTGCCTAAGTAGGCATGATACAATCATAAAACTCCACAAGTTTGTGTTTTTCACAAAGTTCTTATTTTTGAATTTTGTTTTGGTGCTGGTGACTTTGACTCTGGTGCTAGGGATTAAACTCGATGCAGAACTCAATGGGCTGACAATAGTGTCGAATTTGAGTTTACAAACCACAGTCAATTCTGCGGCATAAGAAAGAAAACATTTGGGCCTTGCAGTGTCTTACAACCTTTTGAAAGGCAAAGGATGTGGTAACGTAAACAGTTTGTAGACTGTATTGTGTAAGGGTAGGCTTTGGCGCAATGGCAAGGTTTCTCAATTGTGACCAGGGTGTCACAGGTTCAAAACATAGAAATAGCCTCCTTGCACGAGGGGAGAAAGGCTGCGTGCATCCGACCCTTCCCAAACCTTGCAATAGCAGGAGCCTTGTGCATCGGGCTGTCCTTTTTCTATTATTTTATGTTGTGTTTAATTGGTTAACATCATAAGAAATTATGTGGATGAATTTCCTATTTGGAAAGTCTTAATGGAATTCTCAGGACTATTTTCTTCGATATCACTTCTATAGGAAGAAAGGAAGCGCATTTTTAACACTCACCTGACTTGCAGAGTGCAGCATATTTGCTTGTATCTTTTATCATCTACTACATGCCAACGGAGGCTCATGTGTTTCTTCCATTCTGATGTTATTGGAGGGTTTATGTATATTGGATATTAATTTTCTTGACTTCTATCATTTGTCCTGTGTAGACTTTTCATGGGCAAGCGAAGCAAGGAGGGGTTGCTGCAGGGTCACAACCACCAGCCCCCCGACCAAAGGTGCGGGCACGGCGGGGTCAAGCCACTGATCCTCATAGTATTGCCGAGAGGGTAATGCCACATGATATATTTCCATTACAGTTTTTGCAGCTTGGTGCCTAATTGTCTGACAAGTGCTATCAAGATTGCTGTGCATGTCAAGGAAAAAGATTTGCTTTTTGAGGATCTGTCACATGTCAATTACATTAATTACAAACACTTTATTAGTCTTATTAGCACATATTTATCGTTCCTTCATATGCTTCATTTGAGTCTTATTAGCTGTTTTCTGATATTTCCTGAAAAGGATCTTAAGATGATCAATAAGTGTGTTGCTTTATCCAAGTTACAGTGCTTGCTTTACAGACCAAATCCTAATTCTGCAGTGATCCTAACTTATGGGACGGCAGCATTTCTAACATCTTCCTTTCTTTTCCACGAGTGCAGTTACGTAGAGAAAGAATAGCAGAAAGGATGAGGGCTCTGCAGGAGTTGGTCCCAAGCACCAATAAGGTCAGCGTATGAGTTATGTTGCAAATCAAAGTGTACAGATCTATGCATATGAACCGATCGAAAATTTATAATCTGAACATTTGATTATTTTCTTTTGAGTATATTTGAACATGTGTCTTAAGAATTTCATGTTCTTAACCGTTTTTCTAATGTCTTAGTTAGGGTTAACCCCATAACTTTAGGCTACATTTAGTCTGAAGGAATAACTCAGCTTTAGGCTTGTATCCAGGATGAGTTGAACTTCTAAAGCTTTTGAAGAAAATTCATCTTACAGACTAGAGACAGGCATTACTCTACATTCTTTTGCTATGCATTATTTCCTGTTATTGTCTTGGGTGCTGACATGAGCTCTCAAGAGCTATACAACATGCTTGTTCATATACATGTTTATGAGCGACAAATCAGACTACGTTTCATTTTAAAAAATTCATCTGGAATAATCTATTTATATGGGGAAAACAATCTTCAAGAATGAAAAAAAATGTTTTGCTGAGGATTATATGGAAGTATACCAAACTCATCAAATAGGAGTCAATTCGATGAAGGAATTTTTTCTGGTATTTAAGCGGAGATTTATCGTGTGAAGTTTGGTATTTAGAGGAGTTTTGATGTCTAGAACTATGAGTGACACCATCCTGATGAACTAAACCCATTTTTATTCTTTATATGGAAACAACAGATGAGGATAAATCATCTTTCTATTTGGTCTGTAAGATGCAGGAAGGGAGATCCAGTTGACTAGAGATTTCACCAAAATGAAGTTGGCCTTACACTAATTTGATTGGAGTCTATTTAGAGGTTGAATTTAGTGTTGGCACATTCATTATTTGCTAATAATTTTGAAAGCAACAAAGTTCTTAAAGGAGGATAATTTGCACATTGATAGAAGATTCGATGCAGCATGGACCATGTATGAAGATAAATAAAACTCATGATGTAGAGGAAGAAATAATGAAGAAATAAAGAGGGTATGTGGGACCCACCACAATAAAATCAGCACTTTTTCACAACTTCGTGATACACATTCTTATGTTAGCTTACATGCATCTCTAATTTGAATGCAGATCATTAGATTAAAGCCCCAACAGGTCACATGCTTAACAAGAAAATGTCCAAAAATCAGATTAAATTCATGTTCAAACTATATATGAAGCTTGTGATGAATATCTTTGACCCCTAGGGTATTGCAATTTTGCTCTGGTGCATGAGATAGCACCTACAGATCTCAATAAAATTCCAATGTGTGCGCGCACAAGCAGTATTGTATGCCTTGTTGAAGCTTGCTGGTTCTCTGAGATTGCAACTGCAGCTGGCCTTTCCATTTGATTGACCCTCGGGTTTTTTCTTCCGTCAGGTGATCATCGTTTGACAAATAGTTCCAAAAGAAACCTTTTTTTGAGGTTCTTGGTAGGTCTTTTTATTTTCTGACTCCAAGTTAATTCAAGCTATGTTTCATTCCTGGAGCATTAGAATTAAGTCTATGCTCAAAGAAATATGATATTTTTCATGTAGGGCAGTGTCATTCCCGTCCTTTTTAGATGCATATTGTTGTCTCATCTTACTTGATGTATTAGCTCTCTTTTTTTTTCTTTTTCCTCTCTTGGAGAAAAGGAAGGGGGTTACTCCCCACCCATCCAGCTGGCTATAGGTGGGATACAAACCTAGATTATTAGCTACTGCTGCCCAATGACATTACTAACTGTACTAGTTGGCACCCACCTTATTTTATTAGCTTTCAACTAGTTAGTTTCATCATTCGACAAATTTTTCTTTTTCTTTTTTATTTGCTATATCCAAATTTCCATAAACCATTGAGAAAGTTCAGCATTAATGTTACTCAGCCTGACAAGTTGTTGTATCTGTTTGCTGGAAATTGTTAGATGCTAGACTATAAAAGTATGAGAGATCAACAAGTTTCTTTTTATTTCATTATGGGTCCTTTGTTGGGTTCTTTTTTCTGTTGAGGTGTATGTATACCTTTTGGGTAATGGATCCATTCAAATTGGATAGAGCTTACTATTTCGGTTGGCATGGAACTTATAAGAAAGGAACAATAACATTCTATTTATATATATTGTTTTGTTCTTGTGCATTGCCAATAGTGGTGAGCTCACAGAAGATAAAGGCTTCTTCATGAAGTCTTATTTCTAGTTGATTTGGAGCACAAGAAACTGAATTGGACTAGCATCTTCATAGTTGTGTGTGATCAAGTGCACATGCATAATTGTTGACATCAGCATGATACTGCTGTAAATGTTCGCTGTTATAATCTCCCAAGGGTTTCTACTGCTGTGAGATTTTGCTGGTACCATCTGCACACCAGTTGTTGGTAGGAACGTACCAAGGTTCCGGATATCTTCTTTTTTCTATATACTGGACACCAACCATGTTTTAATTGGTCAAATTACATGTTCTGCATTCCCCTATTTCCATCATTTGTGGTTATCCCTGTTTGTGATTCTGCACTCCTGCTCAGCAGGCATGGATGTTAGGAAAAGTATGACCTATGATAAAAGGAACAAAAAAAAAATGCTACAAGAACTTTTGATAACAATTTTGTTTTGAAAATTTTCCTAAAACAGTCTCCATGTACTGCATTGCCTCTAGATGCTGATTATTTTGACCTCGATCTACTAGGTTCTCTGACATTTGTCTTCATCTTGGTTCCTCGCTTCCTATGTATTAGAGATGGTCCCATCTATTGTGTGTGTAGTAAAGAGAGACTTCATTGATCATAGAAAACTATATACTACTTGGTAACAGAGTGGAAAAAAGTTGAGCACTTTTACCTCGTGATCTAAGCCTTGTTAAATATGGAATCATAGAGTCTTGAGCTATTTAAGGTTTTCTTAAATGAGATCTTCATTTCATTATTATGTCTGGGAAAAAAAGGAATTATTCTATTTAGAGTTGATTTGTGTTACTGTCTCCTTTTCTTCAAGAAAAAAAGATTAGCTTCTTTGACAGTGACTTAGAGAGCTCTTGTTTTCATAACTCCATGTTTATAGCCTGTGTATACCTGTGCAGACAGACAGAGCAGCCATGCTTGATGAGATCTTAGATTATGTGAAGTTTTTGAGGCTCCAAGTGAAGGTAAGCTATTTCTATTTTCCATTTAATGAGCATTATTGTTGCTTTTTTTCAAGGCAACATCATACTACTTTCAAAAAGGAGTACTATACATTTACTAATTTATTTTTCAATTATTGTGCTGGTTACAACTTTTTTTTTTGGGGAAAAAACCCTTGTTGCGGAGATACTTTAAACAATCACATTTTATTACTTCTATTATGACAACAAATTTTGATCCAGTCTCCCTATGTACTTGTTTTAGAATGCCTTTGTACTTATATCTGTTAGCATCGATTGTAACCCCTCACATAGGATTGTATTTTCCATTGAGATGCTAGTTCTCTCAAAGGACTGTAAACAGGAGGTCTATTTATGCCCACTCCGCTTGCTTAATAGTTGGCCCTACTCAGTGGCAGATCGAGGACTGCATAACGTGGTTATGATGTTTGAAGCAGTATGTCTGAGTTCATAGACTATACTAGCTAAGCTCTATGGACCTTCTACTTCATTCAGGCCAGCTGGAACTGATTTTAGCAAATTATTGTTACCCTATGGTTTCATTCCAGACGAGAACTAACTATTTAAACAAATTATTGTTACACCATATGTTCATTTCAGGCAGGAATTAACTATTTCAACACTGTACCTGCCTTGTATTGATGCCCTCGTGAACTGTCAAGAACCACACAAGTCTGGCATAATTGTCATGTTGCTGGAACATGATATACTAATTTTATAATTGTCGGTAGCATGACATTGTGGGAAGCCGATCACTTCAAACTGTCACCAGCTTTACATGAAAGTTGCATGATATGGCTTTCAAATGTCAGCATATCATATCCATACTAATTCAACTAATAGCATCAGCGCACAACTTAAATGCAGCTAAAATGACATAAATTTTATCAAGCAGTATCGTTTCAAATTGAAGCAGGAATGTGGGATTCATATTAGGTTTGAACATATATCTCCTGCAGTCCATCTGCAGCAACTAGGATTTTAGTGAAATTTTTGGAAAAAGTACCAAAGTCAGGTGACAGGTGGCATAACCTAGAATGCGTAATCCTCTCTGAGGTATATCAACCTGGAGAACTGCTCTCGATCCAGCAAGCTGCACAATCGGTTCCTTCATTTTACAAGATTGTTGTTTTGTTACTCTATATTTCAAATAGGGTCATATAAGTTGCACAAGAACATTGCTCTTGTCAAGTGCTGGAACTGATGATAATCTCCTGTCTAATGTGCTATTTTTTTAAAACTATTACTTTGTACATATGCTTCATTGATTTCTTATTACCTTCTCTTAAACGCACATTTTCAAATAATGTTCTTCTACTAAATGACAGGTTTTAAGCATGAGTAGGCTGGGCGGCGCTGGTGCTGTGGCACAGCTGGTAGCTGATATCCCACTACCGGTTGAGGTAATACATTACAAAGGAGAGAGTGCCATTTTTAGCATGTTGCATGAATATCCAATATTTTTCAAACTACTATACACATGTAATCTTTCCTTGTCGATGGGATAAGGCTTGTCAATACTATACACATTATCTGCAAGTTTTTTTTTTCTTAATTTTTTGTTGTGTCGTATGCTGAAGAATGTAGGTTTGGAATTCTGTAGTTTTAGATTAATGAATTGTATTTGATGTTTGCTTGCTACATACGTATTTTGGTGTATATATTTTAGCTAATATTAATACATGGTGCAGAAGGGTTCTTGGAAGTGCATTACTTAACCAATATTTATTATATGAGCATTTTCATGTTTACATTTGTGCTTGGGTGCCAAAAAAAAAAAACCATTCATTTTTGTTCAGATTCATGTGCATGATCGTTGTTAATTCTACAACAGTGATAATAAAGTCTATAACCAAGCAATCATTTCCATTATTTGGGTTTGGCTATACTAGTCATTTACCATAAATTCTTGTTACATGATCTATAATTTTAATCCCTTCTTTTTTCCTCCAAACTTCTTCATCATAATTTTTGTCCATGTTGTCCCACTACTATTACATTTTCCCTCACAAATTTAAGCTTTTCAACTTGTGGTAGTGTTTGTTGCACAAGATGATAAGACCAATCTCAATCACTTCTCCCTTGCTTTATCTGCAATAGATGCAACTACTGTGCTCACTCTCACTTGGTGCAATTTCTATGCTTCCTCTAACACCAATCTTTAACCCTAGTTTTCCTTGTAGTGCCACATATTCAGTGCAGCGTTCTCAACAGCATGGTCCTCAGCTTATGTGCTTGGAATCTCTTCAATTGCAAATTCTCCAATACAAATAAAGAGTGATCGCTGTTATTGTCTATTTAAATCCACTTATGCCTCCAATGCATTGAGTTTCCCCTTCACTCTCAAAGTTATATAGCGATTGCCCAACATTGTCACCTCCCTTCTCATAATTACTGCTCCACCATTCCTTTTATCTTATTCTTGTTATATATGTCTTCAATGACCTCTTCATTATGATTGATCCAAGAGAGTGGAGATTTAAACATGGATATCTCTTCTATCAAGGACTCTGACCTCATTTTCTGTTGCATATCAGCTAGAATTATGTTTCATATTCTTGACATTGTTTTTCTAATTTCAAATGCCTAAAACTTTTAATGATAATGCCAATTTAGGATCCAAGCCTATTCCTGTCTTACAAGCTCAGTTATCTTTCTATCTAGTTCAAACAATTGACATTGATCCATCATCGGCATTCTAGATATAACTATAGTATATTGATTCAGTTTCATGGAATGAAGTATGAAAGACCTGCCAGAAGACTTCATTTTCTGTGCTGTTTATCTTCATGGAATCAGGGTGTTACTGGTTCAACGTTTCTTTAGACATGGACTGGGTCTAGACAGGGAAAAAGCTATGCTCAATACAAGGAATCACCTTCATCTTCAAGGCACAATCAGAAATCGAACTACAGGCTAAATCGTGATTTCTCTGACTTTTGCTTCAATGCGTACCAAATTACCTCCTAACTTTTTCTCTTTTTTTTCTCAGTTAACACTTTATTGCAGTTTTCTTTTCTTATCTCTAGATTTTTCCTTCTGTTGCTTAGGTAAGTAGTTTTCATGGTTAACTTTTATGACATATATCCAGTTAGGTTTTGAGGGGTGGTTGTCTTTTCTTCATCTTCGGTTTCATCGCACGCTCCCATGTCGTTATAATGGCTCATTAAGTTATTCTGTGATAGTTGGTGATGTTTTGGACACCACTTGTGTTCTTATCAGTGAGTACCAAACAATTCCCTATCATGTGACACTTTCCTTTTCCTTTTTAATGGTCTAACTGTATAGATTAGTTGGCCAGTTGCTTATTATATTCTGCTCCGCGAACACATTCAAAATACATGTTATGCCTCACGGTGGTTTCGCTCTTTGTTTACAGTGACATTATCTTGTCTATGATTGCGCCTGGGTATGTTAACATTACTGTTTCTCGTGCCTGTGCACTCCCGCAATATGATAAAATGTATCTTAGACCTGATAGTTCTTTATTCGATCCTCATCAGGGGGAGGCAAGCGAGAGTGGGAGGAAGCAGCAGGTGTGGGAGAAGTGGTCAACAGATGGCACAGAACGGCAAGTAGCGAAGCTCATGGAAGAAGACATTGGAGCAGCAATGCAATTCCTCCAATCCAAAGCCCTGTGCATGATGCCAATCTCCCTTGCCATGGCTATCTATGACACGCATAGCCAGCCTGAAGGCCACACAGTAAAGCCTGAACCCAACACCTCTTCATAGACCAAGACCATCGTCCATAGAACCCATGGACGGCTACTGCATTTTGGCTCCATACATGTGTATGAAACTTGCACGGTCCAATCCTCCAATAGTACTTCTGATAGAACCTGAGAAGCATCTCCGTAGCTGCACGAGTACCAGATGTCACATACTCATTTACCCTTTTTCCTTTCTTTTTTAGTGTGTGTCAAAGGAGCTGTAATTGAAAGGCTATGGTAAGGCAAAGAGTCTACCAGTGTCTCCATATCTTTTGACATTTTTGAGTGGGAGGAAGACGTTGCCAATGGTCATGCCTGCTCTTATTGTCCTGTGGCGGCTGTAGTGCACTAACCATACACTTTGTGGTGGGGACTTCTTTTTTGTAGTGCGTTCAGGGACTAATCAAAAAGGTGTGGATGGTTTTTTATATTTATACATATGCTTCACTAAAACGGTGAGAAAGATGAGGGGGATAATGATGATGACACTGAGGCTACAGTTTCTCATTCTTTTAAAAAGTGATATTGGAGAGTTGAGTCAATGATGGCCGATCATGCACTCAAGTTTGCTCGCTAGTGGAGCGTGTCTTTTTTGTGGGTTTGTTCTTTTAATTTCCTTTAGGTCATTGGATCGATGATAAGGACCGTTGCCAAGGGTTCATGCCTCTTCCTCTCATTGGTCTGTTTATCCACCCACCATGCTTCCTTCGTATTGGAGGAGGAGGAAGGTATTTGATGCATGTTTTATCGCTGAGTAGAGCAATGGCGTGCCGTGTCCGCACAGGGAGCCAGGCTGAGTCAGCCTTGAAATGGTATCGTTTTCTCTTTTAACACTAGTACTGTTGAAGTCATAGGGGTAGCAGAAGTAAAGTTGCAAGCGGGATTGTCCGCAACCATGGTGTGGTTTCCACCACCATTGGCTCACCACCACCACCACCATCACTAATGGTCACCATAATGAGTATCTGCTGACGAGTTTGAGCCGCACTTGAAAATGGTAGAAAGTTTTACGGAGCTAAAGGTCGGAGTTTTAAGCCTGTTTGGGGTATTTTTTTACATTTCAAAAGCATTTTTGAATGAAAAAGGATATTTGGTAAAAATTTTAAAAAGCTGTTTAGTTTTTTAGAAAGCTAAAAACAGCTTTTTGGAAGAAGCTCTATTTTGGAGCTTTTTGAAAAAGTTGTTTTGAACTTTGTCGGAAAGTTGTTTTTTGACTAAAATATCTATCATAAAATATAACAATTACATACTTTGTTTCTTTATAAACTTAAAAATCTGCTGGAGTCCTAATAAAGAATCCTAGCCATGGATCAGACTTTCTTTCGTCCAACAAAAGATATTCTTGTTTTCTATTTTTTTTATACATCTTTTGAATTACGTTTTAAGAAAAAAAATTTAATTTCTTTCTCTGTTCCTTCCGAAATCCATCCTCTTTTTTTTCATCGACATCACGGCCCACGCTGAGGTCCTCCTCGAGCATGGACCGTGAATAAGAGCATATGGACCGTGGCATCGCGATCCAGGCTCAAGCGGGGACCGCGACACCGCGGTCCTCCTTTGAGCATGGACCATGGCATCGCGATCCAGGCTCAAGCAGGGACCGCGATGAATGGTGGACCGCGGCAATATTTTTTATGATAATTTTGTCAGTACTTTCTCAATTTGTTTACCAAACACATATTAAAGTATCACAACATTTTAGAAATATAGTTACCAAATAGTAAATAGCTTTTTATAAAAGCTTCAGTTTAGAAAGCTCAACTGCTACTAGCTCTCCCAGGGCTTTATAAATCCAATTATCAATGGTTGTATAACTTATTGGAGGCATTGAAGCAGTTCAGATTCACTGCCATACACGGCAGGCTTTGATATTTGGAAATGGTTTACCAAAAAGCATCGACAATGACTCCAACTAAAAAGAGAGTAGCTATCAAGGAGGCACTTCCAAATCTCAAGTTTGCTGAGTATGGCAGGCAGGTCTGATGTGAAAACCTAGTTCTTGACTTTGTAGAGAGGACCTAAACCGCACTTTAGAGGCATAGCCTGGTGCTGAATTGCCTTGAAAGCAAAGGAAGGGCAGCTAAAAATTATTGCGTATAATACTGTGATTCTATACCTGCCAAAAGCCTTGCCAAGGCCAACTTGCCCGTGGAGCTGACATGTCAGGTTTAGGTTCTACTTCTACACATTTAAAACACCTATAATGCAGTGGGACCGGCAATATCTATCACTAACTTAAAAATTCCCCTTGGTGCTTCGCCCTGTAGCGACCAAAGATCTTTCCATCTTGATATCCACCAGATAAAACATGTGGGAGTAGCGAGGTATGGAATTCTGTTTCCTTCTTCTTCTTCTTCTTCTTCTTCTTCTTTTTTCTTTTTTGTTTTTACTGGGAAAACGACAATTTATAGTTCTAACATAAGTACATTCTACCAAATCAATAGAAAATAAAGAGTACAAAGGATAGAGAATATCTCCTATAGAAGTCCAGAGGAACTTCCTAAAGTGTCGGACGACGAAGGAAGCAACCCAGTCTACTGCTCAGTTCACCTTCCGAAAATATGTGCTACCTGAAGACCACCCATCTCCCGAACCAATCTATAAGACTCTCTGATGAGAAGGAAGCCATCACCATACCTATCTAAACTCGTATCCAGTCAATTACCACAGAAGAATCTTCCTCGAGATGCACCCGCTCGGCACCGAAAAACCTCCTTGCATATGACAACCCTTCGTATGCAGCCCAAAGCTCTGCCCCTATAACAGTGAGATCAGGCGTCCGCCGACCTCCGGCTGCTACCAACCTGCCAAGAGAATCTCTGATCACAAATCTAACACCCCCATATACAACATCTACCGACATGCTAGCGTCAAAGTTCACTTTGAGATGACCAAGGAGTGGAGGCACTCAAGAAACATAGGTGAACCTGGGCGCTGTGACAGCGGAAAGAGTACCCCATATGTTCCTGACCATCTCAGTAGAAAACAACGCAGTGGCTGCAGTAACCTCCTCCGCCTGCAATGTAGCTCTATCCACTACTATCCTTGGAGACGCCCTCCTGCCCTTGAATAGGCCAACATTCCTATCCAACCAAATATGATAAGCCATGTATGCTCTGGTAATCCATTCCTCCCAGAGTCTGGGACTCTGCATAGACACTCTCAACAGATGGATCAAGTCCTGAATAGACTCCACCGACTAGGGCAGGGGAACCCGTGATCTACTCCATATCTCCCTCACCCTGGGGCACTGCAAAAGAACATGATCAATGGTCTCCTCAATCTCCACACACACCTCGCAGCACTAGGTGACCCGTACTCCCCGCCGAGCTAGCATACTCCTGGTCGGTAAGCCATGCATGGGATTCTATTCATACGTGTGCCTTTGCATATGTGATGTGAATGACAAACAACGAAGCTCATTATCCAACCTTCAAAAACTTCTGTCCCAGGTGTTGCATCTACTCTCAAAACTTCCTTCTATTTTTGCTCCACCTTCAAGTTCTTATGAACCCTGCTTCCATGACGTAATCTTTCCTTCTCGTGCTACATACTATAATTTATTTGAGAACCACACACTTCGAGTTCTGATAACTTTAGAAATGATCTTACTCTAAGAAATAAAAAAACTTTAGGAATTATCAACTTCTGCATCTTTCATGCAATGAATAGATTTCATCAAGGTCCATCGAATCAGTACCGGGACCCATACAAGTCAACCCCCATTATGGTTCGGTACTAGCTCAGTATCATACCGAACCGATAGGAGTAAGGCATGCCAATCTGTGAACCGACACGTCTTTTTTTTTAAAGTTTTTCAAAGATTTAATTAGTAATCACTCTTTAAACTTTTTCAATGAATTTAATTTTATTTTAATATTTTTTTAATGTTCATGAACCGGCACGGCTTATTTTTTGAGTTTTCAAAAATATTTAATTGGTAATCACTCTTCGAACTTTTTCAATGAATTTAAGTCTACTTTGATGTTTATTTAATGTTTCTATGATTTCAGTTTAGCCTAAATAATGCATCTTATTGCTTTAAAATAATACAAATTATAAAATGAACAATATAAAAAATTCTCAAATCAAGTAGGGACGTAAAAATTTAAAAAAAAATACAATTAATTACATATATTTAAAGTCCAACATACATACCGATATCTAAAATCAGGTCGAATGACGATACCTCTCGTTTCTGATTTTACAGTTTTTTTAAATTTTTATTTATTAAAAAATTATTTTTTAATTCAAAAATATATTTTTAATTCTTAAAAATTATATATAATCCGAAAATTAAAAATTTTATGTCAGCGTGTAGATCGTCTATAGATCTATAATATATAAAAAAATCAAGTCCAAATCGAAAATTTTGGTATAATTAATTTTTGAGCTATTTTTTGAAGTCCAAAAAAAGAAGAGAATGGGGTAGGAAAGAGAAAACACACCTAATTTAGCCTTCTGATAGCCTGAACCACTGTTATTTTTTGAGTATTTGAAAAGAAGAAGCGGTCGAGGAAGCAAAATAGCTTTCAAAATGCTGCTCGGCCTTCTCAACAGACACCTAATACTTTAAAAAGCATTAGGTACAGTCTACGAAGTCAACCCAGTTTGAATCGGGTTGACTCGGTGCGAACCGGCCTATCAAGTGTAGTCTACAGAGTCAACCCGATTTAAATGGTGCAAACCAGCCGGTTCATACCAAGTTTACACCGAACTGACCAATTCTGACCGGTTCGAGCACTTATCGGCCGGTTTCGGTCAGTAAGGGACCGGTTTCAGCCGATTCTATATTGGTTCTGACTGGTACTATATAGGTTCCGGCCGATACAGAGCCGGAACCGAAAGTAATAGGCGAACCGACCCAATTTCGCACCAGGTCGGTTCAGCAGTCTTTCGATTTTATTGTTTCTGTCCATTAGTCATCCTATCACATTGCTTCAAAATGGATGGCATGGAAGTGCAAACCCGATTGTTCAGAATGAAGGATGAAGTAGCTATCTGAAAAAGACTTGTTAAGAGGATATATGAACGTTCCATCATACAGCACCTGGTAAAAATTCTGCATCAAGAGTTTCACTGTTGCTAACGAAAGCTAGCCAGACAAAAATTACAAGACAAACATATGAATGACCATTGGCCTTGAAAGCCAATGGAGTCTAGACGACCTTATCCTGTATCTCTATCCATAACCAGGAGTAGAGTGCTGTGCAACAGCAACTGGGCTTCCAAAAATGAAGCCAATAAACAAATTTGATTTCCATTAATGACAATACAATTCAATCGAAATTCAACAGGCATCAAGATTTCTGCACGGTGGAGCTTTTTGCTCCCCAAGCAAAGTTGTGTTCCCTCCAGCAGGTCCACTCCTCGTCCGATCTGGATTCTGTGTACCAACCTGAAAGAGCATTGCGATCACAAAAACAGAACTATAACCAGACTAGCAAAAGATTCGTTGCCCTCTCATTTTTAACCAACTTACCGGTGGTTTTTCTCCCTTTCTCAGCATCTCAACAATCTCTATCACTCGCTTGGGAGTGACATCTTCCTGAACAAACACAAGCAATTAGGAATCAGGAAAATATCACAGGAGAAATGAATTCTCCCTTAGTGACTACAGATAACTGTTAAATTAATCATCATTAGAGCTCGATGTTTAAGGGATCATTAGGGTCACATCATGGATTGTAAGACCCTTGCTTGATAATTAAAAAGTAAAAGCAAAAACTACATTAAAAGTAAGAAAATGACTCAAGTGCAGTCTAAATGAATACACAAAAAACCAACATATTTGATATAAAGAACACCCTTCAACAATGAACAGCCCACATATAACATATCCAGTAGACAAGTGTTTAATTGTCCAATACAGTCCTGTACCAACCATACAAGTCCAAAGGATATCTTAGTCTGACCAAGAAAGATCTGCACAGACATAGGTCTGAGGTGAAAAATCAAAAGACAAACAATATGCAGTCATTACATCATCATCATCACTTGATCCAGTATACAAAATTGCCTCCTTTCCTTCCTTTTGCTTCTTGAGTAAGAAATAAAATATTCTTTCTCGTCCTGTTGGCATATGGATATTGAGTTCCTCACTTTTGCAAAGAAACAGGTAAAGCCTAATATGCCCAACAAAGCATATTTAGCTCACCAAACATATCAACTTAATTCTCCTTCACCGTAGAAGATTGTAGACAAAAAGAAACCAAACTCTGTAGAAAAAGATTGCAATTTTTTTGTTTTAGCTAAACAAAACTCTAATATTTGTCTTTCTTTGTTCTGAAATGTTCAGAAAGCCAAGAACATTGTTAATTGTTTGTATTGGAGGCTTATATATGTTAAGAAATCCATTTTTAAACTCAAAAAAAGTTGGAAGACAATAAGAAGGCGTTCCAATTAACGGATGTGTAAATAAATATGAATTTTATATCTGGATTCGCACAGGAATTCCATGATCAGGATCTTATGATCCAACCTGATTTCAATCTAAGAATCCAAACCTGTGGATCTGGTCCAGATTGTTTAGGGATATTTTGATCCGGATTGCACAATCCAGATCATGGATCATAAGATTTTGACAACAGTGTGATGGCTTACTTGGAAAATAGCATAAAAGGCTAACTGGCACAGTTTCAAAACATTATACATCAACATTTATTTTATTGGTTTAGATCTTTCAGCATTGAAGAAATTTACTGCACAAACGCTAGATGTTCTGCGGCATCTCCAAGCTTCAATGCTATAGTCATGTCCCTTGAAATATCAAAAGAGAAGAAAAATGCTGAAATCTGAATTACCAATAATTCATTACCTCCTGCCCCATGATGTGGCATTAAGAAAGCATCTCTGAAGCTACTCTTTAACACAGCCCCTACCAAAAAGACAAAAAATCTTCTAGTTGATTATTCTTAAGCTTCATCCATCTTACACCACACTGGAAAATGTTCCATCTCTTGTGATCTTAAGCAAGAGTCCACACTGCACAAGCACACACACACACATGAACAGTTATAACAAAGACATCCTTCTTGCTGATGGCACTATAGTTGCATTTCATTTTTGATCTCTGAAAAGGTCGCACAAAGCTATTTACGAACTGTTTTCAACACTAAATAAAATTCTTATCCTTGCAAACTCCATAAAAAGAGGCAACCTCCAGCAGATGACCGAAAATAAAGCACTTTTTTTTCTGTAATAATATGCCTGTCCTAGATTTCCAAAAACCACATTACCATGAAGGCAAGGGGATCAGAGAAATCGAAGAAGTGTCATGCTGTACTTTTAAACAAATTTCAAAAAGTCTCTCTTATTTTTGTAATGATATTTGTATCAATTAGGAGGTAGGCACTCCATAAACAGAATACCAACCAACCACTGGAAAGTTCTCATTCCATTTCAAAACTTAAGAATCCAGAATTGCATTGAAAATGACTTCTGATAAAGTAGCTGAGCAGGTAGCATGGACAGTCTCCAATTTTGTCTTCGCTCAACACTCGCCTCACAACCTTTATACACAAGGGAAATAGTCCCTACCAATTCCAGCATCCACAATGACTTGTAAGGTGTAAGGGAACCGAGGAATGAAAACCTCCGAGCACCTTTAATAACACTATTTTGATCCAGAATAGTATTTTGATTGCTATCTAGCCTACGATCCCAAGAAGTATCCAAGATGAACCTAGTACAATTCAAAATAACTTAATTATAATTTAACACCCCCCCCCCCCCCTCTTCTCAGGTCATTTCTCTTTAGGATCAAATATTTTAATAAGCTTCACGTAATTTAGCAAAGCCCCTCCATCCAATTTGCCATACGAAATTGTTTCCTTGATATAAACTGATGAACAAAAATTTTGCACTTCAATTTTATATATATTACCAGGTCATGAAACTGATGAACCAGCACCTCTCTCCCCTAGCACGAAGTGCCCTCACCCGGCATGGGGGGCGCAGGCCCTGGCCCGGGGTCCACAAGTCCGCAGGCCCCCTTCTTCTTAGACGGGCTTCTTGCCCGCTTTAGTGGGCCTGGCCTGTAGCTGCTTTCCCGAGCCTGACCCAGCTCCACGGTTTCTATCTAATATAGTGGTTTCAGAGTGATAGTCAAACCAAAAATAGATTAAGCATTTAAGATTCTTTCTAAATGATAAATTAACTAGAATGCAAAAAAAATGGAAGAGGATTAATGTGAACTCACATAGTAATTGTATGTATATCCATCTGAACCTTTAGTATAGTCAGCCACAGCAATCATTGGAGCATTCACACAACATCCCTGTGGTAGATAATAACTGCTATAAGAATGCGTTGAATTGAGTGAGTACCAAAACTAAAAACAATAATTAATGAGATATGGTCCTTTCACTTTCAAGTTTGCATTTCTCATGAATGAACCAAATTGACCAATTGCCATCCAACAGGTTTTATGGTGCAAGTTACATGTGAAAGAACTCCACCACAACCATAACAAATTGCAATCAAGCATCATTAAATCTATTCATATAAACATCAACAAGTTCATAATAAAAATTAAATTGACAACACTGCTGGCTGAGAAAACACATACCATGCACTCTATCTCCCCAACAGAAAACATGCCATCGTTTGTCACTTCTGCAAATAAAATGCAGCTAATTAGTTTACAGATGCATAAGCTTCAATACGCAAACTTCAAGCTATACCTGCCCTTCCCATACAACAAAATAACATTGTGCATGCACAATGAGGGGCAGAAGTGTGGGGTCCATGAAAATACACACCATTGCGCTTTACTTCCAGGTGTTTTAGCAAGGCCTCTTCAACATCACGTGATCCGTGTATCATACAAGGTGTTGTTCCACAAACCAAAAGGTGATATTTACCAACCTGCACAACATCAACAAGTTACTAAGGCGTAGGTCATGCATCTAAATACTAAATATTTGCATGACTGCATCTTTATGCATGGAAGTGTTATTATATACTGACAGCAATATTGGACAACTATGAAGCAGAAGAAAACATTAAATTGACATATTCACCTTAGTCCTATTGAACATTGAATAAAATGTGGCAACTTCATATACACGGATAGGAGCAACTTCAATGATCTTAGCTACCTGAAACACCAGAACATGAGATTAATAAATGCAAAACTTTTGATAAAGGATTATCAGCGCCTAACAACAGAAGAGAGAAATGAAAAAAAAGAACAAAAGTCAGATTTTGCATAGTTGTTTTAGCTGATTGGCAATAGTCAAGCTTCCAGCCATGTGAAACATAAATATAACAGAGGTTCAGCAAAACTATCACTGCATACAAGCACCACCACTACTGTTGCTCTAATTAGATGACGTTCTCACTAAAAAATGTGTCTATTGAAATTTGGAATATTCTGCCTAGGTTGTTGCACTGATGCTGATGCATCATTCCCATTCCAACACAAGCTTAAACAACTGACGTCATCCCACTCCCCCTGCCCCAAAAAAGAGTTTAAGGAACAGGAAAACAAAAAAAAAGAAGAAAATCCCCTTTTCCAATCAGGCATCTACTATCACCATCATATTTTATACAAAACAATCTTAATCAAGAAGGGTTGTGTTTTTGACTTCCTTGATTGTCTGAGTATTATATCATATTATTAGTTTTAGCGGCCTTATCAGCTTCTTCTCACCACATCTGATGTGAGTAATTACAGATTACTTATCTTCTTGGTAATGGCATCAAAAATCATTTAGTTTTAGTGGTATGAGTGCTTCAATTCACTCTGCAGAAGCCGTTTCCCATTTCAATGTACATGGAAAAAAAATATAAAGGGCGCAGAGGAAGAGATAACAAAATCGACTAAATTATAGAATGGAAGAAACGAATGCCCCCTGACCTCCCTTCCATGCACCACAATAAACCTATAAATGCATGTTGATAATAAAGATAATCTTCTAGTACTTTGCCAAGTCTATTGCATCAGATGATTCATTCTAAATGAGTCCAGATAACTGTAACATGATAAATACCTAGAGAATAAACAGATCTTCCATTCAAAGATGACATATATTGCATCTAAGTAACTTCATCGGCCAGGAAAAAAAAACATAATTAACCATCTATCTTAAACATACTGCATTCATTGAAGCAACTGGTAACCATCCACCATGCTGTTGCTGTCCAAGATCCAGTAGTGGGATAACAGCAGATTGCTTGTAGTTGGAAGGGTAGTGGGATAGTATCTCCTTGACCTGAAGATATGCATGCAGATGATCATTAACTTTCTGCCCATCTACATAAAGAGGCAACACAAAAATGGAATAGGGAAATCACAGTCATAGAGCCCTATACTAGTCAATGAACTAAAAATTACTGAATCAGTTATGCAACTGTCCAGACAACGGTAATGTAAGAAGACTTCAAGGCTATTTTTATGTATTTGAGGTATTGGTTGTCGTTGTAAAGAGTAAATGAGAAGTCTCCAATCTGCTGTCCAACTAATGTAACAACTCCTGTTATTTTACGATGTGGCATTGCTGGAAATAGTACAGACATAAAGCTTCCAATTTGCCATTGAATCAACAGTGATGTAACATGAGAATGGAGAGTTGATCTTTTGAACAGCATTTCAACAGTATACTTCAGCATATAGCATTCTGTTTGCTTGATTTCACAATATTTATGAAGGATGGCATACGATCTATCTTTTTTGTTTTCCCCCCCTGAGATTCTAAATATGATGAAGGATGATGAGATTGAGATTTTTAAATGACTCTTAACAGTCGAAATGTTCCTTTCAAAGGTAGCAGCATATTGACTATAACTTTATTGATGAAAATTAGGGCAGCATAACAAGGATGGAGATCCAGACTTACAAAAACAAATCAAAAAAATCTTCTAATGAAGTAGGCAAAGGGGCAATAGTTGCAAGTTGCAACACTACAACTCAACATGAGAGACGAATGCACCACACACAAATGAAAATGTGGTTACATTATAGTGAATCCAGAAACCAAATACCACTGCAACCCACCCTAAAGAAACAATAAAGGCCAGAAGTGGCCCAAATACTGCAACCTCATGTTAGCCATGAAGTGTTTCCTCAATGCAGCTCCAATGTCATCTTCTCTAGATATTACATGAAGTTCAAAGTTCTCTTGTTCCCTTCTAGCTAAGTCTTAACAATAAGAGAACTTCACAGCATTATTTGTGAATACATTCTGTCAAGAGCTCCTTGTGTTGGACACATTTTACATTCATTGCATTCTCAAGTATAGTTTACCTCATAGTGTGATATTCTTAACATGCTGGTTTGCACCTTATTTGAACATGATTTTGTATGTTGGGCGCCATAATGAGATATTGTCTGCATGAACCTTCTATCTTTTTATAAGGATACAAGAACTTACAATTATGTACAAGAGATTTGTGAGAATTTTATAACTTGCTTATCAGTGATAAGTCTCTAATTATTGCTCCAATCATTGGATGTCATCATGCTCATATTGTCACCGGGCTTCATTCTTGAAGCATAACCAATATAGGTAATCTAAGCAATATGTCAAAAAATGAGGGCATTCAACAGATTCAGGGTGAGTTTGGACCCTCGGGGATACATTATATGGTCTTAGAGGTTTGAGCCCATCTTGTCCAGGAAGTGAATAGTGTCATTTTACAAAACTTCTACTGCATGATAAATTTAGCAAGTTTTGACCCCTTAAATATTGTTAGTCTTTGTTAGCTTTGATGTCACTCTCCGTTGTACCACTTATTTTTCTTTTCTTTAAGAAATTAATGGAGCTTTGTGCTCTCCTCCCCATCACTGACCTACTGACCATTCAAAGCTGGTAAATGAGTCAGTCATTTTCCAAAACTTCTACTTCAAGATCAATTTGGCAAGTTTTAACCCCTTAAATAATGTTACTCTCAGTTTGGGGATCACTCGCTCCTATACCACCTCCTTTTCTTTTCTTTTAGAAATTAATGGAGCTTGATGCTCTCCTCTCCATCACTAACTAGTGACGTTCAAAAGCTGATGCATGATTTCGTCTAGCATTTCCAACCACATTTGTCACCCTTTGACTCCCTAAACTATCAACATTACTTTAACCACTTCTACTTTGCACCTTCTATTCCACTTTTCCCCCATTCTTCTTTCTTCCTACTCTTCTTTTTCACTAAATTTTCCTCTCTTTGCATATTTGTTCTCAGATTTGATTGTGCATTGGAGTCGCCAACATCTTGGCTTGGCTTTGGCGGTTCCCAAGAAGGGTCACGCTTAAAGAACTATCGCCAACACAGTTTACAGTCGCATTGGAACAAACATAAATCACAATAAGATTCATCTAACCAAAACCTTAGATTTCAAAAGTAGGTCCCCAGTTTTTTTCCCCCTCTTTAGATATGAGTTCCAACCACCCAATAGGTGCCCATTCATGTTGTAAAGGTAGAAACGAGATTTAGGCATTAATCAATGGTCCAGATCAATTTATGTTTGTTTTATTTAGTACTCAGATCTCAAATAAATCCAGGAAACACATCAAATGTCCAAAATTCTCACAATTAGTGTAAGGGAATAAAAACAAAAATTAACAAATAAAAACGAAACCACATACCCTTTCCATATTGGCTTTCGTGAATTCATGTCAGAAATGTTATCCGGAGAATCAATGTGCTGAGAAATGATAAAAATAAACACAAAAAGTTCAACACAAAAAAAAAAAAAAAAAACCCACAAAAGTTGGTAACTTCAAGCCAAATCTGATAATATCAACAATGAGGGAGCCAAAATCTATCAAGAACTCACGTGGTTCAAGGCGGTCAAGAAGGATCTGGAGGCGAAGGAGGGGAGACGACCTGGAATAGAATCCAGTGAGAGAGAAGTCGCACAGAACAACGAATAGACTGAAATCGAAGCATATAGTTGGATTGCAAGGGGAACGGAGGAGAAAACCCTACCGGAGGAGCGTGCAGAGCTCGCCGAATCTTGAGGAGGCGCTGGGCCGCGAGGCGGGCCGCCGGCGAGAACATCGTGGAAGATGGCCAGGAGAGGGTGACGGAGGGAGGAGTGATCCGAGAAATATAAATCTTCGGGTCGAGATACCACAAAAAATACCAATTATAAGTCGCCACGTCGCAGAAATTTTACAAAACTACATGTGGGGCCCGCGTATATGTTCCAGCTCCTTTCCCATTAATACCCCACGCGTTCATTTCGAACCCAGGCTCGCTCTCCGCTCCTCCGCCGGGGACTTGAGAGGGCTTCTTCTCTCGCCATCTGATTCGATTCTTCTTGAAGGTAAGAGACTCTAATAGCTTCGGCGCTTTTCCCAGATTGCTAGAGGAGAGAAATCCGGCAATAGAAAGAACCCTTCCAATCTTGTATATGGGAAACCCTTAAAACCCTAATAAAACTTCCTCCTTTGTTTCGTCCAATCTTTTATATTGGACGGAGTCACGGAGGGACGTTTTGATTTCTATTTTGATGCTAAAAAAATGATTTTTCTTGAAAAAAGTAGACGGCGGAGAGCTGGGTTTTTGTGATTTTTCTTAAGAATTAATGGAATGAGAGAATTGCTCTTTGTTCTTCTATAATGGCTTATTGTGTCTGTTTGCTATGAAATGGTTGTGAGGTTTTGATACTCAGTATTATATTAAGAAAACAAATGAACCGTTCCTTTTTGAATCTTAATTTGCCGTATATTTCGTGGCATCTTGCTATTGTTTTGGATATTATTGTGGTAGCATCAAATTTTCGCTTCTTCTAATTGTAAGATTGTGCATGTTGCTGATAATGAGGTTGTAAAATCTATTACTAGATGAAAGGAAATTACTAATTCTACTTTTTCCCGTTTTGGCTACTTTTTATATGTTCAGTTTTAAGTATTGCAAAATTAATTTTTTTATGTGAATATTGCTGTTATCTGGTTGGTGTAAAAACAAAATTAAATTTTTTTGTGTCACCCTTGGTGTTTTGGATGCCTGAAGCGATAAAAAATAGAGCTACAGGGTACAATATTTTGTTTTCTTTCTTCCTTCGTTGTTATAAATATCTCATCATGGTAAGTAATCCTGTGATTAATTTCTAATAACATCTAGAACATGCCTAATCCAATTGTAGCTAAAACTAAGCAAAATTTTAGTGCTTGTTGTTTGACTCATGGGACATGTTGTTGAATCTGAGGGTTGAATTCAAATCTCCAGGTACAGGGCAGGGATATTATAATTTTGTAGGATTTCAGGTGATTGTGGGGCACATGTTTCTTAGGTTTTGTGCTTGAGCCCTAGTTAATTATGCTCATTATGAAAGAGTGACCTCCGATCAAGCCGGCTGGAAATCAATAACCCGTCCAATAATATTAGATATAATATAAAGCTTGCATTAATTTATAAAGGCATAACCTTTTTAAAAAGGTATGATTTGTAGCGTAAGGGTGTTAAGGTGATTAAATAAGTTAGCATATTACTGCTATCCAATATGGAATACCTATAGTATTCGATAGGATGATATGATTATATGGCCTTGGTATACGAAGCCGTTATATAGGATATGATTAAGATCCCTAGATAATTAGGGTATCATGATAAGATGAGTACAAGATATTACAAGTATGCATGCACATTTTTTATGGGGTGGATTAGGAGTGTTTAGGTATGAACTTGATTATGCATAAGGTTGCATTTCCAAAAAAAAATATTATGCATAGGGTTAGCATCTCATACTTGAACCTTTAACCACTTGTGGTATTTATAGAACAATATTTTTGGGGTTAATACAAAATTGTAGGATGTTATATTTGAGGTTCGGGCTTGAACTTTCAATCCTAAAAGTGGTCACCTCTAATATTTAGGACATTCACATGGCTAACATGCGATACTCATATGTTGAGAAGACCTGACATGGGTTTAGGCTCATACTCGGAAGAAAAAGAAAAAAAAAACTTAATTGGGAACAATTCATGATCAGTATGTATGATAACATAAGCCAGGTTGTGTTTGATTGAATCATTTGGTGAGCCCTTAACCCAATAAAAATTAAATAAACTCACATCAGACCTAGGATCATGCTTGAACCTGACTCTTCTGAGTTTAGGTCAATTAATTAAAAATCAAATATGAGTAATATTTGGGTTTTTTCAGATTAATCCATGAAATCTTTCATATTTGCAGGCTAAGTCCTGTCTTTTTCATATTTTTGTAAAAATCCTTATAAAGTTTTTTTAAACAATAGTCCTTCCACTAATTTTCATTAACTGAATCCTACTTAATAGTGATCGAGTTTGTGAAAGGATAAAAATGCCCTTGGCTTAACAGCGAAAGAGGCTTGGGACTCGGCCTCTGCTCGCTCACTTCATCCTCTTCTTTTCTTCACCTTCTTCTCGCTTAAGAACTGATCATTTGGGGACGAACAGTGGAGGGGCACATGTTAAAGGGTTGGTTAAGAGAGAGAGTGAGAGACAAATTGTCCAGAAAATTAGCGCCAATAGGAGGATATAAGCTAAATATTCCAATACCATCTAGTTAACCTTAGGGATGTATAAGAAATAAGTTATAAGATTTCAGGGATCAAAAATACAAATACAGAGAAGATATGGATTAATACTCAAATATAAAATATTAGGCTCTCACCTTGAACCTTGTCTATTGGAATTTGAGTCCATCATAATTCCCATTATGAATTTATCATGGTCAGGAGTTGTTTCAGGAAACTGTCTGATCAGCCATTTTGAGTGAAGTTTTGAGTTATTTTAACCAAAATCCTATCTGCTCAACTTGGGACCTATCTATGGATTTGACCCCACTTCTTCTTGAACCGGGTTAAATCCAGCCATAAAGTCAACTCAAATATGTTCGGGATTGGGATTTGCATAAAAATCCACCTGATTATCCATGAGTTCATATTAAAGCCTTGCTGGTATGAGTTTAGGTTGGCCAAAACAGTAGTGGCTTCTTATACCTGATTTAGTCATCTGAAATCGAGGTTTTTATATGAAACCTTGTGTTACCTAGGCACCCATGTTCGGCCCCAAAAATCCTTGTTGGACATGTATCTGAGTTAGATACGTATCAGACAGTTGTATACATATAAAGTTCTGTGGTTGCCACTTTTGAAGATTGGTGGCGAGTTGAACTCTTCCAACAATGAGTTTGACTTTCCATTTTCATGTTAGAAGTGACTATTTTTCCTTTTCAATATAATAACTTTGAAATTACTATTTTTCTTATATTCTTAAATTAATTAGGAGGTTTGAATGAGAAATATTATATTGAAAGGTATTAACAAACAATATCTTTTTAATATTTTCTTTTAATATTTAAACAAAGAATAATAAATATGTGTATATATGTAATAATTTGGTTAAAATTATAATCTATCTTGCATATAATTGTAGCTCTTTTTCCCTGCTTGCCAAATCAGACACTTGGATATGCATCCAAATCTGATTCTCGTATCTATGGTAATGCAACACTGGTGAAACCATCTCATTCAATTAGTGGCCAAGCTTGATTTAGATCTTAATCAGGTTCAGGTGTGGTCTCAAGTCAAGTTTGAATAATATCTGATCACATGACCAACTTGGATCTGCTTTAGTTCAATTTCAGGCTTTGAACCATCTTTAACTTGGCGAGATCATGTTCCATCATTTTCCAAAATTTACAAGATTGCCATTGGCAGTTATCTTCAACCTCCAGTTGATTCTTCCTCGAGCTTTTCTTCTTTTTATTTTATTAGAGCCAGATGCCTAGACTGGAACAAAGAGCCAGGGTGAATTATTGTCATGTTTGAACCAGTATATGGCTGTGTCTGTTTTAAGCATGAGTTTGATTTTATGGGATCAAATATATGGGGCCTCATTAGAAATCGCATTATTTCAAATTTTCAATCTTGAAACCTGCTAGCCGGATCATATCTTAGATGAAACAATGAATTTACCTGAAACAGCTTGTCCTTGAATCATGAGGCTCCTTTCTTGGAACCTCTATGATAGAATGGATTTGTAAGAGAAAGGTCTCTTGAAACAAAGGTTGCATGCAACCTATGAAAAATGATGGGGTACCCCCATCTTATTTCTCTGCAGTGAGAGGGAAAAATTTGATTGAGCATAGGACTGTGGAGATATGCTGGCTGTGGAAGCAAGGGATATGACTAGGAACCTGCAGATTCCAGGCTCGATCAGAAGCATAGAAGTCTTCCTCTTTTTAGATTCAAACTTAGCGGCACCTCAAGGTCGCAGTCAAGATTTCTCCTTGAGACCTGAAATCAGCAGCACATTGATGTCAAAATTATATCTCTTTCGGCTTCACATGTCCCAGCAAACTCAACCATTGTAGCATCTGAGCATTGAACAAGGCAGCACTCCAACTTCAAGCTTAGGATCCTTGCGATGGAAGTGTTACAGCCTAGAGGAAAGTTTGATGAATCTCCCAAGCAAGGAATACTGAATCGGCCCGTATCGGCCGGTTCAGCCTATGCCGAACCGGTCCGGTCTCTGACGGGTTCGGTTCGGTGGTGGAAAACAGTTTTGGCCCCTATGGAGCCGAAACCAAGTGGTACTGGTCCGGAACTGACTGGTACTCGAGGCATACCGGACGGAACCGACTAGGAATTGGTGCGAACTGCACCGGTTCTTTTTTTTTTTTTTTGCCACAGTGCATCCGCGTTGTGGTCTGATTTGACCAAAGTGCGGACACGCTGTGGTCAAATCAGCCACAACGTGGACGCGCTGTGGCAAACCAAGATACTGGTTTAGTACCGGTTTGATTCAGTCCGAGTCGGTCCAGTAGCCGACCGGTACCGGTTCGGCATACCTTGCTCCCAAGACGCCAAGCGCTTCGGGTGCTCTTTCTGATTGCAAGATCAGTCTCTGGATGTTGAGGAAAAGCAGATGCTTACACCATGAGGGAACCTCAGAGAAGATCCAACACTTAAAGGAATCGAGGAAGAAGTCTCTCTTGATCATAGCAGCAACTGGGCGTCGAGCAAGGTAACACTCCAACATCGATGGAGAAGAAAGATCTCTCCCTCTCCTTGTTCATGGCAGCCTCTCTTTGTTTATAGTAGAACATAACATGTTGGGACACTGCATTGAAGTTTCAGACTTGATGATCCCACATAATGAGTTGGTTCTTACAAGGAGAATATTCACCTCATGTGTGGTGTCTCAAGAATGAAGTGAGTTGGCTTGAAAAAGGTCACATTTCTATGTGGACATCCTAAGATTGCACGTGCTATCTACTGGAGAGTTGCAAGATTAGTGGATTCTGGGTGTTCATGCAACCTCGAATCTCCTTAGATAACGTGATCACATTAGCAGAATCCAGATCCCTTTGAAAAGGTCCTCTTATTCTCTCCTTTTGTAGGGGGACTGAAGACTGGATTGGTGACGTGAGTCTCATGAACCCATGAAGAGGTGACATTTGATTTGTGGATAATTATACTGATTTTGAATCCGGTGGAGCTGGCCTTTTCTAATGAAAAGAGAGTGGGAACATGCAGGATTCTCTATCTTAATTTCTAATTAAAGAAGGAAACATGTGACTCCAACTAAGCCTGTTCCCATAAGGCACAAATAATCTCCTATTATAGAATCACATTCAGATTTGGTGTAGGCTCTCCTTATGTGACAGAACATTGGACGCCCGGTTGTTCATATGCTTACAAACCTTGGTCACCCTCTTCCATTGTGTTACCCCACATTCATGCTCATGATTGGGTCTTATCTGATTGAGTCTAACATTCCATGCATGGCTTGGCTTTAACTTTGAAAATGGATCAAATTTGAGTCAAACTCCGATAATGATCTCTAGAAGAGTTCATTAGTGAAAATGCATCACCAGCACTTGCCCTACGTATTTATTTTAAATTTTAGTTATCTGTGATTGTGTATTACAGACCAGAAACATGACTTACTTACCCTTCCTGTCATTTTATAGCCTGCTAATTTTGAAAATACCCTAGACCATCCCTCTAGGAAAACCAAATGGAATGATGAGTTAAAAATTCTAAAATGTATTATCACATTCCTTTGTTGACTGGATCTTCTGAAGTTCGGTATAACCCCAGTACATTCATCATTCTTCAAGATTGTCTATCTTGAAAAATCTTTTTTTTCTTTCTTTTTTAAATTCATTGATCTATTTTTGTGTATCTGGCAGTTGTCTTAATTCAGATCATCCAGAGCGCCATGGGAACTGAAGACTCTAAAGACCTACTGAAAAACATGGATTGGAAAACAGTGGGTGGTGCTGTCCCTGGTCAACCAAGTGTGTCGGTCACAAAAAAGCGGCTTCCGAAGAAAATAAGACAAGTCCCTGACTACTATTTTCTTCCTCGGCGATCATTACCCTCTGCTATTGCCGTCTATGGCGCTCTCTGTGCAGCTGGAGTTGGTGCTGGGATGCTAGTGGAGGTTTGGATAAACAAAAAGATTAAAGGTGCAATCTTATTGCTTTTAAGCTCCAATAAATATTTAATTATTCATATTAGGTGAAGCAACTCATCTCGAATGGCCTGCACAGGCATCATCAGCCACTGGTTGTGAGCCATTAGTTCATATGGTAAACCCTTCTGTCTATGGTATGCCGTACTGGTCCAAATTAGACAATAAAGGGCATACCGTACCGTCCCAATTCGGTACCAGTACTCGGTACAGATGGCGTATCGAGCCAAAAACTCTTCATATCATACCGTACTAACATTGTGCTAGTGTGGCACCGGTATGAGGTCCAGTACTGAGACGGCGAACTTTGATTCTGTCGATGGACCAGTTGGAAATGTATTGAATATATGCTTAATCACCATAATTAGACTTCTGGCTTACTCCCAATTGGTATATTAGTGTTTGGTGGTTGTCCATGGATAGGTTGCCTGCAGATGGTGGTGGGAGAGTGGAAGTTTATGGGTTACCATGAAAGATTATTGTTCTAGTCACTTACCTCTATCAGCATGTTTGTTGATGCATGTGGCATTTATAAGAAAAAAGCATATTGACAGATAGCTAAGTAGGCAGAGATATCTCTCAGTTTCAGATCGTTTTTTGTCCTGGTATTTTTGCATATTTTGAGGCAAACTATATTGAAATGCAGAGGATGGCGGCGTTGTCTGGGAGATGAACTGAAAGGGCTGAGCATATTTACGGGTGACAGTAGGAGGTGCTCTAAAGTTTTCTAGCATACTCAGACGCAAAGATGCTTTATTAGCTTGAAATGGATTATCTCTAACTGTATACTGTAATGATGGCCAAGATGTTTCCATTTATTTCGTTCCACAGGCATTATGCGGTGTAATGTTTCTTTTTTATCCCTAGTTTTTTAAGTCTTCACTGGATTCTTCATTCCTGGAAATCAAGTAATTTATTACAGTTATACATGTTGCCTCAGCAATTTTGACACTGATTTGGAAGCTTGTGACTTTAAGGTATGGATATAAACGACACATGTTTAGCATTCTGGAAACAGTGAACGAGAAAATGATTTAAAAAGGTTGATAACGGCCGATTTAAACCAGTAACTTGTGGGGTGTTCTATGTATGCATTCTGTGTGGATGAACCTACGGCCTGCTTAGAGAGCTATCATGCTGTCGAAAGGTAGCAGCTATCATTTTGGGTGCATTAAACATGTGGTGAGATAAAAAGCATGATATGTATGTGGTGTGTATATAAATTGGATCCACTTCTGTCATAGCATCTGTAAATTTTTTGATGGTCTTCTCAGAATTTGTGGTGGAACTCGGCATTGAACAATGATCCTATTTTTGCATGAGATGGTGCCATTGGAAGTGTTCGTAGGTTTTGGATCTTGTACTGTTGGCCAGTCAAGCTTTGCTGCCAAAGCAAGCCTATCAAAAACCATGGTTGTTACCTGAATAAAAATAGGCTTTATCAAAGTTTCCCTCCAGTGTGCAGTTAAATGTTTTTTGGAGATGAGACTGTATCGTAGAGATCTACCATTATTTATAACATTTTTTGATGGGTGATAGTATTAGCATCCAATCATTCAGGTTCAGCACATGCAATGCCATCTCATTTTCTAATCTAATACATTTGTTTTTGCCAACTATTTTAGTATTGGCCGTGGTAAGCAGATATACTTTCATAAAAGATCTAAGGGCCAAGTTTACGGAATTTGATGGAGCTCAATTGGATGTGCAGACATTTTACTTGGCTTATTATTTTTTAAGTTGAACTATCCTTGAGGTAAACTTTAAAAGTATTTATATTAGATTTTATTGCCACTTCCATAATTGATCGCATATGAAACATTTGATAAGCAATACATGAGACCTGCAATAATCAATGCATTTATTGTCTAGCAACATGGAGTAAGTTCAACAATTCTTAGTTCTTATTATCCATTATAACATTTTTAACTGTTTCTCTGCAGTGTGCAGTTAAATATGTTCTGAAATTTCATTAATGGTCAATGTAATTGCATTTATTCTAAAAGAGAAAAGAATCCATCCTTAGGCCTCATAAACTTGCCCAAACAATTAATCAAGAAAGGTTTCCATCAAACTTTGAGTTTGGTTAAACAGAATTCATCAAGAAAGGTTTCTAGCAGCCCTAGAATTTAGTAATATCATGGAAATTTTGAGTTTAGTTAGGTCTAGTTCTACTATGGATAAGTTTTTTTTTTTTTTTTTTTTTTTTTTTGGTACAGTGGCTGCTCACCCTATCCAGGTGTAGGTGCAACCAGCAGAGTCAAGAGCTACAAAATGGCATAACTGTGGAGGAGGGGTCTCCTGATGCGTCCAGAGGACCTCCTCGGTATGCTGCGTTGCTTAGGAAGCGACCCAGTCGGCGGCTCTATTCGCTTCTTATACACATGTACGGCCTGAAACTCTCTGCAATCTTGCACCATCCGTCGAATATCGTCAATAAGAGGGTGTCTGTCCGTCCTACTCTCCTCCTCTCGTATCCAATCGATCACCGTAAAATCTTTCTCAAGGATGATGCGCTCTGTCCCTAATCTCCTCCTGGCATAAGAAATACTTTTTCATGTTGCTCTGAGCTCCGTTTCTAAAGCTGTTAAATCATAAATGCATCACCCATCTGCAACTATAATCTATGAGTCATGACTTCTTATCACAAAATCCAAGTTCAATAAAGAGATTTTTCTTTTGAACTCCAGACACCCAAGTTGGTTGGCTGCTGAAAGAATGCTGATTGCTGGTAATTTGGGAAAGAGGCCTCGGCCATGACCAAGTTCTTTAAAATGTGCATACATGGCCTGGTTCGGTGTTGTCTTGTCAAGGATCAGAACTGATGCTAGGAAAAAGTGGTCAGGAATATTTGGTTGCGTTTGTCATTAGTCATACCAAGTAATAGTAAACTTAAAAACGGTGTTGATTTATTCAGATGTAAATATGTTTATGGATCTTTTATACAACATTCTTGTTATAATGTATTGCCACAACTTTTGCCTATCTTTTTTTATCAAAAATAGAAGAAAGGCTTGAGGAAAGGAAACATGGACCCATCTAGTCCCAAACCAAGTTTTTAATAATTCCATTACTTTGTCATAGCATATCCCTGCTTTATTGATCACTGTGATTATTGTAACCAATTGTATAAGGTTAAAATGAAAATAATCATGATAGTTGCTCTTGTCCATCTTAACAACCTTGCTTTAATCCTACGATAACGTCTTCTTCAGTCTCTCCTTTTTTATGACTAACTGATCCTAAGTATTGAAAATAATTATTTTTAGGATCTTCAGGATCCTCAATTTTTTACTCTGCTTTCATATCTAATTTTAATAAAATTACAAGTAGAGATAAACATGAAGTAAAAAATTGAGGATCGCGAAGTTTCTAAAAGTAATCAATTTTGGTATTTAAGATCAATTATTCATAAACAATAGAAATTTGAGGAGGATGTTATCTATAGAATTAAAATATGCTAGTTACAATTGAGAAATGCAATTGGGTTTCTATGTGATTCTAAGATATGGGTGAAATTGAAGAAAAAATTTTATAGTATAACCATACAACCAGCTATACTTTATGATATCAAATATTGGGCAATTAGAAAACAATGTGGGCAAAAGATAAGCGTGATTGAAATGAGAATGTTGAAATAGATATACGGTAATAAAGAAAAAGGTAAAATAGGAAATACATGCATTCATAAAAAAGATGGAGGTAGCATAAATTGAGAAGAAGTTGAGAGAATGATAACTTAGATGTTTTATATATATAATGAATACCAAGAGACGCATCAATATGAATAAGTAATTTGATATAAGTAGAAAGAAAGAATGTAGAGATAGACTAAAAATCACATAGAAGAAAGTAGTAAGGAATGACCTGATATTACTATATTTTTTAGAAAATATAGCTTTAAACTGAGTGGAATAGAGGAAAATTATCCATGTAGCCGGCTCCAACTTGTTTGAAATCAAGATTTAGTTAAGTTGAGTTAAGTTGCATTTATCATTGATGTTTTTTGGTGAGCAAAAGAGATTACCCCTAAAACAACTCACATCAAACTTTGCAAGTCAACACCATATGCATCAACAAGCTTTAACACTAATATTAGGTGGCCAATTGGGTGCAAACCATTAGGCAGTGTTGAAGAACAAACCATCCCAGCTTTACCACCTTGATTACGCTTCCGGCACGTACGGGAGTGGCTTTACACTGTAAGACTACAGAGACAATATCAAATAAGCATGGAGGAATATGAGAGTTGGAGCTGCCAATAGTGTTTGCAACTTATATGATATTTCTTATTATGTATGAGGGCAATTTCCTGTTGCTCTCTCTATGTCCATACAATAATTAGCCTCTCATTGATGATCGAGTGAAAGAATATTTTTTTATTATTATTAATCAAACAAGTTTTGCTTTAAATTAATAATCAAATTGAAATTTAGAAATCAATATATTTAGCAAGCAATGCAAATGCTAAGCACAAGCATTTGTGTCCCCTTAATTAATATTATTACCCTGCACATGCTATGTGAGAGAGGTGGCATATCCATGGTGGATATCTGTTGGATATCTCACATAGGGGTGGCAATCTAGTTGGGTTAAACTAGATATAGGTCGAGTAGGATACATGAGAGATCAAAAAAAATCTGTTACCTGTTTACTAAAATGCTCAAACATTCATACCCAAAGCTAGCCATTTTATTGAACAAGAGACCTAATCTGACCTCGTGTGGACATTTCCACTTTATAAAGTATAGCCTATATAATGTGTATGTATGCGAAAATTGTTATGGACGGCTTAAATTTTGTTAAAAACAAATTGCATGTGAGGTTTTATTTTTTATGTAGAGGCAAATCATGAGTGGGAAATTATAAGGAGTTTTGTAATTTATTCTAGATTTCATTAAAAATAAATCACAGGGATTTCTTTTCATGTAGAGCAACACATATGGTGGGGAAAAAAAAATAAAATATCTTGTAATTTGTTGTGCCCAGTTACTATTTTGTTTGGAAAGGACCTGCACGTATGCACACACATGTGTACGGTGGTGGTGAAGTGCGTGCATGTGTGTAAGCACATATGCATGCATGCAGGTATATATTTATCTATTTTAGTGATCAAGATATCTAGACATATGTTTTTATTGTTAGGAAAAATTTAAATGCGCACGCGGCCCGAAATTTGGCCGCGTGCGCGTTTAAGAGGGAAAGCAAAAAGGTAACGCCCAGCGGGCGTTACGCGTTTGGTTTCGGAAACAACCGAGGATTTTCAAAGAAGGAATTAAATGCGCACGCGGCCGGTGTCGGGCCGCGTGCGCGTTTGAGAAATAAAACGGGCATGCCCGTTTGAATTGGAAACGCCCAACGGGCGTTTTTGGTTTAAATGGGAACATGCCAGCGGACAGGCGCACGTTGCCCACGTTCGCGTGAAGAGCGCGGACGCGTCCGCGGAAGGCGCGGACGCGTCCGCCAAAAAGACCATTTTGCCCCTGCGTAAAACCCCTATATATACCTCCTATTTCATCTCTTTTGATACACGAAAAATTTCAGAAAAATAGTGGAAAAATTCTGAAAAAATTCTTCTCCCTCTTAGCCACTTCCAAATTTTATTTTACATTTTTTATTCAGTTTATTTAGTTCTTTTCATTCCGTTCTTTGCTGGATCTGCAAGTCCGATCGGGTTCGCTTTGACTTCTTCCGAGACGTGCCGAAGAAAAGGTTGTAGGGTCGTCGTATCTCCGAGAAGGATTGCCGGGTGACCCGTACGTGGGGGCAAATACTTCTTTGGGACAGCGTCTACGCGCTTCGACCTGCTTTCAATCAGGCTACTTTCTTCTACCTTTATTTTTAATTTAATATTAGTAGATTGGTAGGATTTGAAATTCTATGATATAAACTTATTAAATGCATAGATTTACTTTGTGCTAGAATAGATTTATTTTGTATTAAAATAGAATTATTTGAATGCCAAATGATATGCATGTATATTATTTCCTTTAAGATTTTTTTTTATTAATTGAATTTATAGATTTATTTATTTAGTTAGGAGATATATTGCTAACAATCCAAAGAAGTATTTGTTTTTTGTTAGTAATATATAATTAATTAAATTCTTTATTACAATTATGGCATGTTAGATTTTAATTGCAATAATTGTTTTTGCTAGCACATCATTAATAATAAATTATTCTAAAGAGTTAATAATTTGGTTAACCTCCAAGAGGTTTATTATACCTCCATTTGGACTCCTCAAGGAGTAATTTCCAGATCCCATTCAAACGAGAAATTCGGAAATTGGTTGATATATAATAATTAATCTATTGAATTGACTTATTAGATCTTAATCAATTATTCTAATAAAGAAATAAATCTTTTAATTCATCGAATTGACATCTTAATTACAATAATTGATTTGCTACAAAATTAGTAATTAATTATTCTAATAAGAAAATAAATCAATTCTACTATATATAATTTATTGAATTGATAAATTAGATTTCAATTACAATAATTGTTTTACTAGAATTAAATTTAGTAATCAATTGTTACTAATTCGGAAAGGTCAAACAAAAAAAAAAATTCAAAAATTAGTTAATTCGTTTAAATTTGCATTTAGGTTATTTTAAATATTGAATTTGTGTGATTTCTAGTGATTATATCCACTAACTAATAGTGTCTAAGAAAAGCTTGTCAAAAAGGCATACGTGCCTAAGAAAGGCTGGTACTTAAGTGAGCCTAGTGCTCCACCACCGATCTGGAGCTGATCTGGCTATTAGTTTTTAGATATATCAATTAGACATCCAAAGTTCAATATAAATATTAGTGCAATCTTTTGACATAGATTTTTTGCCTTCAATCAGGTTTCTGTCACTATTCTGTAACCCTGATCCTATGGCCTCAAACACTAGTGACCATCTTAGTGCCAAACCTGAAAAATTTGATGGCCATAACTTTAGGAGGTGGCAGAACCAAATGCGGTTCTGGCTCACCACATTAGGGTTAATCTCAGCCATAGGTGAAAGTACGACCGAAGTTGATAACGGATCCAACCCAACTACCTCTTCCAACACTGAACATTCTGCCTCCACTAGCACACCCTCTAGGACACCTGATGAGATAGATTATCATTGTATCCATAGAATCCTAGGTGCTCTTTCTGAGAGGCTGTATGATATCTATTACACAGCCAAGAGTGCCAAAGAACTCTGGGACACCCTAGATAGCAAATATGGTCTTGATGATGCTGGGGTAAAGAGGTTCAAGGCCTCCGATTTCAATAAGTTTAGGATGGTGGACTCAAAGCCTATGAATGACCAAATTCATGAATTTGAAACCCTGATCCACCAGCTTAGGGCTAATGGAACCAATTTGGATGAATCATTCCAGGTAGCCTATTTGATAGATAAACTACCTACTTCCTGGTCTGATTTTGCTAAGACCCTGAGCCATACCCAAGGAATTCTCACCCTAACCCAAGTCTTAAACTCCATTAGGATTGAAGAGCAGCATAGGCTTAGAAATAATACCTCTACTGGACCTAAAAATAATGCATATAATGTAGAAGCTCCTCCTAAGAAAAATCAGAACCGACCCTTCCGTAAGAATTTCAAGAAGAAACCCTACAACCCTAGAAACCCTAACCACCACTACAATGGGAAGCCTATTCAATCCCAGGAGCAGAAGAATAGGCCCTAAAACAGTGGATGCCATATTCATAGGTTATGCAGCCAATAGTAATGCCAATAGATTTCTGGTGATAAGTTCAGAAGTAAATGATATTAGTAACAACACTATCATAGAAGCTAGAGATGCAACATATTTTGAAGACACCTTTCCACTTAAGACTAGAGTAGATAGCGGTATAGCTAGTAGCTCTAGTAGAATAAGGACAAGAGAAATAGAAGTAGAAGCAGAACCTAGGAGGAGTAAAAGATCCAGGGTAGAGAAAACATTTGGAGATGATTTTTATACCTTCCTAATAGAAGACTCTCCAACTACCTTTGAGGACGCAATGAAATCTTTGGATTCACCTTTTTGGAGAGAAGCTGTGGATAATGAGATGCAATCAATTATCTAAAACCATACTTGGGAATTGACTGATCTTCCTCCTGGTTGTAAAACAATAGGATGCAAATGGATCTTTAAGAAGAAACTTAGGCCTGATGGCTCTGTAGATAAATTTAAGGCTAGATTAGTTGCCAAGGGCTTTACTCAGAGACCTGGGGTAGATTTCTTTGATGTTTATGCACCTGTAGCTAGGATAACTACTATTAGGGTCCTTATAGCATTAGCCTCCATTCATAGATTAGTGATTCATCAGATGGATGTTAAGACAGCTTTTCTAAATGGAGACTTAAATGAAGAAATTTATATGGACCAACCAGAGGGATTTAAAATCCCAGGCCAAGAAAATAAAGTTTGCAGACTAGTCAGATCTCTTTATGGTCTTAAACAAGCACCCAAGCAATGGCACTTGAAATTTGATGAAACCATAATGACATTTGGATTTGAAATCAATAGCACAGACGAATGTGTATATCATAAGAGAGTTGGACACAAATTTGTGATCTTGTGCCTTTATGTAGATGATATACTGATCTTTGGGACAGATCTTCAGATAATTGATGAAGTAAAACAATTTTTAAGTCATAAGTTTGATATGAAAGACTTGGGACAAGCTGACTTAATTTTAAATACCAAAATAATTAGAAGTGCAAATGGAATTGAGTTATCCCAAAGTCATTATGTTGACAAGATACTCAATAAATTTAATTATTCGGATTGTCAGCCTGTCTCTATTCCATTTGATCCCTCTACTCATCTTAAGAAGAACTTAGGAACTCCTGTCCTTCAAAGCCTATATGCTCAAATCATAGGCTCACTAGGATTCCTAACAAACTACACTAGGCCAGACATAGCATATGCTGTAAATAGACTTAGTAGATATACTGTTAATCCAAATAGAGATCATTGGACAGCATTAGAGAGAATTCTTAGGTATCTTAAGGGTACCAAGTCCTATAGTTTGCACTTTAGTGGGTTTCCTGCTGTTCTAGAAGGCTATAGTGATGCCAACTGGATCAGCGATACCTTAGATGTTAAATCCACCACAGGATACGTCTTTCTCCTAGGAGGTGCTGCTGTGTCTTGGAAATCCACCAAACAAACCTTAATATCTAGGAGTACCATGGAGTCTGAACTGATAGCTTTAGACACTACTAGCACTGAGGCTGAGTGGCTCAGAGATCTACTTATAGACCTTCCTGTAGATGAGTCACCTTTACCACCTGTCTCCTTACATTGTGACTGTAAATCTGCAATAGATAAGTGCAACCAAGAAAATGCCAATGTAAAAATGAACAGGCACTTAAAAGTACGTCATAAATCATTGAGATATAAATTGAAAAATAATGTTATTGCCTTGAATTTTGTAAAATCAGAAAATAATTTGGCTGATCAGCTTACAAAAGGTTGATCTAGAACAGTGGTTCTAGAGTCGTCGAGGGGGATGGGGCTTAGCCCATAAAGATAGATCACCACGGTGGGAACCCAACCTTAAAAGGTTCAATGGGTAGAAACAAACCGGAGTGTGACTAAGAGGAGCACTATTTCATGTTTTCCTCATCCCTATGGCGCTAGTGCTCATAAAAGCAAGCGGTAGGATGAGTTCGTTTGTATAACTCTTAATGAGTCCGAGACCCAAGAGGCAGGAGCTTCCTTGCTAGCTTCCTTATTAGGACTCACCTATATGTGCAATCGTGAGGCCGCGATTATGGGAAATGGGCGATTCCCTAAAAAGCACATGATAGATACCTGCGCATGGCCATAATAGCGCAACCCGCTTAGAACCCAGATCGGGCTATATTATGTGTGCTGTTGATTTAATCTGAGCCATGGACCGAGGTTCAAGGTTAAGACCACCTTGGCTCCACAGATGTAATCAATTGTCACTAAGTGAAGGTTCAAACCGAAAGGTACCTACACCTATTACATAATATAAGATATCCAGCAATTTATTTTGATTTTAAAATTATTTAAATTTTTGTGGGGGATTGTTAGGAAAAATTTAAATGCGCACGCGGCCCGAAATTTGGCCGCGTGCGCGTTTAAGAGGGAAAACAAAAAGGTAACGCCCAGCGGGCGTTACGCGTTTGGTTTCGGAAACAACCGGGGATTTTCAAAGAAGGAATTAAATGCGCACGCGGCCGGTGTCGGGCCGCGTGCGCGTTTGAGAAATAAAACGGGCATGCCCGTTTGAATTGGAAACGCCCAACGGGCGTTTTTGGTTTAAATGGGAACATGCCAGCGGACAGGCGCACGTTGCCCACGTTCGCGTGAAGAGCGCGGACGCGTCCGCGGAAGGCGCGGACGCGTCCGCCAAAAAGACCATTTTGCCCCTGCGTAAAACCCCTATATATACCCCCTATTTCATCTCTTTTGATACACGAAAAATTTCAGAAAAATAGTGGAAAAATTCTGGAAAAATTCTTCTCCCTCTTAGCCACTTCCAAATTTTATTTTACATTTTTTATTCAGTTTATTTAGTTCTTTTCATTCCGTTCTTTGCTGGATCTGCAAGTCCGATCGGGTTCGCTTTGACTTCTTCCGAGACGTGCCGAAGAAGAGGTTGTAGGGTCGTCGTATCTCCGAGAAGGATTGCCGGGTGACCCGTACGTGGGGGCAAATACTTCTTTGGGACAGCGTCTACGCGCTTCGACCTGCTTTCAATCAGGCTACTTTCTTCTACCTTTATTTTTAATTTAATATTAGTAGATTGGTAGGATTTGAAATTCTATGATATAAACTTATTAAATGCATAAATTTACTTTGTGCTAGAATAGATTTATTTTGTATTAAAATAGAATTATTTGAATGCCGAATGATATGCATGTATATTATTTTCTTTAAGATTTTTTTTTATTAATTGAATTTATAGATTTATTTATTTAGTTAGGAGATATATTGCTAACATTTTTTCCCTATGAAAAAGGATACATATGAATTAAAGAGGGAGACTTTAATCTTTAAAGCCTCTTGGTGCATTTGAAAATGCTAGAACCATGGGTAGCTTCAAGATTTGGGGCAAGTTGCTTGAGGTAAAACCCATCATATCATCGTTTCAATTGCCAGTCCGACGTGAAAGTTGGTCATTGACTAGCTTGTGATATAGGCGCTCAACTAGCACAACTTATTCACCCTTGTACCTCACTAGACTATCACCCTTGTACCTCAACTAGCACTCCTTATTCCCATTTTATTGATCGTTGCTGTAACTATGATAGCTTCTATTTACTTAAATATGCTGAAATTATAACATTTAATATTAAAATAAAGATGATCATCATAATGATTGTTTTTGCCATTACTATTCTTAATGATTGTTTTTGCCATTACTATTCTTGTGTAAGCAAGAAGAATTATAACCAACACCTCATGCATTGGCCAAGATTTTAGTACTAATACAAATTAGCCAACTAGAGATTTCAGTATCAAGAAGTGTTGATGAGAAAGCCAAGTTGGCTGTATGGTCTACCACTTGATTACCCTCCCAAGATACAGGTGATGTTAACACCCTAAAACCATCAAGGCAGACTTCATATTAAATAAGCATGGATAAATAAGAGAGAGTTACGAATCCAGTCAATTTAAAAGATTATGCCCTCTAAGCTCCTTTTTTTTTTTTTTTTAGCCCTTTTTTAATGGACGAGCGCAGATGAAGAAGCGGGAGCGTAGACTTTAATTGCCCTTTATGAATTTGTAGGATAAGAAGTGCGAGCAAAGTTACCTATGTGGCCTTCAATCGAGAGAAATTATACTCTACATAGTATGCACTGCGCGACCATGCATACAGCCAATCACAACCGTTTGTTTTTATAAAGGTGTGCCAAGATGAGCCCTTCATGAATGAGGCTTATAAAAATGAGCGGTTATGATTGGCCACGTGCATAGCCACATGATTCATGCAGTGTATAGAGCCAAAGGATTATATTTTATAATAGATATATTTTTTTGGGTTTTTTGCATGAATGCTCTCTTAGATATAGAATTTTGCATGAATATTCTTCCAAAATTAATATTTGCATGTATACCCTTGTAAAACACTTATTTTACTATTCTACCTTTTTTTTATCTTTGTTTTTGTATATATACCCATACCATCTAACGCCATTAAAAAATTAACAGTTTCAAATTAAAATGACTAAAATATCCTTAATGGGATAAATGTGCAAAACAAAATATATATAAGGCCATCGCGATGGAGGACCAAAAAGTAATTTCAAAATTTTATTTTATTTTAAATTAAATAAATATGATTTTTATTAACGGTGTTAGAAGAACCATTATATTAGGGGTATTTGTGCAAAAACAATATTTTATAAGAGTACGGAACTAAATATAAATTTTAAGAGGTTATTCACGTAAATTTAAATTTTTAGAAGAATATTCATGTAAAAAAATCTGTGTTTTTTAATCTGGTATAATATTTTAAATTATATTTAAAAACTAGACCAATGATACAAATGTTAAGTAACAGCCTTATATATATCCGTCACAAAAATATACAACGTAACGAATCTTTTCCCCTCAGCTGTTATTACATAATAACAACCGTTATATTAACCCATGTCTCACGCAAGCCGGCTCGGGCGGTTCAGCGTGAGAAGATCGAGAAGCACTCGGGCACGCTGTGCGCTCGGCTTCCAGAGGAACTTAAAAGGCTCGATAGGATGCAGCGAAGGTAAGTCTGTCCCCGTCCCCCAAAAAGAGAAACCCTAAAGATTCCCCGACTCGATCATTGAATCCTTCGCTGCGCTCGCTCTCCCCCCAATCGTAGACCCGCCGGTGATCTGATTCGATCTCCGGCTCGGGGGAAGACCGGAGTAGATGGCCCATGGCGGCTATGCCAGGCGTCGGGTCGAGGAGCGGCGGCCCCTCGGCCGGCGATCGAAAGGGATAGGATATGATAAGAAGAGGAAGAAGAACAAATCCGTCTCCCTCAAGAACCAGATCCGGTCCACCGAGCGGTTGCTCCGCAAGGTATCCAGTTCCTCTCCTTTTCTGATTTTATTCCTGATTTTTTATTGGTTAATTAGGGTTTTTGGGTAATTGTAGTCTGATTCTTGGGCGGGAATTCACTGGCTTCTTATTCTTCTCCTTATTCTTTTTGGTATCTTTTTTCATGATTGCTGGTTTCTAATTGATAGGCTTCAGAAAAAAGGGATATGTATTTGCATGCATCGCAAGGTTGCCTTGCGTTCTTTAATTAATTTTATGTTTCTTTGGAGCTAGCGATGCAAACTTTGAGCTTTATAACTGAGTAGTCGGAAATTTTGTTTCATGGTAGTCGAATCTAATCCTACTGGGTTATTTTATGGTCATAATTTGTTGTTGTGTCTAATGTGGTTTTCTTGTCTTTCTCATATTATGGGCATTTTAGGCTTGCTTCATTATGGGGATAATTGTTTAAAAATGGCTCATCCAGGCACAGGAACCTGCGCATGTGTTTTTGTCATTTCAATCAGTCCTGCCCGATCACTAGGTGGTGATAGATATGAGAGAAATCTGAATGTCGATTAGTGCACCGCCAAATGCAGCCTCTCTGTTTGGATATTCCTTCTGGGACAATTGTTTAGTTCATAACCTTCAAAATATGTCAGAGAGATTGTAGGGTGAAACATGATAGTAGCAACATATGCAATTATGTGGGGTGTTGTGATTGGTGACACAGTTGGGCGTGGCACGTAACACATGCATGCCTTTTATTTTCTTTTTTAATTTTTTATAGCAACTTGGACCTGTCCAAATCAAATCATCATGTTATGTCCTGTCATTTTTTTAACCTTATAGTGTCTTTTCCACAATGCTTGTAATGATTTCAGACCTTTGCAGCATGTATGTTGTCCTTTGTTGGGCGAAAGTGGCACAAGTCAAAGTCGTTCACTTTGGGAGGCTTTGGAGCTTCTCCCACCGTAGTTGCCGAAGTGGGTTTTTATAGTTAGAATTTGTAGAACTAGATAGAAGTCCCAAACTGGCCAGACTTCACTGCGGTGGTTACTTCAGGCAACCAAAGAGCCTGTAATGTGCACTTATAGGAAAACTTCACTTCAGAGGTGCTCACTTTTGGGCAACCAAACATACCTGTTATGGAAGCCTATATGTTTTATGCGGCAGCTTCATCTTTGCATTGAAAAGTGTAAAGTATTCCGATGATGCATTGATTATGATGAATTGCATAAGTTTATTGTGAGCCTTTTTCAACCAAATTCACAGATAACCCATCAACATAAATCTATGTTAGAGTAAATATTAAATGATTATCACTTATGTTCCTTTATTTTTAAAATTTTATTTTGCCATCAAAATTTTGATAAAGCATTCCCTAAGCTTTCTAGTGGCTATTGAGTACTCGCATGACTTTCTAGTCCTGCAAGAGAGGAAGAAACACCTGGTAAGAATTCCACTTAGCACCACGAGATTTTGTTTCTGTTTGTTTAAGTGTCTTAAATTGGAACCAACCATATATTTCCATATTTTCTTGTTTTCTATTATCAATCTTAGATAAACTAGGGGAAATCAACTTAAGCATTTCAACCTTATTTCAGCAAACAGCCCTAAATCTGATATTAAAATGTAAATTGAAAAAAAATCAAGAATTCTGCAAAAAGTAGATCAACTATAGCCATTGAAATTTGAGTCTGACATTTTCACATTTGATCTTGCGGTGTGGTTGCTTGTTTTTGGATTTACATCATATTATTCTTTGAGACAAGCATCTAGATAGTGTTCAGTTCCTACACTTTTTGTAATGGTAACCATTTTGTTATCTGCTACATGGACATTTTGCTTCAGTGGATGGAATTTTCTGACTTCTTGATTGTTTTCAAGGACCTGCCAGTTGAAATCAGGCAGGCTCAGCAAAAGAAACTGGAAGAACTTAAGAAGCATCAGGAGATCCAGAGTCGACTAACTGTAGAACGTAAATTACAATTGAGAGACCGAAAGATAAAATTTTTTGGTACGTAAGTTTCTTCGTGTGACCTTTTAGCTCATTGGCTGGATGACATCCTTGTTCTATGTTCTTTATGTTCTTGTTGATTATCTTGAGCTTGTTGTTTGTCCAAATTAGAGAGGCGAAAGATTGAGAGGATGATAAGGCGGCTTGAGAAACAACAACGTTCTTCATCTGATCATACATCAGAGGGGAAAATTTCTGATCAGCTTTCCAAATTAAGAGAAGATCTTGAATATGTCAGGGTAAGCTATATGCATGACATTTCTGTGAAAGTGATTAACTACCTTTTAGAGATCTTATTTCTTGTGTTATCCTTTTCTTCTCTGATTCTTGTTCAAATCAAACTTTAAAAAAAATTGTCAGAAATGATAACTCTCCAAGGTTATCATATACCAGCTATGTTATGCATTAATTATTACTGCAAAAAGTCTTTTATCTTTGCTAATTATGTGGTTTAATTAATATGTATGCGCTTATAGTTGCATAAATCTATGTCGAATACTTACGTCCCGAAACTTTTGTTTCCAAACTAAGCATCTAATTGATTGTGCTCTCTAGTGCAGTTCTTTCCCAAGACTGAGAAATATGTGTCATTGTTTGTTGGCGGAGATAATCCTGATATTGTTGATGAGAGAAATAAGTTGCGTAAACAGATTAAAGCCAATCTCATGGCTGCCGCAGCTAGTGGAAAAGAATTAGAAGGTACTTTAGTTCTTGGATTTTTTTTCCAAACATTTCTATGTTCCATGGTTTAATGTGCAGTTGTTTACTGCCAGCTTTCAGTATATTTAATGATTTAAGGCTTTCTTGAGCAAGATTATAAGCTTTCAGTAGTTTCCACCTTTGATTGCCATTTCTATCTACATTATCATATCTTATAGTTCTTCACAGAGGTTTGTGGTGTGATAGGATGTTTCTTCTTGTTTGCTGAACAGAAACAGCAAGTGATGATGATGCTTTAGATATGAGTGAAGACGATTTCTTCTTGTCTGGAAGTTCAAGTGATGAAGCAGAGGCAGATGATGAATGGACTGATAAAAGTACTAGGTACATATATATTTGGATAAATTTACATGAATTACATCCGGTTCTATCTGAGTATGGTTGGTTTGATTAATACCTTTTCCTAATCCTTAGCAAAATATGTTGTACTGGTACCGGTTGGCGTACCGGTTGCCTACCAGACCGGTACGGTTCCGGTTCAGACCGGTTTGAATCGGTACTGAACCGGCCAACGCGCGGATGCGCACCCGCCGCGTTAAATGCCACAGATGCCACTCTGTGGCATTAAACGAGCCCGTGCGGGGGCGCGCCCGAAACCCAACGCGGGGTGCGCTACCCTGAGGAATCGCGCACGGGCACGGTTCCTAGCTCGCGCACGCGCGATTGCACTTCCCTGAGGACAGGTACCTGTGCGAACCGCTCCGGTTCGCATTGGTACCGGGCTTGTACTGCTTTGGAGTCGGAACCGGAACCGTTTTCCACGCTTGAACCGGTCCGGTCCCGGTCCGGTACGGGCCGGTTCAGCATACCATGCTCCTTAGAAACTTAAGGATAGTTGCCAAGGAAAGTTTTCTACATCACTCAAAAGGATGTCTTTTCTTTTTGATCATCTTAGAATTTCAATGTGCTTTATGAAATTACTATCTTTTATAGTGGGGCTTCTTTTGCCCAATCACATGAGAATTTGATATGCCTTTATATATGTTAATAATGCCATTCAAACATTTTAGTTATTTCATGTTGAAATATGTATAGTATTGCAGATTTTCTAGCAGAAATAGTGCAATTTAACCTTGAAATATTCTTTTTCCATTCAGCTGCCCATCATCAAACTTTTACCATTTATGTGTGGCTTTGGTATGTAGAAGACTCAATAATTTTTATGAGAAGGTGCAATCTTATATGTAATGGTGGTCTAGTATTTACTAGGGCGAGCTTGCTCTATGTGGTGGGAGTCAGTAGCTACAAGCCAAAGGACTTGAGCAATTGAGCTATTTGTACAACTTGATGTCTAAGCAAGTTTGTACTGTATCCCAGGAAAAGGTGGCGAAATATTCAAGGTCTTAACATTACCATAATATAGTTGAAGGAATGCTTCAGCTTTGGCCCATGATTGCCTGACCAGTATCTTTCCACCATAGTTCTAATATGATTGTGACAGGCACATGGTACTTTGCTTTTCATCATTCTTAAGGCTGCAAATTGGTCGGGTTGATTCGTGACCCGACCCATTGACCCGATGCAACCCGTTCTTGGAGATTTGTGGAGCCCAGGTGGACTCAAATATGTGACATGTTCCATATTTCGGGTCATGTTTGGATTTCATAAACTTTGACCTGACCTGACCCGATCCGTACACTATATGGGTCTATTTTGAGGCTTCCGACCCAATTGAAATTGACCCCAAAAAAGTATTCCAAATCATTTCTTCTTTTCCTGTGTTAAGAAAAAAAGCGCTCAAACTAATCTCACGACATTAAGAAAGGCCAACTGTTGAGGTTATTAACCTCTTGAAACAAATTACAATTCTAGATAAACATTAGTTCATGGAGTTTTAACCATGTTAGCTAACAATTTTGTGGAAGTCAAAAATCAGTTTGATTCATAGGTAAGAACAATTTTTTTTTATGAACTCTTATTAGTAAACAAATGTAGAACTGCACCCGAATGGAACCTAAATATTTTGAGTTGGGTCCATGTTATATATGACCACAACCCTATTTGAATGACCTGCTGAGTCTAAAATTTTTTCTATGGGCCCAATCTAACCCAACCCAACCTGATCCTTTGTTTGAGTCTAACATCAAGACCCGTACATGAAACTAGGTCAGATCGGGGTCAAGCATGCTTGATCCAACTTGACCCGTTTGCAACCCTAATCATTCTATACCTTACTCAGATTTTATTGGGTTGTAGTAAGGCATCTTGGCAGGAGATACAAAACTGTTGTTTTTAACCTCTGCATATTTGTTAGGGAAGCCTAGAAATCTTGACCTGTCACCTCTTGACCTTCACACACACACACACACACACACACACACACACGCCCGCGCGCGCACACACACATATTAAAAGTTCTGCTTTTTTTGCCCTTGTACATGGAACACTAGGCAAATGAGATCACTTTAAAAATCACACTGATTGAATAATTTATTGAATATCTCAAACAATGAGATATAATTTTTGGAAGCTATTGTGTTTTTTATTGAAATATGTAGAAAATCCTTTATTTTGTTTAGATAAGTTAAATTGGTTGAAGCATCAAAAACTTTACTCTATAACAAATTGCTAACAATTCAATTAAATAATAGCAATCAATTGAAAATTCTCAGACTGCTTTCAACTTTGACGAAATGTTGCTATATGAGGTTGTACGGATCACACCTCGATATGGTATCTGCCACTGCATGCCGCCGTGTTTGCTCATGCTTTATCTATTTTTTTGAATATCACGGTATGATATGTTACCATATACCCTCGCTATGTCTCGATACACTTCAGTACAAGGACTTATTGTATGGTGGTACTGTTGTTGTTGAGACCTTGCTTTGATGTATCATTTGTTTAAGGATTGTATTGTCAATTCTACAAACCAAAATATCTGTAATGGTTTAGGCAAAGTAGATTCAAGCAATATGTGTCATGAGGTAAATGATATCGAGCACATTGTGGTGAATGGTCCTTAGATAAAATCACGGAAATTTGTTGGCTCATCAACTTTGCATATGCAGCTGTCGAAGGTAGTGGGATGGAATTAATGAATGCAGATACAATCTGATGTTGATGTAATGGTGGATAAATGTATGGATTTTTTCTTTCTCTGCTTAAAATGTTATTGTAATTAAAAATTAGATGTACAAACATAACCCATTGAACAGTGTTAAGTGGATCCATAGGGAGGTTTCAACTTTCAAGCATGTTTTCAAAATTTTTTTAATACAACACTTTAGTTGTTATGCATCCTGCTGGTTTGCTATCTAGTTGGGTCAGGTTTTGCTAAACCAAATCTATACCCATTCAGGTTTGGGTTCTAACTCTTGTTCCATACCCAAACCACTGAAGGATCGGATGGGGTCTGGGTTCAGGTTAGATGGAGGTTGGATCTAAGTACCCATTGGGTATCAAATATTCTTGAAGAGTTAATCAAGCTAAACAATCCATGCTTTGAGAAGTTCATAAACATCCAATACATGCTCCACAAATTGAATCATGAACAATATGCTCTTGATGGTTAACTATATAACAATAATGGACTAAAAATTGAAAATATACACTTTATTTATAGTCAATTATAAATACCCAAATTTGGTCTAACATGTTTATATATATGTATATGTCAATATATGTGTGTGTGCGTCTGGATTTATGTATGTATGATAAATTGGGTAATATATACGGTTTCAGGTTGGGTTGGGTATAAAAACCTCAAACCAAGACCCAACCTGAAAGTTTCAACAGATCTGACTTTGATTCCATATCCAACAAATTCATTGTTGGGGTCGAGTCAGGTCCGCATCCGGTACCAGATTTGTGGGTCAGATTGACAGCCCTATACTGGTAAAAAGCTTAGACTAGCAAGTGGAACGGCATGGGTTTGAGTCCCGAAGCAGTCATTTTGTACAAAAGTTGCCATAAGTTAGGTCTATCACCAGTCCACCCCTCAATTGCCAGGATCATAATTGGGCAGTGGTGTTTCTATGCACTGCAGGATGTGTATCGTTATCATGTGGTGCTGAAACTTGTTTCATCTGAGAGTAAGTTGGGAAAACTTATTTGAGAAAATAGATTCGAATTCATTGAGTAAAAAAAAGTCTTCCAATTTTTACTATTTTGGATTACCTAATTTTAACGAGTAACTATGTATTAACCATCCATCAAGCCACATGCTTAATCCTTATAAATGCATCATGCACAATGTTAAAAGCATAATTGCAAACAGATTTGCTACATAAATCAACAAATCGACTACAAATTCATATATAAAGAACTTATTAAGTAAAATAAATAGTAATAGTGCATGCATTTTAAAGTATTTGAGTTTAACTGATATCTGTTTAAGATAATGCTTTGCTCTTTGCAATTGTGTACATGTAAATATGCAAAATAGTTAGATACATACTAGGTCAAGACATCTTGATATGTGAACAATGATAATAGAGTTCAAATTGTGCTAGAAAGACTTCAACGTAGTAAGGATAAAAATGCTAGTGTTTCAAGCACTTGCACAATATATATCTTGCCAGTATCATGCCTGCAAGGCATTAGCACATTTAGTACATGGCACTTGTGAAACAAGTTACCCTATGTTAACATATGGTATATGTCATATTGTACATAATCTCAACCATCATAAATGGTGTGCCTTCAGCCTTTTCCATAGAGGTAGAGGCTGATCCTTTTGGAAAGATAGTAGCACCCTCATAAATGGTATATCATATAGTAGCACCCTTGTAGCGTCGAGAGTTTAATTTGGTGCCTAGCACACTGAAATGGATACTGTATGAGAAAGTTATATCCTTCAAAAGTTGCTGCTTGGGATTAAATTGTGAATGCAGCGGATCTTGCTCCCAAACCCTGTCCATACCTACCTGAAGTTGCTAAGTTGGTCTGCAACCTTCTGGACCAAAGGGCAGCTTATATGATGGATAAAACAGATTTTGGCATTTTGAAGGTTCCAGTTCAAACATGATTATATCAGATCTCAAGCTTTAATAACACCATCAAGCAACCATCTTGACATGCATATGTTCTTCTTGTCTGTATGTATTTTTATGGAAAGAGTATCAGATCCAGTCAGTGAAAGAATATATTGACTTTGTAATTTATATTGATACTTGTATGTGAATTTGTTATATTTTTTGCAGAGAACCAGCTTCAAGTGCTTCTGGCAAAGCAGCATCTGGCATGTCCAGTGATGAAAAAAATCAGGTTTTTCCAAGAGTGCCAAATTCTTTTCATTTTCCTTTTTTATTTTTGCCCAGCTTTGGTGGGTTATAACTGCTTTACTTGGCATGCATTTTGCGCTTACTTCCACACAGAGGCAGATATCAGCTCGAGTTCTCATGCCGCCTCCTCGTTCCTTGCCTCCAAGCAGAAGCCATTCTGTAGGTAAGGTTGATCTGTCAACATCCAGCAACGCATCAAATAGCAGAAGTGGCCCTTCCTCCAAAAACTGGAGACCTGTAAATGCGCATGGAGATCATAACAGCAACCTGAGTTCAAATTCTGATGCTCGTAAGCCTCGCCGGAAAAGAAGACCAAAGAAGAAAAAGCAGGTGTGGTTTATATTATGACGCATCTGAGAACTTCTATTATTGTAAAATTTACTTTGCTGCACATCATTCGCAACACTTCCATCATTTTCATCAAACCCGTGCTACATTTACATAGAACCTTGGAAGACATGTTTTAGAACATTGCAGTTGTGTGATAAAAACAGTCATTCATTTAATGTCTCTTCTGATACCCTCCATCAACAAGTAAAAATGTGGTTTCAATGCACCTTACCAGAACCCTTCCCCTGGGTTGACAATAACAAACGGGAGGTCACCTTTTATGTATCGTGAATAAATGCATCTATGGACCAATGGATGAGTTTCTCATATATGATGCTGATTTATAATAATGGTGAACCTGGTTTTGCAGTCCCTAGTCAAAACCGTAAAAAACAAAACCTTATCTCATTTGCATGTTCATGAGCCTGTAGAATCTGATTTCCAAGGTATCCTTCTGGGGCATGTGATTGGTCTATAGCTTCAATCTACAAACTTCTCTTTTTATTTCTACTCCATTTAGCTCGGATGACCTACTGATGAAATTCTTGTTGGTTCCCTTGTTCAAGACAATCTAAAGGGCAAAAAAGCTTTTAAATATAAACTTATCCGCTGTCTGTAACTAATCGATTTAGTTGTTGGAGTTCGTGAACTAGATCTGCTGAGACAAAGGTGCTAAAAAAAAAGAAAACAGGTTGAACCTTTTGCAGCGAAGGTGCTGTTTGCTTTTAGACGTTATACACGTAGGAGGTGAAAATAGACCATTCAATACATTGCCACTGAAAATACATGACGTTCTGCTGATTCTTCATCAGCAATATCATCTGTTATTTTAGGTCCAAAATGAAGTAGCCCTTATTCTCTAGTAAAAGGTCCGTTTTTTCCCTCTTGTTTCTTTGAACACCAGGTCTTTCTTGCTTGATTCATGCTACACATTTAACTATACAGATTAGCAGCCTGTTTGTTCAAATCTCTTTGTGCTTTTTCTCACTGCAATGGAAACTCATTTTTGATGTTTTGTTCTCTCCGCAGGCATGAGTAATGGCAGCCGTGAAAGGGAATTGGACCTGATGGTTCTGTGACATACATGCATCCACACTGTTGAATTCTAACAAATGGATCTTGTTGTTTGTGTGCAAAGGATTTAGTCTATATCAACTGAAAGGCAATGTTTCTCCATATAAGTATATTTTGTCTTTTTTTTTCATGTTTTAGTTTTTCCCATTTCTACTCCGGTCTTATGATGGGTTATCTATTTCCAATCCAAGTTTGATGACCACCCTAATTGCCTCTGCCTGGTACTTGAGTTTTGAGTGTTAACTTTGATGGTCTTCCATTAACGTTATCCCCTTTCCCATTAAGTTTAGTTTCCTCAGATCATTGATTTTGATTTGTTAACTTTGATGGTCTTCCATTAACGTTATCCCCTTTCCCATTAAGTTTAGTTTCCTCAGATCATTGATTTTGATTGGTCGAGCACTGACAGATGATTGTGCTCCTAACAACATTACATGATTATCTAACATGATATCCCCAACTTAGACATTGATGCTCAAGTCGCATGATCCTTAGAGTCCCATACTATGTTCTTTTTCCTCTCTTGTTCGTTGGGTTAGCGTGTTTATCTTGGACAATATTTTCCGGAAACAATTTAACATGGCTATGCACAGTGGAAGAGCTTTAACTGTTACTTCTAGTTCATAATCAAGTAGTTATAGATTATTTGTGAAATGATGGTAGTGAAAAGATCAAGTGGAACTGAGTGAAGCAGCTGGACATATCTAAGGCTCCCTTGATTATTAATTAGGCCAAGCAGTTCAAATATTTTATGCTTTCCAATGAGAGAAAAAATTACCCATGTTACCTGTAATTGAAACTGGCATAAGGTGTGTTACTGGATCTTTAGTCATTCTGTGGCAAAAAAGTTTACCGAATTACCCCGTGCTACCTGTAATCAGACCTGGCAGGAAGAGGTTTCGTGTTATTAGATCTGTAGTCATTTAGTAGCAGCTGTACAAGATTTTGGTGGAAGTAATCGATCAAAGCTCGTGACCAACTGTAATGCATGCCAAGTTTTACTCAAAACATATTCTTCTGAATCTAGCTGAGATGGCTTCAAAGAAATTGTGTGGTTCTGTCAGAGACTGTCCTAGTCAGCTATCAAGATGTGCAACCATGCAAAGTACATTCTCTTCTGAGGGTTGTAGTCTATCAATCACATGATCCGTTTATGTTCTAATGGAATCTCTTTCATACAATGTTATCATCAAACTTAGCTTTGACGATACTGGTAAGCAGGAGGAAATATTCTGCCATGTAATTTCTTGGAAGTCTACTTAGATGCCTGATACTCCTGTCTCAGTACATATTTCAAAAAATGCTCATCCTCTTCCATGTCTACTTTTATATGTACTGCGGTAGACGTTTGAAATTCTGGGAATGAGCATAGATATATCACCGAGGAAGTAAACAAGATGAAATTCTTTGATATTGCCCTTAGCTTCTAATTGTTTACATAACTATCAGATTCCTTGACATTATCTCTCTTCTGGGCAGTGTGGGGATGCAGGGGCCCTGATGGGTGTGGATACGGTAAAAACAAGAAGTTTGTTTAAATACTAGTGTTTTGTTTCTCTGGTCGAAGTTACTTGTTTTTAGATCAAAGTATCAGGTCAGGCGCCTATACTAAATTGAGTGTTGGCATTGAACAAAGTATAGGAGAAGAAAATTAAATTTTCAACCACTCCTGGAAACTGAACATCCAATGGATATGGGATTTACAAACTTGGACATGGTTTCTCTCAAAGATATTCCACTGTCAAACTCTTAACTGCCGATTCCATCTCCACTGTTTCCTCCAGTCTTCTTATTCTGAAGTTTAATCGCGACTGAAGTCATCTCCTGAACAGTTTACCTTGCCTATTCTAGACCCATCCATCTCTCATCTCCGTTATTGCTAGATATAATGCGTGTCTACTAAAAGATCGTAGATGTTGATAGATTTAAAATTATTTTAGCAGGGATTAAGTGCTAAGTGCTAACTATTTAAGATTTTATTTGATATCTCATGTGTTTAACTTGGATAAGTTTATGTTGTGCATATTTGATATCTCATATTTGATATCTGATAAATCACGATGGTCTGTATTATGGAGGGTTTGGGATTCTTGTTATGGATGGAATCAGTGAAATCTCAACTTGAAGAAAATTTTTCTCCTTGGACTCTGACAGAATCTGTTGGTCGTAAGATCCTTCCTGTTAGAATTTTAGCTTGCTTTAAACTTCTAAGGAAAAAAAAAAATCTAATTACAGTAATTATTTCAATTGAAAGTCAAGAAATGTGACTACTTTATATAGTGTTAGGATTAGAATTAAATAGGGATTAGATTAAGATAGCACCTTTAGTGGCTTGCTCGATTTAGTTTATTGGCATCTTAGTTGCAGCTTCTCCTTGACCCTTTAGTAGGGATGACAGCAGGACGGATATAGCTTGGGTAGGCTATTATATGCACTCAGCCCTATAGTTAGAACCATGTATCCATACCTACCTTATACCTATCTCGAGGTGGGGCGGAGCAAGTAAAGTTAGATGAGGTGGATAGCATTACAAATATCTTTTTTTTGCATAAAAGTTAAATAAATAAAAATAATGTAAAAATAAATATAAGTACTTCACATAATATTGAAGAACATATGAGTCGTAAATATAGAACATTATAAACCAAATTTTTAACAAAAATAGAAACAACAAACATAAATATTATTGCTTAGATAGTCAAATATCTTTTAAATTAAGAAAAGCAATTAACTAAAAAAAAAATAACCAAGCATGTATTTTGTAATCTTTTATATGATTAATCTTATTCATGGTTTATCACAATACTTTCTTCTCTATTATTATCATAATCATTATAATCCTCAAGATTTATATATAATTAGGTAGGATTCAAGACGGGCTGCCATTATCTATATCTATCTTGAATTTGCTACAAGTTTTAAAACGAAGACCCATCCCCGTCATCAACTCTAAACAAGTATAAAACGCATTTTGCTAAAGTTAGATTGGGTTGGATATCCAATGAGCAAAGTAAATTGTCAACCTTATCCTTCATTTTTTTTTTTTGTTTCTTGTGCTTGACTTCTTCGCCCTTCTTCTGATTAATATGAATATATCAATGTTCTTTTTTTTTCTTTGGTAGAATTTACTTTATTTTTTTAATTTTTTTATTTTTTTGGGGTAAAAATAGCATTTCATTTCAAATATCTCAATTTTGAGTACATCCTGCCAAATCAAAAGAAAGTAAACAGCGTAGCAGATGGGGAACACCTGCTAAACTCGTCCAAATAACATCCCCAGAATGTCGTGCCATATATGAGGCGACCCAGTCCGCTGCTCTGTTCACCTCTCGATACACATGAACTATTTGGATAGCGGACAGCTCCTGTACTAATCTGTGGATATCTCGGATCAACGAGTAGCCATCTCCATACCTATCTGCTCTCCGTATCCAATCGATCATCGTAGCGGAGTCTTCCTTAATACTCAATCTGTCGACACCCAAAACTCGTCTCGCATACATGATGCCCTCCCAAGCTACTCATAGCTCTGCCCCTATAACCGTCAAGTCTGGTGTACTCCAACCACCACCAGCAATCAGCCACCATCATGGTCCCTGACAACAAAGCCCACTCCACCGGCTACTCCATCCATCGCCATGCCACCATCAAAATTTACCTTAAGATAACCAGGATGTGGGGTTACCCAAGAAAGAGAAGATAACCTGGACGCTAAGACAGCGGAGCAGGTACCCCAGGTATCCCTGACCAACCCAGGTGAAGTTGCTGATACCAACAAGGAGACCTCCATAGCCAGGGACACGACTCTGTCCATCACTAGCCTTGGGGGTAACCGTCTACCCTCAAACAACCGGTCATTTCTATCTAACCATATATGATAAGCCAAATATGCCACTACAACCCCCAGCTCGTCTATGCTAGGCCTCCGAACAAAGTTCCTCAAGAAATATAACAAATCCTCCACTGACTCCCACCCCAGGGGTAGAGGCGCCGAATAACAACTCCATATCTGTGCAGCCCTGGGGTAGTGAAGTAAAACATGGCATATGGACTCCTCGATGTCTGGATATACCTCGCAATGCTGAGCTATCCGCATCCCCTGTCTGACCAGCACGCTCCTAGTCGGAAGATAGCCTCAGGCTACCTTCCAAAGAAAGAGGGTCACACGAGGATGCACTCTCATCCTCCATATCCAACTTGCATCAATCTATCTACCTAGCTCCCTGCCAATCCACACATGAAGATCTCTGGCGCGCACTCTTGACCTGCCCGTCGGCTCCCAAATCAGTTTGTCTAGCTCCTTCCGTGACGGTACTGGTAAGGCTATCACCTTCCCCGCCAACTGCTCCCCAAAAACCTCCCGTATCAAAGCCTCACCCCAATGTCCCTTTCCTGGGACAATCAAATCACTAACCCTGAGCCCCTGTAACCTGTCAGTGTCCACCATAGTCGGCAAGCGACTAATAGGTAACTTAGTCACCCAACTATTCTCAAGGACATCAATAGATCTCCAGTCGCCCACTACCCATCTGATCGCAAGTGTAGTGGCTCTGACACACATCTCCCTCCATATGGGCGATTTATGATGTCCTGTACGAGTATCAATCGATGGTCTGCCATACTGGCTCTCATCAGAGAAGACCATATACTATCCGGCTCCAATAGAACTCTTGCTGTATGTCACATCACCGATGCCTCCCATCTCACCAGAAGTGATGTCACCTTCAAACCGCCAAGCTCAATTGGCTAACATACCACCTCTCAGGATACCACCTCTAATAGGAAAGAGTAACATTTAATAGGAAAACTATTTTTAAAAGTTCAGAATAAAAAAAAGAAAAACCACGATTTCTCTACTAGTGCGGACTGTCCGGAAGCCGTGAGTCACCCTATGGATCAAATTCTATACCCTCTCTTTAATGTTTCTATTCTACGCTTGGGTTCATTTAATTTTTCTGCGGATTTCTAAGGAGAAAAAAAGTGATCACCAATTTTAATTAAAAGTAAAAATTTAATTTTGAATTAGATATTACGTGTTCTAAATGCAGGCGAATCGAATCCAATCTGCTAACTTACCAAGCACCAGCACGAACCCAACGTTCGCACCTCACGCCGCCTCTCCCCGGCCCGCACTCCAGTCGGTGCTCTCGATCCCTCCGCCCCGACTCGGTTCGCTTTGAAAGCCTACCTCCCTTTTTTTTTGTCTTTTCTTTTTTACTTAGTTTTCTTTCTTACCGTTGAGTAGTCTCGGACCTCAAGAGGCGAAATCGGAGAGAGATCTATGTACCGGAGAGAAATGGGGGCGGTGGCAGTCTACCATCTGATCGCCTTCGCTGCCGTCTTTCCGCTCGGAGCCCTGGCCGATGGCGTTTCCCCTTCGGAGGCCAAGCAGCTCAGAGACGAGGTACGCCACTGTTCTTAATTTTTTGAAATTGCAGTGGTTGTTCTTGTCCTTCTTTTTCCTTTTTTTGTTGAGATCGATTGAAAAACGGGGGTTTCTTGGATCCAAGAATTAGAAAGCCTTTTGCTTTATCGGAAGATTTGAATTGGATGGAAAAAAAATAGAAGATATGGCAAAAGATGCAATTTCTTTTCTACCCCGTCCGAAACAATGGGAACTTGGTGCAGAAGAATGGGTTCTTTTATGAACAATGATCAGTTGGGGCCTGATACGTTAAAATTTTGATCTTTCCTAGATTGGGAAGTTGAAATAGTTGATGGTTCTTGAACTAGCAAGCTGACTGACGGGTGAAATCAAGAACAAGGTCTATCTTTTGGACAATAAAGATAATATCATTTTTGGAAGCTTAAGATATTCTTGAAGACTTAACATTGTTTGATGTATAATTGTTTTTCTGGGTCACGTTTCTTGATATGTGCAATTAGGTCCTGACGAGGATGAGAAGAGGAAGAAAAAAGGAATGATAGAAAGTTTGTGTTTGAATTCGTTGGCATGTTATATTAGGGTAGTGAGTCAGGATGTCACAGTTCTTTTAACTGTTAAATAGCTGGTGGGGGCAGTATAACTAAGAAGGATGAGATGGAAGATGGAGAAATTAGTGATTGAAGATGGAGAAATTGATGAATTATGCACATTGCAGTTCTTGTTCTTGTGAAAAATATTAGAGTGGCTAGTCTGTTTACAGCCAAATAATTAATCTAGTATTATGGCCCGTCATTCTGGCAAATTCTTATTGAAGATTGAATGCTCTTCTGAGGATATCCTTGTATGTGTCTGCACTTGCATCTGCAGATCCTCTAGATAAAATGGTAAATTCACTCTTTAGTACTTTTATTCTGATCATGTTTCCTTTGTGGATTTAAACCTGATTTGGAGCCTGAGCAAGTTGTAGAACATCTGAGTGTTCTCAACTCAAGATTTTTAGGCACTGAAAGTTTTTCATACAATGTTTAGGCAGCAAGTGGGTATGAGATAGAATATGGTAAATTCAGGAAATCCAAGGGAAGAGATTATCACTTGCAAAGTTAAGATTTTGATAGAAATTCTAACTGGACCCTGGGAGTAGTAAGAAATGGATTGATGTTGGTCCATCTGAAACGAAAGAAGTAGGAAGGCCTATGGAGCAAAAAGGGGAATTTATTTTCATTTTAGTCAAATGGTTTCACAAATATATGTATATTGCTGGTCAAGGGGAAGAGGGATGTTGAGGCCTTTCTTATCCTTTTGTGTATGTGTTGTTGAAGATGATAAGGAGAAGATGTTTAGTTCTATGTTGATGAATGATGAAGCTGAAGGAGAATTGTGCAAATTACAGTGGGTCATATTTAATTCTTTGGGGCCTAATATGTGATAATAATATATATTGATCATACTGATTCAACAGTCTTTCGAACTCCTAAGGCATTGGTAATTACATGCTTGATGATGTTAAACATTCTGAATGCTGGGACTCAATAATTTTTTATTTTTTAATTTAAGAAATTATTTGATTGTTTATTGGATGTTATATCTAGAAGAAGTCTTGGTAGAAGTCATTTCTTTGTTAATAAACATTTTGATCCTAATCACAGAAATATTGATATTCTTCTACCTAATTGTAAGGTTAAAAACCGAACTTAAAACATAAGTGTTCAACTATTATTTAAGTCACAATTTCATCATCAAACTTGTTCCCATGCTACAGTTTGCTTTTACAAGTTGCAGGAATTTAATGAGATTTTGCAGGCATGCTGCCAAGGAAATAAAACTCTGTACCCTTTGTTAATTATGAGAAATAAGCATCGTTTTTGTTTGTGTAGGTGCGTGAGATGTTTTATCATGCCTTTGATGGATACATGCACCATGCTTTTCCTCTCGATGAACTAAGGCCCTTAACCTGCAAAGGTGAAGATACACTTGGTGGTTATGCCTTGACTCTAGTAAGAACATCATCAATCAGTAAATTTATAATGTTTGATTAACTATCAATATAATAATTTTATCATTTTTTTTGTTTTTTTATCATTTATGCATTGACCAGATTGATTCCTTGGATACGTTGGCCTTACTAGGTGATCGCGAGAGATTTAGTGCAGCTGTTGAGTGGGTTGGTAAGAATGTTTGGTTTGACATTGTGAGTATCACATTGTTCGTGTTGTTGATTTCACTATCTCCAATGTCTTGTCGCCTTTATCACATGTATTATCAATGTATCAAAATGTGTAGCTGATTTAACCTCAATGGTTATGTTATTGAACTCATAACGTAACAAATAGCATGCCATCAAACTCACTAAGTAACCAATAATAAATGTTTGGAGCAGAAAACTAGATTTTTGCACCATATAGTATTTTATTTGTCTTAGCAAATAGCCTAGGACATATTGTAACTTTCAATCCTTATGCCATCTGCTCTGGGTTGGCATTGCACACTTTTTTGCTCTTCCTTTCTGCTAAATCTACTGTTGTAATATTCTTTTATACTTCTTTTCAAGATTTAAGTGCTAATATTTTTTGATCTGTTCATCCTTTTCAAACTCAGCCACACTAAGCCCCTATTCTTAGCTTGTTCTCCTTTAATTTATTGCTGAATAGTCTCTCAATCTCTTCTCTTTCAATATCCATGGTAGATGTAAGACATGCAAGGGTAAGAGGCTACTTACTTGGAATGCACGATGCCCCCATCTATATGGAAGTATAATTTGGCTTCAGCATCAAAATAACTTTGTCATTACATCATTCCAGAATGAGTTTATATATCCTTGTTTTTGAGAGAGGGGGTGGGGGGGGGAGGAAGATTAGTAACATCTTTGTAAAGGCTTAGAAACATGTGATTTAGTGTTCAATGTTATTGGCAATTAGGCCCTTCACAAGACAATTCACATGCAGCTCTCTTTTTAGCTCAACAACATCCCTATCTGGGCCAGGTGGGTGTCTTTTTTGGCTTATGGAAATAACCCAAAGGCCCTATTGTCCTTCTTAAGGTCCATCACTCTAAAGACGGGGAAAGGTGCCTATATGTTGATGATTATTGCTGTAGGCTCAGTACCTCACAATCAATTATACATGAATGTTACTCATGCACAATCTTAACATGTTTGATTATAATTAAATGGTGTCCACTGTTCATTTCTCTAGCAAACCTTCATGTAAGGTTTGGTTTGATTGCTGAGAAACTAAAGAAAAAGAAAGTTAGAGGATCTCCTCATATTGTTTCATGTATGGTGATCAAAAATTCAAAGAAAACTCAATGAGTAGGTTTCTAAAACTTTTCCTCTTTTTAGGTGTCAGTTTTGAGGAATGATAAAAATTAAGAGAAAAAAACATTACAGGATCAGGTAGCTCCTTCATATACCAAACCATTTCCTTTATAGCTTTCTCAGCAGTTTCTTAATATGAATAAACACCAGAGAATTCTTATTTTTCTTATGTTTTCTTTTATTCTCCTTCATAGAATTAGCCTGCCTTTGTTTCATTTCCTCAAGAATTAGTATCAAAACTTTGATTCTTAAGGCATCATTGTTATCTCAAAATGTCTTTACATGTCAAATTGCTCTTGAAGATGATTATGTAATTTCTTCTAGAAACCTTTTATGCTTGTTTTACATTCTAATGGTTGGATATAATTATTTTTGATAAGAAACTATTCATCTTCATTTCCTGCATGGAGTTGAAAAAAGTGCATCTACAATATTACACAGTAACCATGTCATATTATTCTTCGGAACAGGTGACAATCTTTCTAATTTGTGCCTAATTTCCATTTTATTAACAATTTTGTCAAATCCTTTTTGTAAAACTCATACTTCATTCTTTTTAAAGCTTTTATTAAAAAGAAATTCTGAAATGATGATGCCATTTTTCTTTTGCATTTAAAGTTCTTTATGATGCTTATTCCGTATGTTACATACAAAATAGATATAATAAACTTCCCCGCTATTTTGGATCAAATGAATCCTTTCTCAATTTTTATTTCATTATTTTTATTTTAAGTTTATCTGGAACCAAATTGTATGAAATACACTATCTCTCCTAGCTTCTTTTCTCATTGCCTTCATTTAAAAATTCTCTTCCAGTTTCCCTCTATATGGCTCTTTAGTATGAACTGGGGACTCCTCTTCCCTTCTTTACTAGGGTTGTATTTGACCAGCACCGTTACATGGGCTTATCATCTCAAATGGATTTCCCTTATTTTCTCCTTTATCTATGTTGGTACTCTAGGATTCCTTAGATGTTCTCATTTCAAATCCCCACACTATCATTCAAAGTACAATACATGCATATCTCAATATTCCAATCTTTGGGAAGCGCACCATATGGCCATGTGTCCTCTTCACTGCCTAACATTGTGATTAAAGCATTAAAGAAGTTCTGGTTACATTTTTCTTTTTTTGATAATCCGGATAAATCATATCGATCTAGTATGAATACATCCAAGAAAGTTAGAAAAGAGAAGATGACCGGCGTGGGGGTGGGTTGGGGGGGGATTGTGGGGTGGGGAGAGGTCTCATAGCTGTCCCACATGAAGCCTTGTGGAATGTTGGGCAACATATGAGGCAATCTAATAAGCTGCCCTATTGGCCTCGCAGTATACATGGGTAATCTGGAAGGCAACACAATTCCTCAACTATCCGTGGATATTCTGCAACAGCGGGTGCTCGTCGCCCCCCAAAGACTGACTTCGGATCCACTCGATCAATGTAGCCGAGTTTCCTTCGAGATGAATGCGATCCACCCCTAGGGTGATGATGCCCTCCCAAGCGGCCCCAACTCAACTCCAGGGATAGAAGTGTCGTAGATCCAACTACCCCTAGCAACAACAAGTCTCGATAAACTTTGGCAATTGCAATATACAAAATATTCAAGATGAACAACCCCTCTATGTTTACTTTGTTTTGTTACATGTTCTTTCAAATTAAATAGAATCAAGGTCATATTATGCTCAGGGAACCACTTGTTTCTCAGTCATTGTGGTTTCCCTCGTTCCACACATATTCTCGGATGTGCTCTATGCAATATTTAGTTTCCCCCCTTAGATTTTAGCATTCTTTAGGATTTCCTTCCGGAATTTCAACACAACCTTTTTTCTATATCTTACACAGGTAATATCCACAAGGTATGAAGTGTAAAATGACGAGGCTTGAATTTGATTTTGGGTAAAGGCATACAACCTTGGGGAGAACGTGAATATCTTCATAAATTAGAGCTATTGCTTTAACATAGTCAAACATAACTGCATGCCTTTCTTGCTTGATGCTCACAAATTAAGTCCTTGTGGTAGTCTATGCTTTTCTTCTAGAACAAATCATCTGTATTTAAGTCCTTTTCATCTATAGAGTTCTTTTGGATATTTCCAAAAATTGCTTATTCAGAAAAGATGAAACACCTTAATTATTACCTTTTGAACATGTACGTATATGGTTTCCAGTATAACTATGCAACTTCTATCTATCACCAAGCATTTATAATAGTTGTTCTTGATATTGATCTGTAGAGAGCGTCTATGATGCATGAATGACAGCTATTATTCCTTTGGGGTAGGGAGAGGAGCAAGGTCCGCTGAACCAATATCGGAACCTATACCGGTCGTAGATGGGTCGGTACCGTACCGTACTGTATTGTACCGACACACGGTACGATAGGTGTGCTGGTTCCATACTGGCACAATTTTTTTTGGAATTTTTCAAGTTTATTTAATTGGTAATCAATCTTTTTGAACTTTTTTAATGACTTTAAATCTAATTTGATATTTTTTGATGTTTCTATGATTCCGATATAACCTAAATGATGCATCTTATTACTTTAAAATTATACAAATTATAAAATTATTAGTGAGATGTTGCATGCTACAAGAACATGAAATATCTTGAAATCAAGTAGTGAGGTGAAAAATATACTTGGGCGGGAAAAATATGGAAAGCTCTTCGCTGCTTAGCCCAATTTAGAATCAGGTCGACTCGGTGCGAGCTGTTCGGTTAGCACCGAGTTCGAACAAAACCAGCCTGTTTCGAATGGTTCCGGCCGGTACGGTCCGATTCAGACCTTTTTTAGCCGATTCCGGTCGGTTCGGAATCAGTTCGAGCCGGTTCGGGGCCAGAACCAACTCCAATGGCCAAACTTACCCGTTTTTCTTCCGGGTCCGCTTGGTAAGAGCCAAATCGGGCGGTTTGGTCCGGTTTGGTCTTCCTTGGAGGGGAGGGTGAAGGAGTTTAATGATTTTAAACAACCTCTATATGAACTTATTGGACAATTTTCTAGTTGTGTAAAACATTTGTAAGTCTTTCTATTGTACAGCTCTTACTTCATGATTTCTTGAAAGTATGATAACTGGTTAGTCCACAACCACAAGGTCTCCAAGGTGTGATGTGTCTTCAGGGCTATCACATTTTCTGCAAGCTACTCCCATTACCTTTTACATAAACTTTTGGTAGCATATAAAAAATCTTCAGTATTTCCATTTCATCACTGACAATTACCTTTTTCTTGTCAAAATGATTTTCATCTTGTTCTATGAGTTTATGTCATCCTGGTATGTCAATCTCTATTACTACTGTATATGCAGGATAAAACAGTTTCAGTATTTGAGACCACAATTCGGGTTCTTGGGGGTTTACTTTCTGCTCATCTTATTGCAAGTGATTATGCCACGGTATATTAACCGCCTTTGATGCATTTAAATTACTACCAAGCCTTATTAGGTATTTAAGATTCTTGCTTCTTGTTTGCATTATACTGGTTATGCTGCTTACAAATTTTACATTTTGAGACTTTAGTTTATCATTTTAATTTCAGCATTTTATGAGTTTCTTAAATGTATCAGCTCTGAAATTTCTGGTTGCAGCAGCCAATTCACAAAATGTGAAGGTGGGTGGCAATGCGCTCAAAACCATTGTCCGAGCTTTCTTCTTTCCATCTAATGAACTCTTTTTCTTCACATTGGATGCAGAATTTGGCTTTGACTTCTCTGTTAACTGGCAATCAAAACCATCTCCCCAACATGCATGTAATAGAAAAGGAAAAAGAAACGCAAATAGCGATAAATGCCAGCGAAGTATGCGATGCTCTCCACACTCTATATGATAGAAAAGAACATCACTGTTTCACAAGTTCTAAAGCAGAAGGCCCCAAAGAAGGATTGGAGCAACAATATCAAATAAAAAGCTCAAGAACTACATCTCTCTATAAATAAAAATAATAGAAGCTTCCACTGTCAAACTTTCAATACATTCACCTAACAACAACACATTATGTACTCTCCCAAAATAAACACATAACTAAGGAAAAAAAAACACAACGGAGAAACCGTATATGTATAATTAGTTTAGCTCTCATGACGTTAAACTCTAATTCCCATCATTCAAGTGAGTGGTCAAACATGAAACAAAACTTATTTGTTGACATGCGCTACAATAATTTGGCCATCTGGTATCTGGGTGTAATGTTCATCAAAAACTTTGAAATTAATCCACAATCAAATCATTGGAAACTTACGGTGCCCCATCAGTTAAAACCCAAAAGGAAACTACGCCAAAAATCATCTATCGAATATCAATACAATGCCCTCATCAAACATGATGATTAAAAACAAAACACCATATCTCCCCTCAAACTCCATGATTAGAGACTCCCAACGTTCTTTGGTAAGCTGGATCCGGATATCAGAGAAAGAGAGAGAGAACCAGTTGAAGCTGGAGTGGTGAGCAAGGAAGGTGGCTTGAGGAGAGGTGCAAGACAAGATCGTTCACTCTCTCTTCCTCAATCTCTGGGTCAGCTTGCTGCCTCCCTTCTCTCTCTTCCTCGATGGATGCATCTCCTCGCTGGCTCGCCCTCTTCTTCTTGCCCCTCTCTTTTTCTCGGATCCTCCTCTCCTCAGAAATCGCTGGCGCTCGGGAGAAGCCAGTGATGAGATAAATGGAGACCAATCACCTCCACCCATTTATAGGATATTTCTCCTAAAAAATAGAACACCATATCTCCCCTCAAAAAGGATATTTTTTTCAACAAATAATCCAAAAGTGATTGTTTTGGACGATTACAACAATTTTTTCCTCCCAAGACCCATCAAATACCTTCTTCTAAGCCGATACAGAAATACTCGAAGAGAACCATGTCGAGAGAATAAGATGGAAACACCTTTTTCAACACCAAACCAGGATCCAATAGCCAAAATTGCATTCAACAATACAACTTTTTTCTTTTTCAAGAAAACACAGACAAATCATCAGATTGAATACCTCCGTCCAAAAAAATCCAATATTTCAGCTCGAATCGGGAACTAAGACGAAAGACCAAAGAAAACCCAACTGGAGACAGAGCAACAAAAATCCTAAACCGACGGTAGCGATTCGAAATACCTGAGGGGGGAGCAAACTAATCCTTCCTTCTGGTCTTTTTGGGGGCCTTTCTGGAGCAGGGGAAGAACCACCCCATCTCAAACTCCCTTCTGCTTCCTCTCTTTTGGTGAGAGAAGAAGCGAGGCCTAAAAAGAGAGATTGGAGCATGCTGCCTAGTGCCTGTGAACACAGTGCGTAGTGCCTGCCAGGGCCTTTCTTTGGGCCGGGCCCAGGGTTGGGCCAACCCTGGGTGGATATATATCTTGTGTACTCAAAAATAAAAATAGATGGAGTCAGAAGCATGTTTTTGAAAAAGGTTGTCACCTTATAGTGTGCTGCGGCATCCATCTGACTTACGGCTTGTATGGTAAGTATATGAAGATCAACCAAGAGGCTGATCTCAAGGGAACTCCGATTTCTAATTCATGTTTGCATTCAAAGCACCTTTGGCATTCCCCAGAACCAATTTTCATTTTAATCATTTCGTAACATACAAAATGTGGCCTATTCTTCTTGTTTTTATTCTGTTAGATAATAAGATAATCTTTTTTACAAGCGATGGCCAATACTTTACAAATAACTGATGCTAGATTTATTCTGATCATTGCAATAAAAAAAAGATTTGTTCTGATCATTGCTATTGTTAGTTGAAAAATTTAATGTGCTTGATTACAATATCAAATTGTTTTATCTTAATTTATTGTTAATGAAGTATGTTGTCTCTAAAAGTGTGCCCATTTTACTTGTTATAGTATAACATTTAATAAATAAATTTATCATATGGAAAATTTAACTATTGTTGGTTTTGGTTTGTGAAAACCAACTCATCATTAAACCTGTTCACTGACATGAATTATAATGAAATAGAATGTAAAAAAAAAGAAATTGGCGCCATACGAAATTGGTCATTGATATAGATGATTTACAATTTTGGTAATTTTTCTTGGTGCTTGATATGTAATTTAAAGGCCTCGATACCAGAAAGTTCTTAGTGGATTTAAGGATAATTTATCTACAGGGTATGAAGATTCAATCATATGATGATCAGTTGCTTCATTTAGCTGTGGATTTGGCAACAAGATTGTTACCTGCATTTGACACTCCGACAGGTTCATTACTTCTTTATTCAAGTGGCTTTACAAACCTGTAACCTCTAACACCTGACTAATATGTGGTTAATTTATATCTTTTAAACTTTGGAAAGCTAAATTGAGTGATTTGTGACAATTAAAAGTTGAATCCATCTCTCTTTATGAACTATGGATGATGTAAATGTACAATGTAACTTCTGGAATGCAACTCTAATCAAGTTTGTTGAACAATACCTGGCGGTGATTGCCAAAGTAAATTTTGATGTCTAAATTAATTATTCCTTTATTTATGCAAAATTTATTTTGATTACTATGGATTTGTTATTTCCATTACTACTGAGTTGGCTAGGATTCTTTTGAGCATAATGTTTTTTTTTACTTAGATGAAAGAGTGAAACCTGTGTACACGCCAATTGCCTGCTCCATTCTTTATTTGGTTCGTCTTACTTTCTTACCAGGATTTTTTCTCCAATGTAACAACAACATCAATAGTAATTCAACTATTCTATGATTTTTTTTTTGCAGTGGAGCTTTCAAAACTGAAACAAAGAATAGAAAAAAAGAAAAGAAAATGTAGAGATGAAAATAATCTGTGGACAAACTCTCATAGGATCATCCTTTGTCAATTTGGACAGATATTAGGAGATTCTCCATTCTTCTTCCTAATATGGTGATGCTGAAACCCACCTTCCTCACTCTTAAATCAATAGTACATAACTACATACCATACTTAAGTCCTTCAATTCTGAGCAACATCAAACAATCTTGTCAATAAATATTTGAAATTTTGAATACTAGCTTCCCAAAGTCAGTCTGTCTCTCTCTCTGCCCCCCCCCCCCCCCCCCCCCCCCTCCCTCCCTCCCTCTGTTCCTCCCTCTCTCTCTCTCCTCCCCCCTCTCTCCCCCCCTATTCAGTACCTCATAGTGCAAACTGCAAAACCACCCTTAAATCCCTGTGGTTGATTAACAAGATCTTCCTTAATTGCTCATGTTATATTTGCCTCTCCATTCTTCTTAGAAATTTCTTTATATTATTTTCTTCTGACCACTGATTTGTAATGTTCTTTGTTGGTAGTGAACATCCACAACAACTTACCTAGAAGCTAGTGAATATCCACAATTTCTTACATGCTAAATATCCATTTCTCTTTTATTTCATCTTAGCTCTCTTACCCTTTAAAAGAACAACTGTCTACATCCATTTTATCATAATCTCTTTATCTAGTTTCTTTCCACATTTAGGGGAATCCAGAGGTTTGCTTCCTGATTTAATGAGCTTAAGCTATCACAAATAAGCTAAAGTTCCCTACCTATCTACTGAACTTCTAGGTTTCATGTTAGGTTCTGGTCTTTCCAACTCTTCTTAGAAGAAAATTACTAATTTCTTCCATTGAGTCTTCTTCACTTGAGCCATCCTCCATAATCGACCTGTTTTTGATAGAAAGAAGGATTGGAAGATGATGATTGTAAACTTTGAGCTTGTTGAAACCTCTCCTTTCTTTCAAAGATATTCTCTACTAATGCATTAAAACTTTTTTTATGTACCATTGTTGAAATTTTAAAAACCAGGATTGTCATACACTAGCATATTATAGAGTGCTAAGCCTTTCAACCTTCCAAAGAAAGAACTTACCTCTAAGGCCAGCTTACCTTCCACCAATCTTTCTACAACTAGGTCACAGTCTTTCTTCTTCTAGTTTTAGTTAGAATTTTTTTTTTTTTTTTTATTTTCCAAAATAGAATAAGTTGCCTATAAATGGCAGTTATGAAGTAGTGCTTGGATATAAGGATGGTTATGCTGGAACTTGGTGATTGGGTTAAAACTAAGTTAGGATTATCGTTCAGTCCAGCATTACATCAACAACTATGATCAACTTGTAGAGGAAAGAAGAAAACCTGGGAAGATGTCAAATTGAGGAAAGAGGTGGAGGCATGGGTTAGGTGTTGCTGAGAGACTGGTTCATAACAGCATTGTCAGTACTTAAATTAAATTACAAATTCAGCCAGACTTATCAAGTTTCATGACCTCATTTAGACATAAATTAAATTTAGTTATAGTTTCAAGCTCTCAATGAAGGGAAAAAGGATTCAGCTCTTGCTTATGTGAATCCTCTGTCAATCATTATCATGCCCCATAAATTAATCATAAAAAAAAATGTTAGATTAATCGTGTTTACATTGTAATATACCACCTCAGTGAACTTATGAAAACCCTAATGCCTTTGAGATTTGAGGTTTAGGATAGCTAGGACTGTCAAAAAAGCTCTCTTCTAAATCCCTTTTATGTTATAGTGCTTTCAAATTTTTCAAAACTCATGAAAATTTAGTTTTATTTAAATAAATGCTCCGCTATATTTAAAAAAAGAAACGGCAAAAAGAGTGGTATAAATATATCGTATATACAACAAGTTTTGCTCTATAAGTTGGTTTCATTTGAACTCTGAATCCAATTCCACTTTGAGATTATTCTAGCCAAAACTTCAATGTTTTAGATTTGAGTTTAGAGTTTCATGTGAAATTTTAAACTCATGGCAGTGAAATTTAACCATGGTTACTGCTGAATGTTATATTGGACAATCAAATATTTATAATAGGTTCCTAGGTGTATACAAAAATACACAAACCTGTTTTATGTTGATGAACAGTTGGTATGTTGGTTAATAATACATATTGTCAAGGTCCGCCATACCGGTACCAGTCGGTGTACCGGTAGCGACCCGGACCGGTACGAAACCGGTTCCGTACCGGTCCGTACCGGCGGCGTACCGGTCCATACCGGTCTGAACCGGTTCCGTACCGGTTCTTCAACAATAAACTACTGATACCGGATTCCACGCTGATCCGGTACCGGTCCCAGTCCGGACCGGTACGTACCGGCCCGTACCGGCCGGTACCGACCGGTACGGCAGACCATGCATATTGTACATAAGAATGCTTCAAATCATATGCTAAGACATACATTCCTAAAAGGTTTTGATAATTAAAATATGTTCCAATTATCATCTTTCCATTTCTTAACAATTTAAAGCCAAAGCATGTTTTTATTATCTTTTTAAGTTTAAAACCCAATGTTGAAACTTAAACATGTCCTTTTAAGATGGCTTCTCTGGTTAATGTGTTATCCACTTATCATTTAATGCTTTCTGCAGGAATCCCATTTGGATCTGTCAATCTGGTGCATGGAGTGGATGAAAATGAAAGCAAGGCAAGCTCTTTAACTTCTGAAAGACTCAGTTGATTGATAAATCTACTTCATTGTGTTCAATTTCGTTGTTATGAGTAATATTCATTGGCTCCCATAGCTCACCATGTATGTTTATCATATCTTCTTATCAAGATGATGGATCTCATAGATTTAGAGAACACCCATTGATCATGATCTACAATAATTAAAATACCTAAAAGCAAGAAAACATGTGTTTTGGATGTTTCTTACCTATGCTTCATGTGGGCAAGAAATGGATGTTATTAACAAAGTAAGTGTCCTAAAGTTATATTATAAGCCATACGACTTGAGAATCCAAACCTTCAACCTCCAAGCCTTCTGATTGGAACTCACTTTCTCTCTTATCTTGTGGCAACTTATTGATGCCGGATAAATGCTTTGGGGAAATTTGGTTCTGTAACTGGGTTCATCAATGTGAAGGATGAGGTGCTGATTATGCCGCGGCATGCCTGTCTATGCTGGTTGTGCTGTACTGAGATAGATTTGTTTGCCTTGTGCCTTGCATGTGCCGATTGGTGAGTGGCATGGGTATTGGCACTAGCTTTTGAAACCTTGATTGATGTATTTGTTTCTAATTAATGCACCTTTTTAATCTGCAGACATACCATATCTTCTAAATGGATCAATTGTCTTTTCCCTTGTATGTTGGATAAATTGTAAACATCTTTCATGATAAGAATGTGTAGTCTTGTCTCTTATGCTCATTCTCTATCTATAAGGCTTTGTTTGGTTATTGAGTAGGTGAGAGAAAGAAAAATCTTAGTTCATTGCTTGGCAATGAAGAGAAAACTAGAGAAATATAACAATTGAGAAGATACAGGGCCAAGTTTTTCTTTTGGAGGTCTAAAAGTTTTCTTCTCCAAAAAGTAATTATTTTGAGGGAAATTAGCAAAATAGTAAGTAGGTCAGGATAACTCAGCCATTGCATACGTACTTTCTCTGCAAGTTCCTCTGCAATTTGTATAGTTCAACCAAATGTAAGATCCCCATTTTCTTTCCTTTGCTGTTGACTTTTTTCTCCTTCTTGCATTTCCTTCATAACCAAACAGAGCCTAAAAGCTTTAGGGCTGAAAATTTCTGTGACCATCATCTGATTATTTTTCCTTTTTCTTTACCAGTCTGTACCGCTTAATAAAATAGTTTTGACCTGGTTTTAGATAACATCAACAGCTGGCGGTGGTACTTTGACGCTAGAATTTGGGGTGCTGAGTCGTTTGACTAATAATCCCAGTAAGTGTTACTTACATCTTCTGTCTCTCCATCTATGGTTGATACACGTGAAGTTTTCCTGAAATCTCAGGTGTTTTTAGTTTAATCTAAGTTGCTGTTATGATGATTCTCTTAGCATGCTTCACCAAACTGGATATACTCTTATGTATTTAAACTATTGACAATATTATCCAGATGTTTTATAGATGGTACTGGAATATTTTCTGCACATACATTTAGTTATGTTCTTTTCCCTTGATAAGATGGAAAAAAGGTTTTTTTTTTTTTTATGATCTTTTGAACTCTATCATTAGACAGCATCTTGGGATGTAATGCGTGAATGGGATGGTATGACTGGCACCGTACTGTTTCAGCACGAGACCAACACTGGTACAAGTGTCAGGATGCTGAAACCCTATGTACAGGTGCATGCCGGTTGTATTGGTCTATAGCAGGGCATACTCGTGCATACACACAGTACCATACCAATGCATACTGACAGTTTCTTTTTTGAATCTATTAGTTTTGATATGTACTGTTAGTTCTATACCAGCACTATACCGTTTGATGGAGAAAGGGCATGGGGATCAATATCGGTGTTTACAACCTGCTTTGTATGAGCTTGGTTGTTAAATTTGATATAATTATCTTTATTGTAGCTGTCGTGGATTTAAACTCACATGTCCTAATGTACTCAGTTCATCAATTTATATCTATAGCTTCAATATACCATTACCCTTTTCAACAATTAGTATGCGCCACATTGTCTATCAATGTGCATACTACAGCTATTTTGTAATTAGTTGGTTATTCATATATTGAGTTTTTGTTAAAACTTTCCTCCGTTTGTTGAGGTGTTCTTATTTGTATTGTGACTACCTAGGTGTAAGAGAATTCTTATAACTCCTTTTTCACTTTTTATCATGTTCATTCAGTAGTTGTACTAATGCTTCTACGTGGTCATATATTATATTTAGTGCCACAAGGCTTCCAGCAATCTTTGTGCTGATATTATTGAAAAATTTGTGAACTTACATTATCTAAAGCAACAAGCTAGATATATTTGTTTGAAGATGGCAAAAATAAGAAATAAGAAATTCATGACTAGATCATGTATCATTCTACTCTACATTCATTTTAAGTTCTTAATTGATTCATTTCGCCCTTCCTTCATTTGCCAGATCTTATGAAATTTTAGCTTCTTGAAGTTTACGATTAAAATTTTCTTTTTGCTAATTGACAAGTGGTTTTTCGAGAAAATATGGCTTAAGCAATCTTGTTTGCTTTAGGGTGAGATAGGGTTAATCATTAAGGTCGGAGAATGATTATTCAAGGATGTTAAAAATTGAAGGCACTCCTGATGTCCCTAGCTTGTGCAAATTTCAGGGTGACATAGTAGATGAACAAAAGAAGTAACATACGCTAAATTAGAAGGCTAGTTAGAACCTAAGTTAGTATTTGGTAGGTGGTATGATCACAGAATAAGTGCCTTATTTCATGGTTGTACTACCAAAGGCACCTTTTCTTGCTCATAGTGTAACCTTATACCTCACATGGTATAAGTAGGAGAGAGGGAGGGGGTAACTCTATTCATCATTTTGGTGGAATAGGCTCATACTATGAAATAGAGAAAGTTATCCCCTTCAATTACATTTTTGCCCTTATGCACTAACTAAATATACAAAAAATGGGAGGCAATTTTGTCTTTGTGATAAAATCCAAATTATCATGAAATTTGATGCACATAAAATGGACGCATTTATCCCTCCAACCAAACGCACAAAATTTCTATTCCATGGAACAAGTCCTATCCCTCCAGACTTATTTGGATAAGTTTCCCTATCTCTTCAAAATTTATTTTGCAACCAAACACTACCTAATGGAATAACAAGAAGGGAACTATAAGATTAACTAGGTAACTACTAGCTTTACCTTGCTATTGAAGGTCTTTGTCAATATCTAGAATCATTTAAGGATCTCCCATGGAAACTCATGGGAATCACCAACTCACCATTGATGTTACTAGGGTTTGCTCCAGATTATGCTAGATCTCACAAAATCCACCACAAAGAGCGAACACATGAAGTGCACTAAAAAATAGTTTCATTCATTGAAAATTTGAGTACATAAGCTAGATTTTTCTGTTTACAATTTGAATGAAGGGAATAATACTTTCATGTTTATAATTTATATTCTCTTTACTTTATAATACTTTGTAACAGATAATGATTTTCATGCAAAATGCCATATTGGCACTTGCAATATCCCTACTGTTGTGGTGGTTGCTTTGTTATGCTAGGTTTGTTATCATAATGAACCTCAAAAATTTGGTAAATAGTGCCATTTCCATAACCAACAATTCTTATGCTCATAGGCAACTTCATGATTCCCTTTTTACCAATCATACCTATTAAGAGCTAAATCCTTAAATCAGTATTGACATTTCCAACAATTTGCACAATATTCATTCAACTATAAGTAGATTTACTCCATTGAATAGGGCTAGAGAATAGAATTGATCATGGCATAACATTAGACTGGTAAAGTTGGTTACTGTGCACAAAAGAAAAACTACCATCTTGTGTGATTAATGCTGTACAATAGTGTTGCCCATACTGTTGGTTATGTTGGATGCCATACTGCCCATTTAGTTTGTTCATTGACAAAATAAAGTAGCACCATCATTACATCTGCTAATGTTAATGTGGTGATATATTACAATGATTTATGTTATAGCACATACTGAGAAGAGCTTGTAAGGATTTCGGTACTGTCAAGCATATCGTTTTTGGATTGAAGTTGTTGCCTTCTAATGACATTCTTTTTTCCCTTTGCTAATGAGAATATCTTATATTCTTGCGACAGAAAGCTTGCTTATATATTATTTCATCACCAAATGACCAGAATCACTTTATGCTAATCGAAAAATGGCAGTCCTTTGGAATCTTGGGATATTCTTTGTAAATTGATCTAGAAGAAAATGATTGCATAAAAAATTGCATATATGGTCAATTTGTTGAGAAATTTATAAATGCATCCTTTTTATTTGATGTGAGAACAGATATTAACCGTGTTAATATGGCGATTGAATATGGTCTGCTATAATTTGGTGAGCTATTTTCCTTTCATTTGGTACCTTGGTGGCATTTCTGTCACTTTAAAAAAGGTAGCATACAACCCAACCATTTCTTGTTTGTTTGGCTATTATAAGTAGTCCTGTGGCTAATATAACTTAATGAGCAATGCCTATGCATTTTTATTTGAAATCAACACCAGAATTAGGCTTTCCTTCCATCACCCATGACTAGTTATAATATATGCAAAAGCTTGCCTCTCACATTCTGTCAACCTGCAGCTGTCTTCTTCCTCTTATTTTTCCAACCTCCATCTTCTTCTGTTTCAACCTCCAGCAGGCGGCAGACTCTGTTTTCAATCTCCAGCAGCAGTCTGCCTGCCCTCCTCTCCTCTTCTGTTTTTTTCCCTGTTTTCAGTCTTCAGGAAGCAGCTGTCCAGCAGCCACTCTTCCTCCTTATTTAATTCTCATACAAATTTTTTACTTCTTTCTCCTCTGTATTTCTTGTTTCCCTTGTTTCCTCCCTCTTTTCTTCTCCTTTCGTATGAGTTTTATATCCTTACTCATTAAGAGAAAAGCTAGAATTTATTCTGCAGGACTATGCAGTGATTGTAAGTTGTAACGATGCTATGTCTTTCTGACCTGATGATCTGCTATATGGATTAAATAGTTGCTACTTCTTTGATCATGCAGTTTATGAGCATGTTACGAAGAATGCAGTGCGAGGAATATGGGCCCGGAGATCAAAAATTAACCTTGTTGGGGCTCACATCAATGTTTTCACGGGTGAATGGACTCAAAAGGTGACTTCTCTTCTGTTGTATGCAGTTGCCAAGCACTGGATGAAGTGTGCATTTTTACTCCTAAAATACTAATCTCTCACTGTCAAATTTTATTAGGTCATCTCACTTTTGTATGCCATTTTAGCTGTTCTGCTTCTAGTTTACCTGTTGTGAGCTTTATTTTTTCCATACATGACTAGTACTACATTTGCTAAAATGAACAGGCTTTTTTTTTCTATTTTTGGTTATTCTATTTGATTCTCTATACAGCACATATTTCCAGATCTTGTTCATACAAAATTTATATTTCTTTGCTTCAAATCTGGCATATTCATCAATTTGAATTCTCTGCAATGGCATTGGAATATGTCCTTCGTTCGTTCCTGTCTTATATGTAACCTTTTGTGAAGTTATGGCATTTTCTTCTATGGTTATTCGATAAACTTGAATAGGACTATAGGAGCATGTTGATGCAGCGGGAAAAGGAAGAAGGGGCGATTAGTTCAATGGGGTTATGCTTCAAAGATCAACACGCAAATAGAAGAAAACTAGATTGAAGAATTCTTCACTTGGTGGAAGAAATTCTCTCGAAAATAATTTTATTAATATCTCAAAAGCTACTCCTTACAATGTATAAGTGCATATTTGTAGGGCATGATACTCTAACCCTAATTTGGGCATTAAACCCGATACAGAATCATACTTGAAATAGGACACGTCAATAAGAAAACATGCTAGAATTATTCTATTACAAATATGGAAACTTGGCTAGATTTTGATACTATCCCTAATGGATAATTTATAAGAAAATCTGCTGAAAACCTCTGCGGTCTTCACCTGCGAATCCGCTAGCTCCTTTGGCACTTGGCTTGGTTTAATTAATCATAGTAGTTGTTGGTTGCACCCTGTGCTGCATCACATGTGACCAGATTTACAGCTATACTTTGGTCAAGGTACTGATATAATTTATTGAAGCATCATCTCTTGGCCTTAATTCTGGAGCATGTTACAGCACATAATGTTTCTTTTATATAATACTAATTTGCTTCTCCATTATATAACTTTTTTGCCTTCTAAGTAAGGATGCCTTTGCATGGATTGATGTCCATAATTAGTTCAGATGTGCGCTTAGCATTCAAAGTTCAAACTATAACCAACTTTGGCTACCATAGTTTGCTGGAGGTTTCTGTTTAATATATCATACTCAGAACATTTCCATAGACCTGGAGACTACCATTTTGATTGCAATGGCCAAACTCGGGCATGAGCAAATTTATGACTGGTATTGATATTTGTGCCTTTGTATCAACTTGAGAATTGTTGCTTGAGTGTGATTGCAATTAACACATGCTTGATTTAGTGTATTCTTTATTTGACATTTTTGTTTAAAAAGTGTTTAAACACTTACTATAGTTGGAAACTGTGCTTCATGATGATATTTAGCCTCATATTGTGGTAGTGACCTTTCTGGTTCTTCTTATGGAATTCTCCCTTAAAATTTGTTTCGTTGCAGGATGCTGGAATAGGCACGAGTATCGACTCCTTCTATGAGTATCTTCTGAAGGCAAGCTATTTCTTTTCATACATATAAGAAAGTTTGTCAGTGTATTATCGTCCATATTTCTTGAAGTTACATCATTGGATAAAGTTAAACATTATCATAACTTTTCATATACAATTAATTGGTCTTGATGCACCAACATGTATCCGCCATCAAGATAGCAAAACTATATGAATCCTATTAAGGGATTGACTTATGTTAATAGTTTTTGTGAGCCCGACATTTGGAGAATCTAGTACAACTTCATCTATGCATATTACTTGTTTGAATTCTGAGTGTCAGGTTTTGAAGTAACCACAAGGTTCTTTGCTTCAAATAATGACGATAATCACTCCAACTTTATGATTCATGAATGAAAGTATAATACTGTAGATTATAGAAATCAGTGCCACGTCATATGTCCTGCTGATTTACCGCTTAAATCAGTATTGTTTCTTTATTGCGTAAGTTTGTTGGTTACATTATTGTGTTATTCTGCATGTGGCGACTGCTTCAAGTCCTCACATCTTTAAGCATATTCTCAATGTATCATGTCAACCCAACACTTGCTTCCCTACTTACTTGGACGCAAGGTACATCGTACCAGCCCGAATTGGGCAGTACAGGGCATACCGTACCCTACCGGTTCGATACTGGTATTCAGTATGGGTGGCGTACCGAGTGTGGGTACGCCAAAAAAAATCTGTACTATACCATACCATACTGACACTATGCTAATGTGGCACCAGTATGAGGTTTGGTACTAGAGGTGGCAACCGGGTCAGGTCGGGTCATAAATGGGTCGGGTCACATGCGGGCCGGGTCAGAAAATCATAAACCTGAACCCGACCTGTTTATTAAACAGGTCAGAAATTACAACCTGAACCTGACCTGTTTATTAAACAGGTAATCCGACCCGACCCGTTTAACTTGTTTAATAAACATGTAATCTGTTTACCCAACCCGACCCGACCTGTTTAACCTGTTTACCCAACCTGACCCGTTTAACCTGGTTAGACCCGTTTAACTTGCCCAACCCAACCTGTTTAACTTGCCCAACCCGACCTGTTTAGACCCGTTTAGACCTGTTTAGACCCGTTTAACCTGTTTAGACCTGTTTAACCTGTTCAACCCATTTAACCTGTTTATACCTGTTTAACCTGTCCAACAGTTAAACGGGTTAAACGGTTTAAACGGGTCAGACATCTAAAACCCGTATCCGACTCAATTAATAAACAGGTTAAACGGGTCGACCTGTTTACGATCCGAACCGTTTAGACCAAACCCAAACCTGTTTATGGCGGGTCGGGTTGGCGGGTCGGGTCATATTTTGCCACCCCTACTGGTACCGAGACAGCGAACCTTACTTGAACATATTCGTAACTTGGTTGCTATGTTATGTTTTAGTGTTCCTCCTATGCCAGTAGTGCAACTAGTGTTCTTTTTGATACTGTTTATTCATTCTTGTAGCAAACAATAGGTATGAGTTTGTAAATATACATCTCTACTTCGTGCTGAGATTGGAATTATTTCCAAGGATAATTCCTCAAATTTCAAGTGGCAGCAAAATAACCTGGTTTTGAATACCCATGCTACATTTCATGTTGATAACCCAGTGGGATTTTCCATTTGCTAATAGTTTTCTTGGTTGCTTTGGGGGTTCACTAAATTTATACTTGAAACAGGCCTATTTGTTATTTGGAGATGAGGAGTACTTATTTATGTTCCAGGAAGCTTACAAGGCAGCCATGCACTATCTCCATCACGATCCTTGGTAAAGTTTGCCCTCAATCTTGTAGTTCAAATGGATCTGTGATCCTCATTTGTTAGTGGTTCTATAATTCTTTACAGTTTCATATATTCAGATTCCTTTTATTGTTTGTAGCAGCTAAGTTTTACAATTTCAATTTTTTCCTACTGATTGACATGAGAGATATTGATGCATGCAGGTATGTGGAGGTGAACATGAACTCTGCTGCTACAGTCTGGCCATTATTTAACAGTCTGCAGGCATTCTGGCCTGGGCTTCAGGTTTAAACTTTTCATATTTCTTTTAGAAATCTCATGCTAAATTTCTTGGAGGATTACTTACATTATAAAATGGAAGGTTTTAGCTGGAGATATTGATCCTGCTGTTCGAACACATGCTGCTTTCTTGAGTGTATGGAAAAAATATGGCTTCACCCCAGAGGGGTTTAATCTTGCTACATTGAATGTTCAGGTTTCAAATCTTATCCCTTTTATTCTGTTAAATCTTGGTTATATCGTAATAATACCAGTTCCCCTAATCATGAACTTATTTCAGTCTGGTCAAAAAGGTTACCCACTGCGACCAGAGTTGATGGAAAGCACATATTGGCTATTCAAAGCTACTAGAGATCCTAGGTCAGCCGCTTTTTTAAGTTACTAATATCACATATTTTCTCATTTGTTATTTGCATCAGAATACTTATTTTATGGTAAAAGCTTCATTTAGAGAGAAATTGTTATTTATTCATTTGCATCTTAATTCTACAAAAACAGAGAGTGCACTGTTACACCTGATATTAAAGGAAGACACATTTTCAGTGTGTTGAAGAGACGGTTTTGCTTTCCTTTCAAGTGTCAAAGGGGTTATACTGTATATCATGCCTTTTTTTCTTTTTAAATTAAACAATCAGTTATCAAGTGGATCTTGATTGTTCATTGACATGTTAAAGTAAAGTCCTTAGTGCCCCAAAAACGTATTAGATAGAATTTTTCCATGATTCTATTATTCATGACAGAATTACTCTTAATATTTGACTCCTGCTAAACAACTACTAAAAAAAATAATGTAATATGACATTAGTATACTAGTTGTTGTATATATAGTATATACCATGATAAAATGTGTACAAATCACAATATTCTCAACATTTTATGTATGTTGAAGGTGAGTAAAGATATCTTATGTAACATATATATGAACTTCATTTGCTTAACCATGTTGTAAATTTGTACATAGCTTATTGTCGGCAACTTATGTAATGTATACTATATACCACATACAATCATTTGTTAATATGTACATAAGTTCGTGGGATTATCATATGCAGAAAGATAATGTTTTTGAAAAAAAGGATTAGTGTTAAATATTAATCTTTTTCCAGATATGGGGGATTTAAAATAAGTTTGGAAGTGCAGACCTATAAATATTCCAATGTCCACTTCAGGAGATGTTGGTAACTTTTCTCTTTTATATTTTCCCTCCATATAGATCCAATTTAATTAGTTGCAATACACAGAGGTGTTTGAAGCCAAATTTAGTTGCAATGCATGTGCATACTCAGAGCCTATAGTGATGCAGACATGCATGTTAGATCCAAATATCTAACAACAGTATAGGAAATTGAGCATGTATGAATTATGAACTCAGGCTTCAATTCCAGGTTGAAACATCTCAAACTGACCTAATGCATTAAGTTATTGATGTGGCCATATAACTAAACTCATTGTACATATATTTTGAGATATCTATCTATATTTAAATATCAACAGCTTCAATATCTTTATTTAGAGGATTGTTCACTTTAGGTACCTTGATGCCGGCCGAGACTTTGTAACAAGCCTTCAATATGGTTCACGGTGCCCATGTGGATATTGCCACATAGCAGATGTGGAGTCTCACAAACAGGATGACCACATGGAGAGTTTTTTCCTTGCCGAGACGGTATGGCTTTGCAAGACATGGTCATCTTTAAAATGTCTCAATTTCTGATGTGGAATATGTTTGCCATGTGAGCCAATACTGGTTTTCTAATTTTTCTAAAAGTAGGTTCTACCTCATCAATCATCTGATCCTTTGATCGGATGGATGACAGATTTATACTTCACAGTTCACCAACTTTTCTGTGGCATGCAATTTGTCTAAATTACAGATGAAGGTTTTTTCCCCCTTTTTGCATGCTTCCAATATATCTTTCTGCATCACACATCTAACAGCAGTTTATTCCAGGTTAAATATCTTTGGCTTCTTTTTGATTTAGCTGTGGGCCCAGATAACATTGTTGAGAATGGCCCGTATAAGTGAGTATGAAACAACCGTGTCCACGACATTCATATTATTCCATAACAAAGTAATAGTGCCTTATAACAGATAACATTTTCTCTGGACTGCAGGTATATCTTTAGCACAGAAGGTCACTTGTTGCCTGCTACTCCTGAAATTTCTTTAGTAAGTGAGCACTGTTCATATTTTGGAGCTTTTTGCAAAGGTGATGGAATGCATAAATGTCATCCAATGGACACAAGCTTTGACCGTCAAGAGACAAATGATACCCAATTTCATGGTGATTGGGATCCTTCAATTCGTCACACCAAAGTACAGAATTCCTTTTCATCCTCTGGTTTCATCAAGGTACAAACACTACCATCGGCATCATGCAGAAGTATGAAGAAATAGTGAAGGTTTTCCTTATAACTGGAAAAATCATTATAAAATTTCTGAATGATTGAATTCAGTTTTAGTTCTTGAAGTAGACATAAAATTAATAACATGACTTTTCACTGCAGTAGGTGTCATAATGAAACATCAAGTAAAAAAATCACAAACTATATTCTTTTGTGCCTGTACCATATTTAAAAAGTTAGAAGAGAGGGCTTTGCCTAACATTTTATTTCCCAAATTGCCACCAGTTTTTCTCATAAAATTTAATTTCAGATTGGCATTGTTGACAAATGTCAGGACAACATGCCCTCTTTCCTCTTCCAAATAACTGTCTTCTATTTTTTGTGAGTGGGTTTTCTGCTTGGGCCTCCAAAAGTCCTATTCACTCTACCTCGAAATCAATCCTCAAGCTTCATCTCATACAGTCAAGTCACATATCTCGCCTGCCAAGGTCACCCTCTCCCTTTCTCTCTCTCAAATCCAATTAGTCCTTTTATTGCATACAACTAGTTTTCAATGCTTCTTTTATGTTATATTTCCATGTTTAACAACTCATGTTTTAATCTTTCTAACCCCCAGCCCCCACACACCCAAAGAGGAAAACCAAACTCTACAAAAAAGAAAAAAAGAAAAAAAATAAAAGAAAAAAAGAAGCATGATGATTGGCTAAATACCATCTGTGCTAGAGTTATTCCCTCTTTCATGTCCCCCTCGCTTCCTATGTATTGCCCTCTGGTTCTTTCTCTTTGTTCTGTTTTTTTTTCACAAATTTTCTTTCATATTATTGTCAGGAATTCCCAGATTTAAAAATATAAACAAATGTGAAATATTTTTATAGATCTTTGATGTGCATCATACTTAGTATGCTATACTTCCACTCAAATAGATGGATGAAATTTTCATGCAACATTTTTCTATTACTATCAAGGTCTTTTCTGTACTAGCCAAGCATTGGGTGCCCAGCCTACATGATTGGAGCCTAAGAAGATAGGATTTTATTTGCAAAAGAAATCAACATATATGTCAGACTATTTGGACCTATCATGGTGTTCTATATAGAAAAATGTCAAAACCAATGTTCGGCGAGCCAATACTAGAGGTCGTACTAGCCGACGATCGGTTTAGTACGATATAGGTCCGCGCTGTACCAGGCCGGGGCATACTAAAACGGGGAGATGTGGGGGGAGGGAGAAGCAGAGGGAGGAAGAGAGAAAGAGAGAGGGAGGGAGAGGGAGAGAAAAGGGAGGGAGAGATGGGGAGAGAGGGAGAGAGAGAGAAAGAGAGAGGGAGGGGGAGGGAGAGGGAGAGAGAGGGAGGGAGGGATGGGGAGAGAGGGAGAGAGAGAAAAAGGTAAAGGGGCTTCTTTGGGCATCAATGGATGTCGGTCAGTGTCGAAGAGAAGACTAGTGAGCGATCGAGCAAGTAGGACGGGCGATAGAATAAGCGAGATGTGGGGGTGGGGAGGGAGGGGGGGAGAGAGAGAGGACCTTGGAGGGCATCGGGAGGGTTGGGGGGTGGGGGTGCGCTTCCTTGGTCCAAACTAATCCGACCACCCAAACCGTAATGATTCTTGACCAGTTCTGTCCAGTACAGCTCAAACGACCTGATTCAGGTTGATTCGGCCTTCCTTGGTCAATGCCACTCTAATATGTTGTGTCTCTTGAACTTCTGGTTAACAATAACAATAGGACCTCTCTACTTCATATTGGACCTATGACACTTTTCTTGCTTGTCTTAATTCATAAAGAACTATAGAATGGCCGATGAATCAAGTTACTCTCCAAGTCATGCCATGACTCAAAATACCTAGCCAAACCAATATAAGGTATATTAAGGATGCTGAAACAGAAATCATATTTCTAACTAGACAGAGTCTTCTAGGAACCTTGACTCTAGCCTCTATAACATCCTAGCCTTCTTTATAAATCCTTATGAGCCAGTTTGCATTGCTCCACCCATTGGAACATGGGAAGCAAACGGCATTTTCCTTTGAATAATGCAATCTTAAGGTCTCATCTAGAGTCCTTACCCATCTAATGCTACCACTTCCAGCTCCTGGTACATAATGAATCTTGCTTGCTTTGGCTTCGGACTTCCCTTTTCTGAACCCTGTGGATCCATGAGCTTTTTCAGTACTTAGAAGTAATCACAATTTCAGGCTTGACACTGGGTACAGATTGTTTTACTTCTTTCTGTGGATATCTATGTAGTGAATTATTTTACATTTTTTACAGGGTCACTGCCCAGGACTGACACATGGGCAGAAATTTGGCAAATTATATGTTGAGAACGATGAGAATACTTATGAACACAAGTCCATGGATTACCCTCAAAAACGTTCTGTTGTTTTCATCTCTAATCCAACTGCGAGACAAATAATGGATGCTGATCAGGATAATACTAGCAACATCCAGGAGATGAATCAGAATTCAGAAAGAGTGGCATATCTCACAGATAGCAAAGAGGCGGAAACTTTTAGCGAAGAAATGCAACAGGTTGATGATACTAGCTGAGCAATACTCTTCTCTTGCTGCCTGCTGAGTAAGATGGCTATGTTCCATGAATTTCACTTTCAACCAACTGCAGACATGTCATTGAGATCTCAGACTTGCCTCGAAAAAGCGCTCGGAGATAGGTTTTCTGATAGCTGGCTCATCAGTGATATCATCATCTCCTGGCCTATTAACATGAACCACAAGCAATCGTGTGTTATTTGGCTTGTCAAAATGGCCTACAATCAGAACATGTGGTCACATCACTGATTGGAATGTTGCCCAAATTCAGCATGCTACAATTGTTAAATTAAATTAGAAAGATAATATGATACTCTATGTATACTGCAGGTATCACTTATAAGATGGATAAAACCCCGAAGATCTTCATGTTATTTGCTTTAGATGACTGTAAAAGGAGTGGTGTACATTTCATTACATTCTTTTGGATTACAAAGATGATTATAGAAGAATATATCAGACATCATGTTACCTGTTAATATTTTTATCAATTTGGACAGGAGTCCTTTTCTTCTTTTCTTTTCTTTTCTTTTTTGGTCTGGGGCCGTGGGGAAGAAAATGGATTAGATATTTTTCTGATTCCGTTCCTTTCAGAAATAGGCCCCCTTAAGGCATGCACCATAAAACCTAATACCCAACTTCATTAACTGTAACTGGAGCCTAAATTGGCTTGTGTATCTCCGATGCTGTTTGTTTTGTTATATGGAGTGCTTTACTCGATAATTGGATTTATTATACAGAAGTATGGGAAGAGAGAGATTTTTTGTTATAACCATAGTTGGGTAGATGATGTAGAGAGGTGCTCCTATGTTAGGTGATCAACTCATACATCTGGTGAAAGGACAAATTATATTAGACTAAAGTCGAGTTATAATGCTGTATGGGATCGGGAACAAAGATGAGAATGTCAAAGGCAAATGGAGCTAAAACTAGGAATGAGGAGTAACGGAAATCATTGAAAATCAAATAGTAGGTCAGCATGATCGTTTGATGCAAAGATTTGAGAATTCCATCGTTTAGCATGCTTAGAACAGAAGGATGAATGGATATACCATAAGTGGAATTGAAGTCGTGAGGATCGGTAGAAGGTTATGATAGCATTATGACTGCTGTTAATGAAAATCTTGGCGGGTTTTATAATAACTAGTTATAAAAAATTTATATAGAAATAAATTTTTTGAAAAAAAAATTATAGATTAGGCACTAATATACGTGTTTAGGAAACTGTTTAAGATTATCAAGTATATTATGTTTTTTTCTAGATAAGTTTCGGTAGTGCCATGACAACAATTATAAATTTGGATTTTTGAGGCTATTAAATTCTTACATGTAAATACTAACTTTAATAGATTTTCCCTTACTTATCAAAATATAACAATGCTAAAATCTAAGAACACTATTCTGACATTATACATGACAACTTTTCAATTTCGATAGCAAACTACTAAGATTTCTCTGTTAAATACTTAAACCATGCTAAACACCTACAGAACGATCTTTGTGCGGTTTTAGGTGGTAATATTTTAGGCACAGTACAAATCCCAGCGGAAATCTGAAAAGCAAGCTGAGAAAAGTCAACAAACACAATAAATTGGCTATGATGCGTCATACATATGTGATATTTTATACCTATAACCTCTTTTTTTTTTTCCCAATGAATTTTTACTTAATTTTTTTTATCATTTTTTTTCATTAAGATTTCTTTTTTTTTCTTAAGCGAGTACTTCATATAGTGCATAACATATGAATACACCCAATAAAATCAAAATATAACAGCTCGCGGAGTGCCAGTGGCAGCTCTCCCTCTCCTGAGCAAAGGATGTACCCTGAGTGGTGGGCCGCATAGGCAGCCACCCAGTCGGCCGCCCCATTGGCTTCTCTGAATAAATGCTTGGCCTGAAAGGCCCCCATCTATCATCATCATCCCTATATCCCGGATCAAGGGGTGGTCCGTGCTCTTACCCCTCGACCCTCCTAAATCCACCCGATAATCGTGGCTGAGTCGCCCTCCAGAATGATCGAACTAGCCTGCAGCAGCACCCGCGCATGTCGAAGACCCACCCAGGCAGCTCGCAACTCTGCTCCCGGAACCAACGTATCAAACAACTGGCAGCCACCTGCTACCACCACCCTGGAGTGCGGGCCCCGTATAACAAAGCCTGTACCGCCCCGCGTACTGCCATCCAACACCGACCCATCGAAGTTGACCTTGAGGAAGTTAAGAGGTGGGAGCTCCCAGGTGAAAAACACCGTCTGAGGAGCTGCTGGAGCAAAGAGGGAGCCCCAGGTGTCTCGAGCTGGCAAAAGTCTATCTGAAGAGGGGGTGGGCCTGATCTCCGTGGCCTGTGCTCGAGCAAACTCCGCAACAAACCTCGATAACACCCTGCGCTCGCCAAAAGTACGAGCGTTCCTTGTCATCCAGATCTGATGGGCTGTGCAAGTCGCTCTGATGGCCTCCTGACAAGTCTGCAAACTGGCCAGCCACTGTTGTATCACCTGAAGAAACTGTAGCCTCTCACTCCGAGCCTCCTGCGGGATCCCTGTCCACTGCCATGTCGACCTCGCCCATGTACACTGGAAAAGCACATGGTCCACCGACTCCTCAACATGTCCCGCACTCTACGGAGATCCCCCAGCCACACTTGCTCAGCACTGCTCTCGTCGGAAGGTGATCCCACATAAGAAGAGGGCTGCCCTCGGGTGGAGCCCAGACCTCCAGATCTAAGTACAATCCGGCCCCGGCTCATGCTCCAGCTGGATAGCACGGGAGAAGTCTCCCAGTCTAACACTAGCCCGACACGAGGTACCTCAAACCCTGACATCTAATCCCGCATATCTTGGTACCGGAAGTGACCAGATCCTCTCAGCTAGGTGTACCCCGAATAGCTGTCGAAACCCGACCTCATCCGACTCTGCCCCTCCTGGTGCTAGGAGGTCGCACGCCCGCAGCCCCTCCACTGCCTCTGTATCAACCATGGTCAGCCAACACCTCAGGGGGAGGGTGTCCACCCACGGATAGCTGGTCACATCAATACTTCGTCCATCACCTATCAGCCACCTAGTGTTTGTCGATGTAGTCGGCAGGTATTTCCGAATCTAGCGCCACATGAAGGAGACTCAATGACCCCTTCGTGCCACCTCTGAACCTCCACGACCATATCTGGATGCCATCACCTGACTCCAGAAGCCGTGTGACTCTAAGATAAACCGAATTGCGTGCCGAGCAATGAAAGCCTCACGCCTCTTTAGGAGGGACTGCACCCCTAGACCACCCTCACTAGTGGGAAGGCAGACCTACTCCCAGGCCACCAAATGCACTTTGTGGCTTCTACTGTATGACCCCCACAAGAAGCTCCGAAGAAGACGCTCGATCCTCAATAGAATCGTCTTCGGTACCATAGTGTTGGCCATGAGATACACCGGCATGGACCCCAACACCTATCTGACCAGTGTCAATCTCCCCATCATGGATAGGGAGGACGCCCTCCATCCCTCCAACCTGCTCTAGACACGCTGCACTAGGCCCGAACACTCTGCCACCCATAGCCTCCGGCCAGTGATGGAAACTCCCAGGTAGGTCAGCGTCCCCTCCTGCTCCGGTATCTGCAAAATCCTCCGGATCTCTTGTCTGACTCCGGTCTCCGTGCTAGGGCTGAAAAAATGGCTGACTTCAGGAAGGTCACTTTCTGGCCAGATGCCATGCAGTAGCCCGCCAACACCCTGCGAAGGACCTGTGCCTCAAAAATCCGCGCCCCGGTTAGAAGAAAACAATCATCAGCAAAGAGTAAGTGGGAAATAGGTCCAGCCCCCGGTGCTGGAACATTGGCCTTCAACTCCCGGCTGACGCACGCTCTCTGCAAAGCACAGGACAAAATGTCAGCATAAATAATAAACAAGTATGGGGATAAGGGACATCCCTGACGCAACCCCATGGTGGACTCGAAAAAAGATGACGGTGTGCCGTTGACCAAGATAGAAAACTTTGGCCCCCGGATACACCCCATGACCAATCCAATCCACTGCCTGTGGAAACCGAATGCCTCCGGTGCCCGCTAAAGAAAACTTCACCTGATCTTGCCGTAAGCTCTCTCCATATCCAGTTTGACTACCATCAAACTTTGCTACTTCGGTGGTCGCTGAAGATCACACATCATCTCGTAGTTTGTCCAGCGTCATAGTTACCATGTGGAGGAGAAGAGTTTGCAATCTGGACGTTTTCCATGTTTGCGAGCAACAAGTAGTAATGGTGATCTCGAAGGGCGATGGGGTACTGTGGGTTCTTGCAGTTGTTTATGCAAGCATGGAGTTCAGAGAAAGAAGGGTGTTGTGGGAGGAAGTTACGAGGTTATCACAGCAGGGCTATCCCTTAATAGTGGCAGGAGACTTCAATATTATTGATGGCCCGCAGGAAAAAATGGGAGGGAAGGCCTTCACTAATAAGAGGGAATTAAGGGAGTTCCAAGATTTCATTGCTCAAATTGGCTTAATTGACTTTGGTTTTGTAGGCCTGAGATTCACGTGGTGTAATAACGGGTAGGGCTGTGCTAGAGTGTGAGAGAGGATTGACAAAGTTTTGCCCTAGCAGGGTGGCTCCAGAGGTACCCGCACCACCAGGTGATCCATCTGCTCCGAATTGCATCAGATCATTGCCCACTACTAGTGAGTACTACTGTCCCAGTTCCATATCAATGCCCCTTTAGATTTGAAAAGATTTGGCTATCTTACCCCAGATCATGGGAAATTATGAGGGAGGCTTGGAGGGTGCTAGTGAAGGGAGAGGCTATGTACAGGGTGTCTCAGAAGCTGGAGATTACAAAAAGAAGTCTGCAATGGTGGAATAAGGAGGAGGTGAGAAATATCTTTAGAAAGGTATAAGAGATTGAGGAGGCCATAGCTGTGTGGCAGTCCCAGGAGGAACAAAGGGGGGGATTGACTGAAGGGGAGATGGGGGAGCTGAGGAGCCAATTATCTATGCATGATTTTCTTCTCCAGCAGTAGGAGGTATTATGGAAGCAGAAGTCTAAGATACAGTGGATCAGAGAAGGTGACAAGAATACTAAATTTTTCCACCGGTCGGCGATCATCAAGAGGCAGAGAAACAAGATTAGGATTGTGAGGGGAGCTGATGGTCAGAGCACAGAGGACTCGGATGACATTAAGGGGATTTTTGAGCAATTTTTCTGTACTAGGTGGACGGATCAGGTGGGGAGTGGGAGTTTGCAGGCTATATAGCCCCTTATGACCAGGGTCTCGTAGGAAGATAATGCAGCCCTGATCAGGCCGATTATTGCTAAGATTCAGAAGGCGTTTTGGTCCCTAGCTAAGAAAAAGGCCCCAGGGCCAGATGGTTTTCCTCCTTTATTCTTCAGGCGGTATTGGACAGTGATTAGATGAGATGTGACCGAGGCTATTCAGCAGTTTTACAGCGCAACAATGATGTCGGTTAACTGGAAGAGGACTTTTGTCAGTCTGATTCCGAAGAGATAGGATATCACGGAGCCGTGCCATTACCGACCTATCAGTTTGTGCATCACATTGTACAAAGCTATGACCAAAATATTAGTGGCCAGGTTGAGAGTGCTACTACCGAGACTCATCAGCCCAGAGCAGGAAGCTTTTATAGGGGGGGCAGAGCATCATCGATAATATTCTGATTGCCCAGGAGTTCATGCATGATCTGCACAAGGACCCGAGCTGGAGGAGCTTTATGGTAATTAAGCTAAACATGAAGAGGGCCTATGATAGGATGCGATGGGATTTTCTACAAAGTTCACCGGTGAGTTTTGGGTTTCATGAGGACTAGATTGGATGGGTGATGGGTTGTGTTAGGTCCTCCTCCTTTGCCATTTTGGTTAATGGCACGCCTACACATTTCTTCGAGTCCTCGGTGGGGCTGCGGCAGGGGTGTCCTTTATCTCTATTGCTTTTCATCTTATGTTTGGATGCGTTGTCTAGAAGACCTAGATTCTGGATGCATATTGTCCAAGGAGAGAGCCAGTTCAGATATTACACCTTCTATTTGCTTATGACTGTTTGCTATTGGTGCGGGCTATAAGGCAGGCTGCATGGGCTATTCGGAGGATATTGGGGGACTACTGTGCCACTTCTAGGTAGCAAGTCAACTTGGCCAAGTCAGCAATTAGTTTCAGCCTGAAGGCCAAGCCATAGGTGAAGGCAGCTATTAAAGAGATACTAGGTGTAGCGGAGCAGGTGGGTACCATGCGGTATCTGGGTGTCCCCATTACAGGTCGTCGCCTTCGAGTGGGTGATTGTGCCGATGTTGAGCTTAGCATCGAGCAGAGGCTTGAGGGTTCGTAGATGGGTGCACTATCGATGATGGATAGGGTGACACTGGTGCGGTCTGTACTTAGCTCGATTCCCGTATTTCTGCTGTCGAACACCACGGTGCCAGTGTCGCTTTTGAAGTCCCTAGAGCAGTTATTCAGGAACTTCATGTGGGGCAGACATGAGGGCAGAAGTGGCATCTATTTGGTGGCATGGGAGGTAGTATGTCAGCCGGTCGGGCGGGGGGCCTGGGGATCCAGTCCCTTGTGGTGAGGCGGGAGGTGATGGGGACGAGGCATGCGGCCAGATACTTACTGGAAATTGATAGTCTATAGTGCACCCTGTTGAGAGCCAAGAATGGAGCTCACACATCAACGGTAGATTTTCAGTCCAGGCGGCAGTGCTCTCACATTTGGAGGAAGATATGTTCCTATGCCCCGAGGGTGCTTGCTGCGCTGAGATGGGCGGTCAGTACTGGCAAATCCATTGACATATTGGAGGATAGCTGGGTTCTCGAGCAACCGTTATGTTGAGCACCGACTTTTGTGGATTTTGCGAGACTGGAGGGTTGCAGGGTTAGCGATCTGATTGTGCTGGGCTAGAGCAGATGGAGTGAAATGCTGGTTAAGGAGGCATTCGGGAAGCAGCTGGTGGAGAGGATTCTGGCCATGCCATTACCCATGGGGGAGGTGGCGAACAGACTGGTGTGGGCCGCCACAGGTAGTTCCAGGATGAGTGGGGGCCTCGGACTTACATGAGGCACTGGGTGGCGCGGCGTTCAGGCAGATGGACAGTAGGTGGATTTAGAGGATGCATGTCCATCCCCATATGGCCCTATTCCTATGGAAGGTGGCATGGGGGTGTCTTCCTATGAGGAGCGTGCTGGTGGGGAGAGGTATCAAGATCACTCCGTGCTATGGGTGGTGCCCGAAGGTGGAGGAGTCCATCAGCCATGTTCTACTAGGATGCCCGAGAGCAGCACAGATCTGGAGCAGGGTTGCCTGTACCTTGCCACGGACCACTCGGTCAACTGATGATCTTCTACTCCAGAAGAGGGAGGCGATGCAGAGCCCGAGGACTATAGAGCGGGGGATCACCGCGCCTACGTGGTGTATTATATTTAGTTGGACAGGAACGCTCGGGTCTTTGAAGACTGGTGGGTGCCACCGAGGACTGTAGTGGGAAGAGCCACTCTACAGGCTGCTGAGCTCACCCAGGCCACTATATTGACTTCATCTGGAATAGTTGGGGATATCTGAGATACTCACTCTGCTGGTACAGTGCCCAGGTTCATCCTTGTCTCTTGGGTGCCCCCAACCCATAGCCATCTCAAGGTGAATTTCAATGGTAGTGTGGCCACTGAAGGAGGTAGAGTAGGTGTGGTGTTCATGATCAGGTGCCACGACTCACAGCTGATTGCTGCGGGAGGCCGACGCATCGTCGAGTTATCAGTTGCAAGGGTGGAGCTCAGGGCTGCTTGGGAGGATATCACCTTCGCGAGCCGGCGGCTGGAGGTGGAGCACATCATCCTAGAGGAGGACTCAGCCACATTGAGAGATTGGATACAAGAGGAGAGGTGGAGGAAGGATGCGAGCCCTCTACTTCATGACATTCGACAGATATTGGGAGGATGCAGCACCTTTCAGGTTGTGCATGCTTATTGGGAGACAAACCGAGCTACCGATTGGGTATCTATACAGCGCAACATTCTCAAGAGGTCCTTTGGACTTACCAGAAGGTCCTTCCAGCACCATTGTGCCAGGTTCTTACTTTTGATTTGGTTGGCTAAATCTACATTAGAGTAGGATGAGCAGCCGGTGTAGAGAGAGTGGGAGAACCTTAAAAACGGCTATAAAGTATGGGAAGCGTTAATGAGAGCGGAACTAGCCGAAAGAAATTATAGTGAGAAATGGCTCTTCCCACCCCCTGCCATCTTGAAACACCACTTCTAAAATCCCGTCTCTCCATCTCCCCTTCCCCAAACCCTAACCATAACCCTAAGGCAACCTTCGTCTCTCTCTTGTCTTCGCCTCGTAGAGTGAAGTTCTCCATATCTCCGGGGTTCCGCGGCCCTTCTCCTCTGTTCCCCATCCGATGCTCTAGCGGCGGCAATGAGGACTACGAGCACGCGCGGGTGGTCCACCCGAGGCCCCAAGAGATCCCCTGGAGCAAGGAGCTCGCCAATTCCGTCCGTCTGATCGGAATCGTAGGGGCGCCCATCCAAATCAAGCATCTCAGCAGCGGAAAGGTCGTTGCTTGGACCCGCCTCGGCGTCAAGAAATCCCCCTCGGAGACCAGCTGGTAGACCCCAGCACTCTCGCTTTCTTCCACCATTGTCTCCGTCTATCTTCGCCAAGCAACCAAAAATGAATTTTTTTGGGTTCGCGAGGCCGCAGTCCAGGTGTTCGACGATATTCTTATGGAATTGTTGATTTATGTGTTGGGTTGTGCTTCAGGATCAATCTAACATTCTGGGATGAGCTGGCTCATGTAGCCTTTCAGCATGTGGAGAAGGGTCACCAGGTGTATGTTTCTGGACGGCTTGTGTCAGATGTCGTCGAAAGAGACGATGAGAATCAGCAGGTTTATTACAAGGTTCTGTTTCAATTCCTTCTTTGACACCGCATCAGTTTCTGCCAATCAGTGCATGTTCTTGTTTAGTTGATAATGGATTCTACGCTTCTAAAATGGTGCTCGTCTCCTGGCAGGTGGTGGTTCAGCAGATGAATTTTATTGAGAGAAACTTCCCGCCAGTATTGTTGTATGAACCTCAGGCAAACTCGGGGGTCTCAGGTACTTATAGTATTTTTTTTCTTAAGATAAGCCAAAAGAGTAGTAGGGCTGGTAAGTTCTCAAATTCATGTGGGTTCCTTGTGCCAAGAAACAAGGTTTTACTTGTTAAGTGAGCTGTACCTAGATGAACCAATTTACTAGTTTACCTTGGCTAAAATAAAAGGCTAACGAAATCTTAAATAACCAAAAAAAATTGAGATCTTGGTTGATATATAATGATTGAGATACTAAAATAATTTTTGATGTTGTAAGTTCAAGTTTAACCACTGCTATCATTGATTTTAGTATCTAATCATTAATAAACCCATTCTAAGATACTAGAAGAAAGATTAGAATGATTAGAATGTCAGCTGATATATTGACATAGTATCGGGTGGTATCTCATTGACATATATTGGTTTATGTTGACATAATATGTATGTATCCTTACCAATATATGTTAAGGTACAATTTATTTAGAGCACCTCAGTCAAGTGATATATCTCAAATGGTCATACCATATATAATTCAGCTTAAAAAACAAGCCACCACCTCAAGTCAAGTCAGTGTGAGTTGATCTTATATTTTCAGATTTTAGGACAAATGGAAGATCCTCAAACCATGATAAGTGATCAAACTTTTTGGCATCACTTGGCATGACTAGGGATCCTTCATGCTGAGTGATGACATTTACATGAAAGTTGTTTTGGATCACTCATCATGATTTGAGGATTGTCAATTTGTCTTAAATTTGAAAAATTCTAAATAAAATGCCTTTATAAGATAAACTCAAATTTTCATATGACGTCTCAAAAAGGGGGAAATTTCTGGAAGAAATTTCAGGCTGAAAGAAAACACAGATAGCTGGTTTATATTAAAAACTCTCACTGTTTGGCAACAAGCAAGGCCACAAGTTTCAGCAAATTGGCTATTGTTATGTGGCAAGCAAGATTACAAGTCTCAGCTACATAGTTATGCCAGCAAATTAACAAGTCTCAGCTGGTTAGATATATGATTCAAAAACCAGATTTGCTGGAAATAATTTCAGCTACTTGATTACTCAAATGCAGCTACCTGGCTATTTAATCCTTACATGAAGTTTCTGGGGATTCATAAAACAAATTTCAGCTGGTTTTTAAAATTTTACTCAAACAAATTGAGGGAGCAAACAAATTTAGGTAGCTGGGCACTAGCTTACAAATCATATAAGATTCTTATTGCTTTGTCATAGCCAAATTTATAGGAACATATTTTTGCTAGTTGATAGCTGGTCAAATGATTTACATAAAGGTTTTTATTTTTAAGTAGAGTTGGCGGAACCGATATCAAGCACCATACTAATTGCCCGGCGGGACAAGTCGGTACGGATCCGTGTTGTGCCGTGCCGGGCCCGTACCGACACAGTAGAAGAGGCGGGAGAAAGGAAGAACGAGAGAGAAAAAAAAAGAGAGAAGGGGGAGGCCGAAGGATGCTGGCGGAGGGCCGGGGAGCCGCCGTGTGGAGGAGGTGGAGGTCGGAGAGTTGCTGAGAAGCCGCTGAACAAGGGCTCCTGCGGCTCCCTCCGTGCGGCGGCTCTTTGGCTTCCGCCGGCCGGCCGACCGTGGAGGCCGGCCTCAACCTTTCTCTCTTCCTTCCTCTCTCCCTCCCTCCCTTCCTCCGCCGCTCTCTCTCTTTTCATTTTTTTCTATCTTTTCCTCCAACGCGGGTCTCATTTTCGTCGCCGGAACCATTCCAATCTGCGATTGGTACGGCTCGGGATGCCCCGAACCGGGTGGTTCGGGACGGTTGGCGACGGTTCCGCCAACCTTGTTGTTAAGCTTCACTGTTTTGAGATAAATAAGTTCACATGAATAAATTTCAGCAGATATATACTCTATATGGAAAGCTTGAATGGGATAATTGTCAGCTTGCTGACCATATGACCCCAAAGTTTCGATATTCCAGCTGGATGCTTGGTTGGTTACATAACTTTCAGTTGGATAATTGTCACAGAACTCTGTTACTTTAATATATAATTTTATTAAGCTGGAATAAATATAAGAACACTTAATTGCAGTAAACAAGCTTCATGCGGTCTTAAGCATGGAATCTAATATTTTAAATCTATGAGCTAAGGTCCATACCCAGGTCTCAGTTTCAAGAGTAGGGCATTTGAATTCCAGGTTTATGGTCAAGGACTCAAGAATTAAATAAACAATGAAATTTCATTTCATGATGAAAAGTCTTTGTCAGTTCAGAACCTATATCTGCACATCCAAGCAATAAGTGATAACAAAGAGAAAAAAGGATGGCCTTTAGGCATAACTACCAACACTTCTTATGCGTATAACTAAAATTCAGGTTTAGAGAACAGAGTAGCACCAAGTATCAAAAGAAAACACAAAGCTTGAAGAAGGAAATCTCAGGAGAAGCTTGACAAGGAGTCAATATCCAATATCAAATCAAGTGATAAGAAGCAAACAATACGTATTGGGTGTTTAAAATGCAAACAGCTGCAAAGAAAGTAATAAACAGAAGCTTGGATGGACAAACCTCATAGCACCAACACTCATGTTGCCGAAAAGAAATCAGCTTCAATTGTTTTCTTGCTGACTGCTTCCACTAGAGAAAGCAGCCAGTACATTGGAGCTTGAACCTTCCTGCCTGGGTCTTGAGGGAATAAGCCAGCAAGTGGCAAAGCAGGACCTGTTTAGAATTGAAGTTGCTACTCTTCAAGATAGAGTATCTTATGCAAAGCCCTTTTATGTTAAAGATCAGCCTTATGATCTCATGGACAAAGTGCTGCTAAGTTTTGTAGGGGTGAACTTGGATTTTTAATAGGACAACAACAGAAAATTCCATTGCTGACATGGAGTGATGAACAGATGTGGGTCTAAAAAGGTTTCAAATTGGTGTTTGAATAGATTTCCAAATCAAGATATGCCGATAAATGTTGGGAAGTAAGTTGAGATGGGAAAGCAGCTAAGCTAAATCCTATTATATGCAGGACTCAAAACAATGAATTGTCTCTTAATTTGGGAAGCATAAGGAAATAAAACACTGATTGAAACAATGTTCAATAAGTATACACCAATCTGATCATGGGGGCATTTATTGAGACATTATTTATTTACGGTGCCTTGATCAAGTGATACATCTCAAATTGTTGTATCATAAATAATTCAGCTTTAAAAAACAAGCCTCCATCTCAAGTTGGGCCTCAAATCAGCTTTATCTCAAATTCTTTGCCTCAACTTAGTATCGGGCAATGTCCACCAACCCGAACCATCCAGTTTAGGGCATTATCGAACCGAATAGATGTAGGACCAGGTGGATTCAATAGTTCAGTTGGGACTCTATTCAAATTGGCTTGAACCACTTCAAACCGAGCAGAATCGCCCAGTTCCATACAGTTCTAAGCGGTTCGACTTAATTCAAGGGATGGTTCATCCAAACCGTCACCCCCCATCCCAATTCTCGCTCGATCGTGCTCGCCTTGCATGAGCGCTCACTCATGATCCTTCTCAAGGTTGAGACTCTTGCTGCTAGGGTTTTCGACTTTTACCGCCACCACTATCAACGATGACAACGACAACAATGACGAGACCAATGCTGGGTACCCTTCTCTCCCTCTCCATCCCTCCCTCCCTCTTTTTGCACTCCCTCTCCCCTCTTTGCCTCGCTCTCTCTCCCCCCTCTCTCTTGCCTTCTCTTTCCCTCTTCCTTCCTCTGGTTCTGATATGCATTTAGTTGGTACAATGCATCCCAATACCATACCAAACTAGAAGCTGGCCAATATAACTCCCAATATTGATTTGCGGACCTTGATTTCACCTCATTTAACATGTCTACTTCAAATAGACTCTGCCTTAGATCTGGTTCCACCTCTAAGGATTCATATGCCATAATTGACCACTTCTCTAAGGAACTTAAATCGGTTCTTTCTCCAAGTTCGATAAATATTGGATGAGCACCTCTAGGAACACAAATTGGTTTTTCCCTCTAGAGGATACATGACTCGAATGTTTCATCTACAGATTTTTTTTTTTTTTTTAAGATAAGATACCTTTATGGGATAAGTCCACTATTTGAGATAAATCGGTCGGGTTCTCAAAACAACACATGTTTCTTAATTGATAGCTTCTTTAATCTTCAGCCAACTTTCTCGACTAGATAGAGTGTAATACCACCTCAAATAGGTAAATCCCATCGCTTCATATTAAAATAAGATAGGTTTTATCTATTCTTCGATCCTAAGGAGGGAGGGCAAAGCTGCTAAGGGATACATGCAGGAGATACGAAAATTGCCGAAGAGGCACTCTTTGTGAAGAAGTAAAGACAGATGCTCATCACAAGTGCTCGATGTGCAAAAAACTCGAGACACACGATCGACAAAAGGATAAAGACTCAAACACGAAGTAAAAGCTACAACTAGATTTAATCATCTGATTGCAATGTTAATTTAAAATATTTCCATTTGATCATGTAACCATGAGACCATTATGTAGCGATTTATGAATTAAGTAATACATAAATATTTCTCCCTTTTATATTATTCCTTTTTTCTATGTTATTTATTTTTGGGAAGGTTCTCATCTTTTAATAGGAGGTCTTATTCTGTGTGATCATAAGAGGTAATTAACAATGTTTCTTGACTAGTCATTGGGAGAGGATGTGCCATACAATAGGAGTTCCATGCATCTGGTCTCGAAATTTCACAGTATAGAAAAAAATGTCAGACTTTATCTTCTTGGTCCTGCAAATACAGGTCTAATGTGCCCCAAAGAATTGCTCTATGGCTGCATAAACTTAGACTATGGAAATAATGTCAATAACTCAATATTAAGGTGGGATTTCCTATGGTCCTGCTGTCAGTAGATTTTATGGTAGGCCTTATCTTATGTCGAAATAGCATCTAGTAGTTAAGCTCATTGGCTGAAAGCACAGTGCCTGATGTGCCCTTTAATTACATATGTTACAAAGAACCTTTTAAGTTTCTCAGACCAGGAATATGGCAACAATTTATGGAGGGTTGGCATCAGGTTTAGGGCTGTAAATGGGTCAGATCCATGCTACATCAGCATCCTAAATAAGGGAAATGGAGTGTAGGTTTGGGTTCACATTCATCAAAATGCATAAGCTCTGAACTTGAATCTAAACTCAATTAATAGTTGGATTCTAGTTTTTTGGGGTTCAATTCTAGTTGAATATAAGTCATAATTTCTTCATGCTATTACTTTTTCATAGTTTTTCTACTATAAGTAGAAAATATTATTTGGTAAAGTTATGACTTGAAAATATTAATTGTAACAAGCATAATAATTGGTAGGAGTGATTTATTGGTTTATGAAAAGATTTACGTTTCTATTTATATTTGATCTTATTTAAAGAAATTGAAATGTAAGTGTTAGCTAGGATTTGGTAGCAATGGACAATAGTTAAGGAGAGCATGCCTTTAAAAAGTACAAATCTAAATATGGAGAAAAGGAAGCAATTTAAGTCATATAGTCGAATTTCTTTATATTCCTTTATCTACCTATATGTATTACAAGAATTTGTATCCTATATATAGAATTCAACTTTGGTCTAATAAGATAATTTTAAAATAAAATTGAATCTATAACCTGATTATTAGAAAATAATCGGTTCGACCTGCGGGGTTTTCAGGCACCATTACACCCATAATATAGGTAGTAATACATCCTCATACTTTGTTCATGCCTCGAAGCTGACTGCATAAAGATGAGGTAAGGCTTGATAGTTATGTGTAAGATTTATGGTCTTTACTCTTTGTTTTTGTGGTGTTGAAGGGGCAAAGCTTGGGAATTATGCGAGTTATTCTTCTGCTTCAATTGAAGAGCTATGGCAAGCATTCTTTGTTAATCCAATGGATTGGTGGGATAACAGGAAAAATAAGGTTGAACAATGCTCTTTTATTTTAAGCTATCAACAGATAAGCTCAGACTCCTGTGTGCATATGTATTGCTATATATGCTATGAATGTGTGCTATTGGCTCTGATGCATATGATATATCTCAAAAGCAAAATTGGAATACTCATGCACATGTTATATCCATTGACATTTAATTATGCAACATAGATTTCTTAAAGGGTTTATCTACAACTAGCCTATGCTTGTGTCATGTGTATGCATTTGCACATGCACATACATCTATAATCACAAGCACACTAGGGGTTTGATGACCAGGAAGTCATCAATTACTCAAAACTATGTTTCATACTTATAGTCTTCTTTATGCAAAAATTTTCTTTTTTCAGTTCCTATTCGTTTTGACCCTGATATGAAACTGTGCAGTCTGTACTTTGTACTTGAAGGGCCAATGCTGGGTGTCAATGTCCAGATTGCTTGTAAAAAATATTGAATTGCTTCTTATACTCGTTACTTATGCAACAGGTGGTTACTATGCTAACAGTTTCTCAGCATTCCAATATTTTCATAGTTCTGGAACCTATTCACTTTACTTGAATTTTGGCTTATATGTACTATAAGATAAGGACGAAGAGCAAGATTGGCGGAACCATTCCGAATCAGGCGATTCCGGCCGTTCCAAACCGTACTGGTGAGCCGTATCGGTGGCTCACCGGTATGGGGTCAGCAACGAAAACGAAACCTGTTGCCGGAGCCGGAGAAGGAGAAGGAAAGAGGGAGCGAGTGGGGGAGGGAGGGAGAAGGAGAGGGCGGGACGCCGGCGGAGGGCTATCGGAGGCTGGCTGAGGCCGTTCGAAACAAGAGAACCGGTCGCGGCCTCGCTTCCAGCAGCCTCAGCCGGCCTATGCCATTCTCCACCGGCCTCCCTCCCTCTCTCCCCCTTCTCTCTCTTTCTCTTTTCCTCTCTCCCACGGTCTGCATGCTGTCTCCTCTGTCAATACAGGTCTGACACAGCCCGTACCGACTCATGGCACCAGAAAACCGATACGGTGCCAAATATCGGTTCCGCCGACCTTGACAAAAAGGATTCATAGAGCCAACCCTAACAAGCTTGGGATTAAGGCTTATTTGAGCTGAGTTGAAGTGAGCTGTAATGTAGGATATGTCAATGCACAAAGAATATAGCTAATCAACTTGGATGTCCCACCATGCATTCTAGTACAGAGTGTCTTATTAGTTGGTGAAAGCTCTAGTGGGTACCCACTCCCTTCTCAGTTTAGTTTTTTTTTTCTCGGGAACATTAAAGGCCTCCTCTATATATAATTATGAGGAAAATATTTTTGGCATGCAAATTGTTTTTATTTTTTGTCTTTTGGTGCATCTATGATTATCCTTTGTGAAAACCAGCCTTGTTAAATTATCTGATTTGGAATCAAAATCCATTTTTTACAGAAAAGCCCTAAATATCCAGATTTCAAGCACAAGCACACTGGCGAGGCTCTGTGGATTGAAGCAAAGTACAACCCACCTTGGGTGAAGTCTCAGTTGGCTATTTTGGACTCAAGAAAGAGCTCTCTCCAAGATAATGGGACAAGCTCTACTATTTCTGTCATGTACAGTGATGATTTGGCACCATTTTAGTTGTGCTTGGTTTACATTGGGGATCCTGATAGCTATATGCCAAATGACAATTTTGTATGATCAATGTCTGCTTGGCAAGTTATGCTCAGAGATATACCTTAAACCAGCCTATTGGCTGTAGGTTACTTGGTGAATTTTTTCCTTTGCCAGAGATGGTCCAAGAGTCTCTGTCACTTGGTAACTCGGTCGTCAATGTTTATTTATGTATTAACTACATTGTTCATGTTTCAAATGGGGGTCTATCTTCCAAGTAATCCTTGTAGTCTTAAATATGATGGGGATCATCAGTTACTTGGTTATCGGCAGAAAAGCATTGCTGTTGTACCTTCAAGGAGCATTAAATTCTGCATTTGAAAGAAACCGAGGGACTTTATGTCAATTCATTTCACGATGAGGTAATTCTGTGACCATTTCTTAAGGTTTATGGTGATAGTCTTGTGAAAATCATGAGATCCCAGTAATAGAGGTGGAAACGTTTACAGAAGAAAGACTTCCTGGATAAGTGACTAGTGGGCATAAGGTTAGTGCATCATTGTCACCTCAAATTGGATTTCCTTTTTTTTAGTCTCCCATCTGGTTTTCTATGGCTATTTGATTTTGGAGGTTAATTATGTATACCATATATTCTTCTATCTAGGAAGATCTATTGCACTCATTATGATGCCTGCTGTCATTACCAATGCGTAAATAGCCTGGACTCATCTGGTTCTCCAATACTCTTGACCCCAAGCATACTTATGAAATGTGGAATGGGATATAGCTTGGGAGTTTCTAGTTCTGGCACAGCAGTTTCTGGGAGTTTGGGACAAGATCAGAGAGCTCACTGAAAGCGAAGCAGAGGAATAAGAAAGATGGAAGGCTGCGGTAACGTGTTACATGGTTATTGATTGGGAGTCTCTATGAGTTTTATTTTCACCAGTCTGGAGTCATCCAATGAGAGGAAAAATCTACAGTGCATCACGCACGGATATGAGCTCAGGAGCTGCAGTTTCTTTTGAGGTTCTAATTTGCTACATAATGTGGATTGAGGTTTTCTTTCTTCTTTTTTTTGTCTTTTAGTTCCTTTTATCTGCATTGTACATTAACATTTTCTTAAAGTTGTCGGTAGATCAGCAGCTATCTTGGATTCAGTGCACCAAAATATTTTTGCAATCATGTTTTAGTTACCATTTTGCTGGTTTTCACAACCTGGGTACGTTTGTTTTGGTAACTGAAAGCTATATTAATTATGCATAGCTGTATAGCATGCTGTCCCGCCATCTTTTCTTCTACAAGCCAGATACCATTAATGGTTGGACTTGTCCAAGCAAACCACCCCACAAAGCTACAAAAATATGCTGGAGTTTTAACTTTAAAAAAAATAATTTTAATATACACACACATAGACGACGCTTCGGTTGCTGCTCGTCTGAAAAGAAAAGAAAAAAAAAAAAGTTAGGTTTCGATTTCCGTAAAAAAATGATATTTTTGAAGCACCGTATCTTTAAAAATATCGCACCGTATCGGTAATTATATAAATAACTCTAGGTCCATATAACTCAATCTAAATTACTACTTTTCTACTTTATGAGATGAACAATTTTTTTTTCTCTTCTTCCAAATCTCTTTCAAGTTTTTCTTTTTATCTGGGCATCTAAAGGAGCTGGTCAGATCAAGCCTCCACAGTAATCGGACTCGTTAGAGAAGAATCGAGTTGAGTCGAGTTATTATACTTTGTGGACGAGATTGCCGCAAACCTGCACGTAGGGAGCGAATGCGATTATCACACGCCTCGATCCAAATAAACTTTTTTCAATCTTCTAATTTTATTTTAGTAGATTATTTTTTTTAATATTTTTATAAAATAAAGATACAATAATTTTTAGATAAAATATTTCCAACAAAATAGACCATTGGAACAACACAGGAGGGCCGGCGAAGCCATGACGGACGTCCACTCCCGTGCATGGCGGTCAAGTTGGCTTGCATCGGTTGGGGCTTGCAGGCTCTCTCGTGGCTAGTGTATGGGGGTAGATGAAGAAGAAGGGTTAAAAGAAGGATGAAGGTCGAGCAATGGTGGCCCACAAGTATCTCATGAGGGCCTCACTACGTCCGTGTAACCTATTTCATGGATGTAGGATGGTCCCCCATCTTAATGCTGGAGAAGATCATCATTTTCTCATCCATTATTGAATCCAACTACCATCCATAAGAAGGTGGTGAATATCTCTACCAACATTGGATGCTCCTCTACCCCATTCATGTGCATCACATGCCTCTTGTCGGAAAATCTATCCTCTTGCTTCCATTCATGGAATATGGACTACCTTTAGATCTCGTCAGCCTATGCAAGTTTCAGTGGCACAATATTTATCTATTCAATCCACCATTGGAAAACAACTTAGGGAGCACGGACTTCTTTTGTAGACTCTGACATCCGGTTCTGATGTTGGAGCTTATATATCTATCTCTCTTTGTTTGCTACACGATCAACCTATAGTTGCAATCTTGGTATCTTACAAATTAAGGAGTTTAGTTTGTTATGCAATTGGATATTGGTTCGAAAAGTTGATTCCTTAGCTAGCATCATCTGAAAAGGAGACAGATTTTGGATCAATATGTTTTAAAAGATTTCTTTTTGAAAAAAAAAAAAGGAAACCTTACAAGCATCATAGTATTATAAGATACATACGATCCGCATGGCCACCTTTTTTTTTCTTTCCTTTTACCACTTTGAATTTTTAAACCGTGATAGCGTGCATGGGAAGTTCAGAATATTCCTTTGATCTTAGATCTCTGGTATTAATTACGTGCTAGTTTCCACATAGATAACAAACAAGTAAATTTTCTTTGTACAATTGCAGGAAAGCATGGCCTTCGTCTCTCCATGTGGAGTTTTGACATGGAATGAAAATAATATAAGATATCAAAAAAGAAAGTAATACAAGATGAATGACCCCAAAGAAATGTCTACTTGATTTCATTCTTTTTCTTTTGCTCTCTTTTCGATTTTGTGAGTTGGGGAATGATAAGATGATCGCCTCTTTTTCTTTACAAACTCTCATGAAGTTGGCGAACCCGAACAAATAAGAAGTCTACTTCTCTCATGGGATGGCGTCCGTCTCTTCATTTCTTCTTTGCAAGTAGGCGAGGTGTCATGGACTTGATCGCATGCCTCTTGCTTCAGATCCACTCATTATCCTAAGCCTTTTGCAAGAGGAGATGAACATCCTGCAAATTAAACAAGGAGAGGATAAGCCTATTAGCTAATTAATTGAAAGACAACTTTCCTATATATACTACTACGCTTAAATGGATGGATTAGATACTTACTCCCATGGTACATCTCCAACCAACATCCAGTCACCATCTTTGTCTTCATAGGTGATGGCATACTCTGATCCATTGCACCCTTCCATCCCTGAAAGCTCTCCTGGAAGGGATTAAGAAGAACCTTTAGGATCATGTTCTGCATCCTGTTGTGCTCTTAATTATGTTGATTATTTTCTTAGTTACATGCTTCTTACCTAGAGAAAAGCATTTGAACAGGTTCTCTAGTGCCTTTCTAAGTTCCTTGTAACCCTCGTACACCTTGAGATCAATCTTTCTCAAGTAAGGAGCTCCATCCATGCTCACTTTCACGAACAACCCAGCAGCCTCCTCCTCTGCCTTCCTTGCTTGGAAGCTGTTCTTCCTATATGATCGAATTGGTGGCCATCCAACGACTTGTGCCCTGCCAAATATATCAACACATACTCATCAATATAAACCCGAACAAGCTTATATTACACCTCAATATTCTAAAGTAACCATGATCCAAAGCTTACTTAGCCACTGGTGCAGCTTCTTGGCCACTTGAGTCAGCCCCCAGGGACTTGCTCTTGCTCTGGCACTCCTCATCAGCGGCCAGTAGTGCCCGTTTGCTCCCTCTTGGGCTCGCTGGCGTTGGTTTCTCAGGTGCGTCGGTCCCAGGCAACCCAAGCCTTAGCTCGGTCGCCTTGAGGTTATCAAGATCGCTAACATAGGTCGCCTCACCTTCCATTTCCTTCTCCTTCTTCTTCTTCTTCTTCTTGCTCAACTCCAACCGTATCCACTCAACAAAGTATGACCTTAAAGGGAGGGGCGCAGCTATGGCTATCGACGACTTTCCGGCAGGATTTTGGGCTGAGGAGGATGTAGAGGTGATGAGAAAAGAGGAAGGTTTATGTGTTCGGTATGAAGATGGTGAGAGTCCGCAAGGGTTTGATGTTTTATAGCCTTGAGGAAAGGAATAGTTGGGGAGGGGGGACAGGGTCTCCAGGCTCTCTCTCTCTCTCTCTCTCTCACTCACTCACTCTCTTTCTCAAATGCATGGGAGATGAGGGCATGAACAACTGGGCCGGTCGGAGGGACGGGGCGCACCCACGAGCGCCGTGCCGGTCTATTCCGGGGCAGGCCCGGCCGACCATTTCGGAACCCCCGGTCCGGATCGGACAGTGGAGATTCCTAGGATGGCGCTCCCGGGCGCGCTGTGGCCGTGCGATCGGGGGGCAGCCCATGTGGGGGGCGGCGGGCCCGGGAGCCCATGGGCATGTGGTTGGGCGAGCCGATGCGGCTTTAGCCCTTTACTATAATGTGAATTAGGTCGCACATGACCTGCTACAAAATTGTCGGTTGGAGTTGGGACTCTTCCACCCTCCCAATTCCATATGACAAAAGTCTTTTGCATGTAGAAGCTGGTGTATGTCATCTTTCTAGGGTCTTGATGGAACCAATCAAGTCATCCTTGCTATTGGATCGGTGGATTGATTCCTTATGACAAGAGGAAATTGCCTAGCAAACTATCATGAGAATTAGTATATGATTATCCCCTTATAATAATCATCCGTAGTACAAATATGTTTTTTTTTATTTGTAAAGACTTTGGTAAAGCTGTGGATGCAATTGGGGATTTAATATGATAGCTCGGTCCTATTTGTTGGTCAGTGACGATATCAAAATGGTCTCGTTAGGTCATAGATTGTAGGATGGCCAAACTAATAATGGTCATGTAACGAACACGATGTTATATTTTTCTATATTAGATATTTTTATTTTGATAATCATTGCTAAAATCTAGGCAAGTGGGGTTTGATCAATGTTTTGATTAAATATAACCACTATGTGTCTACACACCACCCCTAGGAATGGTTTAGATATCGTCGTTAGTTGATGACATATTGTTTGATTAACGGGACTTAGAAAGTCGTCCTCTCATTTCATTATCTGGTGCCTTTAATCAAAGCATGGTCCCATCAGCTCTTGTAGCCCTTAGTTCTCTAATCATGTATGATTGCTTGCATTGGTTTGCTTAATAGCCGTTTTGACTAAGTTATACTTCTTTTCTTTGTTACATATTGTTCTTGATTCTCAGCTTTCTCTACCATTTGTCTGAGCACAGAGGGAGATGAGGGCTCGCTAGTTTGCTTAAACACAAGGCTTTTGAGGGATCCTGAGCCCACACCCGGTGGCAAGCACTACAAGAAAATATGGTTTTGCCTGACTCTTCATCGCCGACGCTATCAAACAGCGTCAGCGCATTTCGAGCGGGGGCGGAAATTCGACGACGCTTTTTGTTAGCATCGGGTGAAATTTGGATACAACGATGCTTTAAAGCGTCGTCGGAGGCCAAAAGGGGCCCAACACCCCCGATCCCTTCTTTTTCCTCCCCGATCCCTTGCCTTTTCTCTCTCTCTGTGTGTCTCGCACGCGGAGCAAACCCTAACCCTTTCACCCAGCCGCCATCCCCCCCCTCCTTTCTCCCCGATCCAACTTGTTCTGCTTCAGATCCCCCTCCCCCTCCGAGCTTCGATGACGACGGTGGCCGTCGAGAAAGGTGTTCTACCCCTCCGAGCTGAGGATACGACGGTGACGGCGGGCGGGCTGTGGTCCGACGCGATGAGCGGCCATGGATGCAGGCAAATGGAGGCCCCCATCCATCTCGTAAGTTTCATCTCCCCCTCACCTCTCCATCCATCCTTGCAGCCCCATCTCCCTCCAAGAACTCCTCCTCCTCTCACCCTCCTCTCATCGGAGGCCCAAGCCGCGGCTCGTGGCATCCAAAGTTCGATCAGGCCCCGAGAAACGTTCGAAGGGTTCGGAGGCGGCTGGAGAAGGAGATCGTGAGAGATGAGTATGTTCTGATTCTTTAATTTTTTCGGTATGTTCTTTCTAGTTCCTTTTGGCATCCAAAGTTTCATTTTAATTATTAATGGTTTTTTGTTTTTCATTTTCTTGATTCTGGAACCCTGCAGATCGGCGCATCTGAGGGCGATGGAGGTAGCCAAGGAAGCTGATGCTCTGCTCTCCTACGACCCCAATCGCCGGCTGCCCCTTTGGCCGTCGACAGTGGAGGCCAGAGAGTAGATCATGAGCATCTGGGATCAGGCCGACATAGTTAAGATCAGCGATGCCGAGCTGGAGTTCCTGATCGGGGAGGACTCTGTGGAAGATGAGGTTGCCATGAAGCTTCTCCTGGTCACCATCGGGAACAAGGGTACACCAAGGTATTTGCAATTCCCAGTAATTAGAACAGCATAATTCTGTTCTTTTGATCTGATTGAAGTTTCTCTTGATGCTGTGGCTACCCTAAAGCAAATCAGAGAACTGATGAAGGTTGACGGGCTCACCAATGATGAAGTGAAGAGCCATTTGCAGGTAGGTTTGGATTCAATTTGATTGCCTCTTTGCTTCTTGCTTCTTAAAGTTTCATATGGTTGTCATTTCTCAGATGGCATTGATAAAATGTTCTCTTATGCTGTTTCAGAAATATCGGCTACATACTCGAAGGGTGCCGAATGCTTCGGCGGCAGTGAACCGTCCTGTTGTCATTATGGGAGATTTATGGGTTCCCCAGGAGCACTATTCTACTTCACAGAAGAGTGCCTCCCAGTCTGGTTCTCCCCAAACCCCTCTTCAACTAGCTGGTGCTGGCCACACAATCTCCATTACTGCTGGAGATAGCTACGAGGAAGAAGATGGGAAATCGGAGAGCTGCAGCTGGAAATGAGAGGAAGTGAGGCCCTAGATATCTGTTGAAGAGACTGACATATGGGAATCGATGTATAGACAAATCAAGAGTTCTACTGATACCATACCAGGGAGAAACCAACGGGTTGGGAGTAAAATTCTGTGATATAGAGGGAAGAGAGGAATAGCCATGCTAAGGAAGGGAGTTAAGCCAACAACCATCGGGGACACCAAGTCCCTGATAAAAAATATTTTTTTAAAAAAAACTTGGGGCCAAAGCCGACGCTTATACTTTTTAGCGATGCTTTTAAGCGTTGCTAAAAAGCGTCGCTAAAAATCTTTACAATGCTTCTCAAGAGCGTCGGGAAAAATTTTTTCCACTCCGGTATCGCCGACGCTTTGGCGACGCTTCTGTTTGCGTCGGCAGTACTTTAGCCGACGCTTATAAGCGTCGCTAAAGGTCGCCAAAAGCGCCGGAAAAAATTGGTTTTCCTGTAGTGAAGGTAGGGTTAAACCAATGCTTCTTATTCAAAATAAATTAAAATAAAATAAAAGTCTTTTGATGCATTTCAATTTTAATAATTGTTTTATTAATCTTTTAATTTAAAAAGTCCAAACTCCCGCGTAAATATAACATTTAATATATAACACAAGTAACGTGCACGTAGAACCTTCTATCAATCTTAGCTTGCATAGTACGATGTTGGCCGAGTTTGGACCTAGTTTTGACCTATGTGTATAGAGATCCTTGATACTGCAAGCAATGCCTCTGTTTAGAACCCACGTTATATCTTTCACTTGAGAGAAGGATTCACCTTTCTTTGTCTGAATCCATCATTGGATCATCCACTACTCACTTTGAGATCTTTACAAGTGGATAAGTGAGAGTTTAGATCATTTTGAGATGCATGCAATACTCTAAGCTCCAACCGAGGTGAGAGTGAGGTGGGCACAAGATAAAAAGATTCGGGTTATATCTTTCGCATGAAAGAATGGCCGATCTTCTTTTACAATATCAACTACTGGATCACATCTTGCAGATCTCAAAACACTCCAAATTCCTTCATTTATCCACTTGCACTAATCTTGAAGTGGCCTTTCCATGATCCAATGGTGGATTTGTGCAAAGGTAAGTTCAAATACTAGAGGCAAACCAATAATGTAAAAGGAGATGACTAAGGTTAATATGAAAAATGGGATTAAGTGACCATTAAGGGGGGAAAAAGACTAATATATATAGGAAATGGTAAATGCCGCTATTGAAAAGAAAGCAAAAGTATTAGAGTGATGCTATCTTGCAGGACCCGAGATCCTTTATGGTGCGACTTTTGTACTGCATAATTCTATACTACCGTGGATGGTAACCACATCATCCATCTAGGAGATGGCAGCTTTCCTTCATCACCACAATGCGAGCCTCATTGTATTAATTTTAGGAATGAATGAGAGCCATTCGTCTCTAAGATAGATGATGTGGTAGCTATCTAGAATTCTACATTACAAAAATTATACCATTGAGGATCCAAACTCTTCTTACAGATACATGCACGAAAGTATTACGAGAGAAATCATGTCATGCTTCTACCGAAGTTTTTATGCATGTACATGGAAAATGCATGGTGTCTCATAGTTACTTGGCTAGAGCTTGTTGGCCCCCCTAGAAATGATATGAGAGATATTCATTGAATGTGCTCTTCTTCGTAAATCCGTGCATTATCACATCTCACGTGTATCGTAACCAACAAAGAGTAGGTGGCTCGATCAACCGGCGTCATGCACGTTATAAAAATTTCCTGTTGCTAGAGTTATCGTTGAATCAGATCTAGAGCTCAACACGGATCCTGTGGATTGTTTCAATACGATGCATTATCTTCTCTAGCTAGCTTCCAATGCTCAGGCCTCAGGTTGGCAATTCCATCTCTCAATTTGCCCACCATTCTGTTTCCTAGCTTCGTAAAGGATACGAGAGCAGATCTTAATTTGTCTGTGGGTCCTGAACGCATGCATGAAAACAAACGAAGTCAATGCAAACAACCAATCCTCCAGCTCACTTGAAGAAGATGCACAGGACCTAAACGTTTTCTCCTTTTTGAGAACTAAAGGAGAGTTGGACCCAAAGCCATATATAAGCAGTCAAATGCCTCTCCCTTTCTCATCATAAAAGCTTCGGCAGACACTCACACGCACACTGTCCTTCATTAAATTAAGCTAGGATCGATCATATGATCCCCACCCAGAGGGGACCAATGGGCATATGACCTTCTCACCATTATCTCTGCCACCACTCAAGCTCAGGATCCCCTACAAATAAAGCTCACTTACTGCAGAACAGGAGAGAGGATGGGAAGCAGTTACGGTAAATGCACCAGAACAATTGGAAAATATTCAAGTATCTCTGAGAGCCAGTTATATCAGGGTAATTATGCTGGAGCTGAGCCGTATAGCTTCTCCTCGAAAACCTTCTCTTCGGCTCAAGATTTTTTTTTTTTTTTTTTCCTGAAACAAGTAGATTCTTTCACTTTCATAACAACAACTGACTTCAAACCCATCTTTCTGGCGGATTATCTTTAATGTGTGGAAGAGAGAGCTTCGTTACTTTAGCTCATTGGTTTTGATGAGGAACAGAAGGAGACAGACCTCCTACAGGGCCTTGAAGCTGCGGCCAGTACGTTCCATTTGCCAACTATAACCCAATCTAACACTTAAAAGTACACCTCGTGAACATTATTTTGTAGGCCATAGGACAGAGAGCACTGGTTGAACACGGGAGGAAATGGTCCCCTGGACACCATGAACAAGCTCCATAAGCTTAATTACAAACCAATCTCACCAAATTTCTAAGAACGGCATCATGATAGAAGTATCCCATGAGATGAACTTGAGCCAACTAAAAACCATGAAGAATATATACTTTACAAATACATGTTAATTACCGTTGGCCTAGACGAATAACAAATGCATGCTTATCTTGTTATCATACACGCAAGTTTGGATGTACTAAGATCATGTCAGAATCCACCTATGGGAGCATGGGTTCCTTGAAACTATTCATGAGAGGTACGTAAATCATGCCAACGTGCACGTGTGCTGTCCTTGGAGCTTTTCTGGTGTGATTGGTGGGGCTTTATGCCATTGTGAAGCTGTGAAGGTACCTCCCAACTTGTTCATTTTCTATTTTTTATTTTTTTTGAGAAAATTGGAGGGGGAGAGGCGAACCTCACATGCATAGCAGTCCCCACTGGACCTCCCTTCTATCAGAAAATATTCGGGCTGCAAATTTTCGCATACCCTCTCCAACTCATAGACTTCCTTCACTGGGCTCATCATTTATGTGTGAGTACGTCACCCCAGCGCCATCTCGGTACCAGCGAACCAGTAGCACTTCCACCGGCAGCATCCAGGCATAGAGCATCCGGTCCTCAAATTTAATCAACGTCCGTGCATTTCAAATCTGGACTACCCTGTAAAAGCCAACTTCTCGTTCCATCCATGCTACCACCTTGGAGTGGCACCTCCCAACTTGTTTGGGGTGGAAGGGAGGTCTACATCAAGGGGCCTTCTTAGCTGCTCTGCCGTATAAAGCTTCTGTAGTATGAGCAGTGTGCTCATACCGCTAGTTTGTCATGCTACATCATAGCTCCAGTGCATTCAATTCTCACCTAATCTCATGGGGATTAGCTTGATGATCCAGAGTTGTCAATTTCTAATAAAATGACAAGTTGCTAACTCATCTCTCATCGCATTGTTTCATTCATTCATTCATTTATTTATTTTATTAACTCAATTACTTACTTATTCACTTATTTTTGTTGGTAAAAAGATTGGCATGCATGAAAGCCTGCTATCACTAAGTTATGGCAATTTTAGGGACCAAAAATATTTTACTGCATTCTTCTTTCATAGTAATGAATATTTACGCCCTGTTTGAATACTTAGAAAATTTTCACTCAGAAAAAAAATCTTTAGAAAATTAACTAATTTATAGGGGAGAGTGTATCTCTGCTATGATTGTTTCTTAAACAATTCGTCCTTTAGATGAGCTATTCCTTCAAGACGTGGCCTTTGGTGTGGTTAGAGAACTTGTCCGGAAAAAACCAAAATGCTATATGTTTGGTTGCCGTATGGTTTAATCATGGCACTTTCAAAGGTGAATCTTTTGTCAGTGAGACCCACATGTTCTTCCTAAATGAACTGAAAGCTTCGTTCACCATTTAAGGGGGGTGAAGGAAAAGAAGTAGAAATTTGATTTACAATTTTCTCACCGTACTGGGAAAGTGAGAAAAACTATGTTTCGTTGTTTAAGGAAGCACCAAGTGATATCTGTCCATGTTTCCATTGCATTTCCCTTGCCCTGTTAGCAACCAAACAGAGTCTATATCAGCATCCAGACATTATTGAAGCAAGAATCCACGCCATTGCCTGTTCATTTGTACGTCAACGTGCATAAATATCCATGACTACAACTATTAGCTTATTCACATGCTCTTGCTGTGATATCTGACGAACTGTGCATGTGTACACAGCGATAGGTCCAATTCATGGCTTTGTTAGAATATCAACACAAAAATGAGTAGACTATGAACACATTAGATGCTTCTAGGGTAACTTGTTGCCACTTTACTTTCAATTGTACCCTTTATAAGGAACGGCTATAATCATTTGATACACACACACACACACACACACAGATATATATATATATATATATTAAAAGCATAGCAAAACCCATGTTGCAACTGCTCATGTGTTGCATCATATTCACACATCATGTGCCTATATCAACCTTACATTTAGCACTATACTTGCATATCCAGGATCAAGCAAGAATGGCGGTCGTTGGCGCTAGGAACCAGTCTGATTAAGGGGTCGAGCTGATAGGGTCGTTGGAGCGCTCAGCTCATCAGCCATCCAAATCAGAAAAGTCGGCTAAAGAATACCTCACATTTCTGCGGTGATGGTCCAATGGCCATTGCATTCGAATAGCAACGTCTTCGATATTGTGCATCTTTAAGTTGGCATTAAATGATGGAGGTCTCGCTCTGACCGTTGTTCCGATGTTAGATTCAACCTAAAAAAATAAAGACAAGAAAGTCCACCCACCGGAACATATCCGATAAGAGACTCTCCATTGCTAAGTCAAACACGACTCTCAAGAAATAGGAGGAGAACTAAAAGTAATATAAAGGCAACATAAGAGAGCCAAAAAAGAACTTATCTGGAGGATCCCTGAAATGCAATATATAGGCGAGGGTCGGAGCTCGTTGCCAAGTAGTTCGAGTGCGTATGCTGGTTGTTATGGTAACAGCCCATGTATTTTGCTTGTGAATCATGCCACACATTTTGGCTACATGGATTGTTTACGTATCGCAATTGTTTGAAAATATTTCGTGATCATAGCCAAGCCGCTGTTAGCTGGGGAGAGAGTTTGAAATGTAAAAAACTCTCCGCGTGCCTTTTAAATCAGCTACAATGATCAGCCTGCTCTGTGTGGCGGATCCTCATTGGTGGTTTGTCACATCAGCAAAGATCGGGTCTAAGATGTATCAGCAGTGTTTTTCAAAGAAAGAGGAGAAAGATGAATATCACATTAATGTTGCACAAATAGTTGGGTGCGATTGACCTCTCTTCTGTTCCCCATATCTTCCTGTTGGAAGCACAGTCATGGAGGAGTTTTGATGCTGCTCAATCTATCGCATATCTGAAATCTTTCCCTATTAATGAAAGAAACCCCAAGCGAAAAAAAAGAGACATGCCTAAGAAATTATGGTGCAAGCCATGTTTAGCCAAAAATTAGTGGACAAAGTACCAACATGGAATTAATGATCTTTAATTCCATATCTTCTAGGCTGCTTTAAATGCTGTTCTTTGATATATCTGGCATGAAGAAAACAAAAAGTGCTCAGCTATTGATGGTAAATAGGTAAACAAGGTGGAGGTAGACGATTGCAGGCCAAGTGTAGTGGAATCAACCAACATGACTCCTGCCATGAGATATCTGTGTAGGCCAGAAAATCTGAATTGAATAAGCTCCTTATTGAATGTAGAATTTCTGTTTGCTTACTAATCAGCCAACTATTAGATGAATAGTCCTTTGCTTGTATGTTATTTCTTTGAGGATACTATATGTATGATCATTCTCTATAAAACTACAGGTGGGTGGAGAAAATTCTTGTCAAAATAATTCCACACTAATTAGATCATAGAAGAAGAATGAAGAAGAAAGATTATGGATGATGGGCAGTTGCCATGAATTTTATGAACTTCTTTGAAGATCTTATACACTATATATATCCTAGTGAGAAACGAGGGCATCCCCCAGACCCTAGTTTCATGTGGTGAACATGCAAATTTGGGCTATGATAGTTCCTGGTCACTTGCTTTAACCAAAAGGTTCTGGTTTTAAAGCTGTAAGCACCTTGCTGTGTTCTTCCTGGAACCTATCCAGGTAGCCATGTAACTATGTAGCTCTTCTTGGTTGGCTGTGTGCCATCCTCTCTTTCTCCCCGTCCACTTCCACCCTTCCTGCACTCCCTCCCTATCTAATCCCTCTCTTCGCTGTAAGCAGAGAAGAAGACTTCACCCTCCCCGATATCTCCGGACTCCGAGGATCTGGAGTTGATCCGATCATCGGCCGGATAAGATTAGGGGTTTCATCTATTTATGGCCTCTTTCTCCTCTGTTAAACCCCATCTTGAAACTCATCACGCATCCCTCGAAGCAAGCCGCCAATCCCAAGCTCTTCTTTCGAGTTTCTTTCTCGATTTTTTGTCGGAAACAGTTGTCGAATCACCTAGCCGGATCGAGGTAAGTGTTGTTTGCCTCTCTCTCTCTCCTTCTTTTCCTAGATTTGTAACCATCTTTGCCTTGATTTGGGTTGGCAAATCGCCAAAATTTTATCCAAAATAGGGGTGTTCTATTTCAGTCACTTTCTCCATAATCATCATCGACGGCTGTCGAGTTTGATCAGGTTTTGTTCTAGGACCTCCATAGTCGTGTGGCCATTGGTTGGGAAGACAGTCATATTCTAGGATGAGTTTGATGATTTTTTCATGATGAACTTCCTCTTCTCTTCTTCCTTATGTCGGCCAGCCGTCGTTGCCGGCATTGCTGTAGTTGAAGGCCAGTCGTGGCCACCATTGTTGGGGCTAGGCCACCATGGTTGTCCCAGGTGCTGACCGAAGGGGGAGGGGGAAGATGAATTTCCCCATTCATGAAGAGAGAAGAGAGAGAGGTTTCTCTCTTCTTCCCTCTCTTCTCTTCCCTCTCTCGTTTGCTCTCTCCTCTTTATCTCTCTCTTCCCTCTCTACCTCTATTCTCTATCATTGATTCTTCCTCTCCCTTTTTCTCTCTCTAATTGACCCAGGTAATTGGTCGAAGGGATTCGAGGGACCTAGTGATGAATCTCTAGTGGACATTAGTAGGCGATCTAAGTTACTAGTCCACTATATGATTGTTTTTTGATAATTAAGTTTGATTTTATAGAAAGAGAGTTATCTACGTAAGAAGATTTTGATCGCGGTACTCTACACCCCAGCCTGTAAATTGTGAAGTACGTCAGTGATTGCTGTATTTAGTCAGTCTTCGGTAGAGATAAGAATTTCTGTACTTGATCACCAATATATATATATATACATACATATATACATATTTATTGATTTGTACTGTAGATTTGCATCATGAGATTTACATCGTAATATTTGTATCATAAGATTTGCATCACGAGATTTACATCGATAGATTTGATTTGATATGAAATGGTATAGTTATATGATTTCTAGTACATATATACTTGCATAATTATTATATGTATAAGATATTGAAAATATGATTATGGGAATAATGATATCTTAAATTTGAGAGAAATGCATCGCGCAAGTGGATAGTGATTTGACAAGAGTAACATATAAATCAGACAAATAAGATATGGTTTGGACTAACCTTGTTATGGACTAGCTTCTACAAACTTATGCTTGGGATAGCCTCCACGAGCTTATACGTGAGATTATCTCCACAGGCTTATGCGTCGAATTTTGTATAGCAGTTTTAGACTGGGTCATGATCTTAGTTAGTCCAAAGTTAAAAAAATATTGTTATAAAATCTAAAAATTAAATTAATGAGAAATGTATGACATAACATAAGAAACTGTTGTTAAACAATTAATTAAATTTGATATATATATATGTGTGTGTGTGTGTGTATGCTTCTTTGGTAAGATGATAGTGAGGGCTTATATGCATGTTATTTGAATGAGCTTTTTGAGTATTGATATAATATTTATTTTATCTGATATTATTTATTTAATTATTTTTTTATTACTTATAGTGTAGCAGTTCAAGATTTTTACTGGGCTGAAAAGGCTCATATTCTTTTTTACATTTTTTTTCATAGTCACAAGATGCATAGTTTCAGATGTATGGGACGTGGAGTTCGAGCAGCAATTAGTTAGTTAGTTAATTCCATTTTTTTTTTGATACCAATGAACATCTAAAACTTTGTAATTGAACTAGTTGATTTTTTAATGATAGTGGTTTTATTGGATTGAATTGATTATATATGTTTGTATTATGTGGATATTGTTAATCTTAGGCCTTACATGATCTATAGAGTTTCACTTTAGAAATTATGTATTATGTCATGTGGTCGACCCGGGTGATGGATATGGGGCATGATAGAAGTGGTATCAGAGCTTAAGATTTATGTATTCTAGGATTTAGGTTCAAAGCAAGAATAAGTGGGGGGAACATAAATAAATGATGTTATGAAGTGTTAGATGTAATATATGTACTTAAATAATTTGAATTAAAGATTCATGATGCTAGAAACATGTGCAGGTTGATATGGCGCGAGGGAATGGACATAGGCATGCTAGGAGGCTGACCCGATTTGCGGATAGCTCCACCACTTGGCCACCATCTAAATAGCAAGAAGGTGCTCCACCCTCGCCGACCAGGGGTATGCATCAGCAGGAACACCCCATCGAACCCACTAGCAGTACTTTAGAGACAGAAACTCTGAGGATAGAAACTTCTGGGGGACCCAAAATTCAGCCTAGGGAAATGATTAGTGCCTCATAGCTGATGCAAGTGATGATGCAACAACAGACTGCTACTAGGACAAACATGATGAGGATGGTGGACATATAGCAACAACAGCAAAAACAATTCATGCAGCAACAGCAACAATATATACAACAGCAATAGCAGTTTTTGCAGCAACAATAAGTGTTGTATAAACAACAACTACTGCAGCAATAGCAACAGCCATAGGGCACTGGGGTCCAACTAGAGCATCAAATTAGTTTGATTGATTTCAAAAAGTATGCATCGCTAGCTTTGAAAGGCACTGCTCATTCTATGGAGGCTAGGAGCTCGCTGAAGGAGATAGAGAAGATCTTTCAGGCCTTGAGATGCCCTGATGAGAAGAAAGTCATTTTTGTTATATTCATGTTACAAGGGGAGGTAGCAGATTGATGGAAAATGAAAAAAGGGAAGCTCAGTCTGTATGATGCTCCTTTACTTAAAAAGAATTTAAAAAGGTCTTTTATAAGAAGTATTTTTTCTCGAGTATCCAATTCTAGAAATTCTGTGAGTTTGATCGACTAGAGCATGGCAACATTACAGTTGGCCAGTATGTAGCAAAGTACAAGAAGATGTCTCAATATTCTCCAACCTTAATATCAACGAAAAGTGGACAAGCAAAAAAATTTGAGAATGGACTCAGGGGGTAGATCCAGCGACAAGTTACTGCATTCGAGCTGCCTGCTTATAAAGAAGTTGTTAATAAAGCTTTAGTGATAGAAAAGAGGCTCAACGATGCTCAAGCTGCAAGAAAGAAGAGTTTAAAGAAAAGGGCTCAGCCAAATAATTCTTAAGAGTCAAAACAGTAGACCCTTCAAGCCGAAGAACCATAGATCGAATCGAGCTGCCACTGGAGGTAGAGCACAGTCTCAAGCTGCCATTAAGTGCTATAGCTATTGTAGACCTCATCTTAAGCGGGATTGCACATGGGTTGGAGGGAATTATTTTTTATGCGGTCAAGATGGGCATACGGTTATTGTTTGTCCTAGTGGGAAAGAACCACATAGGTGTCAGGCACCTCAGTCTTCTCAGAAAGCTCTTACAATTTGAGCATCTCAGGAAGGACAATAGCAAGAAGAAGGACAGCAAAAGCCTAGGACCTAAGGGCGAGTCTATGCACTCACAGAGCAAGATGCTAATGCTTCCAACTCGGTGGTGACAGATAATAATACCAAATGTTACGCCTCCGCCTGCACGGGGCATGTGAGGTACCCAGTGCCCACGTGGGGGCCACATGAGGGGAGAACATGGGGCTTCCCTGTCAGATATTGTCCGGTTCCGAGGCCCGCACGCACGCGCACCTCAGACCCCTTCTCGATTTTGTTTTCCACCCAAAACGCGTCTACAGGATTAGGAGACACCTGCCTCATATGCCGAGGCTCCTAACCGAGTCTTTCCGATGTGGAACTATTGGGCCTCACAATTCCATTCTTGATACCCTTCCTTATTGCACATGTCATGAGATTTTTGTTTAGGATATATATTTATCATGTGGACTTGTAGCTAAAGATTATGAATATGTGGTATGTGATTATGTGGCAGGTATGATTAGGATATCATCCAATATCGTTAATATTTTATTTGACTCGGTGCTACCCACTCCTTCATATTAACCAATTTTGTTAGAAAGAATAATGAACTAGCACCTCTGTCGTTAGACATTAATCTTTGCAACTCTACACCAAGTGGAGATGTTATATTAATTAACTCAATTTGTAAAGACTGTGTTCTAAGCATTGAGGATAGGGAGATGAAAGCAGATTTGTTGGTCTTAGAGATGAAGAATTTTGATTTGATCTTTGGGATGGACTGGTTGGCAGCGTATCATACTACTGTTACTGCTTTGAGAAGACGGTCAAGTTTCAGATCCCTAGCCAATAAGAGTTCAGTTTTGAGGGTAGCAAGTTATTTCCCTGAACTGAAGGTGATCTCGATTCTACAGGCCTAGCAACTTTTGAGAAGGGTTGGGAAGGATTTCTAGCTACTATGATAGACACCTTGCAAAAGATGCCCAAGTTAGAGAGCATTCTTATTGTAAAATAATCTTCTAATATTTTTTTCAGACGATTTGCCAGAGCTACCTCCTAATAGGAAGATTGAGTTCTCCATTAATTAATTTTTGGCACTGGTCCAATTTCTAAGGCTCCATACCAAAAGGCTTCAGCTGAATTGAAAGAACTAAAAAAATAATTACAAGAGTTATTGGACAAGTGGTTTATCAAGCCTAGTGTATCTCCCAAGGGTGCTCCTGTATTCTTTATGAAAAAAAAAAGATGGTAGTCTCCGGCTCTATATAGACTATCGGTAATTAAATAAGGTGACAGTACAGAATAAATATCTCTTACTGAGAATTGATGATTTGTTTGATCAGTTGTAAAGGGGCCAAGTTTTCTTAAAAGTTGATCTTCGTTCTGTATATCACCAATTAAAGATGAAGGTTGAAGATTTGCCGAAGACAACCTTCAAAACTAGATTTGGACATTATGAATTCTTGGCGATACCTTTTGGGTTGGCGAATGCGCCTGCTACCTTCATGGATCTTATGAACCGGTATTTAAACCCTGTTTGGATCGATATAGTAGTGTTCATTGATGACATTTTGGTCTATTCAAAGAGCTCACAAGATAATGAGGAGCATCTAAGAGTAGTGTTACATACTCTTAGAGAGAATAAGCTTTATGCTAAGCTATCAAAGTATAAGTTTTGGTTAGACAATGTTACTTTTCTCAAACATGTGATCTCTAAGAAAGGTGTCTCTATTGACCCAAAGAAAGTTGAGGTAGTAATTGAGTGGAGAAGACCTTCCAATGTGTTTGAGGTGTGCAACTTCTTGGAAATGGCGCATTATTAGCGAAGATTTGTTGAGAGATTCTCTTGTATTGCCATGCCTTTATCTTGCTTGATCTAGAAGCGAGTAAGGTTTGAATGGACAGATGATTGCGAACAAAGTTTCCAAAAGCTGAAAAGACGATTGATGACGGCTCCAGCGCTAACTATTCCATCTAAACTTGAAGATTTCACCATCTACAGTGATACATCTCATAAAAGACTTGGGTGCGTTTTGATGCAAAATGGGAATGTGATAGCTTATGCTTCTAGACAGTTAAAGTCATACGAGTATAACTACCCTATGCATAACTTGGAGTTGGTAGTTTTAGTTTTTGGCTTGAAGATATGGAGGAATTATTTATATGAAGAACATTAAGAGGTTTTACAGGCTATAAGAGTTTGAAATATATCTTTACGTAGAAAGAGTTGAACTTGAGGCAAAAAAAATGATTGGAACTATTAAAGAATTATAACCTGACTATCAGTTATCATTTAGGAAAGGCAAATGTGGTGGTTGATGCTCTAAGCAAAAAAAATTTGAGTGAATTAACAGCTCTTCCGAATAGTGATATGGTATTTATTTTATCTAGTATTGTTTATTTGATTATTTTTTAATTACTTGTGATATAGCAGTTCAGAATTCTTATTAGGCTGGAAAAGCTTATATTCTTCTTTACATTTTTTTTTCAGTAACAGGATGCATAATTTTGGATGTGTGGGACGTAGAGTTCGAGCAACAATTAGTTAGTTAGTTAGTTAATTCTTTTTTTTCTGATACCGATGAACATCTGAAATTTTGTAATTGATCTAGTTGATTATTTAATGATAGTGATTTTATTGGATTGAATTGATTATAATTGTTGGTATTATGTGGATATTGTTCATCTTTGGCCTTACATGACCTATAAAGTTTCACTTTAGGGATTATATGACCATGTCATACGTGGTTAACCTAGATGACGGGTTTGGGACGTGACATCATGAAAGCTTTCAATCATAGTAGGAAACCTCATTCTTTTTTCTTTTCTTTTTTTTGCCAAAAAAAAAAAAACTTCTTAACATATCTTTTCCATTTTGTTATTTTCTTAGAATTTCGTTGTGAAAACAAACTATTTCCCAAAAGGGAATAAAAAATTCTCTAAGTACCACTTCTCAACCCCTAGAAGTTAATTTGAAACACAAGGAAGAATCAAGTAAGTACTTCACATGCATGTTTAATAGCGGGGAAAAGGAGCACCCTCCAACAAAAGTCAACAACTCAAAGTATTGAAAATCTAGTTGCTAGATTCCTTGCCCCCAGATTTCAATTCTTGAAGTGGACCTTATCTGTGAATGAGCCTTGGTTGATAAAATGTCATACATCGACTCTAAACAAGTGGGAATTCAATACTTATTCGGTATTCACATAGCATCTCTTTCGAGTCCTATGTCCTATCGCACGAAAACGAACCATCTTTTCCTTGTATCTTCGCAGCCACCCAAAAAGAAATAAATAAATAAATAATGTCGGCATCAAAAGGAGAAAACTTTACATCCTATCTATAATCAAACAAATGTGAAGCGAAATCTGAAACAATACATTTATGAAACGGTTTCTTTACATCACAAGAACTCATTTAGAATCAAAGTAAGTGCCCTAAAATAGAGACAAGATGTTAAAATACCCTGGTTTTTCAAGTCATAATCATAAAAGTGGACCAATAATAACCCCTAATTAAACCGGATTAAGGGAGACACGCCGCCCTCCTTGGGCATCACGTGGCAGTGGCTTTTGAGGGGCCCTCTCGACTTTGCCGACAGCGTCACATGGGTCCCCTGGTCCCCTCTCCCCAGAATCTTCTCACATGCCCGCCACGTGGGACCCACCCCCTCGAACCGGACCGCCCGTATCGTCACCGATTTGCAACCACGCGCACAAATTAACCCACCCTACCTATTTCGTGCGCCACGCGGTATCGAGGTTTCGAGCAGCTGCATAACAACTGTTACTGCAGCCACCATAACAAAAAATTACTCTTTTTAATTAAATAAAAGCGAATGAAAAATAAGACGGTTAGCCCAAAGCACTATCGAGCTCTGAACTGCAGGGGTGGAGCTCATGGCAGCTCGGGAAGGCCTCTCCTTCGCAAAACGAAGGCTGAATGCAGGGCGCATCATCCTGAAGAGAAACTGAGTCACAGTGATAAGATACGAGAGGAAAGGTAGAGGGGGATACGAGCCCTCTACTCCATGACATTAGGCATAATAGGAGGATGCAATACTGTTCAGATAGTGCATGTCTACCGAGAGGAACCGTGCCGCAGATTGGGTCGTTTTCTATGCGGCTCAACATTTCGAAGAGATTCTATGGACTCATCAGAGAGCCTCTTCTATACCGTTGTGCGAAGTTCTTGTTTTTGATTCGATAGGCTACACTTATATTATAATAACATGAGCAGCCGGTATATCAAAAAAAAATAATATTGTTGTTTTATGTTGTCTTTTATTTTAAAACGGTAATGAAAGCTATCATAATGATAATTATTTTAATATAAAAATTTTTGAGATGCATGATTATTTTCTTCTTTTTTATTATTACTATTTATGGCGAATCTCGGCGGCGGGCAAGACTGGATGGGCGGTGGTTGGCTGCTTTGCCGGCGAGCAGTTGAAAGGGACAGGATGGCCCCTCCCCGTCCACTCCGATTGCCGCAATCATGCGGGTGGCGACGTCAGCAAGCGTCACATCAAAGCCTCTCCCGGCAAACTCGCGCCAGGAAACGTGCCAACACGTGTCGGGATTAAACCCGGTCGGACGGTCCGACCGACCGTATCTATACGGGGACGGAGGTTGCATCTTTGCGCGAAGGAAGGATCCACCTTCCTACGTGCGAATCCACTGTTGGATCGCGCAAAGTCGCTTCCAGATCTGTGCAGGAGGATCTGGAAAGAAGATCCAACGGACGTCGTATTGAAAGAAGATCGATCATTCTTTCGGCAGAAAGACACAACCCGAACCCATCTATGCACGCTGGCCGAGTAGGGGCGAGAAGCCACCCCGCCTCTCCAAAAGCGTCCACCCCAGTTTAGTTCTCTTTGCTGGACTCATACGAAGAAGCTTGGAAGCAAGTAGAAGAAGAGAATAAGAAGGGAGAGGAAGAGAAGGATTGGACTGGAGAGTTTGAGGTTAAGGAGTTCTTTGGAGAATGGCGAGCCTTTTGGTCCCGGGGAGGGATGAGTATGGCTTGGGGTTGGAGGAGACTGAGCTGCGCCTGGGGTTGCCGGGTGGCGGAGGAGGAAAGAGGGGCTTCTCGGAGACGATCGACTTGAAGCTAAAGCTTCAGACAGTGGCTGACTCGAAGGAGGTGGTGATGGAGGTGTCGGAGAAGATGAAGAGGTCGCCAAGCCATAAGAACATCCTTCCTTGCACCAATGACCCTGAGAAGCCCCCAGCTCCCAAGTATGCTCTATTGTTTTTCTCTTTTTTTTTCCCGTGTCTAAGAAGTGATTTTGTCAATAGGTAGCAGAAGAAGTGATTGATCCTTCTGTTTTGATGGCTTTATTTTTACCATCTCCACCTTTCTCCTTGTTACTACGATGGATTACGAACACAATTGAATGCTAAGCTAAGATTCAGAAATTCGCAACGTTGTAAAATTTTCATTCCATCATTTTTATTTTTGAGAATTTTAAAAAAATGAACATATTCTGTTTAATGAAGGATTTTGGTATTAGAGGATAAGAATAGATTAGATTATCTTAGTTGCCAGTCACGTCTGCCATGTTCTCTTTTTCTTGGTAAACTTGAGCTTGAGTTGTAACAGAAGCTAAATCGTTCATCTTCTGTGCAGAAGCATAAAATTCCTGTGATTATCAGCCTACTAGCTACCCATACAGATGCAGCCACAAGATAACAATTTTTCAAAGAGAAAGACATAAAATAAAGCTTAAAATATTTTCACCTCTGATATACTTTTAAAACAAAAAACTCTTTTAAGGAAACATCAACTTCATGTTATGCGGTGGAGGAAACAAAACAAAAGCAACAGACCAGCACAGTTAATACATAATTATGTGGAAATTCAGTTGAGAAAGAGGTCATATCTATTACATGCACATAGTATGGAAAAAAATAGATGGCACCATTTACTAGCTTAATAAGGGAAAAAATTAGAAGGCAAACTATATAAAAAAAAAAAAAAATAGAAGGATTTCTTTTGTAAAATTTCAGTATTACTCAACCTCGTTCTTTTCTCTTCCTTTTCTTTTCTTTTTTTTCCCCCTTACAAAACCACTAAACACTGTACGGATATTCAGCACACCTTGTTCATTAATCGATAATAATTATTAGAATTATTTCAACTTCAGGGCGCAGGTGGTGGGTTGGCCACCAGTCCGATCGTTTAGGAAGAACATGATGGCCACCCACTCCGACAAGGGAAGCAAAGAAGGAGGGGAGAAGTTCAGCAACTCGGCGGCTCTCGTGAAGGTCAGCATGGATGGCGCACCTTACCTTCGCAAGGTGGACCTCAAAATATACAGCAGCTACAAGGAGCTCTCCATGGCCTTGGAGAAGATGTTCAGCTCCTTCACCAGTGGTAAGTTACCATCCATCCTGGACCACTTTGGCGTGCATGGAGCCCTAAATAGGATGATGCAGGTGTACTGATCTTGGTCATCTGATCAAGATCAGGGAATAATATCCATGTGTGATGGTCAGATCAATGCACCCTACTTGGGTAGCTGTCCCACTAGCTCTGTTCTGTACCCCACACCACAGTGCTATTTTTTATACCAACTCAATAATGGAGGTATTTTTGCATGCATGGGCGTGCACCTCGTTAGTTAAATCGGGTTTTGGGAGGTTTTTGTTTGGTGTTATTTCCATTTCTTTACATTGATTATAATGTGTGTGTGTATATATATATATATATATATTTATATCACAATATTGGATAATATATCCTCTCCAGGGGGAAAAAATTAGACAACATTAATTTTGGCCCTACCAATATTTTTTGAAACGAAAACGTATGTTGGTTTATAGCATAGGAGGGCATGTTTGGAGCTAAATTAAAAAGAGAAGTATGCGATGTTTTAGAAGTTCCCTTTGTCGAATTTTAGGGAACTGTGGCTCTCAAGGAATGAATGGAAGGGATTTCATGAATGAAAACAAGCTAATGGATCTCTTGAACGGTTCTGAGTATGTGCCCACCTATGAAGACAAAGACGGTGACTGGATGCTCGTCGGCGATGTCCCATGGGAGTAAGTTTCTTGCCATCATAAACATGATAGTCTAGTCCCATGCCCTTGCACTCGTATAATCTACAAGAAAACAAGTAATTGTACATTTGGGATATAGAAAATAGTTGAAGTATTATTCATTCTTTGCCAACATTTCAGGATGTTCGTTGATTCGTGCAAGCGCCTGCGGATGATGAAAGGATCGGAAGCCATTGGACTCGGTCAGTATCTTCACGCACAGTTGATTCAGTTTCTATATATATTTCTTATAAAAAAAGTGATTCTTTTAAATCAGTGAAATTATTGTCTCCAAAATCTTGTTAACAACTTTTTTTTTTCTGAGGTTTGAGAAAACATATAGTAGCAACTTCATTTCTCAAGCAAAAAGTGATGATCCTAACTTTCGATCTCTTTTTCCCCCCTCTTTTTTTATTTGCTTGGAAGAATCAACGCTACTTCCTCTTTTATTTTTCGTTAAAAAAGAATCCTAATTTCATTCATGTATCCAGAACTGATCTTCTTACTCTTCTCATCAGTCATCTATGAATCCAACTTCACGTTTAAATTAAAGTGCTTTCATTCACTCTTGAATAATTCAGCACCGAGAGCCATGGAGAAATGCAAGAATAGAAGCTGAGAAGCAGAACTGATGACCTTGGCCAGTGAGTTGGGTGTGTCATATTTTCATATATATGTAATATATAAATATGTCAGCATAAAAGAAATGGGATATGTTTATATTTGTTTCATGGACATGTTACCTCTTAAGACCAGCTTTGTCTACATTGTTTATTATGGTGTGTTTAATATCCTGTTACATGTTACTATTGCATCTGAAATGTGCTTTTATTCCTTTGGTTAAACTGGAATTCTATAATGAGATTCTTTGCATCTGCTGTTCTTTCTGCTTCCCTTTCTCTAGTCATAAGGCAATTATTAAATTCCACAGCCAACTGGAGAAGGGAGCAAGGCATGTGCATAGTGATGGGGATATATTTATATATCTTTTTGCTCCATATGTTCATGTTTCCTCCCCATATTTTTTATGCACCTATCTAGTTGGTTACATAACAGCAAAGTGGCCATACATATCCTTCCCTCATAAGTATTTTGGCCAAGTGATTAATTTAAGAGCAAGAAAAGATCTCAAATCTGCTTGCTGTTTGTGGGGAATTAATATAGCTATATGAGCATATGAAGCTTTTCAGGTTCCCTATTTGGGTTGTGCTGCAGTGCATCTCAATTTCTAATTTCTTTCTGCATCATAAGTAGAAATGCCTGTTAACCAGAGAAGGGTGTGATTGACAACATGCATTCACTTTAAGAAACTTGAATTCTTACTCGATAACGATCAAAATTTGGCCAAGTAAAGAATTGGATTAGGCAAGAGCTGAATTCATCATGTGTTTTTCTGATTACAAATTAAAAGGAGAAAAGAAAAAGGAGGAAAGGAAAACTTCTTGCTTTTGTTTCTCAGCCGGCCTGGATTTCTGAAGGTACAGCTGAGAGAGATTTACTTGGACCATATAGCAAAGAACCGGTATTGGAACTGTTAAGACTGCTTGAGTTTGAATAGCCAGGTTAGTTCTTCATGGATAGCTTCATCCTTAATTAGTTCTACTACTCCCCCAATCTCACTTTTATGTAGTAATATATATATATATATATATATATATATAAAGAATCCCTTCTAGCTAGATGATGGTTTTCACCATCTGGCCAAATACTTATTTTCTTCTCTTTTCTTTCCTCTGTACAAACTCTGTACATTCACACATAAATAAATGAAAGGTGGTATAGACTCCCGTTTAATCAAAAAAAAAAAACTTAGACCATATGGCATCAAATACGTAAGTGACTCCCGTTGCTATAACATGGCAGACACTTAGGCAATGATTTTATAGCCTATATCCTATAACCACCGAGCGCAAAAATAAGAGTAGGCAGCAAAACTCAATTGCTCAATAGTAAGTCAAGGCATAGTGTAACAATTCAGAACCTCACCAAAAAAGACTAGCGAGAATGTATTATTTGAATTCCTTGATCCTATATAAGTACCCAAAATCTGCCCAACGAATAACAGATGTAGGACTAAACACACGCCCGCACAGATCCTGACATACTTCCCCCGTTCATGCCCTAACATCCTCGTAAGGCTAAGGATTCAAATCCATTCAAATTTAATCATAAATATCACGATCGGCTCATGATCAGCCCCAATGGATCCATGCTGCAGTTCCCCAATTTCACATAGGTTATGGGTCGGGTCCTCTTTGATACTATTAGTAACAACCCAGGACCTCGCCCAAAAAGGCTAGCCAGAAGGTATAATTTAGGTTTCTTGATCTTGTATAAGTACACAATATCTATCCAGCGAATAACCGATGTAGGACTAAATACATGCCCGCACAGGTCCTAACACATCGGTATCCTCCGTGGATAATTGTCATGTCATCCATATCCAAGTTGGATAGTTGTCGCCTGTCTTCATCTTTGAGATGAATAATGGAGTAGCTATCCATGGTTATACAGCCCTCTACGGTGCAGAACCTAACTACAATGGAACAATAGGCCACGGGCTGCTGAAAAAATCTGCATCAGCCAGCTGGTTCACCAATTTACATTTATAATACCTCCACTTCACTTCCACAAACACTTCCTCAAGATAATTCCTATCAGAAGCATAGTGTATTTGACTATACAAACTGATATTTGAAGAGAACGACCATTACTTCATCAAGTGGTCAACCTGTTTAACAAAATCCCCCTTCGAGCTGAGCAACTGCACATCTTCTGCCGTTATCAGTAATGAGTCCGTGAATGCCACAGATGGCGATTTTTGGTGTCGGTGTTGGAGTAGCATTGCTTGATGCTATAAAATTCCCGAAGACAGAGCTGCCGTAGCCACAAATGTTGCTTCCAAGAAGCTATATTGCACTGCATGAGATGTTTCCATGATCCTTGGCCCATGCATGCCTCGTTTACCTTCTTCCTCAGTATTTTTTTTTTTAATCTGATCTTTTTTGTTGCCTGCTCGATGTGGCATTGCTCTCACGTTCAATTGGGAAAAACAAGTCCCAGACCTGATCCGGGTATTTTCACCCTCGTCAAAGGCAGTGTTATTGCTTTAATGGATGATGGTTTTTTACTGTTTTATAGAGAAGTCCTGCATGAATACATCTTAACGGGCCCGGCATTTGTCCCACTTCAGAAGACAGAGCTGGAAATAAGCTGGATTCAAGTCTGGCCAGCCCTTTAGCTGTCCTGATCGAAAATTTACAAAACTTTCTGTGATCGAACTCGCCTGAGCTCGAATCCAAACAGGCAGCTTGTCCTCTGCTATCTTTGGGCATCTTTGTAGTCATAATGGGAGTTCATGCTTCAATGCTCGTCCTGGAATTTGGTAAGATGCCAAAGCTTTTCAAGTTTTATTTAGTCCTAGACCATGTCTTGTTTCAGTTTTCATTAAACGTTGTACATAGTCTTGCTTTGCCAACAGCTATTAGCTGAGCTGCTTGGCACCAAACTCTCTATGATATATATATATTCTTTCTCTATTTTATTTTTAATATATTTATACCTGATATTTCTCGCATTTTGTTTTGTGCAGAGATCAAAGACTTTGCCTGTGCACAGAGCAAAGATGAAATATTATACACTGCTAAGAGGAGAAAAGCATGCAATCAAGTTGCCTTCATGCTACATTTAATATTTGTGTGTTGATCTTATCTTTAAAAAAATAAAAAAATAAAAAAAGTTATTTATGTGTTGCAGATAATCATCTCCATGTAGATCCATCGAAGCCATTTTAGAATCCTCCAGCTTGGATGAATCTAAATGACTGGATTTAATGGCATCTAGCTCTACAGGAAGTTCCTGTTAAGATATTTTCTAAATTAAACCTTCAGATCCAGCTTGCTTGGTAATAAAAGGCATTGCATCTTTTAGGATTAATGAAGACATTTTTGTAATCATTCACATAAGGACGGTAGGTTAGGTGCAATAAGGTGACAGTACCACATTGCTACCTTCCCCGATCAAGATCAAAACATTTCGTGCCAGCTTGATTTGCATGAGTTCCAATAGCTAGATGCTGATACAGGTTGTAATTTATGATCCGACATATCGACCCGACCTACGAACGACTTATTTTAAGCAGATTTGGGTATGACATAAATAGGTTTGAATCATAAAGTGGGTCAACCCATCTAGACATGTTTATTAAATGGGTTGGATTCAGATTTAGATATTTGACCTATTTAACCTATTTTACCTATTTAATAATTGACCTATTTAAAACCCGTTTAACCTATTTAAAACATACTTGGCCTATTTATGATCTATTTAACCCGACTTGTTAAATCTGTTTAAACCCATTTAATCTGTTAAAAACCTATTTAACCCATCTAACCTGACTTGATATGTTTAATAAACATGTCAAATTCAAATCTAAAATTTTGACTTAATGAATAAATAGGTCGGGTTCATGTTGATAAATTTTTATCCCAACTTGCATCCAATACGATCCATATCTGACCCAACCTGACCCGATTGTTGCCCCTAGATGCTGATTTGTTGCAACAAATTAAGAGTTTAACAAAGCCAACGAAATAGGATAGCTAACGTAAATCTTATCCCTAAAAATGGATACAAATGAGCATGTTGAAGAGAAGAAAAATGCTCCGAAAAAAACAAAAAGGGAAGGAAAATGCGACACAAATAATGAAGATCATAGAAGCAACAAATAGTATGAGTTATATTTGCTTGAATAAGTTTTTTTAAGTTATACTAGAAGTGCTGCCATCTTTTCCCCTTAAACTAGTCTTTAGTATGATAAGGAGAAGGTTGGGATGTTCCATATAAACCGGATTTACAACCTTTTAGGAGATCTTCTAGGGAGAAGAACATAGCAAAAATATGTATTGTGGATTATGGTGCACAGGCACAAACAGACCACCATCTGCCACCCCTCTTGCCATCGAAGCTGCCTATTTGTGGATAGTAAATAGCGAGTGGTAGCATTTTCTAACCAAATAGAAACCTCCATAGTGAAATTATTTACTAAATTTCGGGAATAGAAACTAGAGTTCAGCAATTACCTGCCCTGAAGGCGACCAAAAACTAAATCTTTCTACTATATTGTTGGTCATTAATTTTGCCTCTGGCTTGCTTAGGGTTGGAATTTGACCGAACTAGGCCAGGCCACCCGCTATCAAAGATCGCTCCGAAATTTTTTTTTATTTTTAACACTTCGTGCTAGGCTTAGGCTCAAAATTTTTTCCAAAAATTCTGGCATGAGCCTGACTCATTCTTGGGCCTGAGCCCTGCATGAAACCTAATCAAGCCGACCCAAATTAGCATGTTTAGGCTCAAAGACTAGGTTGACCTGATTGACCCTAGTTAGAGCCAACATGAAGATATTCCCAAATGGGCAAACCCTAATTGCAATTCCTAATCAGATAATACATGTTGGCAACTTCAAGTTAGGGCAAGGCCAGCAGCACCATATGGAGAGAGAGATGCATCATACCTAACTAGCTGACTAGTACTGTCGTACATGAGTTTGCTTGGATGTGCGAACAGCAATTAGGAATCGAAGGTTTAAAGCCCTCGCCTCTCGTCCTTAGCCCTCATGCAAAGGTCACACCACCTCAGTTCACCAAACCGAAAGGCAATGACCAGTTTAGGGCTCAGGCTCCATTTTACTTTTCTATTTATAGAATTTCATATACAACTATTTAGGGTGAGGGATGGGAATGTATCTTGGACCTGGAAGTCTTGGCCACTTTTCAGTAGTTGAAAGATTGGAGAGAAGGAACTTAGAGGCTTGAGCAATAAAAAGATGATGCGGAAGAGGCTGATCCAATCAACAATGCTTTGTGGCTTCCTCTAAAATAAAAAAGTCCAAATTTTTATTCTCAAAAAGGACAACTTTTGGAATGTCCGTGGGAAAATGAGCAAAAACTTTGATGATGCGCGTTTTATTTGCGGGTGGTTCTATATACACCCCCCCTATTGCTAAGGACACCCCCCAAAAACCAAAAAAAAAATACCCAAACTAACCTTTAGTGTAATTACCATATTGCCCTTGAAATTTTCTCATACACCCCCCCTTCCTCCTCCTCCGTTACGTTTTGAAAAGAAAAAAAAAAACACCCCTCAAACCCCCCTTAAACCCCTCGATCCATTTACATCGTTTAGGCGATCTTTGAAGGAGATTTAAGCCCCATTCGAAGCATGGACAAGCAACTAGTGATTTGGGACGAAGAATCGGCCGCAAAGGTACGTGTTCCACCTTGTTTCGAAATTTTTTTTTTTTCACGGTTCGTGCTCCGTTCGGCACTGGATCGCCGAACAAAAGGCTTCTGTTCGGCTGAACAGTGCCGAACAGAAGCCTTCTGTTCGGCAACCCTCAACCGAACAGATCTGTTCGGCTGCACAGTGCCGAACAGATCTGTTCGGCTGCACAGTGCCGAACAGAAGGCTTCTGTCCGGCACTATTCAGCCGAACAGAAGCCTTTTGTTTGGCGATCCAGTGCCGAACGGAGCACGAATCGTGAAAAAAAAAAATTTCGGGAGAAGCCGGCGAGGTGGTCGGAGATCGAGAGAATGCCGGCGACGAGAGGGAGAAGGGGGAACGGGGGGGTTTTGGGCGTTGGCGAGGTGTTTTGGAGGGGAAGAGCGGGGTGGGGGGGGGGGGGTTTGGGGGGTGTAGAGAGCAATTTAGGTGAGGGGGTGGGGAGGGTGGGGGGTAATTTAGGAATTTTCAATTTTTTAGGGGTGTCCTTAGCAAATGGGGGGGTGTAGAGAGTATTTAATTTTTTTTTAATTTTTGGGGGGTGTCCTGAGCAATAGGGGGGGTGTATATAGAACCACCCTTTATTTGCAGCTTGAAGTTAAAAGTCGAGAGTTGTGGTGTTACTAGAAGATAGTCTTGGTTTCAAATATATATTTTCTAATTTACATTACTTAAAATAGATAATTTATTATTAATATATAATATTATATATATATATATATATATATATATATATCTAATATTATATTTTTAAAATAATTTTCTAATTTTCTAATCCAGTCTCATCGATTGACCCAATGGTTGGATCATGCAGTTTTAAACTACAAAACGAGCCAATTTCAAATCCTTTGAATGAAGAAACCAGCAGAATATCTTAACTTGAAGCACCAAGGTCGTTCCCTGCAAAGGGCCGAGTAGAACTATAATTATACTCAATCCGACTGCATGCTCAATCCGTTCGATATCCATTTATCCAAGATCAACTCTCTTTTCACATCATGAGAATATAAGACTGACACACACATGAGAAATAATGTCCGCCAATCTGAGCAGCTCGCTTTTGTGAGCCTCATTTATCAAGCGCTCATCTCGGTGCTCTGCTACAGAAACAAGCAGCTGTGATCGGCGGCGTACACCATGTGGCCGTGCACGCCATGCAAGATATAATTTGTCCACGCATATAGTTCAAGATTATAATATATTAGGCACATAGCCAATAACATGTTCTATTAGATAAAATCCAAAAACACTAATAACAAGGTATATTTTCTCGTAGTCCAGCCACTGGGTTGGCCAAGATTATAATACTGGAAGAGAGTGAAATAGTGTAGGTATAAATGGGATCACTTCATCTCCAGCTGGCCTAACAACCAGAAAAAGGAAAAAACATTCTTTATTGATGAACAAGGCATTTTTATAGGTTTTCCCCTGACTTGCAAATCATGATAGCTTGATTAATCTCGTCATGATTACAGTTATTGTTTTCTTGAAACCATGAATCTATAATTCTTGGGAGAGAAGAATACGAAGTTAAAAACTGAAAATAGAGCACCTGAAACTGGAACATTCTTTATTAAATAAACAAGATGACTTCTCCCTGTCTAAATGATGATCATGATTATTAATACAGAGAGAACCATTCTGATTTAGTTCATCCCTTGTTGAGGCATTTATGTCCAGCTTTAGAAGTCCACCGACCTGATTACAAGATCTGCGTTCGTTTTTGTTTTCATTATGAGTTCTGCATTTGGATGGTCATTGTACTCCACCTGATCCAGAAAGAAGCACAGCATAAAAAAGATATGGTCAGTCAGAATAGATGTACAACATTTGACCTGATTCCGATCATAGACAGGAAACCGACATTAGGGCTTGAGCCAGAAAAAGGAAATAATAAGTCATTTTGACAAAAAATTTAAAGGCACAAATTTCTAAATGTTAAAAGTTATAAAACAGAAGAGATTAAAGTGAACTATAATGGAAATATCTCAATAAAATGGATAGCTTGAGAGCATTCACTTCTGCAGATCCTCAACTGCACTACCAGCAAGGCAAGATAGCATAGCTATATGTAGTGGCAGTGGGGAAAACAAAATGGCTGAATGAAGATTCTTTCCAAAGCATAGCCCTTTAAATATAGCCATTATTTTACTGTTTAAGAAGTTCGACGAAGGACTAGAAAAGAAAATACTCTTACCCGCCACTTCGCAACATGTGGCTCCTTGCCTGGCACAGTGATCAGAAGAATAAGACATTTATGGTCTTCAATATGAAACATAGCCTTGACAAATTGTTCAGAGTACCGACCTGTGTATATATGCCTTTTCAGAACTCGTTGCATGGCAGTATCAATGTCAACGTCAAGGAACCTAGAAAGGAAAAATGATCGCAGAAGTTAACCAAAAAATTTTGAACACAGTTTGGAATAACCAGATCCAGAATGAACACGAGCATCGGAAATTAATTAAATTGCAAATTAGTAGCCCACCGTCTGGGTAGTATATACAGTTTGTTCCTGCAACCATTCCACCACTGTTTTATCTAGAGACAGTTTGAACTGATTAATGCTCTGCCTTTTTGTCACTTGCCAGACACACTCTGTTTCTGTTTCTCGAAGACACTGTCTTGAGATTAAATAGTGGCAATGGGTGCGTGTTGAAAAAAAAATCTACTTAATAATGGGCACGTGTCAAAAAGGGAATCTACTTAAAAACTATGAAAAAAGAGGTTTCATGATAGCCTGTATCTAATCTTTAACACTCTTACAGGTTCAATTAAACAAAGCATAATGTGCATTAATCCATGCCAAATGCTCATAAAATGAGCTTACCACTTCTCATCAAACATAGAACAGACCTCCTTCCAAGCCCCTTCTTTCAGTAACAAGTAATTTCCCTCCACAATCACTATTTTGTGCCTGTCAAAAAATAAGAACGTACTGAGCATTTAAATCTGTAAAGAAGCATTTAGTTATATCGCTCTGGCCAGAGCAACCATGGTGTCGATCCTACCAAAAATATTATTTTACCCCATCATGTACTGTACTGTAAGCATAGCATTGTATAGTTTCTTTTTCTTTTCTTTCCTTCCCCATGCAGCATTTTTATGAATGCATTGGATGCATGCATAATTTTTTATTAGTTATGAGTAATTAAACAGGAAAAGATCTAAAGAAAAGTTCTATAAAACAAAGTAGAAAATAATTGAACTATCGAGTCCAGCAGAAAGTACAAATTTTATTTTAAAAATGTGCTGTAATATAAGTGAATGGTTTTGAAAAGATTAAAATATTTATTATAAGCAAATGTGCAAAATATGCAGTAAGAAGAAGGGGAAGTAACTAAAGCACAGCCCATTTTTCATATGCTTCTTTAACATTTTTTCCCTTATTCTGATGAGTGACAACGACATCAATATACCTACAAACAAATTATTAAAGAATATAGAAGTAAGGATCTACATCTAGTAGCAAGGAGCATATGTAAAATGATTCTTTTCTCTTACCTAATGGAACTAAAAAGCTAACTGTTCATCTTAGGATACGTACATCTGCTACATCTATAGGTACATAGGCCCAAGAAAAGGTGTGAGGCCTGCTAGTATGATCACAGTCATGTACAAATATATGAGCTGGTGAGTTGATTTTACATGTCGATGTCCTTTACTCTCAAACTCTAACTTATGCTTTGGTTTTGTAATTGCAATTAAAATCCAAAAGCTAGAATTTTTATTTTATATACTATAATGCTGACATATGACCAACAGTTATCAAGTATCTTTCAATCCTTCTGTGTTTACTCTCTGAAAATAAATGCCAATCCATCAGGTTATTTTAACCTCACCCCCTAGTCTTATGGATAATTTTTATGTGAGATGCTTGTCAGAACCTAATCGCTGCAAAAGGTAGAGTTGGACAATACGTAGCCTTGGACCTCAGTTCATTCATGGCTCGCAAACATTTTAAGTCCTAAACGTAGAATAGTTTAGTAACTTTACTCTGAACTAGGAACTTATATTCCAAAAACCATATATCCTTTGGCATTTTGTCCAGTTGTAGTGAACCCACCACGTTAAAACAAGTGCTATGCAAGGGTATAGGAATCAATGCCGGTACCCATGCCATCCACCTACTGCATGGCATATGCCAAAGAAAAAAAATAAAAAAAAAACACTTTCTAAACCCTTTTTTAACTAGACATAATAAAAAAGGATTTACTAGATGTGCCAACCCATGCTAGGTGCAGGTACTAGACTTGAACAGTAAATGCTGGCCAACACTTGGAACCATGGTATTTATGAATGTCATCTGTTGGAGGGCCCTGGGGTACAAGCAGTTGCAAGGGATTTCTCTGTAATCTTTTTTACTTCTGGTGGAGGCTGAATAACCGGAGTCATTGGTTCCTTATTTTTCTCAGGGTTTTCCTTTAATTTTTTTAGAATCTGGATGTCTCTTTCCATATTCTTTGGTATTTCATTTAATTTTTTCTCTAGCTGCAATAATTCTGTTCCTATGCAATGTAAGTATGCATTTGTATAATTTTGTGCTCTAATAAGAGTATTTAATTCTCTTATTGTAACATGTGAATGTTCCATCTTACTTAAGTTGGAATAAGCCATTGCTTCAGTTGATTGAAGTTTTAACATTTGTTGCGGAGGAAAAGGTGAATTTATTATTTCATCCTGTATAGTTGTCCATGTTTTCTGGAGAACCGCGATTTCTTGGTTTTTCTCATTTGCATAAAATTTTAAAAACCAAGGGGTAAAATATTCTATCTTTTGATAGTATCCTAATTCCTCATAATATTTATTTTTGTAATATACTAATTCTAATGGAGAAAATTTTCCCAAATACCATACTCTAAATAGTTTATTCCTTTCTGACTGAAACTCTTCATTGAGTTTTCTTCTTATATAACTCCCTTGGGTGTAATCCATTAAATATGAAAACTCATTTCTGATCGAGTAGGAGATTCCTTACTCTTATAGATTCCATAAGGAATACTATTCTTACTTATATTTATTTCTTCTACTACATTTGTTTCATCAATTTTTGTTTTAGAAGTTGAAGGTCTTGTATACCCATCAAAACTTCTACTTGACATTGATCTTCCTATCTCAGGAATTTTTACTACTTTTCTCTTGGAGTTATCAAACATGATCTCTACCGATCCATCTGTCATTTGTATGATTTGGTCTATATTTTCATTTATTACTGGTTGAGTTGGAATTACTTCTTCCAATGACCAGGATTCTGGAATACAAAAGAGCAGTATCTTCTGCGAGATTCTTGTAATAATCAGATATGTAGTTCAAACTTCCTAAAAATCTTTGAAGTTGTTTAACATCAATTATTTCATCTGAAAATTTAGATGCAAATTCAATGCTTCTTTCAATAGGAATTATCTTCCCTTGAGAAATATAGTGTCCTAAGAACCTTATCTTGGTTTGAAATAAGCTCATTTTCTTTTCGGATATAACTAATCCATTTTTATGGGCTACCATCTTAAAATGTTTAAGATGTTTGATGTGATCTTCAAATGTTTGAGAAAATATTAAGACATCATCTATATACACAATTATGTATGATATGTCATGGAAAATTTCATGCATAATTCTCTGAAATTCAGAGGGTGCATTTTTTAATCCAAAGGGCATTACGTTCCATTCATAATGACCAAATGGTACTGTAAAAGCAGTTTTGTATCTATCTGATTCTTTGATCTGAATTTGCCAATAGCCTGATTTTAGGTCAAATTTTGAAAAGATAGTTGCCTTATTTAATCTATCTAACAAATCTTTTTTATTTGGTAAGGGATACCTTATCCATTTTAGTACTTTATTCAAAGGTTTGTAATTAATTACTAACCTCGGATTTCCTCTTTCCTTTTCTGCATTTTTATTGACATAAAAAGCAGTACAACTCCAAGGAGAAGAAGATTTTCTTATTAGCCTTCTATTGAGAAGTGTTTCTATCTCTTTTTTGCATAGTTTGAGATATTCTTGATTCATTTGTGTTGGCCTAGCCTTAGTGGGAATATCTTGTTCCTTAAAGGATTCTTCATAAGGTAGACTGACCTGATGACTTTTTCTATTCCAAAAAGCATTAGGTAATTCATCGCAAATTTCATTTTTGAATTGCTTTTCTATCATTTTGATCCTATTTTGATTATAAGGATCTTTCAATTTTTCTTCTATATTATAAAGGTCCACTTCCTCCTTTAGAAAGTTTAATTGATTTTCCTTTTTCATAAGGATGTCCTTGATTTCATTTATCATTTTAGTGTGCGGGTCTGTTATAAATGGAAATATTAGCTTCTTTCCTTGGTTTTCTGCATAGATTCCAGTGTTATCTATTTTAGTGATTGGCATGATATCATTAAGGAAAGGAGTTCCTAGAATGATATCTTGTGTTAAGTTTTTTATTAAAATAAAAGATGTTTCAATACAAACATCTTGATTGCAAATGTGTGCTTTTGGTATTTTATATTTAATTGATAACTTATTTCCTCCAGCTGCAGTTAGTGTCTGTACTGTTTTTTGGAAATAAGTTGTTGGGATAAGTCCTTCTTGGATGCAGTTCATATCTGCACCACTATCTATTAATGCCTTAGCATTTTCTAATACAAAATCCTTATTGATTACTAAGTTTATCTTTATATACCATTTTTGGTATGTTATTTGATTCAATATGTTTAAGTATTCAGGAAGATCATTTGGTTCCTGAGTTTCTGGAAAAGATATCTGAGTCTCTTTTTTTGCATTTTCTAGGCTAGATATTCTAACATTGAATTCCTTATTTTCATGTTTTAACATAGATATTTCTATTTTTAATTGGTTTATCTCATATTTCAAGTCTTGTAAGGAAGCAGGTTTTTCTTTTATTCTAGAATGATTAAATCTATTCATTACTTCCTGAAATTGATATCCTTTATTGGGTAATATCAACTTTGATGATTCCCTGTTATTTGGGTTCTTCTCTATTAAAAATTCTAGTAGCTGTCTTTTGACATTATGATCAGTAACCTGATCTATGATCTTTAATATTTCCTCCTGACCATTTGTCAGTACATTTAATGATTTCATTCCCACCAAAGATTTCCAATAATCTTTGTTATATTGAACTATATTACATTGACATTCTTTTCCTGATCTTATTTGTTCTTCTGCTGATGAAGATATAACTTCATTGATCTCATCTTCCGATGAACTTGAATAGTTACTATCTTCTTCTGAAGATGAATTTATCATAAGTTTCATTAACTGATTTTTCAGATTTTCATCTACTTCTAAGGAATCAATTTTCCTTCTCATTGAACATCGATTAGCATAATGTCCAAATCTACCACACCTATAACATTGAGGATAGACTGCACAGCAGCAAAGCAGATCATAGAGAAAGATATAAAAAACTTGGTATCCAAGCAAATTTTTGCTGGATGGCAGGCACAATTGTCTGTTTTTGATTTTAATATTGAATATATTAAATCAAAAGAGAATTCTCTTCCAGATTTCTTAACACGTGAATTTTTACAGGGATGATTCCTCTCAGAGGAACATATGCTCGGGGAAGAAATTCTTCTCGAGGAATCAGGGGACGCAGTGCCAATGCACTTCCCATGAATACAGCTAATTTCCTGTTTCATAGACAGCCAGAAAGGGTACCACAAATGGTGGACCTAGCAACCTACTTGGGGCAACAAAAACAAAAGCAGGTTGAACAGCAAAATGCTGCAAGAGAAAATCTCTCTTCTTCATCATCATCAAAGCCAACAATGAAAGAGGTGCTTCAAGAAAGTACTATTGACACCTCATTCTTGCAAAATAATTGCGAGACCATTATAATGTACCTGGGTCCAAGTGACATTGAGCAAATGGAAGACCCATGGTGCATTCGTCAAAAATATTTTGACGAGCAAGGATATCCTTCAATGAACGACAAGGACAGACAGATAATGGAGAAATTATTGCTCCTTACTGAATCTGTGGAAATTAATCATAATTTCCAAAATAATAATATAACTAATTATATCAATTATAGTAAATGTACTATTTGTAGGATCATGCAGCCACAAGAATGGGGACTGGATCCCAACAGGCCAATCATGATAACCAAATATGGTTATGAAATCATGGCAACATACTGGGACTACGTCGAGGCTTTCACTAACCTATTTTTCTATGAAAATCCCAAGAGAAAACACTCTTGGTTTCTGCAGGTACATCCTGATGTTCTGACCAAACCCGTTCCGGGTTGGTTCAACAAATGGTGGACATTCTTCGGCCCTGACATAAGAATATTACCTAAAGAATTACTCAGTCTTTTTGAAGAATGGGTGGATACACATCCAGTCATTAATAAAATGACCGATGATCAGATTTGTACTGCTACCTGTCCTATGATGTATTTCATAGAGAACAAGATTCCATGGATCTGGAAATGGACCTTATCTACCGGATTTGACTCCAACAATATTCCAGTTTTAAAGAGAAATGCTCTCTACAAATGATGGGTAGGAATGCCCAACGACAAATTAGATGGTATAATAACTACCATCAAAGAGAATATTCAGGTCTATAAGGAGAAAAAAATATTTGGATCTCCTCAACAATCCAGTACCAATGATGATAACTTATTTATGTCCATGAAACATACATTAAGCAGGAGATATCCTAATATATCTGAAGAAGAGGTAAAGGCAAAATGCCTGGAAAGAATCAAGAGGGAATTTTTTGAGGCATTTGATGATAAATCCATGAAATCTGCCTCGTCCCAACAATCTTCATCAAATACTCCTGAGAATACAAATAATCCTTATGAATGTTTAGCAGGAGAAGCCCAAGATCCAAATGAAGATCTAGAAGTTCAGAATACCCCTACTCCAATGGAGGAAGTATGGCAAACAATTCTTACCAGAAGACCTGGACAAAAGGGAGCAGTAAAATCTGTCCCACAAACAGAGAAAGGAAAGACAGTGGTCACGACAAGCTCTGGATAGTACACCCGTGAAGAAATCACTTCACCGACACCTTTTGTGCATAGTGAACAAATGATGGGTTCACCGACAGCTTGATTCTGTCTTGTCACTTTTACTAGTGGTTTTGTAAATCTGTGTGCACCCCTAGTTTTGTAAATCTGTGTGCACCCCTGATTTTGTAAATCTGTGTGCACCCCTAGTTTTGTAAATCCGTGTGCACCCATGGTTTTGTAAGAATGGTTTCTGAGTTATTTCCTCTATAAAAGCCATCCTTGGGGTATGTCCAAGGCAGGCGAAAAAATATGGAATGAAGCACTTTTTCCTTAGATCTTCTGTGTTTTCATCCTCCTTCTCCCCGATTTACAACTGAGTTTATTTGGAAGTTCTCCCCGATTTGGTATCAGAGCCAAGTTTGACACATTCTCAGTTCATTAGCCCTCCCCGATTTGGTATCAGAGCCCCGAACCCAAGAGGGAGGCTACTGGTAGTACCTCGGGTCGGTAATCTGTAGGCAACTATCTATAGTAAGGGTAATAGGCCGAGACATAAGCGCCGGGGAAAAGTCTCGGTAAGCCAACCTTACTTAGGTAGGGAACTGAGCATAGCCAGAATGGCTGGCTAAGCTGTTGGTGGAAGGAGCATATGGAGGTATAATATTCAGACCCTAGAACTCTTTATCATATGCTTTTCCATAATTATTAGACTTTAGTTATTTTACATGTCTTATAATCTAGTCTCATGCTGGGTTAATATCATAGTTGAGTGATGGTCCGTAGGAAGGCCATTTGTACCCGTTGATGCCGGGATGGCGAGTTAGGGTGTTTAGGCCGCATCCGTGAGGGACTTATAGACCAAAACTCAGATATGGTATGAAACTTAGCAAGATTGATAAGATTTAGAAGACAAAGTCCTGTGATAGGATAAATAATGCAAAGTCTAATGATTATAGAAGAAAGCATAAGATAAAGAGATCTAAGATCAATAATATTATATATCCATATCTCCTATCTGCCATTCTGCTAAAATTATTTATCTTACTATAGATAGTTGCCTACAGATTACCGACCCGAGGTACTACCAGTAGCCTCCCTCTTGGGTTCGGGGCTAATGAACTGAGAATGTGCCAAACTTGGCTCTGATACCAAATCGGGGAGGAGGATGAAAACACAGAAGATCTAAGGAAAAAGTGCTTCATTCCATATTTTTTCGCCTCCCTTGGACATACCCCAAGGATGGCTTTTATAGAGGAAATAACTCAGAAACCATTCTTACAAAACCATGGGTGCACACGGATTTACAAAACTAGGGGTGCACACAGATTTACAAAACCAGGGGTGCACACAGATTTACAAAACTAGGGGTGCACACAGATTTACAAAACCACTAGTAAAAGTGACAAGACAGAATCAAGCTGTCGGTGAACCCATCATTTGTTCACTATGCACAAAAGGTGTCGGTGAAGTGATTTCTTCACGGGTGTACTATCCAGAGCTTGTCGTGACCACTGTCTTTCCTTTCTCTGTTTGTGGGACAGATTTTACTGCTCCCTTTTGTCCAGGTCTTCTGGTAAGAATTGTTTGCCATACTTCCTCCATTGGAGTAGGGGTATTCTGAACTTCTAGATCTTCATTTGGATCTTGGGCTTCTCCTGCTAAACATTCATAAGGATTATTTGTATTCTCAGGAGTATTTGATGAAGATTGTTGGGACGAGGCAGATTTCATGGATTTATCATCAAATGCCTCAAAAAATTCCCTCTTGATTCTTTCCAGGCATTTTGCCTTTACCTCTTCTTCAGATATATTAGGATATCTCCTGCTTAATGTATGTTTCATGGACATAAATAAGTTATCATCATTGGTACTGGATTGTTGAGGAGATCCAAATATTTTTTTCTCCTTATAGACCTGAATATTCTCTTTGATGGTAGTTATTATACCATCTAATTTGTCGTTGGGCATTCCTACCCACCATTTGTAGAGAGCATTTCTCTTTAAAACTGGAATATTGTTGGAGTCAAATCCGGTAGATAAGGTCCATTTCCAGATCCATGGAATCTTGTTCTCTATGAAATACATCATAGGACAGGTAGCAGTACAAATCTGATCATTGGTCATTTTATTAATGACTGGATGTGTATCCACCCATTCTTCAAAAAGACTGAGTAATTCTTTAGGTAATATTCTTATGTCAGGGCCGAAGAATGTCCACCATTTGTTGAACCAACCCGGAACGGGTTTGGCCAGAACATCAGGATGTACCTGCAGAAACCAAGAGTGTTTTCTCTTGGGATTTTCATAGAAAAATAGGTTAGTGAAAGCCTCGACGTAGTCCCAGTATGTTGCCATGATTTCATAACCATATTTGGTTATCATGATTGGCCTGTTGGGATCCAGTCCCCATTCTTGTGGCTGCATGATCCTGCAAATAGTACATTTACTATAATTGATATAATTAGTTATATTATTATTATGGAAATTATGATTAATTTCCACAGATTCAGTAAGGAGCAATAATTTCTCCATTATCTGTCTGTCCTTGTCGTTCATTGAAGGATATCCTTGCTCGTCAAAATATTTTTGACGAATGCACCATGGGTCTTCCATTTGCTCAATGTCACTTGGACCCAGGTACATTATAATGGTCTCGCAATTATTTTGCAAGAATGAGGTGTCAATAGTACTTTCTTGAAGCACCTCTTTCATTGTTGGCTTTGATGATGATGAAGAAGAGAGATTTTCTCTTGCAGCATTTTGCTGTTCAACCTGCTTTTGTTTTTGTTGCCCCAAGTAGGTTGCTAGGTCCACCATTTGTGGTACCCTTTCTGGCTGTCTATGAAACAGGAAATTAGCTGTATTCATGGAAAGTGCATTGGCACTGCGTCCCCTGATTCCTCGAGAAGAATTTCTTCCCCGAGCATATGTTCCTCTGAGAGGAATCATCCCTGTAAAAATTCACGTGTTAAGAAATCTGGAAGAGAATTCTCTTTTGATTTAATATATTCAATATTAAAATCAAAAACAGACAATTGTGCCTGCCATCCAGCAAAAATTTGCTTGGATACCAAATTTTTTATATCTTTCTCTATGATCTGCTTTGCTGCTGTGCAGTCTATCCTCAATGTTATAGGTGTGGTAGATTTGGACATTATGCTAATCGATGTTCAATGAGAAGGAAAATTGATTCCTTAGAAGTAGATGAAAATCTGAAAAATCAGTTAATGAAACTTATGATAAATTCATCTTCAGAAGAAGATAGTAACTATTCAAGTTCATCGGAAGATGAGATCAATGAAGTTATATCTTCATCAGCAGAAGAACAAATAAGATCAGGAAAAGAATGTCAATGTAATATAGTTCAATATAACAAAGATTATTGGAAATCTTTGGTGGGAATGAAATCATTAAATGTACTGACAAATAGTCAGGAGGAAATATTAAAGATCATAGATCAGGTTACTGATCATAATGTCAAAAGACAGCTACTAGAATTTTTAATAGAGAAGAACCCAAATAACAGGGAATCATCAAAGTTGATATTACCCAATAAAGGATATCAATTTCAGGAAGTAATGAATAGATTTAATCATTCTAGAATAAAAGAAATACCTGCTTCCTTACAAGACTTGAAATATGAGATAAACCAATTAAAAATAGAAATATCTATGTTAAAACATGAAAATAAGGAATTCAATGTTAGAATATCTAGCCTAGAAAATGCAAAAAAAGAGACTCAGATATCTTTTCCAGAAACTCAGGAACCAAATGATCTTCCTGAATACTTAAACATATTGAATCAAATAACATACCAAAAATGGTATATAAAGATAAACTTAGTAATCAATAAGGATTTTGTATTAGAAAATGCTAAGGCATTAATAGATAGTGGTGCAGATATGAACTGCATCCAAGAAGGACTTATCCCAACAACTTATTTCCAAAAAACAGTACAGACACTAACTGCAGCTGGAGGAAATAAGTTATCAATTAAATATAAAATACCAAAAGCACACATTTGCAATCAAGATGTTTGTATTGAAACATCTTTTATTTTAATAAAAAACTTAACACAAGATATCATTCTAGGAACTCCTTTCCTTAATGATATCATGCCAATCACTAAAATAGATAACACTGGAATCTATGCAGAAAACCAAGGAAAGAAGCTAATATTTCCATTTATAACAGACCCGCACACTAAAATGATAAATGAAATCAAGGACATCCTTATGAAAAAGGAAAATCAATTAAACTTTCTAAAGGAGGAAGTGGACCTTTATAATATAGAAGAAAAATTGAAAGATCCTTATAATCAAAATAGGATCAAAATGATAGAAAAGCAATTCAAAAATGAAATTTGCGATGAATTACCTAATGCTTTTTGGAATAGAAAAAGTCATCAGGTCAGTCTACCTTATGAAGAATCCTTTAAGGAACAAGATATTCCCACTAAGGCTAGGCCAACACAAATGAATCAAGAATATCTCAAACTATGCAAAAAAGAGATAGAAACACTTCTCAATAGAAGGCTAATAAGAAAATCTTCTTCTCCTTGGAGTTGTACTGCTTTTTATGTCAATAAAAATGCAGAAAAGGAAAGAGGAAATCCGAGGTTAGTAATTAATTACAAACCTTTGAATAAAGTACTAAAATGGATAAGGTATCCCTTACCAAATAAAAAAGATTTGTTAGATAGATTAAATAAGGCAACTATCTTTTCAAAATTTGACCTAAAATCAGGCTATTGGCAAATTCAGATCAAAGAATCAGATAGATACAAAACTGCTTTTACAGTACCATTTGGTCATTATGAATGGAACGTAATGCCCTTTGGATTAAAAAATGCACCCTCTGAATTTCAGAGAATTATGCATGAAATTTTCCATGACATATCATACATAATTGTGTATATAGATGATGTCTTAATATTTTCTCAAACATTTGAAGATCACATCAAACATCTTAAACATTTTAAGATGGTAGCCCATAAAAATGGATTAGTTATATCCGAAAAGAAAATGAGCTTATTTCAAACCAAGATAAGGTTCTTAGGACACTATATTTCTCAAGGGAAGATAATTCCTATTGAAAGAAGCATTGAATTTGCATCTAAATTTCCAGATGAAATAATTGATGTTAAACAACTTCAAAGATTTTTAGGAAGTTTGAACTACATATCTGATTATTACAAGAATCTCGCAGAAGATACTGCTCTTTTGTATAAAAGGCTTAACAAAAGACCGGTTCCTTGGAGTGATTTGCATACCGAACAAGTAAGAAAAATCAAGTCAAAGGTAAAAAGTTTACCTTGCTTAGCACTAGCTAATCCTAATTGGTTTAAAATTGTCGAAACTGATGCATCTGATATCGGATATGGAGGAATCTTAAAGCAATTAGATCCTAATAATGGCAAAGAAATCCTTGTCAGGTTTGTCTCTGGAAAATGGAATCCTACTCAAAGTAAGTATTCTACTATTAAGAAAGAGATGCTTTCCATAGTTAAATGTATTTTAAAATTTCAGAGCGATCTGCTAAATCAACAATTTTTGTTGAGGATAGACTGCACAGCAGCAAAGCAGATCATAGAGAAAGATATAAAAAATTTGGTATCCAAGCAAATTTTTGCTGGATGGCAGGCACAATTGTCTGTTTTTGATTTTAATATTGAATATATTAAATCAAAAGAGAATTCTCTTCCAGATTTCTTAACACGTGAATTTTTACAGGGATGATTCCTCTCAGAGGAACATATGCTCGGGGAAGAAATTCTTCTCGAGGAATCAGGGGACGCAGTGCCAATGCACTTCCCATGAATACAGCTAATTTCCTGTTTCATAGACAGCCAGAAAGGGTACCACAAATGGTGGACCTGGCAACCTACTTGGGGCAACAAAAACAAAAGCAGGTTGAACAGCAAAATGCTGCAAGAGAAAATCTCTCTTCTTCATCATCATCAAAGCCAACAATGAAAGAGGTGCTTCAAGAAAGTACTATTGACACCTCATTCTTGCAAAATAATTGCGAGACCATTATAATGTACCTGGGTCCAAGTGACATTGAGCAAATGGAAGATCCATGGTGCATTCGTCAAAAATATTTTGACGAGCAAGGATATCCTTCAATGAACGACAAGGACAGACAGATAATGGAGAAATTATTGCTCCTTACTGAATCTGTGGAAATTAATCATAATTTCCATAATAATAATATAACTAATTATATCAATTATAGTAAATGTACTATTTGCAGGATCATGCAGCCACAAGAATGGGGACTGGATCCCAACAGGCCAATCATGATAACCAAATATGGTTATGAAATCATGGCAACATACTGGGACTACGTCGAGGCTTTCACTAACCTATTTTTCTATGAAAATGCCAAGAAAAAACACTCTTGGTTTCTGCAGGTACATCCTGATGTTCTGACCAAACCCGTTCCGGGTTGGTTCAACAAATGGTGGACATTCTTCGGCCCTGACATAAGAATATTACCTAAAGAATTACTCAGTCTTTTTGAAGAATGGGTGGATACACATCCAGTCATTAATAAAATGACCGATGATCAGATTTGTACTGCTACCTGTCCTATGATGTATTTCATAGAGAACAAGATTCCATGGATCTGGAAATGGACCTTATCTACCGGATTTGACTCCAACAATATTCCAGTTTTAAAGAGAAATGCTCTCTACAAATGGTGGGTAGGAATGCCCAACGACAAATTAGATGGTATAATAACTACCATCAAAGAGAATATTCAGGTCTATAAGGAGAAAAAAATATTTGGATCTCCTCAACAATCCAGTACCAATGATGATAACTTATTTATGTCCATGAAACATACATTAAGCAGGAGATATCCTAATATATCTGAAGAAGAGGTAAAGGCAAAATGCCTGGAAAGAATCAAGAGGGAATTTTTTGAGGCATTTGATGATAAATCCATGAAATCTGCCTCGTCCCAACAATCTTCATCAAATACTCCTGAGAATACAAATAATCCTTATGAATGTTTAGCAGGAGAAGCCCAAGATCCAAATGAAGATCTAGAAGTTCAGAATACCCCTACTCCAATGGAGGAAGTATGGCAAACAATTCTTACCAGAAGACCTGGACAAAAGGGAGCAGTAAAATCTGTCCCACAAACAGAGAAAGGAAAGACAGTGGTCACGACAAGCTCTGGATAGTACACCCGTGAAGAAATCACTTCACCGACACCTTTTGTGCATAGTGAACAAATGATGGGTTCACCGACAGCTTGATTCTGTCTTGTCACTTTTACTAGTGGTTTTGTAAATCTGTGTGCACCCCTAGTTTTGTAAATCTGTGTGCACCCCTGGTTTTGTAAATCTGTGTGCACCCCTAGTTTTGTAAATCCGTGTGCACCCATGGTTTTGTAAGAATGGTTTCTGAGTTATTTCCTCTATAAAAGCCATCCTTGGGGTATGTCCAAGGCAGGCGAAAAAATATGGAATGAAGCACTTTTTCCTTAGATCTTCTGTGTTTTCATCCTCCTTCTCCCCGATTTACAACTGAGTTTATTTGGAAGTTCTCCCCGATTTGGTATCAGAGCCAAGTTTGGCACATTCTCAGTTCATTAGCCCTCCCCGATTTGGTATCAGAGCCCCGAACCCAAGAGGGAGGCTACTGGTAGTACCTCGGGTCGGTAATCTGTAGGCAACTATCTATAGTAAGGGTAATAGGCCGAGACATAAGCGCCGGGGAAAAGTCTCGGTAAGCCAACCTTACTTAGGTAGGGAACTGAGCATAGCCAGAATGGCTGGCTAAGCTGTTGGTGGAAGGAGCATATGGAGGTATAATATTCAGACCCTAGAACTCTTTATCATATGCTTTTCCATAATTATTAGACTTTAGTTATTTTACATGTCTTATAATCTAGTCTCATGCTGGGTTAATATCATAGTTGAGTGATGGTCCGTAGGAAGGCCATTTGTACCCGTTGATGCCGGGATGGCGAGTTAGGGTGTTTAGGCCGCATCCGTGAGGGACTTATAGACCAAAACTCAGATATGGTATGAAACTTAGCAAGATTGATAAGATTTAGAAGACAAAGTCCTGTGATAGGATAAATAATTCAAAGTCTAATGATTATAGAAGAAAGCATAAGATAAAGAGATCTAAGATCAATAATATTATATATCCATATCTCCTATCTGCCATTCTGCTAAAATTATTTATCTTACTATAGATAGTTGCCTACAGATTACCGACCCGAGGTACTACCAGTAGCCTCCCTCTTGGGTTCGGGGCTAATGAACTGAGAATGTGCCAAACTTGGCTCTGATACCAAATCGGGGAGGAGGATGAAAACACAGAAGATCTAAGGAAAAAGTGCTTCATTCCATATTTTTTCGCCTCCCTTGGACATACCCCAAGGATGGCTTTTATAGAGGAAATAACTCAGAAACCATTCTTACAAAACCATGGGTGCACACGGATTTACAAAACTAGGGGTGCACACAGATTTACAAAACCAGGGGTGCACACAGATTTACAAAAATAGGGGTGCACACAGATTTACAAAACCACTAGTAAAAGTGACAAGACAGAATCAAGCTGTCGGTGAACCCATCATTTGTTCACTATGCACAAAAGGTGTCGGTGAAGTGATTTCTTCACGGGTGTACTATCCAGAGCTTGTCGTGACCACTGTCTTTCCTTTCTCTGTTTGTGGGACAGATTTTACTGCTCCCTTTTGTCCAGGTCTTCTGGTAAGAATTGTTTGCCATACTTCCTCCATTGGAGTAGGGGTATTCTGAACTTCTAGATCTTCATTTGGATCTTGGGCTTCTCCTGCTAAACATTCATAAGGATTATTTGTATTCTCAGGAGTATTTGATGAAGATTGTTGGGACGAGGCAGATTTCATGGATTTATCATCAAATGCCTCAAAAAATTCCCTCTTGATTCTTTCCAGGCATTTTGCCTTTACCTCTTCTTCAGATATATTAGGATATCTCCTGCTTAATGTATGTTTCATGGACATAAATAAGTTATCATCATTGGTACTGGATTGTTGAGGAGATCCAAATATTTTTTTCTCCTTATAGACCTGAATATTCTCTTTGATGGTAGTTATTATACCATCTAATTTGTCGTTGGGCATTCCTACCCACCATTTGTAGAGAGCATTTCTCTTTAAAACTGGAATATTGTTGGAGTCAAATCCGGTAGATAAGGTCCATTTCCAGATCCATGGAATCTTGTTCTCTATGAAATACATCATAGGACAGGTAGCAGTACAAATCTGATCATTGGTCATTTTATTAATGACTGGATGTGTATCCACCCATTCTTCAAAAAGACTGAGTAATTCTTTAGGTAATATTCTTATGTCAGGGCCGAAGAATGTCCACCATTTGTTGAACCAACCCGGAACGGGTTTGGCCAGAACATCAGGATGTACCTGCAGAAACCAAGAGTGTTTTCTCTTGGCATTTTCATAGAAAAATAGGTTAGTGAAAGCCTCGACGTAGTCCCAGTATGTTGCCATGATTTCATAACCATATTTGGTTATCATGATTGGCCTGTTGGGATCCAGTCCCCATTCTTGTGGCTGCATGATCCTGCAAATAGTACATTTACTATAATTGATATAATTAGTTATATTATTATTATGGAAATTATGATTAATTTCCACAGATTCAGTAAGGAGCAATAATTTCTCCATTATCTGTCTGTCCTTGTCGTTCATTGAAGGATATCCTTGCTCGTCAAAATATTTTTGACGAATGCACCATGGGTCTTCCATTTGCTCAATGTCACTTGGACCCAGGTACATTATAATGGTCTCGCAATTATTTTGCAAGAATGAGGTGTCAATAGTACTTTCTTGAAGCACCTCTTTCATTGTTGGCTTTGATGATGATGAAGAAGAGAGATTTTCTCTTGCAGCATTTTGCTGTTCAACCTGCTTTTGTTTTTGTTGCCCCAAGTAGGTTGCTAGGTCCACCATTTGTGGTACCCTTTCTGGCTGTCTATGAAACAGGAAATTAGCTGTATTCATGGGAAGTGCATTGGCACTGCGTCCCCTGATTCCTCGAGAAGAATTTCTTCCCCGAGCATATGTTCCTCTGAGAGGAATCATCCCTGTAAAAATTCACGTGTTAAGAAATCTGGAAGAAAATTCTCTTTTGATTTAATATATTCAATATTAAAATCAAAAACAGACAATTGTGCCTGCCATCCAGCAAAAATTTGCTTGGATACCAAATTTTTTATATCTTTCTCTATGATCTGCTTTGCTGCTGTGCAGTCTATCCTCAATGTTATAGGTGTGGTAGATTTGGACATTATTGTAATAACCCCAAAATTTTTTTTTATATAAAAAGGGATAGAATAGTCCTTTAAAATTGATATAAGGGGTAAAATTGGAAGGAATCAAAAGTTAATGGCATAACTGTAGATCCGTTGAAGTGGCAAGGGCAAAATGGGAATTTTTAAAGTTTGATTTGACTTAAATGGGGGTTTGTCTGGCGGTGGGTTGGCTGAGAAGAGGGAATTGAGACAGAGAGGGAGAGGAGTTCTCAGGCGACAGAGAGGAAAAAAAAAAAAAAAAGAAGAAGAGGGAAGGAAAAGAAGAAAGAAGAAGAGGAAGGGGATTCAAGGAGGAAAGGGATCCCGGTTGCACTTCCAGCTGAAGGGAAAAACGTAGATCTCCTTCCCCTCTACGCAAGGACCTCGATTTCCAAAAAAAAAGGGTAAATATCCATCCCTATCTAGTCTTTTGATAACATTAGGCTATACAAAGGGTGAATATAGTCTAGAGGGGTCGGATAAGGGTTGTAGAGGCGGTTAAAAGAGGAAGAATCGGATTTTGACAAATTTTTCCGGCACTACGGAAAAACTGTGTCGAAGTCTCAACTTCGGCGAATTATTTAGGGGGTCAAACGACCTCCGATAGCAATGCATGTTACCTCTTTGGAATCCCCTATGAGTGTAGAATGTGAGGTAAAAATTTCATCAAATTTGGAGTTTGGAAAGTGGATCAAACCTAGGATGAAGTAACCGGCTGTCGGTCCGGGTTACTGTTCATCCGAGTGGGAAAATAGGGGATTTCATGCCATAATAGGGTATTAAGCCTAGATTAAGCTAAGGGGACCTTGTACTCATGCAAGGGAGTCCCTAATACACATAAATGGTGAGTTAATTAATTAAAAAGAAAAAGAAGAAAGAAAAGAAAAGATTTAGGGAACAGGGGAGTTGAATCAATTAAAGTTCCCTATATTATAATTGGCACGTAGATTATAGCCCTTGATACAAAACTAAATATATTGTAAATGCATGTATCAGTTGGGCAAGAAGCTAGGGAACAAGAGGAAGAAGTTCCCCACTGCCAGCTGTAGATTTTTGGAGGCGTATCAGGGCTGTGCCAGATTGACAGGTGAGTGGGAGTCATGTACTTTGCACCATGAGCATCCTTAATTCATTTTCATGAATGTCGCCAAGTGTGAATTGATTCCACTTGAGCATATTGATTGATATTGTAGTAGATTCCTCTATAATCTTGATTCTCCATGCTTGATTATTCTGTACATGCATTTGAGGGAACATTGAGAGAAATTACGAGGGGTTGATGAGTAATCAAATTGATTCCGAATTGTGAAATGATTTCTTTTGTAAATTGATTTCATTTCCTCTATTTTAAAGACTTGTGAGTCGTAGCTTGATTATACTCCTTTATGAGTAATGAAATTGGATCTGAATTGTGAAATGACTTCTTTTGTAAATTGATTTCATTTTCTCTATTTCAAAGACTTGTAGAGCCCTTCTCATGGTATATTGAGTTGCATTGTACTCCCGTGATTCCTCACTCCCAACCCTGATGTTAGTTATAATTGGGTCGTGGCCGAGTGAGTGGTAGTCTTGATTATGCTCCTTTTTAGTAGAGTATTGGGAGGGTGCATTATGGCATTTATGCATGGCTTGACAGTATCTGCAGGACACCTATAGTCGATGGGGTTGAACATCGGCCTTTGTGCACAGTAGCCTTCTGGGTGGGCGGAGCCCAGTCCCTTCCTAGGGGGGGACACGGCCCTAGGCGTAGGATCGGCCGGTCCTACGACTTATATTCTGCTTGCCGCCGGGCATAGTAAGACCCCGCGAGGTGCAGTATGGCTTTCCGCGGATGTAGAATTCCCGCGAGGTGCCGTTTAGTATGTAGATGTGAGATGGATTTCTGTTCTGGATACTGGCCGGCATTTATATGATCAGTGTGGTGTCTTATCCTGCATATGCATGTGACAGTAGGGAGTTGTTGCTGGTTCGCCTGGGGCGTAAAACCCACCTCCCGATAGCTGTCTAGCATTTATGTTATCGGTATGGTGTCTTATCCTGCATATGCATGTGACAGTAGGGAGTTGTTGCTGGTTCGCCTGGGGCGTAAAACCCACCTCCCGATAGCTGTCTAGCATTTATGTTATCGGTATGGTGTCTTATCCTGCATATGCATGTGACAGTAGGGAGTTGTTGCTGGTTCGCCTGGGGCGTAAAACCCACCTCCCGACAACTGTCTAGCATTTATGTTATCGGTATGGTGTCTTATCCTGCATATGCATGTGACAGTAGGGAGTTTTGCTGGTTCGCCTGGGGCGTAAAACCCACCTCCCGACAGCTGTCTAGTGATGATTTATATATTGGTGTGGTGTCATATTCGATGTATGCATATGACAGTAGAGAGTTGTTGCTGGTTCGCCTGGGGCGTAAAACCCACCTCCCGATAGCTGTCTTGTTGATGATTCAGCCTATTGACACCTGATTTATATGATTCAGTACTATGACATGTTGAGCATATTCATGAGTAGCATATATGTTGACTTGATTATTCCATATATGCTTCAGATGAGTTGATATTGATTGTGGTGATATTGATGATTTACTCCATATTCTCTATGTTGAGTTCATGTTCATGTTGTTATTGATCTTGAGATTTCATCTCGAGCCATGATTATATTCTGTCTCATGTGCATAGTACTCTCTACTCCACTCACTGAGTATTTATATACTCACTCCCCAGTTTGATATTTTTGATTGCAGGGCAGGTATTGTATAGAGAGGAGCAGGATTAGTGGTTGCCTGCTAGCTGTGCCGCTCCATAGTATAGTATAATGTAGATAGAGGTTTATCCCCTTTTGGTGTATTATAAACCTTCTATTATATATAGTGCATAGTTACAGTCATAGATCCTGTTGTGGATATGGGTTTGACCATGGATGGATTGGGAAGCAGGTATATATATGTGTGCAGATCAGTTGTGTGCCTGTGATAATGTATTGCTATATATTGTCCAGGTTTATATGTGACAGATTATGTGATTGCTGCTCTGACAGGTAGTGTGTTGTATGTATTGAGATAATCCTGACAGGTCACTATAGGAAAAGTGATCATTTTGTGCATGCATCATGCCAAATTTTTCAAGATTTATTGATGATTGATAGGTAGTAGGGTTCTACGCGGTAGCTGGTGGCCTTATGCCTACCCGCACCCTAGGACCGTCGCGGCGGCCCGCCGGGAATGGGGCGGGGGTCGTGACAAAGCTTGGTATCAGAGCCAGGTTAAACAAGAGTCCTGTCAGAGCAATAGGGTGAGTCAGGATTAAGTATAGCATTATACTATGGAGCATAGGATTTTTCTGTATATTAATTTATGAGTCATTTACAATTCAGTAAAATATATTATGGCTCTGTGTAACGACTGTCCTCTCTTTTTGACTCTTTTAGAGACATATAAAGAATACTTCCAAGGAGAATGGAGCCAGATATAGCATTGGATGCGGGTTCCGCACATGTGGAGCCCCAAAGAGAAAAATCTCCTCCTGCTGATAGACGGAGGGTTGATGATCAAGGAGAGATGTGCAGTTTGGCACGGGGGATCACGTGTTCCTAAAGATCTCTCCTATGAAAGGGGTAATGAGGTTTGGAAAGAGGGGCAAGCTTAGTCCCAGATACATTGGCCCCTTTGAAATATTAGATAAAGTTGGCAATGTATCTTACAGATTAGCACTGCCTCCAAACCTCAGCCATGTGCATCCAGTATTCCACATATCTATGCTCCGGAAGTATGTGCCGGATCCATCTCATGTGCTATCAGTGCAGGAAGTTATAGTAGAAGAAGATCTTTCTTATGAAGAACTTCCTGTCGCTATTCTTGATACTCAGATCAGGAAGCTGAGAAATAAGGAAATATGTATGGTAAAGGTCCAATGGCACCGGCACAATGTTGAAGAATGCACTTGGGAGTCGGAGCAAAGTATGAAGAGCAAATACCCTCACCTCTTTGAGTAATCAGGTAATTTACTCTTTTAAATTCGAGGACGAATTTTATATAAGGAGGGGAGGATGTAATAACCCCAAATTTTTTTTTATATATAAAGGGATAGAATAGTCCTTTAAAATTGATATAAGGGGTAAAATTGGAAGGAATCAAAAGTTAATGGCATAACTGTAGATCCGTTGAAGTGGCAAGGGCAAAATGGGAATTTTTAAAGTTTGATTTGACTTAAATGGGGGTTTGTCTGGCGGTGGGTTGGCTGAGAAGAGGGAATTGAGACAGAGAGGGAGAGGAGTTCTCAGGCGACAGAGAGGAAAAAAAAAAAAAAAAAGAAGAAGAGGGAAGGAAAAGAAGAAAGAAGAAGAGGAAGGGGATTCAAGGAGGAAAGGGATCCCGGTTGCACTTCCAGCTGAAGGAAAAAACGTAGATCTCCTTCCCCTCTACGCAAGGACCTCGATTTCCAAAAAAAAAAGGGTAAATATCCATCCCTATCTAGTCTTTTGATAACATTAGGCTATACAAAGGGTGAATATAGTCTAGAGGGGTCGGATAAGGGTTGTAGAGGCGGTTAAAAGAGGAAGAATCGGATTTTGACAAATTTTTCCGGCACTACGGAAAAACTGTGTCGAAGTCTCAACTTCGGCGAATTATTTAGGGGGTCAAACGACCTCCGATAGCAATGCATGTTACCTCTTTGGAATCCCCTATGAGTGTAGAATGTTAGGTAAAAATTTCATCAAATTTGGAGTTTGGAAAGTGGATCAAACCTAGGATGAAGTAACCGGCTGTCGGTCCGGGTTACTGTTCATCCGAGTGGGAAAATAGGGGATTTCATGCCATAATAGGGTATTAAGCCTAGATTAAGCTAAGGGGACCTTGTACTCATGCAAGGGAGTCCCTAATACACATAAATGGTGAGTTAATTAATTAAAAAGAAAAAGAAGAAAGAAAAGAAAAGATTTAGGGAACAGGGGAGTTGAATCAATTAAAGTTCCCTATATTATAATTGGCACGTAGATTATAGCCCTTGATACAAAACTAAATATATTGTAAATGCATGTATCAGTTGGGCAAGAAGCTAGGGAACAAGAGGAAGAAGTTCCCCACTGCCAGCTGTAGATTTTTGGAGGCGTATCAGGGCTGTGCCAGATTGACAGGTGAGTGGGAGTCATGTACTTTGCACCATGAGCATCCTTAATTCATTTTCATGAATGTCGCCAAGTGTGAATTGATTCCACTTGAGCATATTGATTGATATTGTAGTAGATTCCTCTATAATCTTGATTCTCCATGCTTGATTATTCTGTACATGCATTTGAGGGAACATTGAGAGAAATTACGAGGGGTTGATGAGTAATCAAATTGATTTCGAATTGTGAAATGATTTCTTTTGTAAATTGATTTCATTTCCTCTATTTTAAAGACTTGTGAGTCGTAGCTTGATTATACTCCTTTATGAGTAATGAAATTGGATCTGAATTGTGAAATGACTTCTTTTGTAAATTGATTTCATTTTCTCTATTTCAAAGACTTGTAGAGCCCTTCTCATGGTATATTGAGTTGCATTGTACTCCCGTGATTCCTCACTCCCAACCCTGATGTTAGTTATAATTGGGTCGTGGCCGAGTGAGTGGTAGTCTTGATTATGCTCCTTTTTAGTAGAGTATTGGGAGGGTGCATTATGGCATTTATGCATGGCTTGACAGTATCTGCAGGACACCTATAGTCGATGGGGTTGAACATCGGCCTTTGTGCACATAGTAGCCTTCTGGGTGGGCGGAGCCCAGTCCCTTCCTAGGGGGGACACGGCCCTAGGCGTAGGATCGGCCGGTCCTACGACTTATATTCTGCTTGCCGCCGGGCATAGTAAGACCCCGCGAGGTGCAGTATGGCTTTCCGCGGATGTAGAATTCCCGCGAGGTGCCGTTTAGTATGTAGATGTGAGATGGATTTCTGTTCTGGATACTGGCCGGCATTTATATGATCAGTGTGGTGTCTTATCCTGCATATGCATGTGACAGTAGGGAGTTGTTGCTGGTTCGCCTGGGGCGTAAAACCCACCTCCCGATAGCTGTCTAGCATTTATGTTATCGGTATGGTGTCTTATCCTGCATATGCATGTGACAGTAGGGAGTTGTTGCTGGTTCGCCTGGGGCGTAAAACCCACCTCCCGATAGCTGTCTAGCATTTATGTTATCGGTATGGTGTCTTATCCTGCATATGCATGTGACAGTAGGGAGTTGTTGCTGGTTCGCCTGGGGCGTAAAACCCACCTCCCGACAACTGTCTAGCATTTATGTTATCGGTATGGTGTCTTATCCTGCATATGCATGTGACAGTAGGGAGTTTTGCTGGTTCGCCTGGGGCGTAAAACCCACCTCCCGACAGCTGTCTAGTGATGATTTATATATTGGTGTGGTGTCATATTCGATGTATGCATATGACAGTAGAGAGTTGTTGGTGGTTCGCCTGGGGCGTAAAACCCACCTCCCGATAGCTGTCTTGTTGATGATTCAGCCTATTGACACCTGATTTATATGATTCAGTACTATGACATGTTGAGCATATTCATGAGTAGCATATATGTTGACTTGATTATTCCATATATGCTTCAGATGAGTTGATATTGATTGTGGTGATATTGATGATTTACTCCATATTCTCTATGTTGAGTTCATGTTCATGTTGTTATTGATCTTGAGATTTCATCTCGAGCCATGATTATATTCTGTCTCATGTGCATAGTACTCTCTACTCCACTCACTGAGTATTTATATACTCACTCCCCAGTTTGATATTTTTGATTGCAGGGCAGGTATTGTATAGAGAGGAGCAGGATTAGTGGTTGCCTGCTAGCTGTGCCGCTCCATAGTATAGTATAATGTAGATAGAGGTTTATCCCCTTTTGGTGTATTATAAACCTTCTATTATATATAGTGCATAGTTACAGTCATAGATCCTGTTGTGGATATGGGTTTGACCATGGATGGATTGGGAAGCAGGTATATATATGTGTGCAGATCAGTTGTGTGCCTGTGATAATGTATTGCTATATATTGTCCAGGTTTATATGTGACAGATTATGTGATTGCTGCTCTGACAGGTAGTGTGTTGTATGTATTGAGATAATCCTGACAGGTCACTATAGGAAAAGTGATCATTTTGTGCATGCATCATGCCAAATTTTTCAAGATTTATTGATGATTGATAGGTAGTAGGGTTCTACGCGGTAGCTGGTGGCCTTATGCCTACCCGCACCCTAGGACCGTCGCGGCGGCCCGCCGGGAATGGGGCGGGGGTCGTGACAATTATGCTAATCGATGTTCAATGAGAAGGAAAATTGATTCCTTAGAAGTAGATGAAAATCTGAAAAATCAGTTAATGAAACTTATGATAAATTCATCTTCAGAAGAAGATAGTAACTATTCAAGTTCATCGGAAGATGAGATCAATGAAGTTATATCTTCATCAGCAGAAGAACAAATAAGATCAGGAAAAGAATGTCAATGTAATATAGTTCAATATAACAAAGATTATTGGAAATCTTTGGTGGGAATGAAATCATTAAATGTACTGACAAATAGTCAGGAGGAAATATTAAAGATCATAGATCAGGTTACTGATCATAATGTCAAAAGACAGCTACTAGAATTTTTAATAGAGAAGAACCCAAATAACAGGGAATCATCAAAGTTGATATTACCCAATAAAGGATATCAATTTCAGGAAGTAATGAATAGATTTAATCATTCTAGAATAAAAGAAAAACCTGCTTCCTTACAAGACTTGAAATATGAGATAAACCAATTAAAAATAGAAATATCTATGTTAAAACATGAAAATAAGGAATTCAATGTTAGAATATCTAGCCTAGAAAATGCAAAAAAAGAGACTCAGATATCTTTTCCAGAAACTCAGGAACCAAATGATCTTCCTGAATACTTAAACATATTGAATCAAATAACATACCAAAAATGGTATATAAAGATAAACTTAGTAATCAATAAGGATTTTGTATTAGAAAATGCTAAGGCATTAATAGATAGTGGTGCAGATATGAACTGCATCCAAGAAGGACTTATCCCAACAACTTATTTCCAAAAAACAGTACAGACACTAACTGCAGCTGGAGGAAATAAGTTATCAATTAAATATAAAATACCAAAAGCACACATTTGCAATCAAGATGTTTGTATTGAAACATCTTTTATTTTAATAAAAAACTTAACACAAGATATCATTCTAGGAACTCCTTTCCTTAATGATATCATGCCAATCACTAAAATAGATAACACTGGAATCTATGCAGAAAACCAAGGAAAGAAGCTAATATTTCCATTTATAACAGACCCGCACACTAAAATGATAAATGAAATCAAGGACATCCTTATGAAAAAGGAAAATCAATTAAACTTTCTAAAGGAGGAAGTGGACCTTTATAATATAGAAGAAAAATTGAAAGATCCTTATAATCAAAATAGGATCAAAATGATAGAAAAGCAATTCAAAAATGAAATTTGCGATGAATTACCTAATGCTTTTTGGAATAGAAAAAGTCATCAGGTCAGTCTACCTTATGAAGAATCCTTTAAGGAACAAGATATTCCCACTAAGGCTAGGCCAACACAAATGAATCAAGAATATCTCAAACTATGCAAAAAAGAGATAGAAACACTTCTCAATAGAAGGCTAATAAGAAAATCTTCTTCTCCTTGGAGTTGTACTGCTTTTTATGTCAATAAAAATGCAGAAAAGGAAAGAGGAAATCCGAGGTTAGTAATTAATTACAAACCTTTGAATAAAGTACTAAAATGGATAAGGTATCCCTTACCAAATAAAAAAGATTTGTTAGATAGATTAAATAAGGCAACTATCTTTTCAAAATTTGACCTAAAATCAGGCTATTGGCAAATTCAGATCAAAGAATCAGATAGATACAAAACTGCTCTTTACGAGGTGTTTTGTGTACATATTTTTTGTACTTTCTTTTCTTTTTCTTAGATCCTTCTGGTTTTTCTTGCATGTCATATGCAAACTGGTGACAGAAATCACCTAATTGGTGTTTTTCTGTTTGTGATTGTTTCTTAATTTGTTTTTTAAGCTTTAGATCATTGCATATATTTAAACCTTCTTGAACACATACTCCTATGATCTGTCCATAAGTGTAGTGGTCATAGTTGATGTTTATTCCACCTTGTCTATCTCTTAAAGTCTTTTTGACTCTTGCAGCAAATAAATATGGTAATCCATCTATAAATTTAGGTTTCCATAATTCAGTATTAGGATCACCTACTTGGAATACTCTAGTCATAAAGGTATCTTTATACCATCTAAAATGTGTTAAAGTTGGACATTTTAGGTTAAGTAATAGAGTTCTCATTGAATCTCCATCTTTTAATTCTAATCCTACAAAGTATTGGATTATGGTAACACACAGTGCATATACTGCATCTTGTTCAGTGTCTATTCCTGGAGTGCCACTGCTAGTTGGCCTATCTGGCTCTACTTTTATAGTTTTTATATGTCCCAAAATTTCATTCTTTTGGTTTTCATTTAAATATCCCTGCCACCATCCTTTTAACTGACCTATAAACCCTGCTATTATAAATTTAACAATTTCATGATCAGTGTTTCCATTTTGCTGGCAGATTGTTGAATACATCATTATTCTATGTATTACATCTAAGATTTGTTTATCAGACATTCCATCTATGTTCCATTCATAGATGTGTTTTCCAGAATAAGAATTCTGATATGGTTCTTTTTCTTCATGTAGTACATCTAATGGAGAAGGCCTTTTATAGTAGTATTTTTCTAGTGGTCTAGGCTCATACTTAATAGGATTAACATTTAATTCATTCATTTGTTCTTCAAATTTTTCTAAGTCTAGAATATTTTCTTCTGATAATTCTTCATCTGAATTTATTTGAAGATTTTGTTCAATCATATTGCATAAGTCTTCCGAACTACTTTCATTTGTCTGTTCGCTATCAGGGTTAGTCCTAGAATTTCTATTGACTACTCCTATGTGAAATCCTTTTAGTCTTTCTTCAAGGACTTTGATAAATTCTGCATTTGGTTTTTGTAATTTAAAGTTTTTTACTTCTGGTGGAGGCTGAATAACCGGAGTCATTGGTTCCTTATTTTTCTCAGGGTTTTCCTTTAATTTTTTTAGAATCTGGATGTCTCTTTCCATATTCTTTTGTATTTCATTTAATTTTTTCTCTAGCTGCAATAATTCTGTTCCTATGCAATGTAAGTATGCATTTGTATAATTTTGTGCTCTAATAAGAGTATTTAATTCTCTTATTGTAACATGTGAATGTTCCATCTTACTTAAGTTGGAATAAGCCATTGCTTCAGTTGATTGAAGTTTTAACATTTGTTGCGGAGGAAAAGGTGAATTTATTATTTCATCCTGTATAGTTGTCCATGTTTTCTGGAGAACCGCGATTTCTTGGTTTTTCTCATTTGCATAAAATTTTAAAAACCAAGGGGTAAAATATTCTATCTTTTGATAGTATTCTAATTCCTCATAATATTTATTTTTGTAATATACTAATTCTAATGGAGAAAATTTTCCCAAATACCATACTCTAAATAGTTTATTCCTTTCTGACTGAAACTCTTCATTGAGTTTTCTTCTTATATAACTTCCTTGGGTGTAATCCATTAAATATGAAAACTCATTTCTGATCGAGTAGGAGATTCCTTACTCTTATAGATTCCATAAGGAATACTATTCTTACCTATATTTATTTCTTCTACTACATTTGTTTCATCAATTTTTGTTTTAGAAGTTGAAGGTCTTGTATACCCATCAAAGCTTCTACTTGACATTGATCTTCCTATCTCAGGAATTTTTACTTTTCTCTTGGAGTTATCAAACATGATCTCTACCGATCCATCTGTCATTTGTATGATTTGGTCTATATTTTCATTTATTACTGGTTGAGTTGGAATTACTTCTTCCAATGACCAGGATTCTGGAAAGTTTATTTCATTCCATGAGATTAACCTATTTGTGGCTATCCTAGTTGTTTGTAGGTTTGTATAGACTAGAGTCGTATGACCCTTCTGAGTATCTATTATACTTTTGGGTGCTAAGGTGTTTAATACTTTAAAATGAAGTCTATAGCTTATTGCTATCACTTCAGACCCTGGAATAAAATTATAACCAGATGTCATTATATTTAATTTTAAAGCTTCATAAAGATTTTGATCTGTCAAAGATAGACTAAGGTTGGGAACACAGTTAAAATATACTGGTCCATGGCACAGACTAGTTTCTACTACTGCCGCCAAAGATTCTTTAAATAAATTACATCTTCCATCTCTGATAGTTGACATTAAACTAGTATTATTTCCTAATAAGGTTAACGGTTTAAAAGCTACTTGAATCATTCCTATATGTAGGAATTGGTACTTTTTCTTGTATTTTTCAATATCCTCTTTTCTTAATAATTTAAGGGTTTGAGGTGTTCCATCTGTCTGGAACGTTTGTTCAATCGTTTTTATTATCATTTTTGAGGATAGACTGCACAGCAGCAAAGCAGATCATAGAGAAAGATATAAAAAATTTGGTATCCAAGCAAATTTTTGCTGGATGGCAGGCACAATTGTCTGTTTTTGATTTTAATATTGAATATATTAAATCAAAAGAGAATTCTCTTCCAGATTTCTTAACACGTGAATTTTTACAGGGATGATTCCTCTCAGAGGAACATATGCTCGGGGAAGAAATTCTTCTCGAGGAATCAGGGGACGCAGTGCCAATGCACTTCCCATGAATACAGCTAGAATTAAAATCCAAAAGCTAGAATTTTTATTTTATATACTATAATGCTGACATATGACCAACAGTTATCAAGTATCTTTCAATCCTTCTGTGTTTACTCTCTGAAAATAAATGCCAATCCATCAGGTTATTTTAACCTCACCCCCTAGTCTTATGGATAATTTTTATGTGAGATGCTTGTCAGAACCTAATCGCTGCAAAAGGTAGAGTTGGACAATACGTAGCCTTGGACCTCAGTTCATTCATGGCTCGCAAACATTTTAAGTCCTAAACGTAGAATAGTTTAGTAACTTTACTCTGAACTAGGAACTTATATTCCAAAAACCATATATCCTTTGGCATTTTGTCCAGTTGTAGTGAACCCACCACGTTAAAACAAGTGCTATGCAAGGGTATAGGAATCAATGCCGGTACCCATGCCATCCACCTACTGCATGGCATATGCCAAAGAAAAAAAATAAAAAAAAAACACTTTCTAAACCCTTTTTTAACTAGACATAATAAAAAAGGATTTACTAGATGTGCCAACCCATGCTAGGTGCAGGTACTAGACTTGAACAGTAAATGCTGGCCAACACTTGGAACCATGGTATTTATGAATGTCATCTGTTGGAGGGCCCTGGGGTACAAGCAGTTGCAAGGGATTTCTCTGTAATCCTCTAAATGCATCAAAGGTGCTTGCACATTGAAGGATGGCTAGCAAGATCCGAGTGGCAGAGATGCACAAACAACCCATGCACAGTAGGGGTGGTTAACTAACTAAAGAGTATATGATAATCCATATAAGGTGGTCACCACTACTAAAGCCTAATTTTGGATAGAAGCTTGTTAAACAAATTTCTGCTTGCATCTTGACACATGCAAATATCCAGGAGAAACTGAACTTAATTTACTAAAGCATTTAATGTTCCATAAACTATTATAGCTAATAAAAAAATACTGTTGCTTATTGTACAAAAGAGCCATCAGACGAAGAATATTTGAAAAACTTCTCCAACACTTTATATGCAAAATTGTACACCTAAACATGCAGGATAGCACATTTGAGGTTTGATCATGCATAAAGCCAAAAGGAATAAGCTACTTACTGGGAACTCACAAATACATCATCTTCTACAGGGTCACCAACACCATGATCAAATGATGGGGCATAAACTGATCCCTGTTAATCATCCATCAGCTCAAGAGTATTAAAGCATGGAAAACCCCATTTGCTGTACCTTCATATTCATAAACTAGTATTTGAATGCCAATACTGCACACGTCTCTAAACTAAAAAAGAAACATACGATGCAGAATATCATAGCCGACTACCAACATTTTGTGCATAGGAAACATGAGATATAAATTAATAATTTTTACATTAGAGAAGAAAATTAGAGGAAACATGTGCATAAATAGTGAATTACCTCATTCCTTAGAGCATGCAGACATTTTAGGAGCAGATCTGGATTGAATGTCCATGGGGCTGAATTTGTCAACTTTAGTGGTCAGTGCTTTTATACATATTCAGATCCCTAAAATGCAATGAACAAGCTTGTTGGACTCACCTCCTCTTCTAGCATGTGCTTCCTCTGGATTCTAACAATGCAAAGAGATCATTTCAACAGATGGCCTAACCTTAACAAATAAGAAACTTGACACAGCAGAGATTGGAGATAGAATTGGCTCATAAAAGAAAATCTAACCTCCATTGCATCCAGCTGGGAACGGTAAAGATGGAATCCATCCATTGGAAGTACCATACCAACATCATCATTTTGTGCAGCTGAATCCTTTTTCAAAGTTTTTTGGGACCAATGTTTGTTTATACGGCAAACTACTTCAGATGCCAGAGTGCTCTTGCCTGCACCGGGTGGACCAGCCAAACCTACAATATATCTGCTAATGGTGAAGATTTTTTTTCAGGTTCGACACTGGGTTAGCACGAATAGTTGGTACCAGTCATAAAAATTTTCATAATCCACCATAAGTCAAGAACTTAGTATGAGTGATCATTTCCACCTTACCCTCCTACTTCAGTATGCTTCTCCTTTTTTTTGACAAAGGGAGGGAGACCCACCCATTCCATTAGGCCAATTAAACCAACTACATTGAGACAGGGAGGAGAACCTCCCAAGCTAGAAACTACATAATTCGTGTGGTTTAATACAATCAACCTCACATCATTAATCAGCTCTCTATCCCTCTCTATTATTAATACCTTCCAAGCACCAGTACACTTTATCTTGGCCATGGTGCCAATAGAAAAAGCTATTTAAATCAGAGTCCATTACGACAACTCCATAAAAAGAAAATAAGATAACTAAAAGATTGGATGAAGAAAAATGAACTAACAAAGTGTAATGATATAAAAATGTTATGTCAAGAACAAAAGATGGACAGATGGTGGATTTGCATAGCATTCACAAAACTTAACGAAGCGCTAAAAAGTTTAGGGGGTTTTTCAGATTAGTCCTCAAATCTTCCATGTTTGTATATTAATCATCGTCTTTTCTGTATTTCTATTTTGATCCCTGAAATCATATAACTTATTGCATATATGTCCCTCAGGTTAACTTGAATAGATGATAATGGAATACTCTATTATATTCTCCAAAAGGTATTAAATTTATATTTTCTGGACATTTTTACCCCTTGCCCTCACACTTAACTGATCTGCTAACCCATGCACCTCCACTGTTGGTCCTCTAGCAGCCAAGTTTCAAGAAGAAGGCTAAATAAACAAGAGGGCGAAGTGAGCGAGAAAAAACTGAATCTCTATCTTCATTTGTTGTTAAGCCAAGTGCATATTTGTCCTACAATACTGGTTAATCTTAACAGGGTCGTTCAATGAAAACTAGCAAAAGGACCAATTTATACAAACAAATATAAAAATTAAAAAGGCAACGATATATATGCAAATATGTAAAACTTTAGGGACTAATCTGCAAAAAACCCAGAACAAGAATTTGGAGATGAGAAGTATGTAACAACATCACCATGTAAGGCAGAAAAGGTGTATTGATGGTGAAAAGTATACAATCTACCTACAATTAAAATATCATACATAACATTCTCATGAATTTTGACGAGGTTTATAGGAATGTAAGTTTTTAATCTTAGTTTGGCTATCCTAAAAATCAAATCTCATAAGTATCTCAATTTCATAAGTTAGTTTTCCATTAAATAGTAAAAAATGGTGTATTACACTCTAAACATGATAACTTAAAATTTATTTTTCCTTGATTCAATATAATTAACCGCAACTATACATCCAATGATCCTAAACAATATTAAATACTTTTAATGTTGCCTAATTTATTTTGTTGACATATGTTATTTTTATTATTTTGTGATTTTTACCAAATTTTTATTGATTTTTTGATTTTTCCATAATTTTCAGCTGAAATTGCCAAACGTGGAGCTGAGAGACTCATTTTGTCCAGCTGAACTTGCAAGAAAACCAGGCTATGGAAACTCTGGAAATGCATATGCCTGTCTACCACATCTATGAACACAAAACAAGAAATCGATTATCATGTGTACAGAATGTAGCCGGGGACATACCAAATCACTCCATGAATCTGTGGTTAGTAAGAAGGCCTATAATGGTATGAGAGCTTTAAGAGATAAAAGGGGTACCCTCCATGAAAAACATGAAGATAGCTAAGCTTGTCGCTGATGTCTGTCTGACCTAAGATGTAGCAACTTGCGTTTGTATTGATGTTGTGAGAAATGGGTAGCCAAAAGAAGAAAATTTAAGAGAGATCCTGTTAGTGAGATATCTTGCAAGAAATTGGTGGTCAGGGAGGGGAAAAACAGAAGTTCTGATCAAAAACTAATCATGATGATGATCTTAAAGAAAATTATGAAAAAGAATTGTGAGGCAAAAATAAGCATCCTCAATGGATTTCACTGTCTTCAACAGAAGGTAGGAGAAACTCCCAGCAACTATGGCTAACTATGTGTACAACCATTACATAATTATTAAATAGGCAAAATAAAGTATAGAACAAGATTATGCAACAAAAGAGATATCATCTTGAGCCTCACTGCTAGCTAATTTATATACGCTTTTATTTCTATTCAAGACATAGATCAGACATCTTTCAGTTTAATTGGTTTCAACTAGCAGGTATTGATTGAATAGTTACCTCTCTATCATCTGTAATTGGCAGCACTGAAGGCTGTGCTTTCATTTGAGATACTGTGAATGATCAAAAGTGCCAAAGAGTCCAGATCTCAGAAGCTAATTGTGTCATATGTAAAATTATGATAAATTTTAGCACAACCGTGAAACAGGCTTTTTCCTACAGAACACTTTTCCATACAATCCTACTACGTCGAGTAAGAGAAAGTGCTCTCCCATATTTGGCTAGAATTCAGTATGATCTCACATCCTTCTTATTCACAGTCATAATTAACAAGCTTCTTTTTTCCAAAAGATATTTGACCAGCACTTGCATTTTTCACTTTCTTTTTACTTTTTTCAGAAATTAGAAAAGTAGTTGATACATTAGCACTTAAAAATTTAAAAAATGATATTAAGCATTCCAATTAAAATATCAAAAGAAATATTCTTCCTGAGAATTAAATTATTCCATGACAAGAAACCACCTGTCAGTTCTGTTAAATATTCATCTCGAACCATTCATGTGCCTGAATGAATGGAGAAACCTTAACTTGTATACCATGATAATGCAATAAAAAAAATAAAATGTAAAAATTTTCTATAAAACAGATTAACAACATCCACAACTGTAAATCCATTCAAAGCGGTAGAGAAACTTACTTTGAATTGAGATCCAGCACCTTAGTTGCAGAGGAAAGAAGACGCTCAGTTAAAGCATCATACACTTCTTCAATAGACCTTGAAGTGTAAAAAGGATTTATTTTCTTTTTATCAAATCAGGATGTAAGGCATTTCAGCTAAACAAATGAAACCTTGACAAGCAAAACTCTGTAAGTGGTTGTCAACCACAGATTAAGAAGATACCATGAGACTAGGCTTATATTAGAGTTCATTCACCTTGAAAACCAACAAAAATGAATTTATCCTAAAAAATTATTTCATAAGTACAACTTGTTTATAAAAGCTTCATAGAAATAATCAATACAAAGGCACACATGCATGCATGCGGTGGCCCAAAATGTGCATTCATCATATTTAGTAGGTCACACCAGATAAAATACGTCAATTTCATAGCTTAAAAACTAACTTGCTCATCTGATATCAGACATAGATGGCACACCTGCCCTCCACCACTGGAACAGCTTTTTTCTGATAACAGAGAACCTAAAACAGAAAAGGCACATAAGATAACATGGTCAACTGATTGAAATCATAAATTTACAAAAAATTGAAATCATAAGATAACATGGTCAACTGATTGAAATCATAAATTTATAAATGATTCTCACCTTCTGGTTGTTTTGCTTAGAAAGAAGCCAGCTCTGACCTAGCATTAGTTGTGAAATCCTTTTGGTTGGAGAAAATAACCCTGGAAAGCATGGCCACTTGACATGCTGTCTACTTCTAACTGCCAATGACTCTGCAGGTAACAAAAGATCCTAAATTCAAAACATTGCTACAGAAAAATTAGAATAGGATGTATCTATATTGTGCAAGAGAGTGTCATCATTCATGAAGTAGTTTACCATTGACTTCCAAAATTTCAGCCAAAATTGAAACATTTAGGAAAAACCGGTCAGTATAGGCTGGACGTAAGACGAAACTGACCTTTCGAACTCATTTTCAGTCCATTTCAGTCCAAGTTTGGCCAGTTATTGTTGCAGACAAAAGTGTTTATGGATAGTAAATGCAACAATTTTCTGAGTGTTTAATATCATTTCATTCTTCAGTTTTTTAGCATGTGTAGTGGCCAGCATAGAATGCTTTGCTGTTCCTACATGTGTCATGACATGCTGAAACTAGAATTAAACTTTTTATAACAAAAAAGACTTTGGACTTGTTATCAAGCCCTACAACCCATGCCAAACTGGTATGAAATGTATGGGCTTGTACACTTGATAACCAATATCAACCCAGTGTTGAGTGCCAAACAAGCCCAGCATGGTACATGCTAACTGACATGGACCAGCATCTGGTGGCACCTAAGTCCTTGTATCCAAGTAATTATTATTGGTTTTAGGTCAATTTTATTTTCTCTTTTGAATTATATAAAGAGATACTTACTGATGGTTGATAAATCAAGTTTCTGAAAAAAAAAATTCCTTAAGATCAAATACAAGTTAAATTCAAACTTTCAAAAATTTATGTGTATCAGAACCATATGAAACTGCGGTCCAAATAAATTTAGGGGAAGTTATTTTTTTCTAGTTGTAAGACATTTGTTGGGGTTTCAATGTCTCTTAGGGAAAATAGGGGATTTTAGTATATTTTACTCTTCTATCAATTCATATAATTGAATGATATATTAAAATGACTTCTTTAGCATTTTTGTTAGTTTCTCATAAACCTTTATAAATATTTTTTGATAGTTTCAAGTCTTTCAGCCGAAAAACACTAAAACCATATCTCCAAAAGATTCCAAACAATACTAAATTCTTTAAAATCATGTGATACACACATACACATGCACACGAACATTCTTCACTTGTTATTTTTTTTCTTGTTTTCGCTTCTCTTTCTTATTTTTCCCTCAACTCCAAAGCTTGGACCAAAAGTTCCAAAACCACTGAAGCCATCAAAACTACGATTACTATAACTTGATGAGCTGGCCAAAAAGTTGAAACCTAAAGTGCAGTTTTGGAATATTGGATACACCATGTCTCTATAATCAAAAATATGAATGATCTTAAGATATGCAACCAACCATGTTGTTGCAAAATCAGGTTGAAGATGGAGTAGAAAAAACTGAGTATATGTTACATGATAATCCATAGTGCAAATTCAACTACATACAAGGAAAAGAAATTTAATCTTACATATATCTCATGCACTTAATCCAAATGAACGAATATTAATAGAACCCCTTTCTATAACAAGCTTTTGAAAGTTTACAGATGAATGAAAGGATCCAAAATCAAGGCATATGCTTTGTTTGTTATTTCAGGCCTAAGTAAGCAAGCCTAGACAAGTGGATAGTGACAAATGATCCTAGAGAAAGCAACATTCTAACATCTCTATACAAATACTTAAATTTTGCGACGGCAGAGCACCCTAAGTAGGTAGCAAAAAGAAAAGAATCTTGAAAATGAACAGTGAAAAAAAGGTAACAGTAGGAAATAAAAAGAGAATTCCTTCTTAACGGTATGTGCAATTACCATGATGGGAGAGCAATAAGCTAATCTAATTTTACTACCTTTCCTCACATTTCCCTGCATATGTATTTAAACATATCAAATGTGTGGATAAATGGAGTTAGATTCCCTGCTAAAGTACTTGTTACATCATCAAAATCTTTACTTGAGTGTGTGTAACAAGTAAATATTTTATTTGTATTTTTGAAGTTTGTTTATGGTTGTACATAAACAAGTTGTGCGGTTACTAGTATCCAAACTTACAGATTGAAAATAAGCGATCTATCAATAATAAAATTACAGGTTACATGTTAAAATCCTTATATTCTAACATTTATATAAAAATGGTAGGTAGTTCTTGAATAAAAAAGATATAATGTCTAGGGTCAAATGCAGCAATCCACATCGTGGATAGGTGAAGTCAAACATAGAAACCAGCATAAAGGACAGAGGCTTCAGCTTAATCTTATAGAGCAGAAACTAGAAAAGAGTGTTGATATTGCTTATCAACACTAACACAAACTGAATTGTGGATTGAAAATTACCTAGATTTTGAGAAATATATAAATCAGTTTAAGTTTCTTTTTGGTACCACATGATCAGTGCACAGGCTCCATTGGACAACTTCTTCATCACAACAACCTTTGGCAAACTTTGCTTATAGCATGTTCTATTTTTCTAGATTTCTTCCCAAACATGTTATCATTGTTGCCCGAAAGATTGAATCAGTAGTGTACATAATCAGCTGAACAACGTACGACCACATGAATTCACTCCCACGACCAAAAATAAAGGTTAGCCCAAAATAACTTATTATTATAGAATATGAAAAATCAATCACTTACCATTATAGAATATGAAAAATCAATCACTTATCATTATAGAATCTGAAAAATTTAAATCTAAAATTCCAATACATCGCTTATCTTATCCAAAAAAAACTTATTCTTATTATAAAAAATTAGCATAAGTTTGATAGCTAAATTATAAAAAAAAAACTAATTTGAACTGATCGTCGGCATCAATTACTATTTTACCATGAAAAAAACGATAAAGATAAAATTTAGTGTCAGTTTAAGATGACAAAATCAGTCAATCGAAACCCGTTCGGAGACTGATTTCAGCAAATCTTTATTGGATGAGAATTTAACCATCCATAACCAAAAGATTGATTGCATTGAAGGCCAAAGATTGTACCTTGACATAACGGAAAGGGAGGGATAAGAGAATAAAAACAAAGAATTGACCGATTCTGTGGCATAGGATATAACTGTGGATCTGAAGACCCATGACAGGAATACGGTATAACTCTGGGTACTAGAAATCATCAAATCCCCGTAGTATTGCTCAATGAGAGTGGAGATCATACCCAAGTTTAGATCAAATGGATAACATACCGGAGGAGGAACAGCGCCACAGAAATCCCCTGCTGTGCGACAGCGATAGCTCCATCTGCGAGAGAGAGAGGGGGGGGATGCGAGAGAAGGAGACAGAGCAAAAGAGGGAGAAGATAGCTCCGAAACCCTCCCACGACTTTGCCGCAGATGGGCGTTACAAGTGACGGAAGTGGCTCTATCCCCAAGCCATGGAGATAAGTATTTTCAGGGAATTTACTTTTGTACTGGTCCCGGTAACCTGGATGCCGGGACTAGCTGTCTGTTTTGCATAATATTTTTTCCCCGTTTTCTATTTTAAAAAATAAAAAAAATCAAAATAGAAAACATATTAAATTACAAAAATAGTTTTAAATTTATTTTTATTATGCTTACATCCAATAGTTAATAAAATCTACACTTACATCTAGTTAAATTAACGGTGTTAATGAAATCGTTTACCTCATGTAAGAAATCGAAATTTTTTTTGAGTTGAAATGAGGATACACACTTTTTTTTATAATGTCCTTGGATAGTTGCTACTTTGCTTAAGGTTATTTTAATTAATTTTAAAAAAAAAATTTGATATAGTATTTGAGTCTCTTTTTAAGGTTAAAAGTTTGGCTAATGTTCTGTTAAGTTAAAAATTAAAATATTGGATAAAAATAAACTTCATGAAGTAAGCGTAGGTTTTTCAAATTGTTGCATGTAAATGTGATTTATACTTAATCTCGGAAGGTTTTTGTAATTTATTCTAAATATTATAACTGGTATTATTCTTTTTTATTTCAAAAAAAATATTTTACTTTAAAAATTAATAAATAAAAATATATTTTTTAAAAAAAAGGACAAAGTCCATATATTTATTCATTTTTTGGTAGAATATATTTATTCATTAAGATAATGAAATAAAGTACAAGAGAAATAAAAAGATAATCTAATATATTAAAAAAAAAAACCATTCGCCAAGGAATCCGCTAAGGATTTTTAACTAAGAGTGCTTACATTTGGATTTTGCAACTGAGCAGCATAGAAAGATTTTTATCCCTTTTCCATCCTCAGAGAGACCAGTAAGAATCCTTAGCAAGGAAGAAAATGTTCTCAATCAGTTTGGATGTTTGAGAGCAGGAATCCACAATGACCTTCTTGTTCCATTCTAGCATGACGCCCCAACAAATAATGACAACCAAGTAATTTCACCCTGCCCTCAGCTCTGCTTTAACTTATTTCTTAGTATGTCGAAAGATAGAACACAGAACCTAGAAATAAACTAATATTCAGCAAGATTCTGAAGCAACTTCAAATTTATAGGCAGCAAGACAAAAGAGAAACATATACTCTATAGTAGCAAGCCACTCAGGAGGCATCCTATGGGCGAGAGAGAGAGAGAGTTGTCCAGGGCATTTCGAGATCTGTTGTTTACTGATTTCATTGGATGTATCCGTACTCGTAATGTATGAAATACCTGTTTTAGCCCCCCAAAAAAAAAAAAAACATATGCTCTATAGGTATCCTCTGCCATGTAACAAAACAAGCAAATTAACAGTCCCATTCACTTCTTTTTCAAGTTCACAGTTTGCCTGAATCCTGTTGCAAAAGATCAAGAAAAGATAACATATCCATATGAATAGGGAATGGGGTATGAACTCTCTCAAGCAAGAACATGTAAACAGTCTCAATTGAGATCCCACCTTCAATGCTACGAGCCCTTTCTCGGAAGGTCCCTCGAAGCGGGGAGTTTCATGAGCGCTACAAATTTGAGATGCTGAGGGAAGTCAAAAGAGTGAGAGAGACTAATTTGCCAAGCCCAAGAAGCATCACCGTGTCTACTCAACCAATCCGAAACGTGGGAAAAGAATAATTTTTTTTTAGATTAAGTTTTACAAGTACAAACCTTGTAGCCTTACATCTTCTTTACCTTCATCACCACTCACCATTGCCATATTGCAACCACCATCATTGACATCTTCGTCTTTGCCACCGTTGCTGCGACTTTTTATCATGTTGCCACCAACTTTGGTGCCTTTACCACTCCTGCTGTTGCCATTGTTATGGATCATTGCCACCGCTTTACAACGGCCACCAAAAATTTTTTTAAAAAAAAGATTAATTTGTTATTTGCAATAATAAAATAATATTTATTATAATATTTTTAAAAAAATAAAAATAGTTATTTTTATCTTTTATTATAAAATTAAATAAATGATGCTAAGTTTATTTCAAAGAATATTATAAATTAGAGACAAACATTTTTCATAAAATATCTGAGTTTCTATAGCTGGACACACCACAAATGTCACTACAACCGTTTGTCTCTCGATGACGCCAAACAATGAACTCCAAGTCCACTCTCATCGTGTGTCTCATAGTTGTTTCTAAGTAGATGTCAATTTAATTATACATTTACTTCTAGCTCAAAAGACTATGGTCATAGAGATTGAGAAGTATCTAATTGTACATTATTATTGCTTCAATTCTAAGTAGATGTCAATCTCTTGCTGAAAAGTCTTTGAGATACAGCTGTAAAATGTTAACCATCATCTCACTCTTGTTAGTAAGGAATGCGCTAGTTTGTTGATAAATCTAATCTGACGATCAAGTATTACAGCTAAAGTGGATAAGATTAAAACCCATCGATAAGTGGACCACTTATAGATCAATATGCCATTGCAAGCTTAGTATGAGAGCCCATATTGGCTTATGTTTAGCACCACATTGATTATACGTTAGAAAAATTTTGGATATTTAGATAGCTAATGAACCTAAATAATAGTTTCTATCTAACTATTTTGGATGCGATCCTAGATCACTAGATCAAATCTGGTATATGACCTATGTAAACTAAGGGGCACTGCAACACGAGCAACCGATAAAAGGAGAGAAAGGTATATATCATCAACCACAAAATCATACAATCACTGTTCAAACATATTAAATACTTATCTCACAACCTTATATTTCTTTAGGAGACCTATCTAATGGCCTATCTTTTTAAGGGCACTCTTGGCACAATCAACCGGGAGCATGGGGGGAGATACAAGGGAAGATGAGAGATATATCACATAACTATATAAATTATGTTTTATTAAAATTCTGTCTGATGTAACCGTAGGCAATATATACCTTGATAATAGCTCATATATATAACCTCACATGAGACCAATTTACAACTTAAACACCCTTCTCATATTAGAATTCTTGTTCCATTCATCTGTAGACCGTTGCTGCTCCTACGCCAGGATCCAAACACCAAACTGTAACTCTATCTAAAAGGCTTCATTGTTCTATTACCGTTACCCTCTGACTGCACTATCCCATTCAATTTACTAGAAAAACTAACTCCAACTCTCAAATCAATATATAACCTATTTGACATTTAGATTACAGTTCCAACACATTATATGATCTTTTCTGGCGATCCATGATGCTTTTGCAAGAGATCCAGGAAAGAAGAAAAAAATCACACGAGTCCTTAATCATCATGTTAAAAAAGGAATTAGCACTCGCAGGACATACTCTCATTTTGTTAAATGCTATCTGGGGAAATAGAGCAGAAAATTAAGGAGAGAAAAGGAGAAAAGAAAACATCTCTCTTCTCTTGTTTGGATGCACTATAGAAAAAGGAAAAGAAGAAAGAGAGAAAGGAGATTCATGGGAACCATCTGGTTTAGGGGTCAAAGAGAAAAAGAAAGCCTTATTATGAGCATCTAATTTCCTCTCTCTAAATCTCTTCACTTTGCTATACTAGAGAAACAAAGAAAAGAAAAGAAAAGAGATTTATGCGAACCATGTGATCTAGGGTAAAAGAGAAAAAGAAACATATTTTAAGTATCTAATGTTCTCTCTGAATCTCTTCACAAAAAATGTGATCTAGGAGATCCATTTCTCTTCTTTTCTCTCCACTTTGTTTACTTTTATCTCTAACCAAACAAAAGAAACTCAATTTATCTCCTCGCTTTCTCCTTTCTCCATTTCTCACAATCCAATCCCAGTCCAAACAGGGTGTTAACGACTTGAAGATGGGCCTGCCATCTCTTTATGAAAAAAACATTACTGATTTAATTGCTATAGTCTATCATTTCTACCTATATATATATAATGGAAGAATCCACCGTAACTCCAGCTTGTCTATTGCTTCTCTGAAAACCAGGTATTAGGCACATGATGGGATTAGTTCCTAACACAACTTTCCTCAATTACATAGAGCACAGCTTTCACTCCCCAAAGTTGAGAACCACCACCAGTCCATGGTCAAGTAACACTTCCTAATAACCAGCCAAACTGTAATAGAGCATAAACACAATCCAATTGCCTCTAATCAGAGACAAGGCAGCTGATATATCCACTGAGGTCGATCCATTTCAAGCCAATTGAATGTTTCAGTCATGTTAAACTTTATTTCTAAAAAGAACAGTTAGACATCTAGGCTGCAATTTATTCTTCTACAACAAAAGGCAAAGCCATTCTCTGGCATGATGAAAGCAGCCAGACAATAGAGTTAAAACAACGCAAATAGGAGTTTCAGGTTGACAGGCCCACAGTAAGTGAAAAACATCACCAGTTATAAACAGATTGTGACTGCTTGGACAGGATCAATCTGAAAGGCATGCAAGAGAATCATCAGTCAAGATGCACAGTGCACTGGGTCCGCCGTAACCTTCTGTGCTTCCCATCATCAGATGGCTGCAGCAAGCACGCCGGAACAATAAGTTGTGGTGAAATGACATAAGGAGAATAGTGCGAAAAAATGTGAAGAAAGAAAAGACCAACATGTATGAGGCCAACTAAGTGCAGCCCTAGAAGCCCTTCGTCTCACCTGCTGTAGAGGATATCGAGGGACCTGAACCCTTTTGGAGCCATCAGCTAGCCGCTTGCATGGTAAATGGTTTTGAACCACAGCAAACTCATTAAGAACCTAGAAGAAGTAGATCAATAGTATTCAAAAGAAATTTCACCTGAATATTTCTTATGAAAGTGCCTGGTATGACAAGAATATTTGCAGGTAACCACCGTGTTTAAAGATAACGGGAAATCAATCAGCCTTATTTCATCCAAAAAAGCGACAAATATATAAGTTTCAGGATGAAGAAAGAAAAGCAATGGCCAGAAGACATCAGCTGATAGCACAAGTCCAGGACCTTGTGCTTATAAATGGAGTATGTGCAGATGCAAGTTGCGTAAAAGATGAATTAAACCTCATGCTGTATACATAACAGTAAATCCAGACAAGTGAACCTAAATTTCTTGTAGACCAGGATAATGAGTTAAACCTCATGCTGTATACATAACAGTAAATCCAGACAAGTGGACCTAAATTTCTTGTAGACCAAGATAATGAACTCAATCTGCAGATATGCTATGTGTCTGGTCAATTACGGTTCAATTTCCTCTTTTCAAAAGTAATTAGCAGCAATTCAACAGCTAGATGTGCTCTAGATAGAACTTAGGTTTGCTACACCAGTAGAGAATTTCCCATCTTGCCCCACCACACTGTATTTCCTTTTACACTAAATATGGTCACATGTTTTTCAATACTTTCCCTCAGTTATCTCCAAATGCAAGTAACATATTTCTATTTTGTGCTCTCATCTTTAGCAACATACAACATTGTTAAAAAAAAATTGCATCATATAAAACAACAATCAATCTCTATCTTCATGTCATGCAATCAGGTTAAGCAATCACAAAGGTTGGCCTTTCTCAATACCTGGTTTCGAATTGCCCCAGTTAACATATCTTGACACCCAGAAGCATGAACATGTTCCAATTTGGGACACTGGAGCAACAACCTCTCTGGGAAAAATTTCGCGAAGCATAAAATCGATAATGAGAATTTATTTTGACCTCTAATCCTAAATGAGGAAAGCCACAGACTCATACCTGGATGCGAATTTGCACATGAGTTAAGATTGAGATCATTAAGCTCTGGACAGTTTAGGTATAGGGCCTGCAATGGTTATAAATTAATCAAAAGGGAATGAAAAGAGATCATATGAGCATATGAGAATAGCTTTTGTAGTGACTTACATCTAAATCAGAACAGCCCCATAAACTGATCCTTCTCAAACACCCATGCTTTATAATTAGTTTTTGGTAAATTGGTTGTGGCTTTGATGTAGGTGATTTCTGACACCTTCTGAGTTCTCCGCTACCTTCATTACCAATCAAGCCATTTTCTTCAGGACTTTCATTTTGAGAATTAATAGCACGCATGCTCATCCCACAGTCAATTAGTTGAAGAAGTGGTAATTGTGCTGTAGCAAATTGGATCCCACCTGAAAAGGCATGGAAGAAGATATCTAAGAACATGGACAAATCACAACATGCAGCCAACCTCATATTGATGGGCTTGGTGTGCATTTTCCAAATTAGTGCATCTAGCATAAATACGCAAAAACATAACAGCATAAAGAAAATTGCTAATTACTTGAAGTAATGTTAGGACAGAGAGCAAGGAGGAGTCTAGATAGGGTCTGAGAGAATGCATTGCATATCATTCCAATCCCACTGTCGCTAATGCTTGATCTGGAAACACAAGCAGAAAATGAAAATTAAGAACCTAGAGGATCAAGAGAAATTGCAACAAGTAACAGTTGACAAGGAATGTTTGAGGAGCCTTATTATAGTCAGCATATATAGTGAAGATTGATATCGCTGTAAATCACCAAATCTGGAGCTTTGGACAGTGCATCTTACAGGTTAAGCATTCATAGAGTGCAGAGTAGAGCATACCCACTTAAGTCAATCAACTCTAAACTTGAATAATTTGAAACTATAGCAGCCACAGCTGCATCTGTGATTTTTGAACCAAGAACCAGTGACAGCATGCGCAAGCCCCTGACAGAAAAACTTCATTAGCAGACCTAGCAAAAAGAAGATTTGAAGAGCAAAAATAGTGGAGATGCTTTTAAATTGCATTAGAACTTGGCAGTTGAAATTGGATTTCCCAATTTCACTCATATCTGAGCTCTAACATCTGTAGAAAACTCAATGATCCAGCATGCATATGATAAATATTATATGAGGTCAATCTTAGCACAAGATTCTTTCAATAACTTAGACCACCAATCAGCAAATTATTATGTAGTTATTCGCATACTTCTGAGACAAATAACATACCTTAGGTTTGTGCTTGCTAAAGCAAGCACAGCGTCATTACAAAGTTGAATTGATGCAATATGCATATTTCTTAGCCGTGGACAGGTGCGGCCCAAACTATCCATCATGGTAACAAGATCTGTTGAATCATTTTCTTGTCGAGTAAAATCAAGAGAAAGCTCCTTCAGATTAGGACAGCTAATAACCTATAAAGAGTAAATGAGAATCAATTAATGCATGGACAGAGAATATGAAAGAGTTACTGCATTGACAATGCATAAAAAGTAGTTGATAGTTACCATTTTTGAAATGCAATAAAGGTCCGAAAGCCAGAGAGTTGACAGGCTTGAAGAATGGAGGTTGAGAAGTCCAAGACTAGTGCAACCTTCCACTTTAAGAACTGAAAGACACCTTTTCTCAGCAACAAAACGACCCAATTCATCCCTGCAAGATGAAACCTGTTGATCAAATAAATTGCCCCTAATGTATACACCAGTCAAAAGAATCTAAACACAGACCTAGATTTTTTATAGTTTTCAAGAAAAAGACGCATTTATGAATTTATCATTAACATCCTTCTAAAATGAATGAACAAGTCTATTGACAAAACAAACAGTAAGCTAAAATAGCAGCATTCCCAACAAAACAGCATCATCGGGTGCAGTAATATAGCAAATCCTTCAAAAGGAAAGAAAATGTGGGGAGAAGATGCATAGATAAAACAAAGAGCTTTTCCAATCAATAAGGCTCACATTGACATGGTTGACAAGCAAGAGTGACTAAACAAGCAAATGAAACAAGGGAATGAATATCTTGATATCGATGTCGATAAACTGAAACCCAACAGATATGCATCTAAGGTTCAAAGCAAAAATTGCTGAACCGAGCCGTACCGGCTAGTTCAACCCGAACCGAGCCAATCCGATCTCCGACCAAGTTGGTTCTCCAATGGAAAACGGTTCCAGCCCCCTAGAGGCCGAAATTTGATTGGTTGTGGCTGGACCGGCCAGAACTGGATGGTTACATCCGATTCGAACGGGTACTAAACCGTATCGATCGCCGACCGGTATGGATCTCGGTACCGGTTCGACGAACCTTGATTCAAGGACATCCTTGGTTAATAAAGAGAACATAGTTTTCTTGTCAATTGGACTTGTGTCTCAATCCGATCAAAAAGAAATATATTGTGTGTTGACCACCGGGAAAGGAATGGATTAAGATTAAGACGGACGGTTCAATTAGCGAGCATGGGAAGGCTTGTGGAGGTTTAGCAAGAGACGATAAAGGGGATATATGCCTCTCTCAAGCAGTTAAGAACAAGACCATACTCGAAGTTGAGCTCTTTTGCATCTTCCAAGGTATTCAAATAGCAGCTGAAAAGGAGTGCCAGAGGATTTGGATTGGTTTGGATTCCCTAACATAAGACATGGTCTACTCTCATCCAAAAGTCCGCAGCTAAGGAAAGCCTCTTCTTCATGAGATCAATAAGGTACTCGCTAGTTCTGAAGATTTGAAAATCTCCCATACTTGGAGAGAAGCAAACCAACCAGCCGATTTTATGGCAAGCTTTGACTATGCGGTTTGTAGTAGACATATTTGGCCTTCACATTTTTCCTTTCATTTTGTATATTTAATTGAAGAGGATAGACATATTGACAAAATTTCAAGCAACTCATACTCTCATAGCTTTGAAATAGATCACAGAAGGGATCAAGAGTAATGAATATTTTTAATATACCAGGCAAGGTACGTCGTACTGGCGCGAATCGGACGGTACGAGGCGTGCCGTACATTACCGATTCGGCACCGGAACCCAGTACGGACGGCGTACCGATACTTGGTATGCCAAAAAAAAATTGGTATTGTACCGTACCAACACTATACTAGTATGGCACCAGTACGAGGTTTGATATCGAGACGGCGAACCTTGATACCGAACATATGTACATGATCTTACACATGGATGAAACGCATAGAAATGAAACTAACATCACACTTCAAGTACTATAATAGTAAACAAAAGGACGGTTTTCAAGAATATGAGTTTCTATGACAATCCTGGGCACATTCACAGATATGGGTTGAAGGATGATGTAACTATCTGCAAGTGGCAAATAAGCAGCAGGTGCCAGTGAATAGTGAGTGGACTGTCTTGATGGTACAGATATATCATATGAAATGCACAGAATGGACCTAAATCCACTTATTATTCTAGTAACATGGCGGCACAGAAACACACAAGAAAAGAAGGTAAACTTATATAATTTAGACATCAGCATATAAGGAATCATAGGCTAAACTTAATCATAGAAACAGAAAAAAGGGGCAATCAAACCAAGGATAATAGTTATTGACATACCCAGTTATCCGATTGACTGCATTGTCACCAATATTGATCTCAAAAGCTTCTAAACTAGGGCACGAGAATGCAACACAAGCTAGCAATGTAGCATCAACATCACTGCACCAACAGCAGAAAGAATGTGCCTATCAGGGCATACTCATCCGAATCTGCATCTATATACAGTTGGATAATCAAAACAAAAGGGTCTGTTGTTGTTTTCCAGTTTTATCAATTCCCCTTTAATACATAGATGTATTGTGGATCATGATAAACCAGTGGAAATCTTACTTTCTTTTCCCCAGGATACCATTTTAGTTAGAGGAGGATCTCATAAAAGCTGATGCTTGCTATAATCCATAGCACAGCATTGTTCACAGTTCACCATGCAGAAACAAAAAAAAAATGAATACAGAAATTATAAGGAAAATATCTCATACCCTATCAATCATTTCTGCCATGCTACGGTCTCCCACCAGTTTCAGACCATCAGAAGAACCGAAATCAAAGAAACAACTAAAAGATAGAGCATAAAAAGATAAAATTTGATACATGATCGGATTTAAGTTCATAAAACTCACAACCATAGCAAGATCTAACCATGTCAAACCTACAGAACAGCTTCCACAGACAGAATAAACAGATCAAGATAACTCACATCAACAAGAGCTTCATAATCTAAAGATCTTCGATTACATTGATCAAGATAGCTCACATCAAAGCCCCAGATCCATATAGAAGGAACTGAGACTGAGATATGAAGGTTAGAAACATTTCTCTAACAACAACATTGTCAAAATTCATGATAACAGGAGCAACAACAAGCAGGAAAACTGAGGAGGAAAAATATTTTCTTTCGGTTCTTATTGATTCACCAAAATCCATAATATTTAGATCCATCATCAAAAGATCGGGAGAAAAGGCCATCAGCATAAGCCCATCCCTGATCTGTGAGTTATCATGACTGTATAAATTTCGACTAAAAATTCGATTTTTTTTTAATTAAAAATTAGTTCTTTTCAGCTCTATCATCCACGCACGAGATCCCCCCTCCTCTTCCTCCCTCGATCTAAGAAAACGCCCTAACCTTTCTATCCTCAGAGTAAGCCGCGCCAGTCCGGCGCACTTGTGCAGCACCGATCCAACGAAACCGATCTGAGATCGAGGAGAAACCCTAAGCCTAAGCTCCTCCGCGGATCGCCACACTCTCTTCACGCACTCCCTCCATCCCCGGCAGACCACCGCCGCCCCCATCAGCTCCTTGGGCGACAGCCGCCTCAGGACCTCCACCAGGCACGACACCGGCAGAACCCCGCCGCCCACCTCCACCTCCTCGTAGTCCGCCGCCGCCGGGGTCTCCGCCACCTCCTCCTCCTCCATCCCTGGCGCCGCCGCGACGGCTGACGGAGTCCGGTCCTCCTCAAAAGAGAGGGCGCGGCGGAGGCGGTGATCGGAGCGAGGGGGGAGGATGTCGCCGTTGCCCGAGGGGCAAATGTGGCCCTTCTTGGGGAGGCCGCATCTGCCGCAGTTGTAGCTGCCCCGCTTCTTCAGCGCGCCCCGCTTGGGCGCGGCGGAGGAGGCGGTGGCGACCGCGGGCGACTCGCCGACCATCCAGATCCCGACGTTTCGGAGGAGGGGTAGAGAGAGAGAGGGAGAGAAGGGGGGAGTGAGGCGGTGGAGGGGATGAAATAGAGAGCGGGGAGAGCATGGGCTTGTCGGAATAGGGGCGGGAGATTAGAGTTAATTTCGCGCCATTTGTATCACGTGCCCCAACGGAGCGGAGCGTTGGAAAAGCGAGAAAGGGGCTGAATTACCAGAATGCCGTCGGTCGTTTTCGAATATAGATATGGACCGGGTGCTTCTTTCTTCTTCTTTTTTTTTTGGAATAGCATTAGGGAAGTCATTAATTCCCCCCACTTTTACTTCTATATAATTCTGTGGATGCCCACCCTTGATTTATTTGGTGGAGATGTTCAATTAGATTTTTTTTCATAATTCATCACATAATTATATTTTTATATATTTGCAACGCCAAATCAATAGTTTTATTTGCCACAAGAAATGGTATTTTCCTCTTTCTTTAGCTTTGGACGAAATTCATCGCAAAAGAATTGTTGTCAACTTTTTTTTTTAGGCTAAATTGTTGAATGATATCAAAAATGTGAAAGAAAAAAAAAAGTTTTTTTTCTCTCCCAAAATTAACAAAAAATGTTCAGAGAAAGTAAAAAGGATGAATTTAATATATATATATATATATATATATATATATATATATATATATATATATATATATATATATATATATATATATATAACTCGAACCTCTAGATCTACAAAATAAACAAACATCGCTAGGCTCCTAATTAAATTATTCAAAAAATAATTAATTTATACTCAAAATCTTCCATTGATCGAAGTTAATATTTGGGCAAATCCTGTATAGTCCTTCTTAAATGTCTAAAGAAAGTAAAAAAGATGAATTTAGAAAACATGTATGTAACTCGAACTTTTAGGCTCATAAAGCAAACAAAGATCGCTGAGCTCCTGATTAAGTTATTCAAAAAATAATTAATTTATGCTCAAAATCTTCCATCGATGGAAGTTAATGTTTGGACAAATCCTGTATAGTTCTTCTTTGTTCCATATATATGAATTTTTCCGATCAAATTTTACATCTAAATGGAAGTAATATTATGCTATCTCTGCTTTGGTTCTTTGGTATTTTAAGATTTCTTTCTTTCTTGAAATAACAGCCATGTCTTGTCCCGAACACGTATAATGCCCTCGAGTTGGGAGTATGTTCAGGTTTCAAAACTCAGGAGATGCTTGGTCGAGCATTTAGATTGAGATCTCCCTTTCAAAAATAAAAATGGTTCAAATGATGCCCCAAGTTTGTAAACATCTCTTGATGCAATGAAGTTATTCAATGCATTATTTTGAATTTCATTGTCCTCGGTTTAGTTAATATCAGAGTAAAGGTCTTGAGTTTGAACCATGTCTCCGTACTTTTTAATTTTATTATTAAAAATTTTATATCCTGGGCTCACCAAAATAAAGTCCATACTAAGATGCCAGGAAAAAAAAAAGGAAAGAAAATCTACCAAATTTGATTATCAATCATAATAAAAGCTGAAATGAAATATCAGGCATATCGTGCGAGGGAAGTAGTGTTCCATAATGTATGAGATTTGCCCCCTTTTTTTTTCCAAAAAACGTTGCATGCTAAAAGTAAGAAGTGAATGAACTTCTTTATGGGTCCCTCAAATTTTTATGTTCAACTATAGATTTTGATATTCAACTAGTCAAGTCAGTTGTTTAAGAGGTTTTTTTTTTTTTGGTACAACGGCACATGGTACAATCAACAAAATTAGAAAAGAATAAATAACACAAAAATTTTGGTACAACGGCACATGAGCCGAATGTGGGTACAATCAACAAAATTAAAAAAAAATAAATAACACAAAAATTTTGGTACAACGGCACACGTGCCGAATATGGGTACAATCAACAAAATTAGAAAAGAATAAATAACACAAAAATTAGGGCACTGACGCATAATCACCCTAGATGAATTCTTCTAAGTGGTAGGCTACAAATGAGACCATTTAGTCGGTCGTACTGTTCATCTTTCTGTAGATATGTGTAGGCAAGTTGGCTACGAGAGATTATTTTTTTTCTAAAAGACTGCAAACATCACGAAGTATTCAAGCTCAACTGACAGGTTACTTGAATAAAGCCATCTATGTTTGTAATTTGAACATTGACAGTAGCCTGTTTTGCCTTTTTTTTTTTTTTTTTCCCCTCCTGTCCAGGTGACAATGATGGCGAGTTATGAGGGTGAGGGATCGTTAAATACAGGCCGAGGCTACAGTTTTCTGGCCTCCAGCCGTTCTAGGACTCTGACATCCACTAAGAGTCATTTAGAGCTCGACTCCTTCTAGACGTCTCCTGCCGAGCTCCTTCATGTGCAAAGCATGCATCTGGCTTGGGTTGGGTAGGGTTGGGCCTAAAGCATTTTCTACTTGCATCAACAAACGTAAAAAAAATTTTTATTAAAAAATAAAAAATATATAAATAAATCTATCTCATTCTATCTAAAAACAAATGGTAATTTCAATATGGTATAAAAGTAGAGATGCTGAGTTTAAACATAAATCTACCTCATCCTATTAGCTTAAGCTTTTAGGACAAATGATCATTTCAACACTTCCTTTCCAGAGATGTGAGAAATTACACAGGCTTAACATAATGAATCTATTGAAGAAAGCACAAGGCATCTAACTTATTCCAAAAAGCCACCCTCCTCATCAAATTCCAATAGTATTATTGCTGTGTTAGTATTAATATCATGAAAACAATTTCAAATTCCAAACTTTTTGATGTTAAACTTTGAGGTTCATAACACTAGGGACCGAAGACTATTAGAATATTATTTGATCCTCAATTCAAAGGTGCAGCTATATGCTGATAAAGCCTCCATTTTCATTTGCACATGCTAATTTTTTTATTAAAAAAAAAGTTTTTTTTGCATGAATACCCTTCTAAAAATGCAAATTTGCGTGAATACCATATTAAAATTTATATTTTTTGCACAAATTCTCCTAATATAACGATTCTTCCAACATCATTCATTAACCATATTTACTTTAATTAAAAATCAAAAAATTTAAAATTACTTTTTTGTCCTACATCGCGATCGCCTTATAAATGTTTCTTTTTGCACATTTACCCATTAAGGGTATTTTAGTTATTTTAATTTGAAACCTTTAATTATTTAAGAGTGTTAGATTGCGTAAGTATATTGCAAAAATAAGGATAAATGGGTACAATAGCAAAACAAGTGTTTTCTGAGGGTATATACATAAATATTAATTTTGGGAGGATGTTAATACAAAATTTAATATTTAGGAGGGTATTCAGGCAAAAAAAAAAATCTAAAAAAAACATATGTGCAATGAACTATGATAGCTGGGTAGTAGCCCTCTCATGATACTCCTGAAACATCTAATTCTAATAAATGTAGAATCTGAACCCATCTAATTTTTTCCTATAGTAATTCTTGATCATTCGAAATAGCTCCCATAAGTATTATTCTGTATTAACACTTCTTTTTTTTAAGAGAGACAGAAGTAGAGAGACGTAATTACCTGTGTCCCAATACCTGAAACACACCTCTCAAAATTCTAACCCAAAATATCACATTGCTAACTAAAAGAGTATGCGCCCTTGGAAGTAGTCTTATGACATCATATTATTTACCAACAAAATCATACTCTTAACATTTCACACATGTCACAAATTGGATCTAGTCAAATCAAGACTAGTGATAAGGCTAATTAATTAGAAGATTTCGATAAAATACCAGTAGAAAAACTAAAAATCTGATATTATATTGTATTTTTTAGTAGATCTTTATTTCCAGAGATATACAGATGCATGATAGATATGTTCCAAGTTATACAAAATATGATATAGGGATAAGGGACGAAATACAAATTATTAACAGCTATAGAGATAGCATATCGAGCTAAACAAGGTAAGAGGGATCTCACCATATCAAGTTAAATATGCATTGCGATTTCAGTGTATCAAATTAAACAAGGTGAAAGTACTCAAAGTTTTTTTTTGTTTGTCATGCCCCAACATAAGATCGCGAGCCAACCAAATTTACCTCGACAACTATGAACTATAACCATATCAAAGTGCCACTGTATAATCTTTAATGGCAGGGTATCAAAATATCAACGTACAATTCTCTCTAGTAGGGTATCAAAGTATTAACGCATAGCAGCCACTAGCAAAGTATTGAAGTGTCAATATACAACCTTCACTGGCAAGACGTACATCGAAGTGACATCATACAATCCCCACTAGCAAGGTATCAAAGTGCCAATATACAACCTGTACTGATAGGGTATCAAAGTGCCATCATACATCCCCACAGCAAGAGTATCGAAATACAACCTAGCTTAGACTGTGAGTCCAAATTCGTTTCAAATCAAAACTTTCTTCCTCAAAAGCATGTTCACTATTCTAAATCGTAAGATATATAAAATTATAAGAGATCAAAATCAATTGAGCATAGTCAATATGTTCGATCAAGAATTATACGATATTTCAGAAAGGATATATATAATAATAAAATACTATGCATCAAATTTATAAATCAAAAATAAAAATATTAATAATTTACCAATAAAATCTAGAAAAAGATTACATTATTTACTTTGCGAGTGAAATTAAACTACATGTCCAAATTTTCGAAAATCCCTCTCAAAATCTAAAACTCTGCGCGAGTGCACAACTAAGATCTCTAGTGAGCCCCACGAGCCAAGATCGTTGGAAATTAATAAAAGGAGGAAATAACCAATAAATCTCTTAGAGGCAAAAAGGGAGGTGGAGGTCTTTAAATAGCTGTTGGAGGCTCAATTTTCTAGCTTCTGTAGGAAATCGCAACGGCGGAAAAGTTTGTCTCCTACTCCAAGTCAAACAAAGCTCTATTATTTTTTTCTTTTCATCTCCTATTCCAACTCTTACATCTAACATGGTTAAATAGATTAAGCCCAGTTTCTTATTAGGTGGATTGGATATTACAATGTTGGAACTGAAATTTAATTAAAAAGTATAACAAAGTTCATAACTTATAACATAAACAACAAAAGTCTAACCAAGCAAATATATATATATATATATATATATATATATATATATATATATATATATATATATATGGTATAGACAAATAAAGGTGCTCGGCTTTTTTTTTTTTGGTAAAAAATAGGTGCTCGGCTTTAACATGCAGCATTTAACTCCAAAATTAATACCGAGATAGACTGGTACAGAATTCACGGGCGGCACGTCAGGCCCCACCGAAACGAAATCGATACCGATACGGGAGAACTTGTAGTTGTAGTAGAATAAGGACCGAAGCGGTTAGAATTCGATTCATCCTCAAAACCGTCCTCTCTCCCGCCCCGGCGTGAGCCTCCACACTCCTTTCCTTCTACGGCCCCCTCCCTTTTATAGTAGTAGTAGGAGACAGGGAAAAAAATAGTAGCCAAAAATTCGCAAATCCTAATCACGATCGATCGTCTCTGCTCTTCGATACGAGACGTTCGATCCGATCCTCCGCTCCGATCGCCTCCGGCCGGAGGTTTTTGAAAGAATCTAGGGTTCTTGGACGGATACACGATGGCGCGGGAGGCGTGGGCTCCGGCATTGGATGTCCAGGACGCGGCGAAGAAGAAGGCGGCGTCGTCGACGAGGAGCTGGATCCTGTTGGACTCCACTGGGAAGGAGAAGATCCTGGACGTGGACAAGTATGCCATCATGCACCGTGTCCAGATCGACGCCCGGGATCTCAGGATCATCGATCCCCTGCTTTCCTATCCCTCCGCCATCTTGGTACGGGAGAGGGCCATTGTTCTCAATCTCGAGGTGGTTTTTCATCGATTCTGATCCTTATTTTTTCGCAGCTATCGTTTGCCTCTGATCTTCTTTTTTTTTACAAGTGATTCTATGTTAGTTTTGTTCATGTACTAACATATCTTCTGTTTTTTTATCATGAAAAAACAGCACATTAAAGCGATAATTACCGCAGAAGAGGTGTGATTGCACTCTCTTAAACGTGTTCTTTGTTAAAGTTGGTTTTTCTTATTACGATTATATGTTTTGGTGTGGTTTTGATAATATATAAGTTGTTAAAGGTAGGATTTTGTGCTTGGGTTCGACGTGATGTCGCATTCTGCTTCAGTGTAGTTGATGAAGCAGAAAAGGAACAGTTCTTCTTTCCCTATATGATTACTCTTCTCTGGCTTGATGGGTTATGTAGGTGTTGCTCAGAGATCCTTACAATGAGAATGTGATTCCGATAGTGGAGGAGCTTCGCAGACGACTAATACAAGGTGAAAAGAGCGGACAGAATGAGATCGAAGCTGCTGAAGAAGATGGTGAGTTGTAACATTATTTGACTGCCTGAGAACTGTTTTTCCTGATTGGCTTATGTCTGACCTAACCTTATGATAACAAGTGAAAAGAAGAAAAACAGAATTTAGGTTATCATGGCCTCTTCTTTTCCAAGACTTATTTCTCAGGTGCTGTTAACTGTAGTTTTTCTTGAATAAGTTTTACCACGTAGAAGCCAAATCATCTGTTTTGCAGACTAACATGTTTTCGGTAAAGGCAAACTGAACAACAATTTGAGTACATGATATAGAAATGGTTCTTCTCATCGTAAGGCCCTGTTTGGGTACATAGAGGAGTAGAGAGAAGAAAAAAAGGAAACGAGAGTGAAGAAAAATAATGGAAAAGAAGAGAATCCTGAACTCAAGAGAAGAGAGGAGAAAAGAAAAGAACTTGGGACACAAGGGAAAAGAAGAGAAGAGAAGCAGATTTTCGTTTCTCTCCAAATCTCTCCATTTTTTGGGAGATTAAAAGCGTGGTTTGGAGAGAAATTTTTTCTCTTTGTTTCTCTTCCCTTCTTTCTGAAGTTACTATCCAAACGAGAGAATTAGAATTTCTGCTCTTCTCATTCTTAAATTCCTAACCAAACAGGGCATTTATATTTTCTTTTTTCTCTTCTCTTCTCTTTGATTGTTTCAATCCAGACCTAGGTCTTAAAGGTTGAAATTTTTTCAACTTTAACCATATGACAGTGAAGTTGTGTATGAACGAAAACCTGACTTAAGTGTAAACAATAACTAGGCCCCGGACTGTTTCATCTTGAAGCATGTTACGATGGAGTAAGGGTCGGCGGTCCCGACTTCATGTGCTGGCCAATAAATTTTGACTTTATCATAAAAAAGCTCAACTGTACATTTTTTTTAAATTTAATATTCATGTAAAGAATGACTGGGATGTGATGATGCACTCATTGCTCCAAGGTAACAAAGTGTGTTAATATTTTCTGTATAGCTTATAAATTGGATTGAGTTTAGATATCTACCAAAATTTTTATAAGGTTTTACATGTAAATTATTGCTTGAGTCTTTGGTTGTAAGATCAAGCCTTTTCTTTATAAATAATTTTCAAAATAATACTTCAAAATTCCCCAGCACAAATAATAGTATATTTTGATGAATTTCCTATTCTTTTTCTAAAACCAAATCTATCACTCTGGCCATCCGATCAGAGCATTTGAAATCCATTATTTTACATTATCAGGAATGTCCTGTTTTAGTTATATTAGTTCTCTCCCAAATTTCTTGCAAAAGGTTATAATAGGAACTAATATATCTATTCATTATAGGACGAAATTTGATGATATTGGTAGATTTTGTGTACCCTATTATTTTTTTTTTGAGTCAGAATAGATCAAAATTCCTTTCATAATAATACATTCCAGGATTGGATTTTATTTTAAACATTGCGAGAAAGGTGTATTTAGGAAGACAAATATAAGATTATTAATGAAGTATTGGTTGTTTGATGTTCCCATATTTATCTAAAGATGGGAAGGTAACACGTTATTAGTCACCTATTAGTAATTTTATTTATACCATCATATGTATATCCGTGCATGCATGTGCTCAAGTGCTGGGAAGTTGTAGCAGAGTCAAATTAATATAAAAAAGGGACATTACCTAACTATGGTCCCGGCAATCTGGGTCCTGTAAGGCGAACTGGATTTAGAGTTAAACCTTTGACATTTTTTTTTTCGCACAAAGTGGCTGCCCCAGGATGCAAACCTGCATCATCATTGTTGTCAACCAAAGCTTTCTTCCGCGGAAATGCTAAAAGTTGGTGCTTCATGTGCACTTCTCTTTTTCAAAGTGTAATATGTTAGGCATTATAATTTGTAAGCCCTGATAGTGACTAGTGCTTATACCATGCAATACAGAATCTCCGTTTGAGTTTCGGTCCCTTGAAGTTGTTTTAGAAGCAACATGCAGCTTTCTTGATGCGCGCACAACAGAACTGGAATCTGCTGCATACCCAGCATTAGATGAGCTGACCACCAAGGTATGTGAAGACTTTTTTCTGTATAACGTATTCTTTTTTTTCCTTTTGTATTGTGGCAGCTCAAAAACCAATTACTAATTTTTGGCAAGATCCGATTTTGCTTTTCCTGTTTGAACTGGCAAATAATCTTGTGGAGACTGAATGTAACTCAAAGAATTGTAATGTAATTCTACATTACTTATAGGGTGGCTATTTTGCTGAAGCAAGCTGCTCCCAAACTTTTTTTTATCACTTGGAAGTTTGAATTCAAAAATGTTATAGTTAATATTGGAGCAATATGACATAATTAGGCAAAGATTAATAAATTTTATATGACAATGACAAAAGGAGAACTGAGACTGTTGTCGTTGCCCATGGGAGTAGGCCAAATGACCCTGCCAAAATGTACGAATCTTGGTGGTCAAACTCCATACTTCCCTTCTTAATGTGTTTGGAATTATTTTGTATATCTGCTCAAGAAGAAAGGCATGGCACTTTCAGTTTTCTTACACTTCACCACCGCTTATTAATTTATTTAAAAAATTCTGTTAATTAGTTTTATTCTATGCCGTGTTTTCCTGGTGGAAGTGTGGACCATATTCTAAAATCCAAATTTGGCTAGAAGTCTAACTATGCACTAGCACTAGGCCATATCTTCACTTTAGATTCTACTAGAAATCATCATTAATTTTTAGGATTTTGAAAACAGCTAGTTTAAGAAGAGATTGTTTCATTTTTCTGTTTTATCTGTCTAAAAAATAATTATTTCATCAATTAATTTGATTTTGATGTCATCCAAACAACTTTTGTAGATGATCTTGAGCATTGTTTTAACAGATTCATCTTCCTTTTCTTATTTAGAACACCCAAGTTCTTTGTTGTTGGATTGATCACTTTCAATTCCATGATTTCAACAGAACTTTTGTACTTACCTTCTTAACATCTATTTATTTGTATGTTTTGATATCCATATAGTCTGGGCTTGTGTTGTATCATCTTCTCTGCTTCCTGCTTTTTTGCTTTTTTATTGTGAAAGCATTTGGTGGCCCTCTTTAGATTTAAGTTTTATTCAAGGAGCTTCTTTTGGATTGAGTTCTATCACTATTATTGGTGCTAGTTATAGGATGTTCAAGCTATACTCAGTTATTACAAGGAGACGTGAATTCAGAGTGTAAGTTCATGCTGTTATGATTGCATGATAAGAGATAACCCTACAACCATAAGATGTTTAGGCTTAGATAGCAAAACCAATTCATGTTAAGTCCCCTAATCTGATTGGTGGTTATGTCATGCTTAGATGATAGTTCTATGAAGTTGCAAAGTGTCTCTCACCTTTGGAAGAAAACATCAACATTTTTTAGCATTAGAGTCACAAGAAAAAAAAAAAAGAAATATGTTGCATATGCAATCTAACTTCTATACTCAGTTCTGCAATTCTCTTTTCCATAAAACTTGTATTACCTCTAAACATGGCCATTATTTGATCTGTTTCTCCGAATCTATTGTATGATAGAGTTGATTCTGACTCAAGTATGACCAAGTCAAATCAACCTGGGGAATGCCATCTGGCTCTCCTAACAATTGAAATTACATGATTCATATGATCAAGAATTGAAAGTCATTAAATCTTCAAATGTCTCAAGAAAACTAGAAAAATGCAAATTATAACCCACTAAGGAAAAGGATTTTAAAGCATATCCAATAACTCATAGACCATCCACTGATTAAATCTTTCTATTTTATGGTCTATCTAAACGTTCTACCTTGTGCTTTCTTCAATTTGGTTAAACAATAGTCGTTATCTGCAGATTAGCAGCTGTAACTTGGACAGGGTGCGCAAGCTTAAGAGTGCCATGACAAGGTTGACCGCTCGTGTACAAAAGGTGTAGATTCTTGTTTGTTTAAAAAAATTCTTAATGTGCACTGCTGACATATTTAATTGGTTAGGTGTATTGACATATTCTGCTGAGGGTAGATAACATGTGTCCTGCAACATTTGTGACTGTGCTAGGTTACATCTGTTGACTACAACATTGTTAACTTGTTATAGACATCTTTGATATTTCTTTTGATTTGCTATGTGCATTAATGTTTTATTGTATTATTGACATTTTTGCAGTGGCTTAGCTATCTTGTTCAATTTGACTTGCCTCTCATTGGCTACCAGGAAAAATCTCATGCCGGTCCCTGTGAGAACATATTAGTTCATGTGCTGCTCCCAGGAAATGCTGATTAGATGACATGGAATAATATCACTGTAGGAAACATGGAAACATTGGGGCCCAATGAGTTGGTTTTCAACTGGTGGTTCATGGTTATCATGAATTAACTGGTCATTCAATCTCTGCATGCTTATGTCCCAACACACTGCTCTTAATATTTACTGTGATTTCGCTGGCACTGCTGGATGGGTATCAAAAGGTTATTTTGTTAATAATATATGTCTGCAAGAAGTTAAACATCTTATCGTTAGTATGGGACAAAGTAAGGTAGCTTCCTTCACTTGTAGATCTTCATTGAAGACACTACATGGCAGATACGTCATCCCTGTTAATGGGACTTCACCTTGCTAGTAATGAATGATTAGAAGGTTCCATAAAAAATGATCTCAAGAAGCTGGCATCATGCATGTAGGTCATATGCATGATTCCTTGGAGATCGATTATCATTATTGACATAAGTTTGAAGAAGGTTCCATAAAACATGATCTCAAGAAGCTGGGATCATGCATGTAGGTCATATGGATAATTCCTTGGAGATTGACTATCGTTATTGGCAGAAGTATGAAGGTTGCATTTTCAACTGATCTTGTCCATATATTGTTGCTTCAATTTCCAAGCGAAACAACACTGAAATGTGATCTGTAGTTTTCTTCTATATTTGCAAAGTGTTGAATTTACTTTTCCCTTCTGTAAATTTTGGCAACTGAAGAAATCTAGAGATAGTTCTCAAGCATAATATTGGTATTACCTGCATAATAATTATAAATTAACTTCAAAATTAATATTCATGTGCAAACTTTGGACCTCATGCTGATTTGATGCATACCTAGAGTCTTGACTGCAGTTAAACTGTCTTCATTTTTTTTCAATAATGATTTGCTGCCTTCTCCAGGTCCAGGATGAACTTGAACAGTTACTGGATGATGACAACGACATGGCAAATCTTTACTTGTCAAGAAAGATGGCTGGAGCATCCTCCCCTAACAGCAACTCTGGTGTGCCTAACTGGTTACCTGCTTCACCAACAATATGTTCAAAAATATCTAGAGCAAGCAGAGCAAGTGCAGCAACATTTCATGGAAATGAGAGTGATGTAGAGGAGCTTGAGATGTTACTTGAGGTTATGACAATATTCCTACGTCTCACATTAAATTCCTGTTCTGATACATAATTGTCTGAAATCAATAAATAGATTCTAACGTATATTCTATCCATGCAGGCTTACTTTAGGCAAATCGAGAGCGCCCTGAACAAATTGACCACGGTATGCATCCCTTTCTCAATTGACTGGCTTCAATAATCTTAATGAATAAAAGAACTTGAACTGTCCCCCAAATTTTGTGCTCTCTGCTCTAATGCCACTTTTCTTTTCTTTAGTGTTCATGCACTCATGTATGTCTGTTGACATGCAATACCCTCCCAAAATTATATTTAAAAATGATTTCTAACTTTTCTCATTCAAAATTCCGACTTTTGAAGTATAGATGAAAATTTTGTCTTTTTAACATTTTCAAGTTCTAGGATGAGTCCTTGACATTTTGGTCAGACTACACACTTTTTCATGTCAAATATCAAATGCAGGTATAATAAATATTTCATGCAGAACCTTTAGAATACAAATTGATAATATGTTTTTTGATAATGAGCTGTCTGAAAAAAGGATGAAGGCCTCTGATGTGGGTGATTGTGGAGTGCAATATCTGATATGAAATTGTATTTTCTTGTTATGTTCTAATTCCATTTATGCTCAATGGTAGTAAGCTGGATTGTTGTTACTGTTCTGGGATTTTGGAGCTGAACATGTATGATAAACTAGAAAGCATTGGGTTAGAAATCGACACATTAGTGGGAGCAGTAGAACTCTTGTTAATTGAGGACATGGAGAACTGAATATAATGTTATAAAGAATGCATGATAAAGATTTGAGGAGGATATGGACAGAATAGCTGCATAGATTTGCATTATGGCCAGGAAAACAGACCTAAGAGATTATGTAAAAATAATATTAATCCACCCTTCTACTTCATGGGCACAGTGGAAATTAGGGTGGCAGTTTGTTCTGTGTAGAAGGAAGAAAAGAATTATTCTAGTTATCATTCTGTTCATGCTCAAATTGGAGACATTAGGTTGTTTTTGGGCTGAAAGTTGGCTTGACTCATTTAATTTGGTCCATGTTGGAGCCTTAGTGGCAGAAATGTTCCACTTAAGATGCCACATGCTTCAGAATCTCCGTGAAAAATCATCCTGGCACCTGCTTGCTTATTTAAATTTTTTTCAAGAAACCCACTCCCCAAACCCAGACATTAATCTGATCCTACACTACCACCAGCTTCTCATAACTATGCTTGGAGACATCATGATCATCGACTGACACCAGTTATGGGAAATTCAGCCATCTTAGATCTTCTGGAAGGCCTTGTTTGCTGGATTGACCTTATTTATAGGGTATAGAGCCTTTTTTTTTCCTTTTGATATCAGCTTGCCAAGAGTTTTCTAGTTGATTTTGTGAGTCAAGATGACCACACACACACACACACAGAGAGAGAGAGAGAGAGAGAGAGAGAGAGAGAGGTGGGTGGGTGGGTGGGTGGGTGACACTTCTCCCTTCTCTTTAGGAGTCTATATACCTACTTCCCTTGCCCGCTTGTTATTACTTTTCTATCCTATATGGTGTGGCAAGCCACTTATAAGGACTTGGCAATAAATAAATTTTCTTAAATTTTGTAGGAATCCAATGCCTTGTTCTCCTAATATGTTCTTGAAGTATAGACATTTCTGAAGTTTGCATATTATACAAGTTCACCTGCTGATACAAGCGATGATCTTTATAGTAGAATTCAATGGAGGTAAGTAATGATAATTAGCTTGATGGGGAACATGAATGTTTTCATTTTATATGGCAAGTTGTGCTCCTATAGTTTGGTGCATGGCTCTAAGTTTTGACTGAAGCAGAAATTCTGTGATCCAATTAGTTTGTTTTCACTGGGAACTAAAATAGAAGCCAACCCTCTTTCAAGGTTTCAGCTGTAAAGGTGACCAAAGTCAATGTTTATAAGGCTTTTTAGTACCCTCTTTCAAGGTTTCAGCTGTAAAGGTGACCAAAGTCAATGTTTATAAGGCTTTTTAGTGTGCTCCTTTTTTGTAATGGAAAGAAGAATTCATTTTTTCATAAACCCTTTAGTTGTTGATAGTTGGTTGTGCATCTAAAATAATCTTGTGCTTGATTATACTCAGATTTCTAAATTTTAAAACATTTAGGTTGTTGGCCTTATGAAGTTAGTTGAAAAGAATGTTCTTTTATTTGTCTCTAAAATGATGGTCAAATTTGTATAAAACAGATAGAGCTTGTAGATATTGCCTCCATAAAATATTAAAATCTGAAATTCTGGCTTATAAAATTTGAATTTTTATATTTCCTTTTTATTAAACTGTGAATTTTTCATATTTCAAGATTGTTTAACATAGTTCATTATCAGTGAGTTTCATGGACACTTGACAAGGCCAGGTGATTGGTCCAGTCCCAGGCACCAGGACAGTTTAGGATCTATTTTCAAGGATCAACTCGGATTCATAGTTCAGGTCGATAAAACCCAATACTAGGTTTTATAGATCTTCTAGAGAGAGAAAGTAGAGAGAGAAGAGGAGGAAAGAATCCTTCTTCTCGTCTCTCTTCTTTCTTCTCTTTGATGGTAATAGGCAGTAGCAGTAGTGGCCCAACAACCCACTCGACGGCAACCTCAGGCGGCTGCAATCCCTGGCCAAACTCGGCGGCTAGCGGTGTCAAATCACGGTGGAAGAAACCGAAACATGGGTGCTCTGTTTCAGAAGAGACTAGCGATTGCCGGCTCAAATCTATGGGAACAAAGGCCCAAAACACAAGGGAAGGAAGAGGAGAAGATGGAGAGCTCATACCTAGGTCCGGCGAGGCTCTCTGGCGACCTTTTATGATGAAAAATGGAGAAAGAGTCTCGAGAAGAAAGCTTGAGATCGAGAGAAAAACTATCCCTATTATTTGATGGATCTCAAAGGGGGAGGATGGGGAAGCTTAAGTAGACAAAAATTCGGGCTTTTCGGTGTTCGAATGAGCTTGAACATTGCTTTTCCGATTGCGATTGCGATTGCGATCGAAAATGGGGAGGAAGGAGACTCCCAGCTAGAGTTCTCCTCTCCCGTTTTGTCACGTGCGGTGCACGTACAACCGTTGGGCTGGCCTCTTCGGGCCGGCCCAAGCCCAATAAGTGTGCGGGCCGGTCGATAGACCAGGCCCTCACAATATCAATCCATTGAATTGAGTCCATATTAACGTGATATGGTATGCAGTTTAATGTTAATGTACATTCATGTATTCATGCATTATTAATCCCTCTGTTAATGCAAGCAATGCCATGTTTAATTAATTGCTTACTAGTTGTTATGTTTACAAATTGTTTATTTGTGTTCATCCTTGGTCTTAGGCCCATTATTTCCTATCAAGTTCATGATGGTGTAATAGGTTGTCAAACACAGTTTGAACAGAGTATATGACTTGTATCATGTTTCTGATTTACGTAAATCAGATTACTTTGTTTCACTTTGTTTTTAAAGTTAAGAGAATAGTTTCAAATTATATGTGACTACACAAAAGTGTTAATTTTTTTATATCCTTCTGGCCCCTTTTATTTTTGCGTGAGCTGGTTTTTGGATGAAAGTGATACATCATTGGCTATTCATATTTTCTGTCTCCACTTTGTTTCGGGAAATTGACGCATCTAAAATTTTCTTTGCAGCTGCGGGAATACATCGATGACACAGAGGACTACATCAATTTTCAGGTAGCTTCTGGATAATAGAAAGTTCTTTTAGTTGCATTGGAAAAATGCAAGTGGTTCTTATGAATAGTGTGAGAAACACTGACATGCTCTAAAATATGCTCTCTTTTTTTTTTTGCAGCTTGACAATCACCGAAATCAGTTAATTCAGGTGACAATTTCTACCTCTGTTGTTTGTTTGTATAACTTTGTTCAACCTGTTACATTGTTTATTTGGCTTTTTGCTTAGCCAAATTGAGCACTTTGTGGTTTCTTTTGTATTTGCTACTACATGCTCTTGCTTATGTGCTTTCAAACGAAAGGTGCTTTGGTTTTCTTTCTGCTTGAGTGTCTGATGAATCCAGCCTTACTGTTTCTATACTAATGGCAGTTAGAGCTTTTCTTGAGTGCTGCAAATGTTGTCCTCACTTTATACTCTCTAGTTGCTGGGATTTTTGGCATGAATATCCCATATTCATGGAATGAAAACCATGGTTACTTGTTCAAATGGGTGAGTATATATGAATTGGTGTATAGAAGGGCTACTCGACATGTATAAAACGTTCTGATATATTGCCTACATTTTGGTTTTTAAATTCCTGAACAGGTGGTTGGTATAGCAGGACTTGTGTCTGCATTGCTATTCATTTTTATTGTTTCTTATGCTCGCTGTGGAGGTCTGATTTGGTCCTAAAGAGGTATGCATGATTTCTCTCAATTGGAACCGCTCACTTCTTTTTTGATGCCCTGTTATGCTGATGATTGCACATTATCTTTACCAGGACTTATGAGAGGTCAAATATTCCTAATAATTTGCCACTCCACATTGTAGGTAAGATAAGCTGGGCCATAACAGCGTTCCGCTTCCATTTTTCGCCGTCTATGCAAGCATTATCAACCCCTGTTGCATTAGTTCAAGTTTTCTCTGTCATTTTGTAAGCATTTGTGGCTTCATATTTGATTTTAGAGTTTAGGTTGATGCAACACATGATCTTAGTAAGAAAAGTAGTATGATTTTTTTGGTGTTTATTGTGAAATCAAGTTATTTATACAAATCAAAACTTCTAGAAAGATTCATTGCTTTGTTTTGTTTGTGTAGCACATAGACTTTTGAGCAGTTCCTTCTGTCCTATATATAGTTGCCTGTGTTATTTACTTCATGTTCGTTGTCATAAGTAATATGATCAGGGATAGGGGTTGCTTTACTCTGCCTACTGATGGAGGCCTAAGGTCATCCAAACTTAGTTTAGTCGGTTTCGTAGACTGAGAGCCCACTTTTATTTTGTTTTAGTTTTTGTTTTGCTGGTACTTCAGCTTGTGGTAGTGGGAGCTACACATTAGGGTGGCCCTCCCCATTGCAGGTCGCATGGGTTCAACAAGAACTGGGCTGTTAGCCTGCCTTCCACCATCTTTACTGGGACATATGCCCATCAGTTTAATATAACCATAACCTCCTCCAAACCTTCGAGCTTTCAAACTGTTTAGGATATTCCTTGATGTCCATCCTTTTAATTTATTGAGCTGTCATAATTTGCAAGTCTCCAGATAAAAGGTACCATAAGCAGATCTGTTGTTCCTTGCTGGTCTTATTTTAATGAAAAATATCGATTCAGTGCTGGTAGACTGGTGCCTGATATATGTAAAGCACTCGACTGTTAGCAACTAGCATAGTGATGGACTGAATTGGTGTTCCATCGTAATTGTCACACCCTTGGTTTTTGGTTATACTAAAAAAATTTATTCTTATGAATTTGATGCATATATGCCCACGTTACATTGATTTACATTCATTATTTATCTCATTCTAAGAAGAGAAAGAGGAGGTGCACTATACCATTAAAGATTGTATTTAACTTTTCTTTCTTAAAAAGAAAAAAACACTTTTAGGATACATGTTTACGCGGTATCAATCCATCAGGATTATTATTTATTGATGTATGATGCTAGAAGAAGTTAGAAATCTATTACTTCAAGATTGTCAGGTAATAGGGCTGACATATATGTGAAATACCACATGTTGGCAATACTGGGTTGTATGGTATCCCACCATGGGCGGTTAATTAAAGCAATAGAAATCCATTTGACTTGCTTGTTGCTTTCAAAGTCCATGGCTATCAATGGCATGATTTCCATCTATTTCTGCCAATCTTGTGAATCTATACCCACGGCCTATTTCCCACTTGATTTCAATGTTGATGTTCTGTGATCCATCATCACATTTCACAGAATTTTTAGCATAATACACACTCACACACACACACACACACACACACACATACATACATACATATACATCCAAACATATATATATATATATATATATATATATATATATATAGAGAGAGAGAGAGAGAGAGAGAGAGAACTGTACCAAATACTAAAGCAAAAAATAACAAAAAGATTGATTGCTATGAAGAAGATAATCGAGTAAAGATAGGGTTTTCTAAGGTGGAATGTTATTTGATGCTAGAGAATAGGTATACAAAATATTCATGTACGATTCCATCAAAGATATAATGCAGATAGATGTAGGATAGTTATGTTGAGAAGCCAGCGGCCCTTCTATTATAGCCTCATTCTTTTTTACCCAATAATTACAACATAACCAACTCGAAAACGATAATGTCATCCATGTCCTGTTTCAAATTGCAATCAGTTCTCAGTGTTGCGTTGAAGTCACGTGCATGGGGTTGGTTTTGTGAACTGCTTCTTTAAGCGCATGCTTGCTATTAGAGTTGTTTAAGTTGTCCATGTGTACTTTCTTCGGTCATAAAATATAGCAATTAAAAATATCATTGAGCTAATATATATATTTTACTCTGACTCGTTAGGTTCTATTTAATGTCTATATCCAGGCTATCATTTGCCACGTGCCCATATATAAAATATTCGGATAAATAGAAAGCTGTAAAATTCATCGTTGCTAGAAGAAGATGAAGAAGAATTCTATATTTTTTATTAAAATTGTAACCATCTATAGATTATATTTGAAAAAAATGTTCTCTTTTTTTTTTGCGCATCATTTGCAGTACATAGATGGGTTTTATTAAATTAACTAGATTCACTCATGCTCTTTTACAAAACAGCTCCTCCTCCTCCTCTCTCTCTCTCTTTCTCTCAATTACAATGAATTGGAAAGAAAGATGCTCATGCTCTGGCTTGATCAGTGTGTCACTTTTTGCTCGTCGTTTCCTCAGTCATTGATGCTTGTTGGACTCATGAAAGTTAGCCAGCAAGTACTTTAAGAGTTTCTGTTTTAACACCAAGGGCTCGTTTGGTTCGCGGGAAAAGAAGGGGGGGAAAGTGTGGTCAACGGGAAAGTAATGAGATGCCTCTTGTTTGGTTGGAGTTTTCAAAGGAGAGAGAAGGGAAAGTTGTATTCCCATGGGAATGTGATTCCCATATTTCATGGGAAAGTCTTTCCCATGAGAAACATGGGAAAGTTACTTTCCCATGAGGCGGGAATCACTCCATTTTTATTTTTTCCCAAAACGTCCCTTCAGCATTAAAGAAGCATTAAAGAGGCATTAAAAAACTAATTTTTATTAAGGGCATAATAGGAATTATATATAACTTTCCTAGGAAAGTGGATGGCCAACCAAACATAAGCACCTTGGAAATTTGTCACTTTTCCATGGTCAACCAAACATGCCAAAAGTACTTTCCTAGGCATCCTCTTCCTAGGAATTTGTTTCCCAGGAATCATATTCCTAGGAAGGAAAATGCTTCCCGCGAACCAAACGAGTCCCAAATTACATGTTTCTGTGACGCAGGAATCTCGCATAAAATAGTTGAAGAGCCGACGTGGAACTTCTCTGTAAAATCACGTCAAGAGGGAAGCTCTTGGATACAGAGCGACGTGGTGCAAAGTGCATGCAATTAACTTTCGCCCAAGCATGCCAATATTTAGCAACATTTAAAGAAGAAGATTGGCCTTTAGACTTACATAACATTATTCCATCCCCTTTTTGATTCACAGAAGGATGACTGACGAAAATATGCCACAAATTCAGCCAAAATCTGGCTTGGTTGTGAAATAGATAGCTAGAAATAATGATCTCATTGCAACCCTGTCACTTTTCGTCCATCATGTTTGCGGTTTTCACTGAAGTTATTAAATTATGCATGGAGTCACCGAGCAGTTTCTTCTCTTTATGATAAATTATATGCATCACATATAACAAATATGGAGTTGCAGTAGCTACTATTAAACATACACAATGTGCATGAGAAGATGCCTGTAGTTTAAAAAAAATCAAGATTGATGGCTACTTTCCTTGGTACACTTCTATCATGTTTATCTGTAAGAGAAGGAGCCAGTTGCACAAAGTTGCATGCATTTGCTTCAGAAAAAGAATGGACTTACTAAAATGGCATAGAAAAAAATTGGACAATGTGAAATGCCCTAGAAATATGTGATAACAGTGGGACATTAGTCCCGATATTATGCTATGATAGACGACCTACTCACGATATACTAGTGACACATGAAATTAGAAACAAAATAAAAATTGTTATATATAAAGATTATTTTAGTAAAAACAAATTGTAACGGTGCAAAGCCTGTCAAAAAGATATGCTCTGTCACACCGCATTGATTGCCACACGTCCGATGCTTCTCAAAAATTATGTGAATTATGTGATCCATTGACAACGGTATCTTACATGCTATTTGAGGAGAATACGTGGAGATGCTTTCCTACATCACAATGCATATCATAAACTATTACCCGCTTTGTATGATGAAGTGAGGTTTATCTATTCTTTCTTATTTTCTTTCTTTCCTTATGCATGATCCAAATGGTGGCCCTAGTTGAATTCTCCAGTCAGCTCTATATAACATCCATAATTAGTTCCAAGCTTTTCTAATATACATGAGAAACAATGCAGCGACTACATGCGATAAAAATGTTTTTTTACACATTTAAGATTGATAATTTTTTTTTGGGCATTTCTATTGTTTCTCTATAAGAGAGAGGTAGTAAGTTAAACAAAAAAAAAGAAGCTTTTGGTAGGTAAATTTACTAAGATGCCCTAGAAGAAATCAGTACCGATCAAATATCTAGCCCAAGAGCATGCTAAGCTAGAATATGTTGTCAAGATATACTGGCGATACATAAAAGATACTGCAATTGAAAAAAAATCAAATTGCAATCGAGCAATGCTTTTCTTGCTGGAAAATGATCTCTCAGGCATTTTATGCATTGGTTGGCACGTGTCCAACCTTTTTCAAAAATTTATTGCTCATAGACAGCTGTATGCTACGTATCCTTCGTGAAGCATGCATGGAGATGCTTTTATGCAGTGCAGTATATGTTCTGCGCTATTTTCGCTTACTACAATAAAGTTGATTTTATCTTTTTATTTTATCTTTCTTTTTTTCTTGCTCTAGAGGCGGTCTACATGACCGTCCCCACTGTATTTTCTAAAATGGCTCCTTGGCGTCTAATATTAGAACTGTACACGTGGCGTGAAGCAAGACCTATATAGTTCTTGTTTGGTGGTTGGAATCTATGAGCTGATCCTCTTTTGTACACCCTAGGATAAAAAAAAAGCCGGTTCACGCTGAACTTGCTCTAGCCAACATCCGGTCCAAATTAACAAATCAGCAAGAGCTAGAGACAAAGAGCTAGAACCGGGTTGGAGTAAACCCAACGGTTCAATCCTGAACCACCCAAACGTGGCGCCGGCTAGCGTGAGGCGTTGTCGCGGGGATGGCAATCCATCCGTCCTCGAAGACACGTTGTTTAAGCCCGAGCACGCCAAAAACCTCCTCGTTCCGTGCTCTCTCTTTTTTTTTTACCCTTCTCTTCCCTTCTCTCATTTGTTATTTTTATTATAAATATTTATTCTCCGCTCCCCACCCTCCCTCTGCCTTCCCTTCTCCTCCCCCCGCCCTCTCTCTCTCTCTCTTCGGTCCTCGTCGTCGTCGCTCGATCCCTCCCTCTTTCTCTTTCTCTCTCTCCAACCACACCGTAACCCCCCTACCCCCTTCACCTCTCCTCCAAATCCACCCTCAGACCGTTCTTCCCTTCCGTTTCTCTGCATAAAGTTCCAATCTTTATCTGTCCTCGTCGTCAGATCCCCCTCGTTCCCTCATTCCCGACGTGATTGGCCGATCAATGCGGGCTCCGGAGCTGTAGGGATGGGCGAGGACGGAAGGCTGTGGCGCTCCGAGCTGGCATGCAGGGGGGCGTGCTGAGCGACGCGGGGACCGCGGGCTGGCGGTGCAGGAGATGGCCGCGGACGAGTCCGGGGCGGCGGCGGGGCCGCCGCAGGTGGTGATGGTCAAGAGGGAGCTTCTGGCTGCGTGCATGAAGTGTCCCCTGTGCCATAAGCTCCTCCGCGACGCCACCACCATCACCGAATGCCTTCATACGTGTGAGCGTCCCCGCCCCCCTCCCCCCCCCCCCCCACCTCCAAGCCTTCTCCTTTCTGTCTCTCTCGCGTTCTCTGGTTTCGCGATCTCGCTTGTTCGTTTTATTGGATTCTTTTCCACGTGGTTGCCGTTTGGTTCCGGGCTCTTCGATTCCGGTTTTGCGTTTTTTTCTTTTTTTTTTTCACACGGGTTTTGTGATGTGAAACTTTTTGTTATTATTCGATCTTGCGATCTTGGTTCTTCTTCGTTTCGCTTGGTTTCTTGAGATTGGAGGCTGGTCTACCGTCCAAAATGGTTTTTAAGGTGGTTCTTTTATGGTTTCGATTATTTCCCCTTTGGCATGAGGTTTTGCAGTCGCATGCATCGTTGGTTGTTTCGGCCTCTGTGTTGTCGTCTTCCTACTCTGCTGCCATGGTGAGGTAGGAGGAGGTTAGTGGGTGTTTGCACATGGAGAAAGGTGGTATCTTTATCGGGTTATTAGTGTCATTACTCATTTGACCGCGGCATAAGCTATCGAGATTAAAGGTGAATTCTTTCGAGTATTTTTCAGTTGAAAGAAGCAGGGAAGCTCCACGCATGCCGTGGGTGATTCCATCTCAAATTAAATTTCATCTTGCCGGTGCCCTCTGCTTCTTGCTCATTTAGCACAGAAGTAGCAAGCTTGGGGTATCTTTCCTTTTCTGAGTGATGTAGACATGAACTAAATGATATTGGTATTCAGTGTTGAACAACCTCTCCATGTCCTAGAATTTCCTTTGGAATTGCCTTGCTATCCTTATGGTCGAATGTATGCTTTGTTGGTTAAATCTATGCTCCTCCCTCCCTTAACTCTATCATAAATGCCACTCAGTACTTGATAGACTTCTGCTCTCTTCTTCAATTTATATTTCATTCTCTTTTACCATTAAGGAAGAAACATCTCTGTATATAAGTGTGGCAAACCTGGTACTTCTTGTGAGATTTGTTAAATTATGCAGAAAATCTCTATAGCTGCATGCCTACTTTCTCCTGTTCAGTTGAAGCTGCTTAGTTGTTAATTGTTGATCGATCATGATGCATGAAGCTTCTATTTGTCATTAATTAGTTTATAATCTTTATTGGCTTGGTTATTAGGTTGTCATGCCAGTTGAAGCTGTTTAGTTGTTAGTTGTTGACTAATCAAGATCATGAAGCTAATAATAATGATTAATTAGTTCATTGGGTAATTGTTGACTAATCAAGATCATGAAGCTAATAATAGTGATTAATTAGTTATAAGGTTATCATGCTGGAGGCATACCTTTGTCCCAAAAACCTTAATAATTTTAGTTGAAGTTTCCTGATTCTAATATAAGTGCATTGCCATCTTCTGCTGAACCTCCTAAACAATTCATTTCAGCAGCTCCTCGATGATGACACTGTCCTTGACTCCTTATTCTCTCTTTTCCGACTGAGGATAGCTCTGAAGGCTAGCAAGTACTCTAGGCCACCACATTTTATATTCTTATATTATGTTTCTTTACTCCTAACTTATATTTCTATCTCTCAGCTTTAAACTATTTTCTGATAGTTAAATATTTGATGCTTTTTTTTCTTGTATAGCTTAAAGCAATGAATAAAATATTTCATTGCTAGACTTTTTTTCTATTTTCCCTCTCTTTGCAATTTTGTATATGCTTAGTGGGTTGGTGTTGTAACAACAATTTAATGTGTTTTTATCATTGAAACAGTTTGCAGGAAGTGTATCCTGGAGAAACTCAACGATGAGGAGGTAGATTGCTGCCCGATATGTAATATTGATCTCGGTTGCACTCCAATAGAGAAGCTCAGGTTATTTTCTTTTATTTAGGATATTTGGATTTTCATTTATTATTTTGCTCACTTAAGTTTGTAACTTTGATTACAAACCCTTACTTGAAAGCATCTTGGATGACAAAGGTTGTACAGTTTTATGGCTAAACTATTGATGGTGTTGATTCAATAGAATTTCAAATTACGCAATAAAGTATTATTCCTTGTTAGGTTGGACGGAGAGTGGGAATGGGAAGACAAGGAAAAAAACCATAGATAGGGAATATCAGCCATTTCTTCTCTAAGGGTGTTAAAATAGAAAGATAGGGATCTTGGCTACCTAAACCAGGAATGGGTGAGTGTGTAAGGGCAGAAAACCTAGATTTTGGTAAATTTTTAGTAAAGAAGTGCCCCAGAAGTGAGCTAAGGATGATTCTAAAGAAGTGCCCCAGCAACTGAGGTATAAGATTCCGACTACTAAGACAGTGATTTCCAAAAAGAAAAAAGAAGAGAGGTAGTTACTAAGGTGAGGATTTGTAACTTCAGTTTTATGTGATATTAATCTATGTGGGAAGAGAAGTACATAAAAGTACATAAAACTAGATTTCTTGACACCAGATTCGTATAAGATAGTAGCCTCTTGAAGAAAAATAAAAAAATCAGGACCTATAAACCAAGGTTCACCGAACCGGTACCGAGACCCGTACCGGTTCAAACCGAACTGAACCGTCAAATTCTGGCCGGTTCCAGCGAGATCCAATCAGGTTCCAGCCCCTAGAGGGCTAGAACCGTTTTTCACCGCCGAACTGGCTGGTATGGCTCGGTTCAGCATTCCTTGCTATAAACCCTTTTCAGGTGCAAATTGTTTGCCACAAGACCATGATTTCCTCTTTGCATCCCAGAAATCTGTATGTATGTATGTATGTATGTACATAATATGTTCAAACTGATGGGGTATTGTTATTTAAATTATATTTTGAAAATCTTTCTCAACAAAGTTTTTTTGGAGGAAAAAGTTTGATTTAATAATATAATAATCCACATGTGAAAGTCTGTTTTTTAACTTGTTTATTATTTTTTCTTTGTGTGGACCTAGTGCATGATAATATCAGGACGGCAGATTTGTTTGTCTCTTAAATTTATTGAAAGCACATTTTGTTATATTGTACCAATGCATTAGTCCATCAATAATGCATTTTTATCGTACTATCTTTAACCATGGAGGTTAAGCCATGTCCCATTTACTTGGAGTTCGCATTTTGCAAGTACAATTGTGATGTGAAAATAGTGCTGGACATTGTTGAAAAACTTTGTATGTTGATATCTGCACGTTAGATGAGGGAAAAAATAGCAAGAAAAGAGGAAAACAGAATTATAAAAGAAAGGTAAAGGAGTACCCTGGATTTTCTATACTGACCCATATTGCCTGGTACAGAACACACTGCACCGATCAGATACGATACCCATACGGCATGGCGGCTCTTATGATACCATGCTGACACATGGTACTGCTTCTGTCTTGCCTCCAGCAGTACAACATGTGTTTAGTACAGGGGTTACGGTACTAGCCCAACCTGTATCTATAAGCTACCAGTGTGGGGTCCGGTATTGAGACTGAAAATGTTGGGTGGATCAATGCATAGCAGCACTTGATCTTGCTGCATCCTACTGTGTTTGTCCTGACAGAGAACTCTGCTTTTTAGTGGCCTGAGTAAAAAGCTGAAAATAATCAATATAATTCATTATTGCTATTAGAAGTATTAAAGGAGGTGACTAAACTTGAGGTCTTCCAGGGTCATCCTTCCAGGAGCTTCACCATCGAGCCTTCAGTTATGGAGTTTAAATGTGATTCAGTGCTTAGAGTGAAGGCTCCATAAGCTATTTCCATGCGTATAGGAAGTGATAAAGTGAAAAACCAAAATTAATTCCCCTCAAAACTTCTTTTAATAGCCCTATCATGTGATCATGTGTTGATCCCAAATATGTCACAACTTTTTATCTCTCTTTTAATTGCTCGCCACAGTATTTGCTAAACATACAACTTTTTTCAATATATGCTGAGTGTGTTAAAAGAAAGCACTAGGCCCATATCCTTTCACTGATTAATCCATAATAATGGAGGAACTGATCTGTTTACAGACCACTCCATCAACTCATCCTGAAACCAAATGTGAAGTTCACTTCAGCCTTCTATTGGAGAACTATAGAAGATCTTAGCTATGGCGTCAAACTCTAGTCATCGAATTCTTTTGTCACCACAAGCTCCTTATTTTATATCTATTGTTTAAAAATCTCTTAGAATCCAATAGAATAGCATTATAAATTTTCCAGTGCTACCACAGGATATCACCCTAAATATTTCCTAAACCTTTAATTTCCCATTTATGAACTGTTCTTTTAATTGGTTGATTTTTATGGTTCTGTGCCCCTCTGCTGTAAGTACCTAGGACACCAGAAGCATTACTCTTGCAATTTATAGTTCTCCCTGTTTTCTTACATGCGAAACCCTAAGTCTAGTGGTCGGAGTAGGCACCGTCTTTCTCTTTGTTCATCCTTCATTTGTGCCTATGTTATGCAGATTAACTAGCCACCGTGCAAAAGAACTGTGTGAAAATTATTGCCACTTTTCCTTTATTTGCTTTAGGTTTCTTAAAAGGTAGTGATATAATCTCAAGGAATAGTTAATCTATACTGGCATAGGGTTTTGGAGATTATCTTGAAGTTGTTGAAGATATAAGCGGTAAATCTTCAGGTCATTTTGATTTCATAATACTGAACCTATCTTCTTTTCAACAAAACTTGTTGAAATGATTCCTTGATTCATTTGAAGCACCTTGTGTATTTCAGCCTTTTATTTTGTTGCTTCCAGCATTCCGACTCAATTAGATATTTCTTGTTATGTGGTTTTTCCACTTCAGCTTGTTAATTGCATTACTGAACTTGAAAATTATGTGATCTTGCTGTAATTGTATGTTGCCTTTGGAGGGATCTTGCTCCTTGTTCTCTCAGTTAAATGATTTAAAAGGCAGAAAGCTTGTGGATGATGTCTAACATTTGTTAGACTGATGCGTTCCTTACTCCGCCAAATTTAGTAGCATGAAAGTTCTTCATTTTATTGAAGTTGAATGCAACAAAAGAATCTCAAGAGAGAGGTTTCCTCTGACGTTGTTTACATGTAAGTGCATGAATTGATGCTAGAATTTATGCAGACCTGACCACAATCTACAAGAAGTGAGGGCAAAGATATTTCCGTTCAAAAGAAGAAACGCTAATGCTCCAGAAGTTGTGCCTCCCACTCAATTGCCTGTTAGAAGAAAAGAAAGATCGCTTTCTTCTTTGGTAGTAAACACTCCTCGAATAGCAACACAGACAGGTCTGACAGGAAGAAGGACAAAAGCAGCTAGAAGGGCTGCTGCACTACGTGGATTGGGTCCTGTTATTAATCATTCTATTAAAAAAGAGGATATCAGTGCTGAAAAGCAAGCAGAAAACTCAAACTCAACTGAGATGTTGAGCAAGATGACTCAAAACAGAAGACAGGTAGAGGGACTACGGTCATTGTTTTTTTATGGTTCATCACTCTAGCAGATTTAAATGGAAAATATTCTTTACATACTTATTAGTGCTCAGAACTGCCTTGCTATAATTATCTGTCCTGACACTCATATTTGGTGAACCTTTTCAGACTTTTTCAAAAGCAGAGCCATCTAACCTTAGACCTAGCAAAGATACAGAGAATGGTGGAGAGTCTTTGCTGGATAAGAATGAACTTTGGAAACGTCTGGTTGAAGCTGCAAACAGAACAAAGTCTCCTAAGTCTAGTCCTCGGGGTCCTGTTATGAAGGTAGAGCAAATCAATGGTGTTGATAATGAAGTACAGTCTCATAAAGCAAAGGGTAGGGAACATCTGAATAAATCAAAAGTCCATGAGGAGAAAAATGAAAGTATTCCCATGCCTCCAGTGATGGTGAGAACTAGGAGACTGCAAGGAAATTGCCGAAAAAGGAAAGAGCTTGGAACCTCAACTCAGATGCTACTTGATTCTGCAAGTGCCCAACGTGAAAGGAGGATAAATCAAGTTTGGTTTTCATTAGTTCCTTCTTTTGACCAGTGAGGAATTGTTCCCCTTTCTGGAAGTTATAATTATGATTTGTATGCTATATTATATATTTAACAGCCTATTGTCTAAGTTTGCAACATGGTTTCAGGGAGGGAGATTCACCGTTGCCCCAGATACCTGCAAATTACTTGAGGATCAAGTGAGTTTTTCGCCTCAATATAACTCTAGACCATGCAAATGCCATGATTAACTCTTTTGTTGAAAATATATCTGATTTTACCCTGTTTTGGTCATTTGAATATCATGCGCGTTCATGATATATGATGCATTCTTTTCAAGATGCTTTTCATGGGACAAAATCATTTTGGGAAATATTTTAGTTCTCTAAGAAATAGAATAGCGTATTAGCATGAAAGAGTAAATGGTAAGGAAGATGGGAAAATGAAGTAAATTCTCTATGTCTTTTATGCTAAACTGGTGCTGCATACAACAATTACCTAAAAAAGGGGTATACATAACAGATCACATGATCAAAAGTGTACATAACGCCCTTATTTTCTTCTCAAAAACCATGCCTTTTTTGGTATTTAGCTCTTTGGTTGCCTAAAACATTTTAGTACTAGAGCAGGTATGGATGTGGAAGCATGCCAGCATAGCTCTCAAAAAAATTCACTGCAGGGAAGCATGCAGGGAAGCAGGTGTGAGGGTGTAAAGTAAGGTTGTCTAGGGGATGCAGTACACTAGGTAAAAGATTTCCATCAAGTCATTAGCTGAGATTAGGCCAAAGGTTTCAAGGGTGTCAACATTGTTTTGTTAGGTTTTTTAAATCTGTAGATGAAGCTGTTCCTGTTATATATGGTTACCTGTCACAAGGAATCTGTAACAGTGCTTTTCTTATAAGTATTTGTAAAATATGTTCATTGCATATGACTTAAGGCATGATTTAAAATGTTTCTTATTGAATACTATTCGAAATCTGATGAAGCGGATAAATCAATGATTGGGTGGCTTCTGCACTTGTTGCATAGGCAGTCACCTGGGTTATAGCCTAGGTCTATGACCTAGTTTCAGATTGGTGGTTTGATGATTATGGCAATGGATACAAATTCTGTTAGAAGGGTGAAACAAAACTAACAAAAATATGGGAATGCAAACCTATCATTTTACATTGAGAGGTTCAACTGAGAACCTTACTAATTCATGTAGCTTAGTGTCAGGCAAGCTAATTCAGAAGTCAATGCAAAAATGATAACTTTTCAGGAATTAGTAATAATAACTAAGATTTTTCCGTATCCATGTATCTGTATCTCGATTATTAAATTTCAAGAAAAATTGTATTATCAAATTAGAAATATATTGTTCCAATTTTAGAGCAAACATCTAGTTCTAAAAATATAAAATAAATCAGGAAAAGAAAGTAAAAAATGTTGATTAAGAGCATAGTGCAGCTTCGGATCAGGCAAAGGAGGTTGTTTAGAAGAAGTTGATGATAGAGGATATAGAGTCCAGAAACCTTTGGGCATGATTTTTTTTTTTATAAATCTTCATCGGCCACAAAGTCCAAAAAAATAAATAAAAGATGCAGTTATCACTTAGCTTTTGATCAAAGGACAAAAGGAAAAGATTATTCTGTATAATGGTTTTCTTTTTTTTCCCCTCCAAATAGTTGGATTTGAAGCAATATTCATGAGAAGAACAAAGGTGGTAAAAAGCCTTTTTGGAAATGGCAGCTTTAGGAGCAGAGAAGGAAGAGGAAAGCCAAAAAAAGGTTAAAACATTCATCTAGGTTAGGAGATGTGCATGGATATTAATCTTAAACTCTCACCTAAATGTTTCCTATTTGATAATCAATTTACCTATGATGTTGGGTAAGATTTTGAGTTGGAACTTGTCCAAATCACTGATCATTTGAAAAAAAAAACTAATCAAGTGGAGTATCCAAGCAGAAAGCTTGGAAACTTTGTCTAGATCAATTAGTTTCTGAGTTAAATCATGAAGTTTTGAAGCAATGTATTTTGCTTTAAGTTCTTTTCTCTATAAGTGGTGGAATCAAGGTCGGCTGAACCGGTACCGGGACCCGTCCCGGTTGGCACCCGATATGGTTCGGTACCGGTTCCGTACCGTACCGAATCTGTAAAACATGCAGATTTACAGATCGACACGCCCTATTTTTTTTGGAGTTCTAAAAAATAATTAAATTGGTAATCACTCTTTTCGAACTTTTTCCATAAATTTAAGTCTAATTTGATATTTTTTGGATGTTTTCTTGATTTTTTTTGTTAATTTTTAGTGTTTTTATTATTACGGTTTAACCTGGATGATGCATCTTATAGCTTTAAAATGATACAAATCATAAAATGAACAACATAAAATATTCTCAAATCAAGTAGAAACGTGAAAATTAAAAAATAATACAATCAATTACATACATTAAAAGTCTAACATACATACCGATATCTAAAATTGGGCCGAGTGGCGATGCTTCTCGTAGATATCCGGATTATCAGCATAGTTAGAAGGCACATCAACCAACCCCTCTAACCAAGCGATGTAGTCTTGTACGTTTATGCCATAAGGAATGTGCGTCGGGTTATAAGCACTATCGGATCTCTCGTTGAAGCTTTAGCTCTGAGAGGTGTCCTCTGGCTGATAATACAGCTGTGGAAAGACCCATCCGAAATGTCGGCAGCAAAATCCGACCTATAAGATGCTCCAAACTGCGTAGGGTAGTAGCCACCGAAAGATGCCTCAGACGCACCATATCTATATCCGTATCCATATAGGTCATAGGCTGTCTGTGGCTGCGGGTAATAGGATCCAATATACGACTCGAAACCTGATACGTCTATGGATCATACTCCACGTGCGAGGTCACTTGCAGTTGCATCGTATCTTCCTGAATGACCTCAAAGAGCCCGTCTTCTATATGCAATCGTATCCTCGTGGGCTCTACCAGATTGTGCATCGTGGTCCCTATCCTGTATAGTATGCATAAACTGGAATTCACCGGTAAATCGAAGACCACCCTATAACTGTATCTCATAAACAGTGGTCTCCTATTCTCCACTTCCTTCCTGGCCAATAGATTCATGACCACTAGAATTGTCATCGCTGCTCTTTCTGGTCTCTGAATATGAGTGTACTGACTCCTCCTCCACACTCTCCATTGGGGTTGTAGGTGCCTTTTGTTTTTCTTTTTTTGGTGTACTATTCTTACCCTTTGTGTCTCTCTCTGCTTGACTATGTTGGGAGGATGTATGTTTCCCTTCTGACCGAATCGATCGGGTAGCGTAGTGGCCTTGTCTAAGCATCTCTCAATCATATCTCTAAGAGGAAGTCTCGGACAAGAAGTCATGTGGTGACTGCCTCTTTTGTGGTTGTGGTTGATCAGCTGGAAGAACGCGTGGAATATTGCGCTCAGCTCATTGCCCTGCATCGACCCTAGCCTCGCTGGCTATGAAACTGGCCGGTCGTGGAGGCGATCCTTGCTCATCAAGCTCCGGCTCCTGCTGCTGGTCCACAAGCCATCCGATTATAGGATTATCCTCATCATCAACGAAAACACTATGGATCGGATCTGTATACTTGAGCTCCACTTTCTCTTGAATGCACTTCAGCCTTAATCTCAAATTGTAGTGAATATATACAAAGTCGTTGAGGTGCTTCTGTGTCAAATGGTTCCTTTGCTTGCTGTGAATGAATTCGAAGGTGGACCAGTTGCGCTTATAGCCACTCGAGGAGACTGTTTGGGAGAGGATCCGGATAGCTAACCGCTTAAGATTTTTCGCGGACAGCCCAAAATCAATCCACCATTCAACTATAAATATATTGGAGAAAATTACATATAAAATAGTACTACATTAGTAACCATCTAATGCTAGGTAATTGTCCTCCTCATTTATAACATATCTGAATTCATACTTTTCTTACTTACAACAACTGCTGGTACTCCAAAGTTGTCGCTGCTCTCTCTAAATATTTTGTTCTGTGTCAAAGAACCATGTTGTACTATGTTAATAATAGAAAATACCAGTTAATTTACACATATCACTTAAGTTAACTTATCTCTTCTAAACATAGGGCCACGACTTTTGGATCTGACTCCATCTTGTAAATCACATTATGGAGAATGGCCAGAAGTTCATTATCCATATTGATTCCAAGTACAATGTACTGGAACCGAAGGTTCAGATAATATGATGCACATAGAGTTCGTTATTATCTTAGTAAAATTAAACAAGTATGGGAGCAGTCTAATTTTCAATGTTCTTGCTTACCTTCTAAATGCAATTTTCTACCCATCCGATAGTCCCACTGCCGCTCAATAATGTCGATGTACTCTCGGGCATGCGTCAGATCTGCTTCGATGATTTGGGTCTTTGCCTTCTCATCATGTGATACAGGAAACCCATTTGGAGGTACCTCTCACTGTCCATAGCCCGAAGCACTTCATACAATGGTTTGATAGCCTTCACTATTGCAGTGGCCTGCTGCTAGAATACATATCTACTTTCTTATCACTTGGGACTGACCAACATCTAATGTAGGACTATTTTCTTCTCAAGAAGGCTATCAAGTGCAATACATTTGGTAGCAAACCATGTGACTTCTGGTCTCAAGATCTCTCTCCCTGCATACCTCCTCATCAGTGAAAGGACCCACATATGCTTATAAATATACCTGGTGATGATTTGGGCTGTCTCCACTATCTGCTGCATCCTACGAATCTTCGCAATATCCATCAACATGAGGTCAATACAATGTGTAACACATGGGGTCCAGAAAATATGTGGCCACCGCTCCATTAAGATCTCCTTGACATTCTTATATTGCGGTCCATTATCAGTGATAACTTGCACGATATTTTTCTCTTATACCTGATTAATCACCTCCTCCATCAGTTTGAGGATGTACGCGACGTCGTGCACCAATCAGAAGCATCAACCAACTTGTGGAAGAAAGTCTTCGTATCATAGTATGTCAGAAAGTTGATGATGCTCTGTCTGTGAGGATCGATCCAACCATTACACATCACAGTCAATCCATATGTAGGCTACTTGCTGTTGTAGGAGGCAATCCATTTCTCTAGATCCTTCTTATTATTGTCAAGAAGCTCACCATAGATGTCCTTCGGACTTGGAAGATCTACACCGGGACCAATAGCCTGTATAGCGGAAATGGCAGACCTATGGTACGTATTGTCTAGCGCATTTGTTGGGATGTGGCTAAAGCAAAATCAGGATCCAATAGCTCGCCACATATCCTTCTTCTTATTCTTTTTCAGCATTGAGTCAATCCTCTACTGCTTCGAATTTTTGCTGGAGAAGGCATGTAGATCTAAATCATGGATTGTTGCTGCTGGTAGAATATGTATGGATGACTTCTTTCTGCTACCAAAAGCTTCCAGCATAGATGCAATTCGACCACCACCTCTGCTAACGGACTTTCCGACTGAGATGGTCCTCTTGAACTCTGGATTTGGCCCACTGTTCGCAGAATCAGAGCTGGACTCGTAGTACGAGGGCCCAAATCGAGCCCTATGCTTGGCCACCTTATCCTGCTACCACTGATCATTCAGGCTCGCTTACATGGCAGCTTGAATTTATGCCTCCTTGTCATCTGGAGCGGGCGCTTCTTATGACTCCCTAGAGTAATAGAAAGGTAGCTCTGCCGCTCGACGGTCCACCTCCACCTTCTTCTTGGCAACCTTTTTCTTTACTGCTTTGAAATCAATGAAGTGCTTCTTCATTAGCTGCCGAACCTCCTGTGGGCATTTCTGGCACATAGATACGTCAGGGTAACCACCAGGTGGTGCTTCAACTTGCTTCTGCCTCCTTTTTTGAACTCTGTGTTGCACCAGTTGCACTTTCAATAGTGCCAGCCCGAGAGCATTTGCCCATGATCCCAGCCAATGTCATGTTCTGGTCTTTCTTTTTTCTTGATGGCTCCATTCCTGCAGGTTTATCAAGTACGTCAGTTTATCAATTATTTAAAAATAGCAAAATTAATTTACGATGAAGATAATTTTTTTATCTTAAAAAATACATCTGATTTATCTAATATATAATCCTTATTTATTTATTTATTTGTATATTTTTAATTCTTTTAAATTTAAAATTATGTTTAAATATCATTAATTAAAAAAATATGATTTAATACGTACTACTAATTTTCTTTAATTTTATGTATTATTTATATATTTTATATTATTTTTGAATTTAAAATTAATTTTGAAATATTAATATTAAAAAATTAATTTTAGCTCAAATTCATGTAGAATCCAACAATAGATGCTACATATATTTTTCTAAACCTTCGGGCATGCATCAAAGGCTACTTATTTCTCAATTTTTTTAAATTTAGATCTAGGCCACTATGCTTATTATCGTATCAAAACTGAATGAATGGACACCAAATTTTTTTATGGAGAGTAGCTTGCATGCCCCTAAATATGTTTCTAATTTTATATTTTTTTATTTTTTAAATTTATTTTTAAAAAATTATTCTTTTTAATCCAAAAATATATTTTTAATTTTTAAAAATTATATATAATTCTAAAATAAAAGATTTTTATGTCAGCATGTATAATGTCAATAAATCTACAACATATAAAAAAAATAAGCTCAAATCAAAAATTTTGGCACGCTCTTTCCTTATTTTGCAATTTTTGAGTTATTTTTTCAAATCCCAAAAAAAAAGGAGGAAAGGAGATAAAAGAGAGAAAGACACCTTATTTAACCTTGGATGCTTCTTCTGATAGCCCGAATCAGTGTTGTTTGTGGATTTTTTTTGGAAGGAAAAAGCAGCGGAGCCGCTTTCAAATTGCGTTGGAAAGGTCTTCTCGGGCCTTCCTAACGCCACCTGATGCCTTTAATGCCATACCCAACTCGGTTCAAAATTAGGTTGACTCACCAGTTCGCACCGACTTGGCACTGAACCGGCCAGTTTCAGCTGGTAAAGGGCTGGTTTTGACCGGTCCAATAGCGGTTCCCGGCAGATCCAAATAGAATAGCCGAACCGACGTGGTTTCGTACCGGGTCGGCTCGGTACTACTTGAACCGGACGGTTTGGCCTAGCTCGGCGGACCCTGGGTGGAATAGAATAGCCTAGCTGAAGTGTAATGATTATACATCTGTAATGCATTGTATGTCCCATAATCGGTCCCATTCTTCTTTCGTTTTTCAGGAGTAATGACTATTTATAGCTATTACCTTGACACTAAAGAAGAGTTCGACCTGTTGCTTTGTTTCTATCCTACCGCATAGGTCCTCATATACTCCTTCAGTTTTAAGCCCTGGCATCCTCGCTAGCTTAAGAATCCAATTTTATTCAAATCCAATCGTAAGTACCATAAATCCTAATCATAAACATCACGATCAACTCTTGATCAGCCTAAATGGGCCCATGCTGCAGTTTTTCCTAGTCTACATAGGCCATGGGCCGGGTTCGCTCTGATAACATTTGTAACAACCTAAGACCTTATCCAAAAGGGCTAGTCGGAAGATATTATTTGGATTTCTTAGCCCTGTATAAGTATCTAAAATCTAATTAGTGAATAGTCGATGTGGGACTAAATACGTGCCTGCATGGCTCCTGTAAGATTCGTTGTAGCCAGGAAGGAAGGCTGAAGAAAATTTAGAAGAAAGGTTCATATCTAGTAGGGCCTTGTGTTTCTCTTTTTCTTTTTCGGGTTTAGGTAAGGGGGAGGTTGTGGCCCGAAGACTAGTTGGTTGATATGCCCATGATAATATATTTGATTATTCAAGTTGTATTAGTAATGCGATGGTATGTGGTTTAATAATCAAGCTTCTAGTGTTTGTTATATGTCCGCAAGATTGATGCAGCAATTTTTCAATAAAACACAAGCTATGCATCAGATGTTTCAACAGCTGAAAGATTGAAGTCTCTCACAGCATAATGGATCTAGTAGAAGATGGCTCATGTTATGTCATTTATGTGATAATTAAGAAAAACAAATGTTAGTTAGTCAGGGGAAATGCTCATTGCTCTGTATGCAAAGGGGAAAAGGAAAAAAAAGAAAAGAAAGAAACAAGCAGATGTAAATATGTATACAATGGCAAAATCATAATAGTCAAAGAGAGATTCGAAATAAGCTTTTAAAATATGGAAAATCACATAAAGCTTGTCCATTTCATATGTTGGTTTGAATTTTGTTATTGAGTATAATATGGTTATGCAATTTGGAGATTGTTAATACCATCCGAAGTTAATATTATATATTAGTTGTAATAGGCACTATGCTGCTATTATAGGCACTGTATGCATTTTTGTTACTCATTTATTGGTCTAACCAGCTAAGAAATTAGGTCTCTTCTGCATAGGATGTTTGAAAGAAGTATATTAAATCACAACAAGGCACTTGCGTTAAGCTATCAGTCTATCAGCAGGGCTGTTGTCTAACTAGCTAGGGCATTAGTTCTTCTCTGTGTAGGACTTTTGAAAGAAGTATTCATAGTCACATAAGCCACTTAGCTATCAGTGATGCTAATTCTAAGTGCTTTTTTTTACCATCTTTGCTTTGTCAAATAACTTTTCTTGTAGATTTACCTAGCTATGTAATCTCTGTTGGCATCAACTATGAAGACAAACCTAATGCAAACCTACAAAGAATTGTTATTACTATCACTCTCTTTATCTTAATTGATTGGAAACAAGTAGCATGTTAGTTCGTGTCTGATGAGTTCCTTTTATGCTTCATTTCTTTCATTGTTGTCATGTATTGACATATTAGTTTTGACTAATTTTGGTCTTAGGGATGGGAATCTAACTGTTTCATTCATCCAAAAATACCTTGCAAAGAAGCTTAATATTGCAAGTGAAGCTGAGGTGAGTTTCCAATTTGCTTCCTATATCAATAGATTTTGCTTCGATCTTAACCTAGTATCATATAGTAATAAAGAGCAAAAACTGGTGCTTTTTGTTGATAGGATGATAGAATTATACTTTGGGTCTACTGAGCCTACTTACACTTCAACTGTACTGGCTTGCATATGATGTATCAAGACTGCAGAAATATGCTAGAAAGAAGCTACAATGAACAATGATAGTTTGCAACAAAGATGTACGAGAAACTGCTGTTAGAGTAGCAAATAATCTTGGTCATTTTTTTATTGATTGTTGTAAAAGCAAATGTAGAATTGGATTAAAATGATTTCAAACAAGCATTGTCCTTGATATTCTACAAGCTGTTAATTAAATCTGGATTTCTTAAAAGTCTTCATTACTAGGGGAAAAGTAAAAAATACTAGACAAAAGCGGCAATCCTCAAATAGATGTCTAAAATACATAAGGTTAGAAATACAACATTTCTTTTTCAATGATTACATGGGCGAGTTTTAAATAAACTGCAACTAGATTTAATCTGTGCAAGCTAAAATCCATTTAGGGTTTTTGCTCTATTGTATTATGTTAGTTTTTCATATATTTCTATAGATGTTATAAGGGTTAAGACTTAAGAGAGTTATAGCTGGTTGGAAATTCGTAACTTTTTAGTTGGCTAGCAATTGGTTTATAAATAAAGTAGTAAGGTCGGCTTGCAGAAATTATAAAATGATAATTTCTTTGTGCTTTTGATTCTTCTTTTTACTTCTTTTGTGGGATTTAATGACATATTGGCCATATACGTGCGTTAAGGTTGGTGCTTATGTTACATTAAAGCTTGATGCATGTTTCAAGCTGTCACTTTACTACAAGGATGCCAGCTTCTGGACACCAATTATGATGCCACAGTTGTATGCCAAGTATATCAAATTGACTTTCACTTCCAACACAATCATGCCAGTCTCTGTATTCGTTCACTGTAAACTTTTTTGATAATCAATACACTTTCTACCTCTTTGCTGGCCTTTTAGGTTAGGTGGCAGGGCATTTTATTGGACAAAGTCACCAAGTCCAGGATTTTCACAATGATTTAATTGTTGAAGTCAGTTTGAAGGTTGTTGTAGTTTAAGATTTTTATCTAGGAGACCATGATTTATATGACCAACTGCATGTCCATTCAACAAGGTGTATTTGTTAGGTTTAATGTTGCCTTCTTCATAGATCTTCTAATATATGCTTAAAGAACTTTGCATCTCTCGTACTACTGTTAGCTTAGTTGAATATGTCAATTATGTTTCTTATAATCCAAAATATATTAACCAAGTGTGCCCATGAATTTTATTTCTAGAAGCTAGATGTAAGTGCTTTCCTTTTGTATAGACAATCAAATGATTAGTTCCATCACAAAGAATGGCATCACGTATATCAAGTCATGAACATGCCTCTACCATCTTGATTGGTTTTTAATTTCTCTCTTCTATGGGTGCAAAATTTGTTAAACTAAACCTTTTGTTATCTAACAAGATATCCTCTCTTAATGTGCTTCGACCTAATTAGTTGCCCATGTCTGAACAGTCATTATTAGCCATACTCAACACCATATGGAGACAAATAGTTATTAGCAGTTAAGCTTTGGGCCATGCTACCTTACCATTGATCAGCACTATTAGTGCATGGAATGTGTAATGGAAGTATACAATCAAGGTCGGAGGCTAAGATGCTAATGATCGTGAGACTTGTATTATGTCAGCTGTATTATCTTCTTTAGCGGAATAAGATAGAAATTCTATGATTTCAAACTGTAGAACATTAAACATGAATTACTACAGAAGCTGATCTGATCTACTGACTTTGCTTTGTGTAATTGTTCCCTCTGATTATCTCATTCTTTTTATATCTGAGGGAAAAATAAAATGATTCAACTTGTGGTCATAGGTGGAAATTAAGTGCCGAGGCCAACCAGTGAACCCCATTCTGACACTGCACAATTTAGTAGATACGTGGCTCAGGGGGGAATCATCGCAGACGGTGCAAGCATCCAGTGGTACCTCAGGCAAGGAGTTCGTGATGGTTCTTGCTTATGGTCGTCGCAAGGTTTCCGCCGCATGAATGCATCACACCACCATCTTTCAATTCTCCAATAAGCCTGTCATGTTTTGGCCCTTGTTCTTTAATAGGTGGTTAAAGAGATTCCTCTCTCTTAGATGAGAAGTGCTGAACCTGATCTTTCACAGTATGCCTTCTATGTCTTCTTGTTTCCATTAGTGTGTGTTGGGGTGCTTCATTTCATATGAACATGTCCTTATATATGTAAGCTTGTGCCATTACATTGTTATTTTAGTGACTTGCAAGAGCATTATGGTACTTAGAGAGTTCTCATTGCTTTTCGGTTCATCACTGATATAATATGAGGAGGAAAATATATATGTTTAAAATATTTATTAGGAACTTTCCCATTCTCTTTTTTTTTTGTTGTTGTTTTTTGGTTTCTCAAAATGGTGAGAAGCATTTGGAACAAGAAAAGAAAAGAAAAGAAAACTCCAGCCTGGTTGGTATTTCTTTCTGTTTTTTGTTTTTGTTTTCAAAAAGTCAAGAGGAAGATGAACTAGACTGAGGAGCATGTACGATAAAATAATTTTATTTTTTAAAATTATTTTTAAAATCTTTATGGCTTTCATGATTTTATTGCTTTAAAAGAAAAAGTGCAGATAAAAGCAAAAAAATAGCAGAGGTTTTTGCTAATTCTGTCCTCATAATCAAACTTTGTGTTATTTTACTGACATGTATACAACAGGAAAAATACGGAAACAGCAGCAACATCAAGCAGACCCTTCAGTTTCAGAATTTTTGTTTTATATTTTTTTTCGTTTGCCTAGCTACCATCTCCTCTACCACCGCCAGTGCTATCAACCGGATCGAGCTGAGAGTTGTGGCCGAGGACGTCATTGGAGGTGAAGATTCCGATGTTGGTCCGCTGCCTGCCAGACTATTGTCCAAGACGAAGATCTTGGCCAAAAGCCGCTCAATACATTTGGAGGCCTAAGGCGAACGCAAAGACCGCAACATAAATACATTTAGGAGCCTCAATGTATAAATAAGAAAAAAGATAATAAATATTTTTAGGTAAGAAATACGTTCTAACATAAATGCATTTGGAAGCTTTAATGCATTTATAGCTATAAAGATACATAGCATTTGAAGGAACGCTCAGCTTGGAACTTACTATAATAAATGGATTTGGGAGTCGGAACCTTAGGCAGCCATCTCTATCGCCTAAGGATTGAGCCGTCCTTGATTTTGGAGGTTGTGGACTAATTTGCTGTGCCATCCTCAGATAGACCAGATATGAGGTGCAAGCGTTCGCATACTTATTTTTGTGCGAATTTACTTCCTCAAATTTTGGGGGACGAACTGACCCAAGTTCCCATTTCCGCATAATAGTTCTGTGCGGACTTACTTCCGCGTAGCAATTTTATGAGCGCGTCCGCGCATAAACCTAATCCATATCCTGCATGAGATTGAGATATGTCCGCATATTTATTTCTATGCGGATTTCCTTTTTTCGCATAGAAATTATTGTGAAAACGTCTGCACATGATCTCTGTATGCCCCCCAGAATCTTGTGCTAGGAGCGAGATATGGTCGCACCAAATCCCGTGCTGGTCGCCGCATATTATTTCCATGCACATTTACTTCCGCATAACAATTGTATGCACGTGTCCATCGATGGATTATGCTGCTTGACGACCTCCAATCTGTCCCCGACGAATCGAACCAGACCACGAGACTCTACCATTATCAGTCGCTGGATGGAGATCAGATGGTTGCTACTTGAATTTCCGTTCATTTACCGTGGCCCCCAACTGGTGCACGATGGGAGACCATCCACGAGAAGAATTGGGTTTAAAGGCCTCTCGCCGTTCCAGAGAACCCAGGGCTCGGCTGAAGACCCGGGTGCTTCCCGATCTATAGCTAAAGGATCCCAAGATGCAGCAGGTACTTCCGAAAACCCTAACTGAAAAAAAAACCCTAACCCTAGATGTCATTTACACTATTACACTAGCTCCTTCTGGGTTCGTTTTTTTGTGCAAAATATGGAAATTTTTCTGAAGATTTTGGGCGGGGATTTGGAAGGGGGAAGGGGCGGAGGCGCAGGTGACGTGGGAAGATCAGCAGAACATCAACAAGTTTGGGAGGTTGAACAATCGCTTCCACGAGCTCGAGGACGAGATCAAGGTCGCGAAGGTATAATCTATTCGTAGATTTATTTATAATCGATATTGGACGTCTGTTTTTATATTTGTTTTGGCTTCTGGATCTTTAATTTATGGTTTGGAAGCTAGTATCTTATGATGTTTGGTTTTTTCCTTGAAGTTTCCTTTTTTTTAACAAATTAAGAATTTTTAATGCTTCAAATCTCTTTCTGCACCGTTTTTTTTAATGTCATTTGTTATGCTGTTCGAGCATCATCTGTTATGCAAAGTTTGTGTATCTTCCTTGTAATTTGTTTGATATGGGATGCCTGTTATATGTCCATTTTCTCGTTTCCGTTTTGTTTGGTATGTTATGGCAGCTGCTTTTTCTTTAGAGTTCCTCTGGATTGCATGAGCTTAATCTCCATCCTCAACAAGGTTTGCGTCATTTTCTTATTGAAGGACGTTTGAGGTTTCACATGAGATAAGGTTGTGTTTTCCAATAATTCAACACCAATTCACAAGGTTGGCTAAGGTGCTTAAAAAACATTCAACACGTCAAGGTTCATACATTGATCTTCAATCTTCACAGTTCGTATAACTTGGATAAAGCTTTTAGTTAAGCTCAAGGTTTTCATGTTGGCGAAGATCTCAATTTATAGCGGTGTCAGGCACTCATTGATATAGTTATATAAAATGTTGGTTCTTTTTATCTCAGTTGATATAAATCAATATTTCTTGAGATATCAATTCGTATGATATTAACATATAGATGGTACAATATTAACATATTGATTGATATTTTCCAATATTTTTCTTTAACTTCCTAATAGATTATTTTTTTTTAATTAATGAATCTCAAAATCAATGCCCAAATATAGTTGCCAATCCTGGTTTTCCATTCTTGGCCAAGATTTCGATATCTTGATCAGCTAACATCCCAAAAATCAAAACTTTTCCATCTCGCCTGAGATAAACTGGGATCTTGGATCGCCTCAGTCTTGGTCACCCACCAAATTTATGGATATCTCAGCTTATTAAAAACCTTGGTTAGGCTAAGGTTGAGTTATTGTTTACAATTTGAAAGCCTTTATTCTTCTCTTTCTATGAGTGAAAAGGATAGACTTTAGGTGCTGAACATGGATCAAAATGGTTTCCTAGGTCAACTTTTAAATCAAGGTAAGAGTTGAGCCAATGAGAAGGGGAGTTATTTAGGGATTGATGCTCTTATCGCATCAAGTTAGAGTCAGCCAAATAGAGTGTTTCTTCGGCCATTTACATATCCAAAACCACAAACCAACACATATGTTTTGTCCGCATCTATATCAACCTGTCGCTTTTAAACTTGAAATATGCTTATTGGACCTTTAAAAACTTCAACAAAGTTAATGAAAGAACAGTTCCCACTTCCTTTTTCTTTCTTTATTCATGTATGCTACTCTGCTCGATAGTCGAGAAATTCAATCAACATCCTTCAACTCACTGTCTTTTGTAATGAGTCATGTATCATAATTACCTAAGAGCTTAACTGGAGGTGACACAATATCTTTTCTTTTCTTTTTATTGAAAAATCATGTATTTAAAATCACCTATAGGTGACGATTAATAGGTCCTCTGAGCCTTCATATGAAAACTGAGTTTTGAGGCATCCTTTGGCGTTGTGCTTCCAAAGTCTGGCAACTCTATTTGTAGAGGCAGATGGTTATTCAAGGTGTTGACACTTACTTCTATACTCTCCTTCCTTTGCATATACTAATAACAGTTAATGATGTCGCATTTTCACTTCTAATGGGAAGGTGATCTTAGATGAAAATCTTATCTCTAGCGACAACAAATGAACTGGTGAAGCTATGTCTTAAATAGTGTGGTATTTCTTCGCAAGTCTCTACAAACCTTGTTGTTCGTCCTTTACCTCCGTTCCACCTGATGCCCTTACAAAAAACTTTCACCTTCTAAGATACCCTCTGCTCGCTAGAATTAGGCAGCAGACATTTAGACATCCCAACATGCCTCCCGCCATACATAGCACCAAATAGGTTGCAGTCTATGTGATGAACAGTGGTAACATCCTAAATTTAATACTCTCTCCCATAGTTATCTATTCATTAGAAATATTTTCAATGGCTAAGTTCAAGTCCTTGTGCCCTTTCGATGCAAGACAACAATCTTTATGCGTACACAGCCTGCTACTTCAATATATGGTAGTACCTCTTTCCCCTTGCCGCAGAGAAGACTCTGCATATTTCCTAGAAATTTAGATGCTCATACATAGACATGGATATTGAATGGGCATGTAAACATCCCATCCCCCCTTTCAAAAAAAAAAAGGACCCACACAAACCCAAACACACGTGGACACACAAACACGAAGCAAAATAAAGGGAAAGATAGGAAGACTTAACCTTAATATAATGATCAAATTCCAATTACATCTGCTAAACGCTAAGTATGGACGGTGAGATGGATACCTTAAGAGAAATCTCTTAGTCCCATTAAAATTATAGGCCAACATAGGTACCCTTTAGAATTTAATGATGAAATGTGAAATTTTCAACAGTTGCCCCGAGGTAGGTTTTCATTTTGTTTTCACTTTTTAATACATCTCTATATGATAATGAATAAGCATTAGTATGATATGATTGGCTATTGATGTTAGTTAGTATACATCTTTTGTCTCCAAAATACTTTGTGCTATCATAAAGTTTGTCATTTGATACATCTTTTGCATCATCTTTCTCAAGGTGATTAAAGCAGTCAGCACTGATACTATACTATTTATGCCATTTTTTCCTTACCAAGTAGTACATGTTGATATTCTTCAAACATAGCTCTCTTGATAAGTCTTGGACATGATTAGAACCTAGTGATGATGTAGAACATATAAATTTGTCTCACATTGATGGGATAAGGCAGGGGTTGGTTATGTTTATCTTATATAATGTCTTAATTGCTATATAATAACTACTTCTCCAATGCACTTATATGTTTACACATGACTGTGGCCTTTCCAATTATTCCTTGTGAAGTGGGATGTCAAGAATGGGTTGATGGTAGACTGAGATGGGCAAGCTATGAAGGATTAATGGACCACGGGGCTGTTGTCCTTAAATCAGATAGTAAGAATAGAAAATAGAAATAGATTTTAGGGGATTCAGAAATTCTAGATTTTACTCAAGGAAGCTTGGTTCTTAAAGGATTCTGGGGATTATGGATTACAAGGGAGATGTCTGAGCGATTGCAAATTTTTGTCATAAATATGATAGATAATGTTATTAGATCTAACAACAAAGAGATGAGATGGTGCAATGCTAAAGTTATCCATGTGCAGCAGTGCAGTGGCAACACTTAAAGATACTGTGTTGTGCATGTATTTTTTCCCTCTTTTATTTTTCTGGGAACACTACAAATACATTATATTGTTAGACATGTCGGTCACTTATGTGATAGATTCTAACACCAACCGATTAAGCACTGGTAGTGTCCATGTTAAATTGGAAACGATGGTTTTTCCATTTTCTACTGAGTTGCATTATGATCGTTGTTCTATATCATTTATCATTGAAAAAAATAAAAATATATAGAAAAGACAGATTACAATTATTACTGAATCAGGACATTATCCTTGCCCCTATTTTAATGAATAAACTGGAATTTTATCAAAAAAAATGAATAAACTGGAAAACTACTCGTACCATTTGTTTTGGTTTGTAGTTTGCCTGGTCGACATTAAATTCAGAACACTATCAGCTGCCAATCAGCAACTGCTATATGCAAAAAGTATCATAAAAGTGATGGCAACATAATGTACTGGGTAAGTTGGCCTATGACGTGCTGAAATTGTTAAAGTTGGGCATGTCTAACTCATTTGTTAATGTGTCCTTCCTTTCCCTTTTATGTGAATTGACTGACCTTGTTTTCTCTCAAAGGGGGTGTTTTGATGATGGAAGACCATGTCCTCTGGTAAGATCTTCCCCGCTGGCTCTTGGTTTAACTCTTTGGAATTTTATTCTCAAAAAACTCTTTACCATGGAAGCAAAGCAAACCAGTGAGGCGGAGGATCCGGTGAGCACCGATTATCCCTATGTTTCTGGGATAAGATAAAACATCCTGGAGATCGAATCAGTTATTCGCTAAATTAGAGATTAATTGTGCTTGTGGCAGCCTGGGCTTCTTGTAGTGCTTCTCTTCCTATGTAAATTTAAAAGGAGGTCCTTGCTGGGAAGATCTTTTTGGGGCAGATAAGATCTTCTGGCATCCAAACACCCCCAAAAAGTAGAAAGTTAGACAGTGGAATTGTACGTCTTAACTGCCTGAAATACTGGGCAATGTAATTGTGATATGAGGTCTTGCTGAACTGCACATTTCACACTGTGAACTCTTTAGTTTTTATGTGGATTGATTTATCTTGTTATATCTTTAGAAATATAACATTGATATATGTATGACGGCAAAATCGTATCCACCTTACTGCCTGGAACATTTGCTATGTAACTGTACTGTGAGAGCACCTGCTTGACTGCTCAGTTAACTTCTTGAAAGATCTCGTCATTTTAAGCTACAAAAGTAGGAAAAAGAGATGCAAAATTTTGATGTAATTCCTGAGACTTGTCATGGACTTGTTTGCTCTGTTCTGCAGGAAGCAAATGAAAGTTTGGAGGATGCCAGCAACGAATTAATTTTGTCTGATGAGGATGTGGTGAGGTTCCAAATAGGCGAGGTCTTTGCTCATATGCCTCGGGAAGAAGTTGAGAGCAGGTTGGAGAAGATGAAGGAGGATGCTAGCAAGGAACTGGAGAGGCTGGAAGAAGAAAAGGAATCTGTACTTGCACAGATGGCTGAGCTCAAGAAGATCTTGTATGGAAAGTTCAAGGACTCCATCAACTTGGAGGAAGACTAATTGGGGCTTTGCACTGCCTCGTGTTTATTTGTGTTCCATCTCCATAGTCCTTAACAGTGTACTTTTAATAGGCTGCCGCTTGTTTGCTAGAAGTTCGTTGGTCGGTATTTTCTTATCATCTGATGAACCTCTCAGTTCTATAAATTGGGCGCCATTGATGTCATTATTTCTTCCAAAAAAAAAAGTTGTATGAATGTGTCCTGCTTTTCTTGGGATGAATCCTTAAGTTACAGCAATCTGGAAGTTATTATATTTGTTGTCCTTGGTATGGTCATTAGAGGCTGGAAGAAATGTTCATCAGCTTCTTCATTCTGCGGGGAGTTGAAAGGACTTTTCTGATCTCTACTGCAGATGAATTATTAAATGATGTTCATGTGGTCAATGATACCATGCATGGTATGCTCGTGGTTCGGTCGCCAACAGGGATTTTAGTATTTTAGAGCCCATCATCAGAAAATTAAGCTTAGGGAGAATGCTGATGGAAATAAGAACCTGTATTCAGCATTTCAATCTCGCTGCGTAGAAATAAATCATGAATTGTCCCTTATTTTTAAAAAGGCTATTGTTTGGTCTTTGTACAAGACTTTCTTCCGTCTGATAACCTGTGACTGGTTAGGAGGGTATCATCTCTTGTATCATCACTTTTCTTTTACTCTTTTGGCCTTTTCCTGTTGGCCTCAACATGAGATGTCTGGGATCTTCTTGTTTAGCTAGCAGCCATCTATGCCTTTTTTTCCATTTTTTTTAAATTCATAATTTTTATTTCTTTGCATCTTCCAATAACTAATTGAGATTCTACCACAAGTTTTATTTTAGTTTTTCCCATTATTTGTAATGCACTTTTTCAGCATATAGGGGATTGGATTTCGAGCTATACAAGGGGAGGCGGGAAGATGTTGGCGGGGGATGAGGGAAGGGTGGGAGGGATTTTTTTTGTAGAGTTTTCAAAGAAATCACCTCTTGGAGAGAATCTTGGTTCCCAATACTTTTTTTTATCCTCGTCTTTTTGTCTATCTGGCTTTTCTCACCCAAGGATTTGATTCTAAGGGTGCTTGTCCCTAGACAATTGGGTCCAACATCCAAATAAGCTTTTTGTCGACATGTTAATTGCCACATGGATGATGATATTACCAAATTTTCACAAAAATATATAATAGTTGCAGGAGTAGAGATAAAGCTTACATGTTTATAATTAAATAAAATTATATAATTTTGTTGAAAATAGAAAAATATAGAAGATGATTAATTAAAAACTATTTTGCTTGTAACTATCAACATGACACACCTTCCAAAGTCTCAAGATATGCTTTAGATATAGCTAACAAAGTGCGCAAGCCATCTTTGACAAAAGTAGGTCACATAAAATTATTTCACCATATAATAGTAGCTCATTACTTAGAGCATACATAAGCATTCTATTATGCTAATAGACCTTTGGGATTGGTTTTGATTGCCACATAAGAATCATGCTCTTATAAAACCATTGGCAATCTATGATTGTGTATTTTGTGCGACTTTTTTAGCTTCATAGCAGTTAAGAATGACATAGGAGTAATTTCGATAATAGATATTCTCTATAACTATTTCACCACATGCTAGTAAATTATTGAATGAGCGTATTAAAAATCTCCATCCCCTCCTTATCCACATTCTTAATTCATTCCACTCTTTTAAAAATTAAAAGAATATCATAGCTCTTTTCTATTTCATATTTTTTTTTTATCTTTCTTATTTTTCAGTGCCTTTGACTTTTTATAAATTATACCTCTAGCGTACATCGCATATGTCAAGAATAATGGTATATGTTTAATAAATAATTTAACAACATCATTGAATGAATAATTGTTTGCAAGTGCATAAAGTATCAAAAAATAAATATAAAAACAGCCTTCAGAAACAAGAAGAGAAAGATCAGCTATCCACTCAAAAAGAAATGAAACATGAAAAAATAGTGGTCAATTCAAAAGGGTAGACCCTAATCATTTTATTCGACAAAGCACGTCTTTTAAAATCTTCACCATATCCCAGTGAATCGCCAATTTAGACAATCAAACTCATGGATGAAGTCAGCACATTGATTTTACTTTCCCTTGGAATAGTAAAACAGAGAAAGCTATGACAAAAGTAAATCTATGAATCCCCTAAAATTATTTCATCAAATGTTAGTTTGCAGCACAGTAAATTAACCCAAACGCCCCAAGACTCCACCAAACCAGCGTTCCAAAACCCTCACACAATCCCACGTGCAGCAAGAAATCGTTATAGCTCTGGTTTCAAAACTTCTGAACCCAAAAGAGCTTTTCCAATACCAAAAGGCTTCAATCCAAACCCAAATCCCCCTTTTTCCCCCAAAATATTTGGCGACCCGGCAAACCCAGATTTCAAATTTCTCCGCTTGCTCGTTGGTTCGAACTTTTTCGTTCCCGCCAAAAAGAATTCCCTCCCCCGCTCACCACCACGTGCGGGGGAAGGTCTTATTTCCCCATCTCTCCAGGTGAGCATAATACAACGGATCTATTTTTTTTCAACCCTCGCCCTCATTTAACACCCCCCTCTCCCACTTCCCCTCCCCTCACCCTCCCTCTATCTCTCTCTCTTTGTGTGCGTCTGATCTGATCTTCGTCCCTCGTCGGCCTCTTCGACGCTTTTGTCGATCATCGCCAGTGCCGATCGTCGGCGCCGTATTCGCTCTTCCAGGTAACAATCCTTCCCTCTCTTCCTGCATCTCTCTTCATTAATTTACGTAAAAGAAACCCAAATGTGAATCTTTGGCGATGGTATGAGCTATTTTAGGGTTTTCTTGCGTGTTCGCCTTTTTTTTTTTTTCGAAGTTCGTAATGGTTTACTTTGGCATGATGGATGAGGGATTTTTAGATGTATTTCTTGTTTTCGGCTGCAAGCGGGCAAAAATTGAAGGTCCACTCTCCGTATATTTTCTATCTTGATAGAAATTATTCAGCAGTTGACTGTGTATTTTGGTAAAAAAGCGGCGAGCGAGAGGTTACATTTTTTCGCTCTATGCTCCCAGCCGCAAGGGTTTGATAAAATGGACTCCCTCGTCGCATTCTCTCCCTCATTCTTCACTTTTGCATTCTGATTCCATCTTTTTCTATCCTTGGTTGCCGCTTATGATGGTGATTCCATTTCTTTTATCAAGTCTCATTTCTTTGATCGTAGATGCCCTATTGCGCAGGAGAGGTCTTTGTTCTTAAGGCACAGTCTCCACGCAGCTGGCCGTGGATCCATGTGATGGCTGATGAATATGGATTTGGTAGTGAATGGGAGAGGTGGCTCAGGGGTTTTACATGATCTCTTTCAGTCTCGAATTATAAGTTTGGTGCAGCTAGAGTTTCCTACTGAATCAGATTCTTTATGTTTTCCATCTTAGAGCATCTTGTTTCGTAATGGGAATTTGATTTTATGATCCTCTCCAACCAATTGCTTCTTTTCTCTTAGGGTTTAGTACAAGACTCTGCAAGTCCATCTACTGCACATTAATGTGTTTCCATCCTTACAAATGATTTGATGCTATGAAATAAACGCTTGTAAAATGGACTACCGTTGCATGCAATCATGTGGTATCTTTTCTCTGAAGCCAAACATAATTGATATCAGTTGTGGATGCCTTTTATGGTTGTATTCTCTGTTCTTCAGTTTATTTACTTGTTCTTCTTCCTGTTGGGAAAGATTTTATTATGTAATCATGTAACCATTCATGGAATCACTTGCATCCACCTGGGGCTTGTGTTGCGATAAATCTTTTATCTTTTTATTAGCTAACTAAGTGATATTTATTATGCCTTTTCTTATAATTTTTTTGCCCGCTTTTTATGCCTTTAGCATCAGCTAATAGAAATTAGGTTTTCCTTTCACAATGATCTTGCAGTTCGTGAGGTAAATCCCTTGTCAGATTTTGTCAAAATCTTTCTTAGTTTTTTAAACATTCAAGCTATACTATTATCTCTATATTTATCCTCTTCAGCATGAAATTAACATATATACAAAAAAGAGAGTCATCACTGCATTCTATTACTGGTGTTACCTAATAACAAAGTTTTACTGCATTCTATTATTGGTCACATCAAGTTTTTTATGTTCTCAGAGCATAAGATCCGTTCCCCTAACTCAAGCATTTTCTTTCTTTCGTTAAACCAGATGTGCTTATGTTGGATTTATGTGCTAAAACTTTCATCTGATTCCATCCATTATTTTCTTTCTCCATTCAAGCTTCACTGCTTGCCACCTGTTAGAAGTTTGCTAGAACTCTTAAAAATGATTATTATTGGAAAGATTCACCAAAAGTCACTTGAAATCACTAAAACTATCAAAAGATTATCCAAGTTTGTTAGCTTGATCTCAATTTGTTTTGGTTTGGCCAATTAAGGTTGTCTTTGGCATTTTTGGTGATTTTATCTCTGGTTTTGTCCAAAATATTAAAAGGGAAACAATTAGACAAGATAAAATCCTTTTGAAGTTTATTGTATTGTTTTTATTGACCACATCATTTGAGTGTTACTTATGTTACTATTATTATTTTTTGTGTCAGTTCTGAAAACAAGATTTATATTGTCCATGAGATTTAAGCTCTAGCAGTGGTTCCACTTTATTAAATATTTTATTTGATATTCTTTGGAACCCAATATTTTAGCGTCTCCTTATCTTCTTGAAGCCAGTAGAAATTGAAGCCTAACTTTAATGAAGTGCTCCATAAAATTTAAAGAATGACCAAGTTCCCATGTATATGATACGTTTGGCCTTGTATTTTAGTTCTTGCTACTCCAAAGTTGCCCCAATTTTGGATCAGTTTTGGGTGCAGCTTAATTTTTTTGGTCTTGGCCGTAAGTTTGGGCAATAGAAGCATTTAAGAATTTTGATTCTGGTCATATGTTTATTTTGCTATGATATCGGGATTGTTGTTAGAGTTCCTGCATGCATCTTGGGCTTTTGGTTCCTTCCCTGATACCTGAACTTTATTTATTTATTTATTTTGGTGAAGTTTGACAGTTGATCACCCTGTTGGAGTTGATAATTGGTGCTTGGTTTTTGGACTTATCAAACATACATGGGGAGTATGGCATGGAATCTTGGTTCTGCAGATTCTACAGGTTTAATTATTACACATGCTTCTAATATAAAGTTTTAGTACTATAGATGCTTTTTATTCTGTAGGTACGACTAAAAAGTTCAGTGGTCACTTTGCTAGTCTTTTTGTCTTAAGACTAAAATGCTCGTGGTTCACATATAGGAATCTTCCCATAAAATGAAGGCTCGATATTGAATCTCTATAGCATGATGAGTTCAGCTTTGATATCTTGTATTTTTAATCTACATGTGCCGATCATTTTTATTGGTTTGCATATACCATGATTTGTATTTATAAACAAATTAATATACATCTTCTTGTATAACAATTAAACATTCTATACTTCAATTCCCTTATGGCACTTTTTAAGTGGCCATGAGTTTGTCTTGTGCATATAGTGGCAATTGCGTAATAAATTATCAATCTTGTCTAAGCATATCTTTGCCGCCATGTTTATTGGTCTTTTTATTCTTGGAATTTTTTTAAGTAATGCATGACAACCAAGCTTTAATGGTTGGTAAGGATGCCTAAAATGTAATGCAAGTGTGATACCTTGATTGCCATGGAACAATTGAGACTTGCTTGATTTCTCTAACCTATGTGTTCCTATGTTTCTCTTTTAACTAACAAAATTGTTATTTTCCATGCTTACATTTGCAAAAAATTATCTTGATGAGTGATGACACCTCCTTGCAAGGGATGGAAATCAAGCAGGCTGGGTAGGGTTGGTGGTCACCCTAGATCCAATCCAATACCTTAAGACCTTTACCCAGAACCCAACCTAATACCCTAAGACTGTTGCCTAGAACCCAACCCAACCTGGCCTTTAACCTAAACTCTACAACTAAAATCAAACCCAATCTTAATTTCTTAGGCTTGTTTCAACATCGAGTTGAGTTAGGTCGAGTTGGGTCAAGTTGGGTCATCTAGATCAGTTTAGCCAAGTCATCAATAAATGCACCTATGCCATATATATGATATCTAAACATAAGATGCACACACTAGGTGATCTTGAAAATTAGGCCACATATAAGATACACACACATACATATAAGTTGCATATGTAAAATTAGAAATCTAAGATAAAATAACAAGGAAATGTATACTAGATTGTTTTGCAGCATCTTTTATTATTCTTAAGTATGGATTGTTTGGATTGACATCAAACTATATAATTTTAAGAAAATCAATGAAATATTAAGGGACTAATATTTGATAAAAACTTAATATTTGAATGCTTATCATTGCAATGGTTTTGCTATCTCAAAATTTATACAATTTTTTTTCCTTTTTGATGCTAATTGTCCATTCATGAAAGGAATGTTTGGATGGTTTGGCAAGTGACCGGTGATAGTTGATAGTCGGCTACATGGAATGGTAATGCATCACAAGTACCTTGATCGTTCAAAACCTAAAGGGCAAAAACTTTTGACTGCCAACTACTAAAAATAAATGACCGGTCAAAATTACTGGTTTTCTCTTAAATAACATAAAGTAACACACTTTTATATCTTAATAATGGAGGGAGGAGAGGAAGAGAGAGAGAGGGGGGGGGAGTTTCTCGTTCATTATTTCATGGCCCTCTTGCCTTTCACTATCACTGCTATTGCCTTGGCTTGCATTCTCCTCACTGCTATATCTATGCTATCAAATCACACAAACACACACTCAACCCATGGTGCCTTACAACTTTACAACAATTATGACTGGCCAATGGGTATACCAACATTCTTCAATTACACTCCCTATGTTGGGGCCCAACCATCTTAGGGGGCGTTTGGTATGGGGTGATTGGCCTAGGATCAAGGGTGATGGGGGTGAAAGTGATGAGATTACCGTGTTTGGTTGTACCACGATGATCTTATGTGGCAGCGATCCTAAATCACTTCCACTTCTCAAATCACCGCTCATCCCGGTGATGGGATACCTGTCCTTGAGGTCGGAAATTCAAGATCACCCCAGGGCAGTGATCCTAAGTTGAAAATTATAGACCAAAATACCCTTTAACTTTTCTTTACGCTCGAGTCGTTACCTCTTCCCTATCTCCGCGCCGATCTCTCTCATCTTTTTGCTCTCCTTTCTAGCGAGCGCAGGAAAGGAGTCCGAATGCTAATAAAAAAAGGAAAGCCTCCACCCAAAGGAAAGCTTTCGGGAGGCAAAGAGAAGATAACTACAAAAGAAAGGGAGAAGGCAAAAAGGCACCGACTTGCGATGAAATAAAGAGAGGAGAGAGAGAGGGGTAGGGAGGTTCCTTGCCTTGTTTTTTGTGTCTGATCGTGAGATTTGAGGAATCAAAGGCCCTATATAAAACGGGAACAAGAGCTGGCTATGAGTCTTCCCCTTTGATGGAAGGGAGGTGGAGAGTTGCCTTCTGTGGTTGAATGGCTGCTTGGGGTTGAATGGTTGCTATGCTGTGATGTTGTAGTTGCTGCTTGGGTACTCGAAGGGGAGATGATGGGATGAGATTTTTATTAGTTAGATGGAGTGAATTTCTCATAATGCCCTTGCCTTCTTTAGTGAATTTGTCCCTTTCTGGACAAATTCTTTCCTTTACCTTGACCATGAAGTGCCATGGGATAATCTTTTCCTATTTTGCTCTCGCTTGACATGGTAAACAGTATTGCCAAGTATTATCTCAGTTATTTAATCAATTTCATGGGCCTTCTTTTAGAGTAATTACTTTTCCGTGCTTCCATTCAAGAATCATATTAAATTGAAGAGGCACTATTGCTATCTAAGGTTAGAGCACTATTGCTATCAACCATAAATAGATGGAAACAATGCTAAAGATCCATAGTAAATTTTATTAGCATGAATGGTCGTCAAAGAATCAATTTTTTTTTTAGTGGGGATTAAGCAAAAGAAACTTATTAAGTGCTACTAAAAGTAGAATATACAACAAAATTTTGGAGCTATTATAGGAATTAGCAATATTGACGTATATTTTTGATTCATGAAAATTAAAAACACATAAAAAATCTATTTAAGATATATCAAAGGTATTTGTGGTATTATGTGGTCGGTAATCTTGGATCTCCGTACCATACCAAACAAGTTATTCATGGATATTTAGAAATTTTTAATCACTAGACCATGGCTTATCAAACACAGTGATCTTAGATTACTGGGGATCAAATCACTCTAGTATTCGGATCACCGGAGATCTTAGATCACCGTGGTGATCCTGTTAGGGTTACCAAATGCCCCCTTATAGTGATTGTGACTGGCTATGGGTTAGTGCCTCATGTTGGTACTTTATTTTGGTAATTCCGTTTGATATAATTCTCTAACAATGAGCTCCATGAGAAAGTTGGTGGGTGAGGTGGATGAATAGCTCATTGGGTGGATTTAGTGCTACACAGATATGCCAAAATCTGGCTTTTCTTTTCTTTTTTCCCCCATTTTTTTTGCCATGTCTGGAGACTTGGACACTTCATGAGACACCTTGACACTTACAAGCATTGAACCATGATGCTGTTATGGTAACATTTAGCAAAGGTTTTGTGAATTGTATGAAATTAACAAGCAATTGATCCAACAAACTATTCATTATGCTTCTATATTTATACATATTTAAAGATACATCTATATAATGCAGGCATGTCCTTGTCCAATATTTAAAAAAATGCTGTATCTGACTCTTTTGGACACCTAACAACTGTGTCATGGGTCTAACTAACATTGGGTTGATCACGAAACTTGCAGTGAACCCAAGCTCCAACATTTAGTGGAGGAGATGTTGCATGGTGACAATCATGTGCTCTTCTAAGTTGATAGATAGACACATGAATAGAATCGTTCATCGGAAATAAATATAGAAATAAAACACAATCTGTTCATAACTTGGATATCTGCTTATTTCCTTATATACCCTTTACAAATGAGTGGCTAGGATTCATTTTCAAAGTTCTATAAAATATAATAGAATGTACCATAGTGAACTCATAATTAAATATCTAAAATAGTAAATTATTCTAATGAGTTACATATGAATATGAAACTTGATATAATAATTACCATCATGTAAAGTATCATGTATCAACATACACCTTATAATCTACTAAATATTGAAAGCACCGTACTTAGATATATCTTATCTAAATATTTTGCGTGGACCCCTTTTCTCGTTTTCACTATTGCTTAGACACGAGAATGAGAATCAGACTTCTCAAGTGTTCAAATGTCTGACTCGATATGAGGATAAAATAGAGATACAAGGATACATAGGAAAGAATATATTTCCAACTAAATCATATTTATATAGTTAAATATTTATGATAGAAAACACTAAAACATATTGTTTGTAAGGCCTTTCAGTATATATGCTTCTTGTTCAGACTCCTTGATTAACTTAAGGACATTGGAAAAATAACATCTTGCAATTTTTATTCCAGAAAGAACTATTTAACATTAAAATGAAGGATTGAACCCATCGTTGATAGATTTCATCTCTCCATCAATTTTTTTTATAACTTTTTCCCTCCACTAAAATGGGTTGGAAGGCCTGTATGCCTAATCTATGCAAGGTGGGTGCTTTATTCAACAATACAGGATGCCCCTGCATAACTTCTTGAAGTATTTCCCATACAATCGGTTCTTTTTCCCGAATTTGACTTTTAGCAATCCCTATGTTAGAAGCAACATGTTGTCTGATTAGACCACGAATTAAAAATATTTGGAAAAGCTCTATTGCTATTTCTCGAGGTAATCCACATTGATGTAATGAAAGAGAAGGACCCACAACAATGACGGAACGTCCCGAATAATCGACCCGTTTAACAAGCAGAGTCTCACGAAATCTTCCTTCTTTGCCTTCAATTACATCTGAAAATGACTTGTAAACTTTATTATGACCATCCCTCATTGGTTGCCCCGGGTAACATAAATCACCTCGGAGAAGTAATTACTTGTCCCAGGAATTAGGATTAGTCGCCACTGCTGATTGCCTCCCATCCATTTCTGCCACCGTTACTAAACAGAATTTTAAATTATAATAATTTTTAACTTCAAAATTTTGAAAACATGTTCGTATTAGAAGCAAGTTATAAGTGCCCTAAAGAAAACATGTGGGAAGCTGAATTGTGACATAGGTGAAACTTTTAGGAAGCTTCATTAGAAATGAAGTATGATAAAGATAAAAAACCATTTCAAACTAGTTCTTAGTAGTTTTCCCATGGTTCATCATTTGTTGCCAATGTGTTGTCTCCCTGTTTTTAACATATGATTTCATATTTCTAAACTTTATGACCTTTTTTAGACATCATTTTCTTCTTTGTGGCTTACATGTCACAGCAAATATATTGGTGACAACATATTAAAACAAGCGAAGATCACCAATGCAATTGCATTTTTTTCAACATTAAAAGAAACTCTTTTCAGTACTGTCTAATGTGATTCAGCTTTCTGTTTTCAAGCTAGTATAACCAATCTGTTCTGTAAATTGTAAAACGGCTTCATACCAATTTACAAGCCAATCCAGTCCATACATTATTGAAACCTTGAATTTTGCAAGAAGTATCTTCTTCTTGTAGATATGGATGCCTACATTTATGATGAGTGGTTATAATTGTGTTAAATGCTGTAATGTTAAAACAGGATAATAGTGGCTTACAAACTTTGATTGAAGCAAATGTTAATTTTAAACTCTAGTCTAGAATTAAATGGTTGCATTTAAGACCCAAGAGTTAAATGATTTGAATTAAGGCATTCTTTTACTTAATTCATCTAAGATATTTTTTGTCATATTAATAATTATTGGATAGTTTTCCTTATTTAATCCATAATTTTGAAGATTTTTTTATTGCCATTGCTTTTATCCCCAAGGTTTTATCTTCACACTTACTGAATTTTGTTTCTCTTTCATATTGACAATATGACAAAAATAGTTAGCCGATTATAATATAATTTCCAGGTACTTTACTGATCTTTTGTTAATTTCTTCTTTCCTCAGTATGATTTTGATTCATATTGTACTTTTACTTAAAATATCACTACATGTGCCATATACGTGGTATCTTCTTGGCTTATCAGCTTTTGACTTATTTTAAGATTTAATGTACCATAATAGGTCAGTAATTCTTGTTATGGCTATAGTCCAGGGTTTTATAAATAGTGGCATGGCCCAGTATTCTTGCTGGCCGGGGGTCAATTTGGCCAGTGTGTCTGCATAACTTTCTTGATGGGTCAATATTTTTTTTCACCTCATGATCTTTGTTTTCAAGTGGAATTTGATACTTCTACATTTTTTTTCTTATGCTTTCATAATTCTTCCTGTTGAGATATCACAGTTGTTCGCCCTCGCCCTCCCCCTGCCCAGCCAGGTGTGGAGGTGCACTGGCAGCATGGGACGGTGGGCAGACCAAACCTATCTTGCTGTTTATATCTGAGTCTGTAACATGCTTCAGCTTTTCAGCTATTCTTGTACTATGAAGTTTTAAATAGTCATCAGCATATATTTCCTTATCTACTCACCCAGTTATATATGGTATGGTGCCATCTATCCTTCAGACAATCTAAGATTATACAATCTATTCCTAGCCTTCTTTTTTTGTATTTGTTACTCATCATTTTATAATGCTTTCCTTTATTGTAGTGTTAGCTTATTCTCTTAGAAATTGTGCTCATTGGTTGTTACATTTACTTGAATTTTAGATCTCCTTTTCCTTATAGTTCCTTTTATTTCTTTAGAATCTATGAACATCCTAATATCACCTACAGGTGTGAAGAGAAAACACAAAGGAATGCCTTCAACGAAGAAAGAGAAAATCATTGATAACACCAAGGTGGAACATGAAATAATGACAGACATGAAGGAAGAGCCTGTCGAGGATGGTGAAGAACCTGTTGCTCGCAAGAGGCCGAAGAGAGCTGCTGCATGCTCAAATTTCAAGGAGAAATCTGTCAGGTTATCTGATAAATCTGCAGTTCTTGAATCAAAGAAAAACCGTCAAGTGGAGGAAGAGATGGCTGCCGTTGATTTGACCAAACTTGGTCCTGAAGATCTTCCACCATGCAGAAAACTTCTAGACTTCATCTTGCATGATGCTGATGGAAACCCTCAGCCTTTTGAAATGTCTGAAATTGATGATCTTTTTATCACTGCTCTTGTCATGCCCATGGATGATGATTTGGAGAAAGAGAGAGAAAGGGGAGTAAAATGTGAAGGATTTGGGCGGATTGAGTCTTGGTCAATTTCTGGTTATGATGAAGGGTCAGCGGTAGTTTGGATTTCAACTGAAAGTGTAGATTATGAATGTGTAAAACCTGCAAGCAGTTACAGAAGGTTCTATGATCATTTCTATGACAAGGCATGCATTTGTGTTGAGGTTTACAGAAAACTAGCCAGATCTGTTGGTGGAAATCCAGATTTAAGTCTTGAAGAGCTACTTGCTGCTGTTGTCCGTTACATGAATGGAACCAAGAATGCCTCTGGTGGATTTATTAGTAAAGATTTTGTGATCTCTCTTGGTGAATTCATATACAAACAGCTAGTTGGATTGGATGAGACCACAGAGAACAGTCATGTGAATTTAGCCACATTGCCAGCTCTTGTTGCTTTAAGAGATGAATGTAAAAGTAGAATAGAGTACAATAGGGTGCCTCCAATGGTCTCAAATGGTAGCGTGAAGATTAATGAAGGAGGAAATCTGGAGGGTACTGAAGATGAGGATGAGAAACTAGCACGGTTGTTGCAGGAGGAGGAAGAGTGGAAGTTGATGAAGCAGCAGAGGGGCCGTCGTTCTGGGACTTCTCAAAGGAATATATATATCAAAATCAGTGAGGCAGAGATTGCTAATGATTATCCTTTGCCTGCATACTATGAACCCTCTGTTGAAGAAATGGATGAGTATATCTACTTCGACAGTGACAGCAGCTACATGTCCTATCCTGACCTTCCCAGAAGAGTTCTGGACAACTGGGCTTTATATAATTCTGACTCAAGACTTATTTCTTTAGAGCTAATCCCAATGAAGCCCTGCACAGAAATTGATGTGACAGCTTTTGGATCTGGTAACATGAGAATGGATGATGGTAGTGGGTTCTGTTTAGAGGCTGACCCAGGCCAGTCTTCTTCAAATACATTTGACAACCTGGATTGTGGGTTTCCAATATATCTGAGCGCAATTAAGGAATGGATGATTGAATTTGGCTCTTCCATTATTTTCGTATCAATTCGAACAGATTGTGCCTGGTTCGTCCCCCTCTTGCCCCTGTCCACCCACACACATGCACATATGCATCCCATCTCTCAACTCGCATGATTAGCTAGAACATTCATTAATGTCTTTCCATTAATAAGCACAAAGTTGACATGGAACTACCCTTGTTAGTTGTGTCATCACTCTTGCAGGTAATATAGCACCATATTCATCCAATTTTATTCTGCTTATCTTGAAATAAAATCACTAATATGAAACAATTCTTAGAAAGGGTACTGTGTATCCTGTGGGGATACACTCAGATGGCCTGTTTGTTTTATTTGTTTTTTGATGTAATCCTGGTACTTATATGTGCTCTCCAATTACAGGTACAGATTAGGAAAGCCGACAAAGCAGTATGCTCCATGGTTTGAACCAGTCCTTAAAACTGCAAATGTTGCTATTAGTATCATCAAGTTGTTGAAAGAACAAAGCCGGGTGTCAAGGCTTTCCTTTGCAGATGTGATCAAGAAAGTTTCAGAGTTTGAAAAGCGTCATCCTGCGTACATATCCTCAAATCTGACATTGGTAGAGAGATATATTGTTGTGCATGGTCAGATTATCCTTCAGCAATTTGCTGAGTATCCAGATGAGAACATTCGAAAGTGTGCTTTTGTCACTGGCCTTTCAGACAAGATGATGGAAAGACGTCACACAAAACTTGTTATGAAGAAAAAAGTTGTGGTAAAGAAAGAAGCAAATCTGAATCCAAGTGCAACAATGAGGCCTGTGTTGTCCAAGAGGGATGTAATGCGTGCTACAACAACAAGGCTGATAAATAGGATATGGAGTGATTACTACTCCAATTACTTTCCAGAGGATTCAAAGGAGGATTATCATGAATTGAAAGATGTTGAGGAACCAGAAGAGAATGAAGAGGAAGAAATGGAAGAAGAGAACATATTGATCCAGGGGGAGATTGATTCAAAGCCCTGGTCATCCGTACAGTCTCACAAGCCAAAGCTTAATTCTAAGGAAATAAAATGGGATGGGGAACTAACTGACAGAAAAGATTCTGGGGAAACTCTTTATGGACGAGCAGTTGTTCGTGGAACTGTAGTTGCCATTGGTGGAGCAGTAACTGTAGAAGCTGATGAATTGGAAGAAATGCCAACTATATTATTTGTTGAGTACATGTTTGAAAAACTTGATGGCATGAAAATGGTACATGGCAGGGTAATGAAGAAAGGATCTCAAACTGTTCTTGGAAATGCTGCAAATGAGAGGGAGGTTTTCCTGACTAATGAATGCATGGAATTTGAACTGGGAGATATTAAAGAATCTGTAACTGTGGAAATTCGGTCACGGTTATGGGGACACAAGCATAGAAAGGAGTACTTTGATGAGGATAAGATTGATAGGGCAAAGGCAGAGGAGAGAAAAAGGAAAGGACTGCCTATGGAATTCTTCTGCAAAAGCTCATATTGGCCTCAGCAAGGTGCCTTTTTGTCTCTTCCTTATGATGACTTGGGCCTTGGAACTGGTGTTTGCAACTCATGCAAACAGAGAGCATCAGAGAGCAATGAATTTAAAATAAACTCCATGACAAGTTTTGTGTACAAGAAGATCGAGTACAATGTCCATGACTTTTTGTATGTCACACCCCAGTTTTTTGGTGAGAACAAATTCGAGGATCGTGGAACTTTTAAGGCTGGCCGGAATGTGGGACTAAAAGCCTATGTTGTGTGCCATTTGCTAGAAATTGATGTTACTGCAGGGCCTAAACAGCCTACCCCAAAATCAACCCAGGTCAAGGTCAGAAGATTTTACAGACCTGAAAATATTTCTGCTGCAAAAGCATATGGTTCTGATATTAGAGAAGTAAGTGCTTTCTTCATAATTTCTTTTTTTCCAGTTTTGTGGAATTTTAATGAACAGCTGCACTTAAACCACTATATGGTGCTTTCAGGAAATGAAACTAGTAATATACAATGTGCTTGTCTTCTTTTATTATCTAATTTAGCATGAATTCTTGTTGTAATAAATTTTTGGTGGCTGAGCTCCAGGTTTATTACAGTGAAGAGATAGTTAGTGTGCCCGTAGAGATGATAGAGGGTAAATGCGAAGTGAGAAAGAGAAATGATCTGCCAAATCTGGACTTCCCTGTGGTTATTGATCATGTGTTCTTTTGTGACTATTCTTATGATCCTGTAAAAGGAGCTCTCAATCAGGTAAATTGTCTTCCATTGCACCTCCATTACATCTGTAGCTAAAACTTCATCTTTCCTTCTGATTGGAATTATTTTTTTTAGCAGTTGCCTGCCAATGTGAAATTTGCCTCCTTGACACGAAAGGCATCTAAAACTACTCTGAAAAAGAATAAGGGTAAGGAAAAATGTAAAGAAGGTAGGCAAGATGGCTCCAATAAATTGAAGGACATAGCCCAAGAAAACCAGTTGGCTACGCTAGATATTTTTGCTGGTTGTGGAGGCCTGTCAGCGGGATTACAGCAATCCGGTAGGCCCTTCATTATCCATACTAGTACAGTTTGACAATAACTAGGTTGGGTTGCGCTGATCCTGTAATGCTCAAAACTATAGGTGTTTCATTTACAAAATGGGCAATTGAATATGAACAGCCAGCTGGTGAAGCATTTAGTAAAAATCATCCGGAAACCTTGATGTTTATAGACAATTGCAATGTAATTTTAAGGTGATTACTGAGTACTTACCTCTAATAATCATCCTCCTCAATCTACCTCCACCCACAAATAGCCAAAGCTTATAAAGCACTCAATACGGTCTTTCAGGGCTATTATGGAGAAGTGTGGGGATGCAGATGATTGCATTGCAACTGATGAGGCTGTTAAATTGACAGCTGGGCTTGATGAGGAGAAGCTTAAGAACCTGCCAATGCCGGGTGAAGTAGATTTCATCAATGGGGGGCCTCCATGCCAGGTCTGTCTTTTTATATATTATTAGACAAACATTTTATTGTATCCTTTGGATCACATGCTATAGGCACCATGTTCATTTTGTTTATATCTGTGCTGTTTATAATTTTGCTCAAATTCTTATTCCTTCTTCAGGGCTTTTCTGGCATGAATAGATTCAGTCAAAGCACATGGAGTAAAGTACAATGTGAGATGATTCTAGCATTTCTATCTTTCGTCGAATATTTCCGGCCACGTTTCTTCCTTTTGGAGAACGTGAGAAATTTTGTTTCATTCAATAAGGGGCAAACATTCCGATTGACTCTTGCTTCACTATTGGAAATGGGATACCAGGTTTCAATCAATACTCACCACCAGAAAATATTTGCCACATTCTCACTTTTTATCTCTAAAACTGTCATTTTTCTTTCTTCACCTCTTTGTTCTTGTTTAGGTGCGGTTTGGAATTCTGGAGGCAGGAGCTTATGGTGTGCCACAATCAAGAAAAAGAGCATTTATTTGGGCAGCTTCTCCCAAGGAGACTCTTCCCAAGTGGCCAGAACCTATGCATGTCTTTGCTAGTCCAGAACTGAAGATAACAATGCCTGGTGGTGTGCACTATGCTGCTGTTCGGAGTACTGCTGGTGGAGCACCATTCCGTTCCATAACTGTTCGGGATACGATAGGGGATCTTCCACCAGTCCCTAATGGAGCTTCAAAACCCACAATTGAAGTAATTTTCTCCCCTCGTACTCTGAAGTCAGTATTTGTTTTTCTTTCTCCATTGCCATGCTTCTTAAAGAACAGTAGAGATATAGCTTTTCCCCTCACAGTTCTTATTTCCCCTTCATGTAGTATGGAAGCCAACCAGTTTCCTGGTTTCAAAAGCTAATTCGAGGTAACATGTTTGCCCTGAATGATCACATCTCCAAAGAAATGAATGAACTGAATTTTATTCGGTGTCAACGAATTCCAAAGCATCCAGGTGCTGACTGGCATGACCTCCTGGATGAAAAGGTAAGCCTTTAAGATGTTATTTTCTACAGATGCTGGTATTGCTTTAGTTGAGAACACAACTAATGTGTAATCATTTTTCAGTTTCAATTCTGAGTGTTGATTGAGCTAGCATATATGCAAAATGTAGGTTAAACTATCAACTGGGCAAATAGTGGATTTGATTCCATGGTGCCTACCGAACACTGCAAAGAGGCACAATCAATGGAAGGGGCTCTTTGGGAGGTTGGACTGGGAAGGAAATTTCCCTACTTCGATCACAGATCCCCAGCCCATGGGAAAGGTCGGAATGTGCTTTCACCCTGACCAAGATAGGATTATCACAGTCCGCGAATGTGCACGGTCTCAAGTAAGTCACTTACTTTTCTTTCATTAATGAATATTATTTGCTTACAACCGCTTACAATTTGGGGACTAGAACTACTCATTCCTTTTTCCCCCTAATTCTGAAACTATAACCTTATCTGCATGCAGATAACCAAAACAATTACTGTATATATTTGTGTCTAAGTGCATGGACATATATGTTTATTGGCACAGATTTCTACCTTCTTAATATTCTCCGATCATTTCTAAGTATTCCTAATCCTGTTATCATGCAAAAGATATGGCAGTTTTACATATAGGTAAGACTATCTGTGCAAATAAGCCAAATTGCATTGTTCTTTTTCTTTCCTTCCATTTTTAGTTGAAGGAATAAGCAAGTTAAATGATATTTTCATAAAAAATATTGTTATTTCTCTAGAGCAACTTCATCTTCTTGAATTCAGTGCATTCCAAAACTTTGGTAGCATGCTTCCTCATAATACTTTGTACACCATAAGCTTCGTTTTCTTTCCTTGCGCTGCCTGACATTCCAGTGTATATTGGTGCATGCAGGGATTTCTCGATAGCTACCATTTTTCAGGGAATATTCAGAATAGGCACAAGCAAATTGGTAATGCTGTCCCTCCTCCACTTGCCTATGTGCTAGGTTTGAAACTGAAGGAAGCTGTTGATGCAAAGTCTTCTTCAGCTTGACTGTCTCATGGATGTCTCTTAGTCGTCCAGGGGTGCCACCACACCCACATTGGATCTGCTAAACTGTCTATACCTATACAAGCATCAGCTTTCATTTCTTCATTATACAAATTCTTCACATCAGTTTATGGATTCCTCCTCCCCACCATGCTAGAGGCAATTTTGAGTGGCTTCATGTTTTCTCAGATAGGTGGATGTCAGGTCATGGCTATTTTTTCCTTCTGTCTTGAGGGTGTTATGAGAATTAATTAGGGCAGGCCTTGCTCCATGTGACAAGAGTGTCAGGTTTGAAACATGGAATTTAGTTCAAACCAATGTGTAAGAGAAAAGGCCCTGAGTACTCCTAGAATTCTCTGGAATTGAGCATGCTTACTTCAAGGCTTCTTTTGTATATCTTGAAGAATGGGAATTGTCATTTATCGCTACTTTGGAAGTTAAATTTTTTGACACTTTTTTTCCAAGGAAATCTGGACTGATTTTGTAATGCCGAACTAGTCCACCTTTTCTTTTGGTCAATACAGTAAAGTTGTTAAACATTGCAGATTTGCCACCCTGAGATGTTGTAACATGCGAGCACCACTCTGGATCTTTATCACGGTTGTGTATTTAAGTTTGAATTGGCACGGTATGAGTTTATATAAAGACTTTTCAAGAAAGAAGTGCATTTGTTGGAGTACGATAATCAAGTAAAAGGATGCTTTAAGCCATGGAAAATCTGCGTCAGTTTCAGCATATCTTCCTTGAATTATGTATTTTAACTTTATTCTTCTAGAATTACTTGCTTCGTGTCTGCTTTTTGAATATGATATCAGTGAATATGTGACAAGCTTAATAAGAACGAATAGTGCACTACAGCGGGTGTAGAAGCTGTGAAAGGTCGCAGAATGTTCGAAGCCTGTCCTCATGTGAACCTTAATCAAGGTAAAAAAGATATAAGCTAGGTTTGACTAATTCTGACTGCTTTATTGTTGTAATAGCAATCAGCTGAATGCCGACTACATTGATGGATACTAACCATTTGATTGCTGAGCTCTTGTACCTTTCAGCTTAGAACTAGCTGAGCGGTTTAAATTCAGTCAAGTGCCTTGGAATTTTCAGCTAATTGCTAGTGCAACTAGTGGAGATTCACGGATCTTGTACCTGACGCTTATAAAGCTAATTCGGTTTGGGTCTTGATATCTAGTCTTTAGTTTCTGATTAATTTAAAGAAGAAAAAGGAGGAACTTGCAACCAAAGATTATGGCAATTTAATTTTTCATGAAGGCAAGAAGTCTAATCTTATCATCTACCAATATGCTGACAAGCATCTTTTCCATTATCTCAATGAATGATAGGGGTTTTCCGGCCAATATGATGCAATACTAGCATGCTGTACCATTAGATATCTAAGGCAACATTTCAGTTGAGTTCTCTTAAAGCCAAATTATGCCTTTGTACTGTTTTCTGTCATATCAGATTAGTGGATATCGAAGCTTCCTCAAATCCGCCAAAAAGATTAGTGGATATCATAATTGAAAAATATGAAAAAAAATAGTTGCAGTAGCTGATATGGAATTCCCAATGCAAACGATCATCCATGACAGAATCACCTTTGGAAATCAAAAAGTAGAATTATACACGACAGAAAAATAAAGCTGTTCCACATTTATACATTGTCTCACCAGATCAAAGTGCTCTTCTTGGATGCTCCGCACATAAATCGTTGGTGGGATCACCCGGGAAAACTAAGAGGCTTGTAGTAGCAATAATAATTGCCCATCAGGCTCCAAAGAATTAATTGCTTTCCTTTAACAATCATTGACCTTTCATTTTGGCGAAGATTCGAGGAAAAAAACAGTTTGTGAAAGTAAGCCATTAGTCACATACTATCCCTCCATAGGCTCCAAAATGATAACCCCATGAGCTACAAACAAGTCCCCAAATGTATACTACAATCTTGCAACGCACTGCATAATGCATGGACAGTCCTGCACGTATATGTCATAATGAAATTATTTCTTTCTATGATTTTATTTATACCTGTTTGCTGTAAGCGATTACGCTATCAAAATTCAGTGTCAAACTAATCATATTTTAGAGAAAAACAAATTAAAAACTCAATTGGCTTGCCAAAAAAGGCACGCTCAATTAGCTAAGCTTGATTTGGCATCACCTTCATAAGCTTCGTGTGATCCAATAAAACGACAATATTAAATTGTCAAAAGGGTTAAATGTAGAATGACTCCCCATGTAAAGTTTATTAATAAGTATTCAAATAAATATGGTAACAGCTATGCTATGAAATTATTGCAATCCAGATCATATAATGAAATGTAGCTTCCAAAGCGTGGCAAACAAAGCACAAAAAAAAAAAAAAAAAAAAAAAAAACTGACTGCCAGGCAGCTCAAGATAGGCTTTTTGCTCTCTCTCCGTTCTGGAAAGAGGATTTAACCATAATTTATCAAATCATCGCAAACATCACTTAGTTTCTGCTAATGAAAAAATGAATTTGGACTAAGGCTCCCTAAGTGAAAGGGCGCATGTAAGGGCCTGAACGCTGCCTAAGATACAGTGAAATCACTTGTGCTTTTAGTACAATGAATCAAACTTTGAACTTCGCATGCCTCCACCATGGTTTTAAGTGGTCAGATGTTGATCAAGTTGAGAAAAATGTAAAGAACTATGAGTTGCCTAATCAGTGTTCAAACAACTGTAGTTGGTATGCACTCTCAAATTCATGACATACATTGACAGCATCATATTGGTAAAGCAAACAGAGTTTGAGATGGCTGTTCATAGGAACAAAACTGAGATTTGACATTATTTTTGCCAAAAGGCAAAGCTCTTTATTTTGGGTAAGAGTTCAGGGGTATTTTCAGACTACATTGGAGATTAAAAGTGAAAGAATGTACACAGATTGAATATTGAAATTTATTTCAATTAGTAGGACAAATTTTAAAATATTCCAAAACAGGTTACTGAAGTACACAAAAAGGTGACTTATTTGTGAAGACACAAGAACTGAAAAAGTTTGAAACAAACTTAGGGGAAATTGGAAAAAAAAAAATCAAGAATAATAGAAAGCTTTTCCACTAAGCCAGAGAATGTCATTAGTAGGGGTTGTTGGAATAACAATCTGCCTAGATCATGCATCTTTTTATACTAAAATGGCCAAGAATGCACTATTTTTGCTTGCATACTGCCTCTAGCTGTTCTCATTTCAATAATATTGTGAAAGCCCCCTCGTTAATCATGCAACTCTTCCCTCTCTCTTTTTTCTCAGTACTTCTGGTCTGAAGTCTTGAGAAGAACGTGCAATACCTTTTCTAGTGCTTGCCTTTTCTTTTCCATCAATTTGCTAATGCTAATTACTGCTTCTAGAAGATTATGTGTTCCATTCAGCTCAGATCTGTCCTATAAGTAAAGATTGATCAAAGAAATCCAGAGCACCAAAAAGAAATCAATATAACGATTCAAGGAACTACTGCTAAATAGTATTTCTTCATCACTTAAGCATGTTGTTTATATTAGTAATTTTATTCATTAAAAAGTAAATGCATGCTAACAATATGCTCGCTACAGCTACATTCTCAATTTAGTCCATATTATTGGAGAAACAAATGATCTTCATGGCCAAAAAGCATCCTTGACTTCCTAAATACCAAAGAATAGAAAATACTTACCATCCCTAGCAAAGGTGCGCATTGATTTAACAAATGGATTATGCCAAAGAATAGAAAATACTTACCATCCCTGGTGAAGAAAAGAAAATAGCATCCATGTCTTCCTAAATACTTACCATCCTTTCAGAATACTTACCATACCTGACAAATTGATTATGCCATGACATTGCCTTTGAAAGGAACCATGTATTGGTTTCATTTTATGTGACTACTAACCTCAAAGTGGAGTCCTAGATTGCCCCTTCCTGAGATGCATTTGCAAACTAAATAGGATCGGAAGCTTGATCTAACATTATTACCATTCAACTGTGGTGGGAAGTATATCACAAAGTACTACATACTAAATTTGTCTAGGAGCTTGTCCTAATATTTTAACTTTAATATTATGTTCAAAGCAAAGAGGTTAAAAGTGACTGTATTTCTTAAACCCCAAGTTTGAAAGTTCAAGTTCGAATCTTTAATTCATGAACCCCTAGTCTTGTCTAGAGGTTTGCCCTTGTTGAAATTGCTTGTCATTACAATGTCTATAGTTGTCATAGAAGAAAGGAGAACATGAACAAGGGAGAGACTGTGGCAATAGGAAAAAAATTAGAAAGTGCATGTCTAGTGGGTTTCCCTGCAATGCTCAGTAGTTTCACAGTTTGTGTGTTCAAAATGACATGATTAAGGAAGCGGCAGGGGGGGGGGGGGGGGGGGGGGGCACCCTAGATATGCCACTCCACGTAAAATAATATTGAAATGTAACAAACTCTGAAACACTATGAATCATCTAATTGTTAGTGATTTCTTAACATATATAGGGCATAACAAAATATCAACCTAGTAGTACAAGAAGATCAAGGTTGTAAAAACTGCAGGCCATAGATGGGCAGCCAGGGGCACATAAAAAGAAAAAGAAAAAGTGCATAAGCCAAAGCAGAAAAAATAGGGGAGAGAAAAGATAAAACTGCATATCTAAACCACCGTCAGCTATTGTCCATTGGAGAAACCATCAATGGACATGTTCTACCCCTTGCGGCCGCAGCCAACAAGTCATCCATCCTCTAGTTTCCTGATCTCTTCTAACATGATAGCACATAGAAATTCTGGGGTGGGTTTAAGGACAAGGGATTTCTTATATTAAGTTGTCAGGTTGGGTTACAAGATTATAAGTACCCTATCGGACACCTAACCCCCAGCACCCCAATATTAGTTATTTACCGGGCCACCCATGTGCCTGTTTTTTGGGCCTTGTGGGTGCTTGCTTTGTGGTTGAACACTTGTGGCATGAGCCTGAGACCTTTTTTTTAATCAAAAAATAAAATTGAGCAGCTATTATATTTACAAAAGTAGCACATAATGATGACAGTGATGAGAAAGAAGTGCATGTGTCTATGTGTGAGAGATAAAGCATGAAAGACGGTTATGTTTAGGTGCTTAAAGATAGGAGAATGCATAAAGAAGAACTAAGGATGATGAACAAGAAAAAAGCAAAAAGATAGAGAAATCTAGAGAGTATGAGAAGCAATCCATGTGTTTTAGCCACAATTGACTGGAGGAGCAAAGCATTTCTTCACCGGTATAACTGATGGAATACAATGCATACCGCACAAAATCATTTGGTCGGATATATTTAGGACAAAAAACTAGACATAGCCTTGAAAGGAAAAAATATTAAATGAAATAAAAACACAATCAAAACAAGAGATAGTGTTAACTAGTATATTAAGTATTTCTAAGTACTTGTTATATCAATAAAGTTATCCTCCGCATGGATCATGATTCCAATAGTCAAATAAAATAATTTCCACTTTAACATCCAAGAAGATGCTTAGAAGGCTATAAGGCGACTTATGATGTTCAAGCGAACATGGCTTTGAAAGTAAAGCTGATCATGAGCCGGACTTGGGCACAGAAAATTTTATATAGGCCCGACAAAAAAGCTCGATTAAAAATGAATAGAGTTTAGACCCCGAGGCCCAGCCCACGATCAGTTCTATGTGAAGGTAAGCACCACAGAGTCATTAGGTGGTGGCTTAAGATCTTAATTACCCATATCAAGAACATAGGAGATAGCACAACATTTTCACGATGTCATTTAAGAGCTTAACAGTTTCAAAAAGCCTATTGATGCCCTATTCTAACATTCTCATCCATTGCCAAGTCGCATATCAAGAAAGGAAGATCACAAAAGGGATAATAAGACAGTGGGCTCCAAGGGTGTCAAACAATCTGCAAACAACCTCAACAAGAATAATATAGACATATAGAATGGCACTCGCTCTGACAATCTGATCATAACATCCAACCACATATTGTGCATAAAGAAGGTTAGCTTTCAATTGAAACGATGAATTTCACATACTCATTCAACATTTAATGGCATGAAAGTAGCTCATAAGAAATAGATGAATCAAACTTCTTTTTTTCTTTTTTCTCTTGGTCGGCGGTGGGGGGGACTCAAAAACAAAATCCATGGTGCCTCAAATTCAATCTTGTTTCTAACAAAACATTAAAACATTTACAAAGATATCTAAAAAGATAACAGGAATCAAGAACCAAAATACCCAGAATCAGATCAAAAAGAAGTAAATCACAACCTTCATTTAACGCAATTTATCGGTCTCTTACCCCGCGACGGCACGACGATCGGTGGAGTCGGTATTCTTCAAAAATCCAACTTTTAAAAACACAGGCAGCAAAACTTTCTTCAAAACCAGCGGCTAGACCCCTAGTCAGCAACACAAACCAAAATCTCCAATCTCAAGAAGCCATCAGAAACACGAATCACACTCGGCCGTAGGCACGGCGCGTGGGGCTGCCGACAACCGAGAGCAATCCCCCACCGGCAGCTTCTTGTTCGTCGAGATAGAGGTCCTCGGTAACCCTAAACGCCGCATGCAACACTACGAGCACGGCACCGATGATCAGCGAGACCAGGACGTTCAATCCGACATGCGTGAACACCAGGGCGACAACTGTGACAACGGAGAGGGCGAAGAGGACCAGACGGTCATCGATCTCACGCCCGAAGAGCACGAGAGGCCCGTCGCGGAAGAAGTAGAGGAAGAACCAAGCGACGAAGACGACGAGGAAGACGATCATGGAGACGGGGTGCCAGAGAAGGCTGCAGAAGAGGACGAACAGGACGACGAGGGCGTAATTGACGCGGAAGTAGGAGAGGTTGCGGCGGACGCGGGCCATGGCCTCGCCGTAGCTGTAGGGGCGGCCGAAGGCGGTGGGATCCGCGAGCTCGCGCCACGGCCGGCGGGTGGCGATGAGGGCCCCGCCCCGCTCCTTGGCCCGGCCGAAGAGCTCCGCGGCGCGGGAGGTGGAGGCCACCGCGGCCTCCGGGGCGGTGGGGATGGCCCCGTAGCCGTCGCGCCAGGAGGTGGATGACATCCCGGCGGTGGAGGTCCAAAACCTCAATCCCAGATCTCTTGTTCGAAGAAGGGGGGCAGAGGCAAGAAATAGCAGAGGGGGTGAAAACCTAACCCTAGATCTCCATGGGAGGCTCTCTTTGCATCTAAAGTGTTTGATGTTGGGGCTGCTCCGGTTTTAAGATCAGAAGAGGGAGAAGAGATCTGAGGCCGAAGCAAAACTGAGACCAGAACAAAACTGGCGGTGCCACGTTAATGTGCATGATGATGTATCATGCGCGTGAGAAGAGCATTAATTATTTTATCCTTTCCAAAACGAACGTTACCAAGTGGACTCGATAAGAACCATGAGCATTGAACCAGAACGAACGCCATTACCTTCAATCCAGGCAGGGAACATGGAGACAACATCTAAAGAAGATGTTTTGGGATTGACATTATTGGATATGGATGTTTTCATGAGCACTGCACAGCATTCTTGTAGATTTTTATCATGTCTCTTTTGATGTACTGGAGTCAAAAATGTCACTGTAACTCCTGTTGTAACTTTAAAAAGTTCGATGCTTTGTTCTCGTATGGATGTCCGCGTATACAGCAATATGACAAATAGAATGATGGATATTTACTAGTTTGCCAACAACAACTGTTTGATTCCTCGAAATTAGTGGTGGTGATGAGAGAAGTTAAAAGCTCTCAATGCAAGAGCAGTTAATAGTTGGATTGAAAAGAATAGATCCGTATCCAGCTTGCTAGTTTTATACGGAGTAGTTGTTTCTTTTCATTTGTAGTTATGTTAAAAATGAAAAGCAAGAAGGGGCTATGAAACAAGGCGACACATGAGTACAGGAAATCTGAATTCCTTTGTTTCATCCTGGGTTTTTGGATTAAACCTATTAAAATTTGGACGCTAGCAAGCAACGGCGAATATGGTATCGGCAATGTGTTGCTTTCCAGGCTATTTATGTATTTAGAGAAGCCAACAATGCTGCGGACTATGCGGCTCATCACTCCGAAGATTTTATCTGAGAGAACCATGGCTTTGTTTTGTTTTCTTTACATTTTATTTTATTGTCCGACTTTTTGGGCCTAAGTTCGCCGTACTGGTATTGCTAGGCGTACCGGTCATCTATCGGATCGGTACAGTTCCGGTTCGTATCCGTTTAAACTAGTACCGAACTGAAACACTCTTCTCCGTCGGAGCCAAGGAAGAAGAAGAGAACGAGAGAGCGAGTGGGGGAGGGAGGGAGGGAGGAGAGGAGAGGCCGCCTGCAGAGGGCTGGGGGGGCCGGCGGAGCCCACGGGGCTCCCTATTTTTTTTTTGTGGCCGCGTCCCCGGCCTCCGCCGCCACCCCCTGGGCCTCCGTCGGCCTCCCGCGGCCCTTCGTGGGTGGCAGAGGCCTCTCCTCCCTCCCTCTCTTTCCTGCTCTCTTTCTCTTCGTCTTTTCCAGCTCTGGTTGGGTTCGGCCCATAGTGGTTTTTACAGCTCCAACGTATCGGTTACACGTCGGACCAGTCTGATATGGCCTGAACCGGCCGGTACGGGTCGGTTTGTCAGACTGTGCTTTAGGTTGTACTCACACCTGTTGTGTAAGAGCAGCCGATATACCAAAGAAAAAAACTTGGTATTGAAAATATGGCACAGAAGTCAGCCGGAGAGCATCTGTTTACGTATAAGCAGCAATGTTTCTCTTTAATTTTGCTTTATAGAGAACACACAATTTATTAGCTCCATGAAATCTGAGGAACGATAGATGCCAAATCTAGTACAGATGTATGTCATAACAACCGTGATCAAGACTCTCAGATCACTTGCTTAGATGGCATCATCCCTTGCCACTTGGACAAGAGATTAGAGGTTCAATTTTGGTCAGCTCTTAAGAACTGAGGTGGGTATAAGATAGAAGGAAGAAGACAACCATGAACAAGAGCCTGGAAAACCAGTACTGGACAATGCAGTAAGCTGTAGCTCTATTGATTAAACTCTGCAAGGTATATTGTAAGCCAGCAAGAAGCATGCTCATCGCATAATTGAAGAACCTCCTTTGGAATCAAATGGTCTGCCATTAAAGGCATAAATAGTTAACATTAAGCGATTTTCTAATCACCGTCATCAAGATCCAACTCATCTCTGAATGATCTCAAATAGAATAAAAGTAGTATGCTTGTCAGTAGAAAGTAGTGCCTATAATCATAAGCACTCATGCAAATATGTTCAGCATCTGAAAAACCAAGGTGCACCGCATCGGCATACAAAGTTTATCATAATATAATTTAGATACTCAAGGCTCTATAATTGATAAAAAGAATAAAACTTCCATGGCAGAAATCTTGTAAAAATGATCCAAAGCACTAGAAAATCAACAGAGATGTCATTAATTATTTTAACATTTACTATAGTGGAACATGTGGTTTAAGAGCCTGTTGGCACCAGGTCCAATAGCCAATGCACCACAGATTATTTAATCATGGCCAAGCGGCACAAAAGATCTTTGAGAGGTAGCTTCGTTGAATTAAATAAATATTTTAAATCTTTCCTCCAAATTCAAAATTGGAATTCAAATTTCACGCCAACGGGCTTTCTGCTTCTTTTGGCCTACGTCTGCTTTGACTTGGTCAACGGCCAAGTGTCAAGCATCCACATGCAAGTAAGGAAGCAAATATGAAAAAATTTCCAAAAAAAAGCAGACCAAGACAAGTGTCATGCATCCACGCGCAAGAGCAAGCATGGAATGGCCCCCAAAGAAGGAAGGAAGCATGGACGACCAAGATGCAACAAGCCACAGGATCAAAGGAGCATAAGAAGACATGTCATCAACTCACGGGAGAAGAGTTTGCTTCTTTTGATATGCCCGAGCCTATATAAAGGGCTTTAGGGATCATTTCAAGACAACGAAAAATTCCTCTTCTTCCTCTTGTTCTTATTCTCTTCTCTACATAATTTCAATTATTTTTCTAAGTTTCTTTTGAGGTATCTGCAAGCGTGAACGTACTCTTCTTTTTTCCTTAGAGGTGCACTGACGGAGAAGACGTGCTTCTTTATTGGATCGTCGTTTCTCTAGGAATCTATGCCAGCGGACTCGTGCGTGGGGGGCATAAACTTTTCTGAGATAGCGCATCGGCGTGCTTCGATCCACAGGCCATCTTCTTTTATTTCTTCATTTTATTATTTTATTTTCAAGTAAATAATTTGCTAGTTTATTTTTCTTATTTACTGTTTATGAATATTAGAAACATTCAATTATTGATTTATCAATTATATTTATGCATCTAGGCTAACAATCTTAACAATTTTCATGATGAGAGGAATTGGAGTTCCATTTTAATTCCTTTCATCACAATGCACAGAGATCCTGCATGCCATTTTAATGCAGCAATTCAGCAAACTACAACAGATCTGTGACACAAGCAAACATGTTCCTGCTGCCAGGCTTCCAGGAAAGCTTTCACCACATTGAGAACCAAAACAAAAACAAGAAAGAGAGAACCATCCAGTGGTTATGCTATGTTGCTTTTTAAGTTCTGCACAAAAAAAGAGCAATGCTTCCTACATACATACATAACAAAAAGCAAAGCTCCCTCGAAGCTCATAACAAAAACGAACCTTGAATACCTCACTGATCCTTTCAGTACGAGGGGATTTCTTCACAGATTCCATAGGCTCCCTGTCCAAGGTAGGAAAACAGAGAACCAGTTACAATATAAACCACACAAAGCGTTGTATCATAGGGGTGCCTGTAATTTATAAGTTACAGCACAGCTCCTAGCTATTTTCTTGTAGCTAAGTAACCTCACATACTTAAGAGGGTAATAATCCCATTAAAGGTGACACAGAATCAGAGGGGTGATGTAAACAAAATAATAATAATAAAATAAACTTTCCCCTGCTTCCCTCCACACAAAGAGAGAAGATACCAAAATGCTTTGTTGATTTCTTCATTTCCAGCATCTGCAGCTCTTTCATATTTCTAAAGAAACATTAAAAATTGTAGTACGTGAAAAATAGTGACCAAAGCGTATGCACAAGCAAGTAAGAATTAGCAGTATTTTTCAGTAAATTCAAAGCTGCAACCTTCCTGATAGCTTGTTTTTGGCCAGTCAGGCCCTTAGAATTTTGCAAAACTTCGCGTCCAACAATGACCAGTTCCCCTCTCCCTGGCGTAGCCAACAAGGGCTCTCCTATTGGCATGCAAGCATCAAAAGGATCCATTTCCATCGCTTTGATTCAAGAATCAAAATTAAAACTAGTGAAGAATTAAACTAGGAAATATTTTCTAATCTCACCATCAAGTAACATTTCACAACAAATTAGAAATTCTTTGATAGATTAGTGACCATTGGTTTAAGGGAATAATTTCGAACTTTGCTTGTCTTCATCAATATTTGCCAAATCAATACTGGAGAGCATACTAGTCGGTGAATGGTTTGGCACGATACAAGTCGCCGAGGGGAAGGGGGGAGGAGGCACTTAAAAATCAAATAAATTAAAGTGAGAACAGGCAGAAAACAATCAAGTTAGCCATTGCTGGATATGCAATAATGAGAAAAGTCAGTAGCCGTATTGGCTGCCTATGCTACTAAAAATCGAATAAATTAGAGTGAGAACAGGAAGCTGGCAATGCTACAGAGAGAACAATCAAGTTATTTTAGGACCTTCTATAGAAGATATATGCAGTAATCTGTAATGTCAGATGCATTAAGATGCAAGATAACATACTTATGTTCATACAGAAAAAATATGTATATACAAGCAGCATAGAAACACACACACATCTATGTACATGCAAATGAAATTTGTGGTAGTTGAAGTTTGTTTTTGGAAAAAAAAAGTATATACATACATACATGCATACATACATATACCTATATAATATAATCTTTTAGTGGCTAAGTATGATTTTTAGAAGTTACTGCACCTGCTCTGTGACTACGTAGCCAGCCATGATCGAAATCATGGTATAATATGTAGTCATTTCTTTATACTATATGATAGGCCTAAATATGAGCCAATTTCAAAAAGCCAAGGAAACAAGGCCAAGAGCCTTGTGATCAGCTCTAAATTCAGTACGAGATGCTTCAACATTTTAGATTTATTAATTTTAGTGCTTGTAAACTGATGAAGGGAAACATATGCTTTTAGATTCAGAACAAAAAGAGCTCAAAAAGGAACATTCTTTATTAGATTTCCTTTGTTTTCTGTACCAAGAGAGTCATTTTTAGAGCCAAACAGGTTCTACTACGTTCAGTTGAAATTTTAAAAATTAAGGGACCATAATCATCATTTAGTCAGCCCTAAATTTCTTTAACAGTTACAAACTATCTTATTACATTGTATGGACTGTTTTGTTGTACCACATTCAACTACTATTCAACCAATGTGTTCAAAATTTTTCTAGTTATGCAAGAAAGCTTAAATGTTTTTCCAATTAAACTGACAATGCATCCTAATACTTCAGTTAGGAGAAACATATATTCGAAACTACTGCCATAAAGATTGGGGAAAGCTGAATATCAAATTATCAGCAACAATACTTTAGTTAGGAGAAACGATGATGAATATTTTGCTGGAGAACCATGCAAGATGTAATGCATTAGTATGCTCTAGAGTTTCCTTCCATATTATTGTTCATGTCAAAGTTGTATTGCTTATTTCAGATACTATGTTCTTATACTTGTGTTGGATCATATAAGTTTGATTTTCTTATAGGCACGATATTGCTCGTAAATTCCAGGGAGTGCTAATACTTGTACATGTGGAATGGATGGGGAGAGAAGTTGGTTTCTCTTCCTTCCCTTTTTTTCATCAAGGGGGCTCAACATTTTGATCAGTTTTCATGGTGGGCAAGGTGAGAATATCTTAACATGGCACATACTTGTTCCTTAGTTATTATATGTGTGCAATTTGCACATATGTCTATGTATATTTAAGTATGTCTATACGTGTGTGTGCATTCATTTGTTATGGAGGAATGGCTTATCAGCCTCTGCAAACTTTAGCACGTATTTGTTTCTCAGTGAATGTGTCTTCAAACATGCAGATATCTTGTATGTTTGCATGTATCTTGGTGTGAGGATGGAACTCAGGTTTAGGAATAGGAATGCCAGCAACCCAATTAACTCCTTCAGCAGGCAGTAATTCCTTAATCATGGGAACATTCGACTCTTGGAGGTCAGTCATAAGATTGGAGACAATAAGTGCTAACATCACAGAAAGACATGTCAAATGGAATAGCTTTGTTGGTTCAATGGAGCCATGGAAATCCAAGGATCAGATGGCGAAGTAATACGGTGACCTTTGCCATCCTTGATGAGGATGACACCTCTACAAACACATCACCATATTGCTGATCGGTACAACTTGGGATCCAAGATTATTCCATCTCGCACTCAAAATCATTTCCGTGGGTTTTTTAAAGGTCTATTAACCATCATGTGAAGAAGTTCATATGCATATACTTGCCATGGCCAAGAGTTAATAAGCTCAGCACCTCCTCAGGAGCTTCTCGCAGTCTGTGTTTGGAAGCCACTAGTTACTTCTTTTTCTTTTTAGAGTTCCATGGCCTTGTTTATATAAAAAAAGCGAGCATCATTAGGATTTGGAGACAAAAATCAAGGCGAACTGCAGCCTCCTCTTTTATCTGAATTTCGATCTCCTCTCATCTTCTTTTTTATTTGAATCCCACTAATAATTCAAATATTTTTAAATTTATTTTTTTCAAAAATACTCGCCATATGTCGATCCATGATGGCGGATTAGATTTAGGCAACATGACTAAGATATTTAATTCTGGTGTTTTTGAACTAAAGAAATTCCTGCCTTTTGGTTCGGTGGTGTACCGGGCTTCTGTTGGTCTGAGATGGGCCTTCTGCGTCGGCTCAGCTGACTGTGAAAAGTGGAGGGCGTACTAGGAGTTTTTAGCCCCCCTCTCTCCTCCTTGTTCTGTTTTCACATTTTAATACCTTCCAAAACGACATTAGCATCCCTTAACCTTGCTTTTTTTCTTATTTAGATGAGTTTTCTTTCTCTTTTTTTTGTTAGCTAAACCAAGTAAAATGTAACAACCCAGTACCTCATCTAAAAAGACTAGTCAGAAGGTATTATTTGGGTTTCTTGATCCTGTATATGTACCCAACATCTATCCAACGAATAATCGATATAGGACTAAACACACGCCTGCACAGATTCTTACATAAAAATTAACCACATGGTTCGCTTCCATTTGCTGCCGGCTTCTGTCCAGATCTCTTATTCCTAAACCACCTTCAGATAGATGCAGAAGAACAAACTCTTAAAGGTTGTTTGCTTAACTGGAGTTGTTCGGGTGGATCGACTGCTCTATTAACATTGAATAGCTCGATAATGATCAATTAGCATTGTTTATCACGTACTAAAAGCACAGTGGCAATTGACAAATCCACCAGCTCTATAAGGGAGATAGCCAGGTGGGTTCCTGCCAACCGGATGGGAGGCTTTAGTCCACGGTGGGTCCAGAGATGGACTTCTCTTACCGCAATTATAACATAATACCTAACACATTGACATCTTTCCATTATCCGGGCCATCATCACTAGGCTATTTTCAAAGGCCCAGTTGAAAGTGTGGTGGGAAAAGGGAATTGAGGACGGACCCTCCAATGCTACGGCTCACGTAAGAAGACTTTGCCATCATCATGCTTGTCCCTTTTTCTTCTTCTTTAGTTTTTTTTGGGACCTCCTGTCCCATGTCACCGTCTCAATGTATGAAAGTGTAGAGCAAAGTTATCAACTTGAAACCCTGCGGCTTATCTTAGTTAAATCTAGAATGCATGATGGAGGTCACCCTGGTATCCGCCGCCCCTTCGTTCAAAATGGTTCTGGTTGTATCTTTCATGAGAAAAAGCTTCATCCTCTTTCGCGATGTCAATCGTTGAATTGCACGATAGCCACTTTGAAATCCATGCAGATGGATGATAAAAAAAGTTTGGAGTGTTTTGAGATCCATACAAGATATGATCCAGTAGTTAAAATATTATTATATGCAAGATAAAAAATAACTGTACATAGGATGGACACAAGTATAAGTATGCGCAAAATGAACGACATAAGGGACTAAATATAAAAAATTAAGTGTAAAAGGAATAAATGCAAAATAATAGATAACTTTGAAAATGATGCTTCAAAATGTTTGCTTGCCTTTGAAATCTATCTATCCCTTACTAGTTTTTATCGCATGTGATCTGTATTTGTTTTACATCTTATATGTGGATGATGCTCCCGACCATGTACACATCAGCATATGAAGGTGGAGATTTCAAAGTTTGCTAAAACTTTGAAATAAAAAAGAGGTCGATTTCATTGATAGGATACCTTTGGACTCTATTGACAATAGGATAAATAATATAATGAGTGAATTAGTCAATTCACTACTATAATTTTTAGATTCATTGTCCTTTAATATGCTACTTTAATTAGCTTTTGGGGAGCTTTTTATTTCTATCATTTAATCTTAGTTTCCAAAGTTAAGTAACAAACATAGCACCAAGACCTGTGCGAGCATATTTTTAATCCCATTTCAATTTTATTCTACGGGTATCTTAAGTACTTAAATAGAGTCAAAAATTAATTCTAGTTGATGATTTTTGGCAAGTTTGTTTGGTTAAAGTTCTAAGTTGTTACTGTATGACATTGATATGCTAGCACGACTAATTTGTGCCCTAACCCACCTAACATTTTGTTGCATCCAAAATCATGCTCTGCTATTAGCTTAACAATGTGAGATGGTGGCCGAGCTTTTGAATTATAGCTCAATTAAAATTTACTAATCTTACAAATGCTTTAAAAAGGTTCCTTTTTTTTTTTTTGCTTATGTTAAAGCAGGAATAATGGGTGATATATTTTTAAGGCATTTGTGATATCAATAAGAGTGATGTTTAGATATGTTAGCATCCATCTTGGGTATTTCTTTTCCAACGAAGCCAATTTTTCCCTACATTTGATGGCTTTTTCGTCTTCTCCCCTGGCGAGACTATTTCCTCTTCAATCTTATCATGATTCCACGCCGACATAGAAGTGTAGATAGTGTCGACATTTTCGCTACAGTTCAGTTATCCGCTGGAAAGCAAGCCATGGTTCTCCGTGCAGCATCGGCGAGCTCTTTGTAGGCAGTGGCAGAGGATCTGTAAGAAGTATCTTCAATCCAAAATATGAAGGACCTGTTGACCTTTCAAGTTTTTTCTTTTTTTTAAGGTACATCGGCGACTCACATACAGTAGATGTGAGTACTGCCCAAGGAGTCAGAATGTAAAAGAGACTGTAAGAGAGACGGGACAAAAGTCTGGTCCACCTAAACGTACTCACCTAAGTGATGAGCCACATAGGATCCAATCTGCAGCATTGTTGGCCTTCCTATAAACATGAGTAGCTTTGTGGAAAGCGCATTCACCTAACAGGCGGTGAATATCGTGTAGCAGTCGCATCCCCCGATCGGCACTTTTAGACCCCCGATTCCCCTCAATCATCATGGCGGAGTCTCCCTCCAGGATGACACGGTTTGCTCCTAGCACCCGTCGCACATAGAACACCCCCTCCCATGCTGCTCTGATCTCAGTGCTGCTGATAAACTGATCGAGGATGCGCCGACCCCCAGCCGCCACTAATCTGGTTTATTGATCCCTGATGATAAAGTCGGCACTGCAGCAACCCCCCTCCTAGATGCTGCTGCCGATGTTCACCTTGAGAAAGTTGGCCTTTCAAGTTTCATTTGCTTTCTAGAAGCATGGGACTCCACAAATGGTATGCTTCAACCCACTGAAGCAGTAGATTTAGAATCACAAAGCCAAAACATGGAGAGAATGAAGGCAAAACTATGTGCATGGCCCGACTTTTTTTACAAGAAGCAAAGAAACCCTGGAAGAATGAGATGCAATGATAAGAAAGCCAGCCTAGCAGATTTCACAGGGCCAAAGAAAGCCTGAAAGCAACAAAATAGAATCAAAGTAGCTAACCAATGGAACACCAATGCTAAACTTCTAGGCTGACTACCAAACAACAATAAATAGTAAAAATTACAATCTGAAATCATGAGGCCAGAGTGCAAATGCAGGACTTCAGACAAAAGAAATCAAACACTCAGATGCAAATTGCAACCATAGTCCCTTCCTTGGAAAGGAATAGGAAGCTTAAGAAGCCAGAGGAACTTGAGGAAAAGGAAAGCAGCATAATAATGGTATGTGCAGCAACAGTGTCACAGGTGTCGAAGAAATTACATTAAGATGGTATATGTGTGAGGAGTGGGCGTATATCTGAAAACATGTCATTGCACTTGAACTAAAACATGGAGATTGTTTTTGCCGGAAAACACTTAGAGGTTCAGCACAAAACATCCGAGGCTTAGAAAAAGTATTTGATGCAAAAGGCTCTAAATTAATTATATGGAGCACTTAAAATTGTTGCCAAATGCCATAGCTAAACAAGGGCTCGAATACAATAAAAATTACTAGTATATAACTGTGCGGATTTGTGCGGGCGGGTATTTAGTCCCACATTGGTTATTCCCTGAATAGATCTTGAAAACTTATATAGGATCAAGAAATTTAAATAATATTTTTCAACTAGCTATTTTAGGTAAGGTCTTAAGTTGTTTCAAATGGTATGGACCTAGCCTATAATTTATATGGACTAAAGAACACTGCAGGACACATTTATTGGGGTTGACTACGGGCCGATCATTGTGCTTGTGATTAGATTTGAATAGATTTGAACTCTTAGTTTGACGAGGACGTCAGGCCTTAAACAGAAGGAGTACGTGAGGATCCATGTGGGTGTGCGTTTAATCCCACATCGATTGTTCGCTGGGTAGATCGTGTTTAAATCCACATTGATTGTTTATTGGATAGATTTTAAGTGAATATTTTGAACACCTCTATGCAGGCATTCTTATTTTTGGAATCCACTCAATTCTATATCGGTCCAGTTCGAGAGAAAAAAATATAAAAATTGATCAAATTCTCTTTCCATTCCTTATAAATTTGGAAGCATGACCATTCTGTCCAATACTCTTGCAGCCGCTGAAAGAAACATATCTATCTTCAGATTTGTGGTCTTATCCAAATTCAAAAACTGCGGTATGAGTGGGACCCAACATCGAGCTTTTAGATTGCATCATGAGGGTGATGGCCTTTGGCACTGTCATCCAAGTATGGGTCAATACCGAAGGCATTCAAGTCGATTTGCTCTCAATTCACAAACCTGTCATTCTTTGGCACCATGCTCGCTCCTACCTTTCAGGTTTGGTTATTATCAAATTGACTTTTCAACATGCGTTACAGCAACCCCTCACCCACCCCTGGTGATTATGCTGTCAAAATAGTTAAAATGCTGAAATATCAGGGTAAATAAAAAAAAAAAAAGTTGGAATGATAAAAAAAAGTAGAGTCATGGTTGTAACAGCTCAGAACCTCATCCAAAATGGCTAGCTAGAAAATATTATTTGGGTTCCTTGATCTTATATAAGTATCCAAAATTTATCCAACAAGTAACCGATATGAGACTAAATACATGCCCGCACGGAATCTCACATACTTCCGTCATTTAAATACATGCATGCACGGATTCTCACATACTTCCCCTATTTAAGCTCTGACGTTCTTGTTAGACTAAAGTTTCAAATTTATTCAAATCTAATCACAAGCAACACGATCGGCCCATGGTTAGCCCTAATGGATCTGAGCTACAATGTCCCATAAGCTACATAGGTTATAAACCGAGTCCGCTCTGATACCATTTGTAACAACTTAAGACCACACCCAATTTGAATTTTTTGATCCTATATAAATATCTAAAATCTACCCAGCAAATAACCGATGTGAGTCCAAATAGCCGCTCGCACGGTCGTCACAATGATTTTGCCGCTCACAATATTTTTGAATAAGCTAGGCTGCCGTTGATAGCTTAGCAATTTTTGGTGCCCGTTTTAATTCAACAGATCTCATTGAGAAAAACTAGTAATTATCACAAGTAGCTCGGAAGGGACTTTTTTTTTTTTTAATTATCACATGGACGCAATGGTAATGTTCTAGTGGTGATTGTGGCTTCATCTATAAGGATGGCTTAAGGATCATTCCATTTGCATGAGCATGGGACAACAACAATAATGAAAGCAAAATTGACAAGATACAAAAAAAACGATCTGAATGTGCTCAGGAGAAACTGGATTATATAATTGCATGCCCAAAAAAACTCTAGATTGCATCATCCAAATTTTGGCTCATCCTATACCCACTCTAGATTACATCTCTTCAAAATTTTTCCAGTCTCATAATATCTCTTCCTTTTCCTTGACAAGAAATCTAGACTTATAAGATCTTCACATATCATGCATTTTGTTAGAACTTTTACTAATTGACATGCGGTTGCACCGATCAAGTTTAATCACCCACATTCCCACAGTTGCATCTGATACTGATCTCCCGTTCCATACCAACTCAATTTGTCTAATTCATTATTCATTTCCACACTAGTTAGGAGTGTTGAGGTTTTTTTTTTTTTTTGTTCTTTTGTTTTTTCTTCACCCACCATTTGCCTGATTTTCTCATGTAAAGATTAATTAGAATCTATATTTCCCTTCTCAAATATATCATAGCATTTGCTTGAATGGCATTACTTTTGTCACCTTTTGCATCAATTCTCGGTGGATGGAATGGATATACGATAGAAAGTAGAGATTAATCTCTCTTAATCTTGAAAAAAACAATTATTGCATGTCAAACAATAAACATATATTTGAGATATCATCATCTTCTATCACTTGCCTTCATATTGTAACAACCCAGGACCTCCCCCAAAAAAGCTAGACGAAAGATATTATTTGAGTTCCCAACATCTATTCAACGAATAACTGATGTAGGACTAAACATACATTCGCACAGATCCTTACACATATATTGGGGGCTATGGGATATCTGTCCTTGAGGTCGGAAATCCAAGATCACCCCATGGCAATGATCTTGGGTTGAAAGTTGAAGACAAAAATACCCCTAAATTTAGCAGAAAAATTGATATATCAATATACCTTGAATATATTATGTCAATGTTATATATATATATATATAATATTATGTTGATATTATATATTATATTAATGATATATATATTATAATATATTATTAATCATATTATTATCCTATTATTATTGAAAGATAATTTTAAATTATAGTAGAAATATATTATTATATTTTATATTTATATAATGAAAATATTTAATATATTACTCCTATTTACCTTATTTTCCTAATCAAAATAATTATTAGTATTAAAAATCTATTATAAGTATAAATAAAAATATTAATTCTATAATGAAAAATAACATATTTTTATCAGATTAATAATTTATAGGAGTAATAAATATATTTTTATAGAATATATTAATAATTAATATATTGATAAATATATTAATAATTTATTATAATATATTTTATATGATTAATAACTATATGATAAGGGCTACTAAAAGTAGAATATGTAACAAAATTATGAAGCTATTATAGGAATTAGCATATTGACTTACATTTTTGATTCATAAGAATTAAAAATAAAAAATCCATCTAAGATATATCATGGGTATTTGTGGTATTATGTGGTTGGTGATTTTAGATCTCCGTACTATACTAAACAAGTTACTTATGGATATCCAGAAATTTTTAGTCACTGGATCATGGCCTACCAAATACATTGATCTTAGATCACTGGAATGAATTAGGGGATGTATCTATCAATGCAAGTACTTAACACATTCAATTGTTGAGATATTCTACAAGAACGCAACATACCTCCATACCTTGCCATGCATCAAGTGCAGTTGATAGAGAGAGTTCGATCCACTCCTTAAGAAACCAAACTCTCTAATTGAGTGCTAATTATAGTTTTTTCTTCATCCAAAGAAATGATTTAAAAGTTCTCAGTGCTCCACTGGCATTGACCCCTCGAACCTTTTTAAACCCTAAACAGAAGAGATCTTTAAGGAGAAAAAAAAAAAAAAAGGAAAAAAAAGGAGATGGGAGCTCGAGCACAAGTACCAGTGTGCCATGCAGTGGGTCCGTCCGACACAATGATTTCAATACCTTTGGGTTCGAGACACATCACAGCAGTCTCAGTTTCAGAGGGAATCTCCTTTTGGCTCACAAAAAATTGGCCAAACTCTTTTCAAGATATCAAAAGCTACCTTGATGTGCATCCATCCTGCTTGGGCGTCTATAAATCTATCTGAAGCAAGATATTTTCTTGTGGGCAAATACCAAGGTCCCACCTCCATCCGCCGGCCACATCATAGCCTAAAGAATAAAGGAGACATCGTTATCAAGAAGAAATTAAAACGATGGGGCATGCATCGAGAACATTCAAGTTAAGTAAATCCGGATCTTTCTCAAGTTCATATGGAAATAAAAGGGTTCAATTTTGTAAGTTTGTTAATCCGTAATTATATAGAAGAATGGACCTGTAATCCTACCTCATGTAATTACCATGACAAACTGGTTTTTAAGTTGCTACTTTATCTGAGATTATATTAGATAAATGGAGATATACAAGTAGTTCTGAAACTTTGATTCTATATAAAGAATGAGTTAGTAATGCATATTAAATATTGGATCAGCCCATTTCTGTTTGGTAATATTTTTTTTCTTTTCTTTTTGTTTAATAGAAATTTGGAATCTAATACAAAGATTATATTTGGTTATCCTATTTCTATTTTTTTAAAAATAATTTTTATTATTTTTTAAAAAATAAAAAAAAATTTACATATATTTTTTTTTCTAACCACCCATGTTACGCCCATTCTTACCCTCAGCCTCAGCTCTTCCATCTAATCTCACTAGCTTTTCGGTCTTCGTCGGCCATCTCTTCATCCGAGGCTAAGTTATTTCTCGCCCTAGCCACATTGTTGGCTCTATCTCCACTTTTTTTTTCTCTCCTACTTTTTCAATCAGGCTCCATTATTTTTCTCTCTCCCTCCTCATTGATCCTTATTGTGAAAACAAATCAAATATATTTTTATTTTTAAATATTTAAACTCTGAAATGATTTCAATATTAAATCTTGGACATGTAATAGTTCCGAATCGGATCTTTTTAGAAAGAAAATCTTTTATCTCATGGTAGTCTGCTCCAGTTTCTTACGAAATTTTTGTTATTGGATTAGCCATGTACTTCACATGTTTCTAACTATTCACCGTAGAAATAAAATTTTTGTTTTATATTTTTTTAGAAAATAATGATGACGTCAAACTCAGCCTTAAGTTTTTTTTTTTTTTTCACGCCCGGTGGATGATGGGGCACTCTCACCCATATTCCTTCCTTGTCGTACAAGCATCAAAAACTAAATTGAAAATATATAATATATATCACGATTTTCAAATGAGTAACGCTAAACAAACCCAACATTTGAGGCACCAAAAAGGATCCCACCCCGTTTAAACCTAGCTCTGCCAGGCTCCAGCATCAATTCCGTGGCTCAAATTCCTTCATAGGTGGGTCCCATTTCTTAACATCTGCTCCAAAATACACCATCTTCTGTTCCCAAATGAAGGCTCGATTTCACTTTTAATAATGTTCTCATTAACGTGCCACACTTTGGATGGCCACCTTTCACAAATTAATTAACGCTAATAATCCGTTTTAAGCATTTATTTAAGGCGAGATTACTTCAATACTTGATGATTACAAAAGGCTGTGGCAAAGAATAAAAAAAAGGTTTGGGAAACCGCAAAAGAGTCGTCAGTAATAATTACGCTCATATTCGCCAAGGCAAAAAAAAGGTGGAATTTAGCGTGTCATGATTTGACGCTATTTAAAAGGGGAAAAAAATGGGCAGCATGGCGTTATAATGACATATCACTCAATCAACAAGTTGGATCACGAATCCGATTTGATTTAAAATGAGTCATTAAATGTTAAGCTAGATTACTTAATGCAAAGCTTAGATGTCAAGTTAGCATCGAGTTTCTTTCTCCTTGGATGGATAATTTTGAATTGATTCAAGGAGGGAAAACAAAGAGTGGGACTTGGCTAATCCTTTGACTTCAAATCATATTAACATTTTTCAATCCAAATCAGGTCCCACATCCGTGTTAGGTGCGTGCACGGATTACATTATGCGAAATTTAGATTAAACCGAGCTAGGTTGCACCTTTGGTTTCATATTTGAAACCTATTCTAAGTAGTCTAGAATGAATTAAGCCATGCTAGGATTAGACCTATCCACATTATGCAAAACGTATATCCTAGGGCTTAGCTTAAAATCAAGATTGCATAATGCGGAGAAAATTTATAAAAAATCTATTTTAGCAAAGCTAAATGTAACCAACAATTTTATAAGAGGAGGATTTCTATCATGGCCTGAAGCCGAGAATTTAGTTATAATATTTTTGAGTTCTAAGCAAAGCATAAGATCTCTTCACATTATTGAAAAACATTTTATCAAATACTATTTTCATCTTGGAAGGAATGGAATGATTTTGAGATACAAACTTCTTTTTTTTAAAAAACAAGGGATTTAGAATTTAGCTTTCTTGACACTATCATGATTTTTCCGTTAAGAGGCAAAGTACTCAATTGCCCTGCAAATATTGGACCGTTGTATAGAAGGATGAGAGAGAGAGAGAGAGAGAGAGAGAGAGCCGTCCACCTAATAATTTCTCGTTGAAGGACCAAGTTTTGGCCACAGACACCGACAACCCACCGCAAAAATTAACCCCAAGACGTGGGGGGAGAGAGAGAGAGAGAGAGAGAGAGAGAGAGAGAGAGAGAGAGGACCAAAGGAGTCAACGGAGTCCCCGACCTCCTTGGGGCCCACTCGAGCTCACCGCTTCCCAGCGCGGAAGCAAAGGCTGCTGCGGTCAACAAAACGCACCCGAAACGCGCGCCCACAAACCGGACCTGAGGACACGTGTCGCTCTCTGGATCGATCTGAGCCGCAACGGCTACTTCGAGATGCTCCCACCTTAAGGTCAGAGACCGCGCCCCGACGGAAATGTTGACAAAGAACCCCTGTCTGAAAATAAAAATAAAAATTAAAACAACGCAAAAGACATGAAGACTATAATAATGCAAGGAAAATCGAGGTCTCATGTGTGGGACCCACGATTAAAAAATAAATCACTACCGTCCATTTTAATCATCATTACCATTCCTTCCAAGTTCCAAGTCTTTTTTTTTTCTTGGTTTTTTAATTGAGACCCCTCTCAACGCGGAATCTACTATTTTAGTCCCCGGAGTTTTTTTTTTTTACTTTTTTTAATTTTTTCACTCCAAGGCGGGGGTTTTGGTATTATTTTATTTATATTAATAAAGGATGGAAATTTTCTTCTCCGCGCAGGCACCCCCCCTTCACACCTTCCAGTCCCTAAGGCAGCCATGGGACCAATCTAGGGTTCCCCCATCTCGAATCCAAGGTCAGTCCTCCGCGCTTTCTCCTCTTCCTCCTCTCTCTTGTTTTCGTTCCGGTTTGTCTCGATCTTTTGGCTGGATTTCTGTATAAAAGTTAAAAAATCTAACATCTAGATTATTGCTCCTCTTTTGATAAGATTGCATGGAATCAATCCAGAGAGAGTATCTTTTCTTATATAGGGGCTGATTCAGATCATCAAAATCTCATCTCGGTTACGTTTTTTTCCATTTAAGCTTGCTTTCTTAATTTAGTTTAGAGACATCTTCCTTTTTTGAGTCAAGGTATGTGATTGGCTGGTTGTCCTTGCTTCTGAGATCTTGGGGTTTCCACACACTCCCTGCATTACTTTTATTATTGTTTTGGATCGTTTATTCGCACTTTCTTGTTTGTTCAAATCCTTTGCAATTGTTCTAATTTGATTCTCTGTTGGTATACTGCGCGAGAAGACTCGTGAATAAGCTATCAAAAATCGGATCTTGGATTTTTCTTCTTTCCATGCGCTTCGGTCTCTGTAATGGTTTTTGTTTGAGATCTTTCTGATGAAGTGGGTTTTGGTGGTTTCAGATGCTGCTGCTGAGTCTTTGGGGTATTTAGGGTGTTTTAGGACTTTGGTGTGGAGATGGAGAAGGTGGAAGAAGCTAACCGAGCTGCTGTGGAGAGCTGCCACAGAGTCCTGAGCCTTCTTTCCCAGTCCCAGGATCAAGTCCAGTATAGTAATCTGGTGGCAGAGGCAGGGGAGGCTGTTTCTAGGTTCAAGAGAGTGGCCTCGATGCTCAGCAATGGTGTGGGTCATGCCAGGGTGAGGATTGTGAAGAGAGTCCAGCCCCCCTTCAATCATAAGGCCTTCCTAGACCACTCTGCGGTATCTAAGATGGACCCTTCTCCCAAGCCTCTCCAATTCCTGCCAAGAAGTCTATTAGATACCTCAGCACCAGAGTTGGATCACAGTGCTAAAAATCCAGAGCAGGTCACCCAAATGACCTTTCTTGAGAACGCAGGGCTGGATTTGGATTCATCTTCTTCTAGGAGCACTCTCCAGCTTGCACCGCAGGGTCCTTCAACAGCAGTGCACTTCCAGTTCCTCCGGCAGCAGCAGAGCAACCAAAGGTTTCAGCTCCAGCAGCAGATTAAGTTCCAGGCTGACATGTTTAGGAGGAGCAATAGTGGCATGAACCTCAAGTTTGACAGCTCAAGCTGCACGCCGACCATGTCGTCGACGAGGTCCTTCTTGTCATCGCTGAGCATGGATGGGAGTGTGGCCAGCTTGGATGGAAAGGCATTCCATCTGATTGGCGGGCCGGCAGCATCCGATCCAGTGAACGCACCGCCTCCGAAGAGGAGGTGCTCCGGTAGAGGAGAGGATGGGAGCGGAAAATGTGCAACCACCGGCAGGTGCCACTGCTCCAAGAGGAGGTTAGACTATTAGAGCTGTTTTTTTTTGGTTCTTGTTGGATTTAATACATTGTTGGTTTTGAAATCTTAGTTTCTTTTTGTTCTTATAATTGCAGGAAACTGAGAGTCAAGAGATCCATTAAGGTTCCTGCAATCAGTAACAAACTTGCTGACATCCCGCCTGATGAGTATTCATGGAGGAAGTATGGGCAGAAACCAATCAAAGGTTCTCCTCATCCTAGGTATAATATATTCTCAACACCAACTTGTATGAATTTTGGGCAATGAATATTTTATGGCCTTTGGTAGCTGCTTAGTTATAGTTTGATCTCCTTGTTCACGGCTTATATATTTGGCTTGACATATGTAAAGAACAATAAATGCATCCCATCACAAGCACATCATGTTGCAGAATTTTGCGCTCTGAAATGTTCTGAACTGCAAATTGATTTGGTTTCCCACATGTCCTAATAACTACGAGTAACAATAGCATTGATAGGATGAGGTTGTTGATTCTGGTACAAAGCACTTCTGAGTAATGCTCTCTATTGTGGAAACTGAACACACCTTGATTTTTCCACTTTTTTTTCTTCTTGTTGCCAAACTTTTTTGTTGCATATACTCATTCAACTCTATTCATCAGGCACCTAAACTTTGTCAACTCCATACAGTAACCCATGATGACAAAAGCAAGTCAGTAGTTTTCTCTGAAATTATGAGTAGATCTGAACCAAACTTATTTGATGGTGGTGTGTATTTATGTTTTGAAATACCGTATGTCAAGAAAGTTCGATCTTACCATTTTCTCTCTCTTTTTTTTTTGATTCTTGCCATTCCTATTTAGGTTCTGTCTTTCATTGAATTTGAAGTTATAAGAACCCACTAAGAAAATGGCACCTTTAATGTAATGCAGGGGATACTACAAATGCAGCAGCATGAGGGGCTGCCCTGCAAGGAAGCATGTTGAGAGGTGCCTGGAAGACCCCTCAATGCTCATTGTTACTTACGAAGGCGAGCACAACCATACCAGGTTGCTAACCCAGTCTGCCCACGCTTAGAGGCATTAGAGCCTCTCCACCAGCAACCAGCAGAGCTGTTGCTCCATTTGCATCCCCAGCCCCTCATTTAGTGGTGACCTAATCACTCCTGCATATGTTAACTTTCAGTTTTTTTTAAAGATCGAAGCAGTGGAGCAGTTGCTGATGTGGGCAAGGTCTCCTGGGTCCTGCGAGCTTTCCATGGCGAAAAGGGAGCATACAACAGGAGAAATGCTACCCGAGTACTGGTTGAAGAAAGCAAACAAAGAACTCTTTTTCTTGGTTTTGGAATGTGATCTTGCTCGTTTGGATGAACTTGGAGTTGTTCAATTTACATCTCATACCATCTCTTCAAACATGTTTAGAAGCAGATGGATGGAGGATACTACATAGCAAACTTTTTTGAGACAACAATGGGCATCTTGTAATCTTTGGAAGGAAATGGTGGTATTTTCATGTTGCTCTAATCTGTTCTTTGCTTTGCTTTCATTTCAGTACTTCATTTCAGCTTTTGTTCTATGGATAATTAGTACTTGGTCATCCATGCTCTGGTGGTCCATGCCTGCAAGCTGTCTCAAACTCTCAATTATAAGGTGCTTGCTTCTGGACCAATGAAGCTTCCATGAAGTCTCCATTCGGTGTTGCTTTGTGAGATGCCAAGTATTTGATTATCATGGAGCTTCTCATCACCTCGTGAAGTACGGTGCCTTCCCATCTGACACTTCTGCAAGCCTTGCTCCTGCTGAGTACTGCTATTATTGTCTGCTTGTCCTGACTTGGAAAACTCTTCCAAACCTCAGTATTTTGGATGCATTTGGAAAGCTAATAGTTCTTTTTTAAATTTTAATTGCTCCCAAAAATGATTCCCTCGAGTCTTACATGTATCTCTGTCTCTCTCTCTCTCTCTCTCTCTCTCTCTTTTCTTCCTTCTGGTACAAATGTGTTGTTGCATCCTTTTGCAAATAGCTTAATAGCTTTGCTCTCATGATGTAAGATCATGGTGGGAATGATCCAAAACTTGAAGCTTGCAGCCATTGCAAGACAACGGATTGGGCATATGGAATCAAAATCTTCTATATGATCGCGTCTTAATCTATAACTATAACGATTGCAGGATTTAGGGAGATTGATGTATCCAGTCTTATCCATGCAAGCAAGCAAAGAGGTTTCAGGTTTGGTTGTTGTTTCCAAGCCTCAAGAGAACAACTTTATAATAAGATACCATAATTTGTTTTATCTTCCAGACTTCAATGCATCCATGGAGAGATGAAGCCGTGACTGGTGGCGTGTACCAAGATAATAATAGGTTACTCTTACATGCCAAAAGTACTCATCAATCCAGTTAAATTTAAAATAATAATAGGTTACTCTTATATGCCAGAAGTACCCATCAATCCAGTTAAATTAATAACGGGGAAGAGCGAACGCAATAGCTCCAAGCCAACTTGGCCAGCTTTTGCCTTTTTTCAGTTCTTAAGCAAACATGTTCCTTCTCGTTTCACAATTTTATAATAAGTGGGCAGGCAGGGTGAAGGTATGACACTCCGTACTGCGAATCTTCCCTTTTCTGGAGCCCTGGGGAATGTGACAAGTGTTATGGAATAAACTTGGTTTGATGCTCAATAACAGATTTGTATTTTGGTAAATGAACTTAGAACAAGTTCATGCTTAATCTACACGCCAGATGATAATCATGAACCTTTATTGGATGCCACAGTAGAGGAACCAAGCCATTCTTAGCGTCGTTAAACAAACTTCTGCTGATTGGATTGCCTACTATGCCGCTCACCATTCCTAAAGTTTCATTTGGAAGAAGCGTGACATAATGTAGAATTCTTTATCTGCTCTGTTATTTTCTGATTTTATTAGCCGCATTCATACTCGTAAGGTGTGAGCCGCTGTTGTACCTAAAAATAATAATAAAACGAACTTTATTAGCCATAGACTTCCTCCATTATAACTTTGCAGTGCTAGTTACCATCCGTTTATGAAACTGAAAACGGGAAACTTGTGCATAAATTTAACGTGGATATTGTGTACCAATTAGTTACAAGGATGATCAAAGAGTCAACTACGGTCTTCAAATCAAAGAATGAGACTTCTTGGTGGAGGTTGGCAGGAGAATCCTGCGTTACAATGACTTGGTGGTTGGTCCTCTTTCGATGCGAACATACAATTATCCGTTGGATATCTCGCTCTGGATGAAGAAGGCGTGTAGGTCGAGAGAGGGAGAGTTTGGTGCGATTGGGAGAGGCTGCCGAATGCACAATCCCGGGAAACCCAGGATATGAAGCTCCAACTAAAAGGAGATTTATCAATGTTTTGTGGTATAGACATCTCTTCTTTTATTTATTTTGCGCCAAGAGTAAAATTTGGGTTGCCCAACTAGTGAGGCTAATTTGTCCTACTACCAAGCTTGTTTGGTTCAATGAAAAAAAATTTTGAAATATTTTTTCTAAAAAATTAATACCTATATAAGAAAACAGTTTTTGTATGTTTGATTGACCATAAAAGTAGCACATTCCAAAATAATTTATGATTGGTTGAGCATCTACTTTTTTTTTTAAAAAAAAATTATATAAAATACTTATTATATTTTTAATAAAAAATCTTATTCTATTCAATCTAAAAACTTAAAAGCATTTTTGAAAAAAACATTCTAATTCACATGAGGGGAGAATTAGGCTTCCCATATTCCATATATATATATATATATATATATATATATATATATATATATATATATATATTTATAAATGTGGTTTTCATAAAAAAACTACTTTCTCATATTTTATCTCAAAACTTCAACCAAACGTGAGACAATTTCTTATTTTTTCATTGTTCACAGACCGCGACCGAGCCTAGTAATCACCAGGCAGCTTCAGGCCGGGCCACATTGAAATTGCTCCCAATCTTTTTCCTACCAACCGTCCGACCACGAAACGAACGAAAAGGCCAATGCATATGAAACATATTGTGTGCCCTGTGGTATGTTGAATGCACACATTTGGAAGATAGAATCGTGCTTTAAAACAAAAATTAGAATGCTAACGCACAGAAAATACTCACCGCATCTATCTTAAGCAGATATTTATGTCACCACATAATAACAATGACTGGTTAGCTATATCAAGGCAATATAATTTTTACAACGAGTCCAAGCCTCTCAAGTATTAATGTTTTTAGCATCCATAAATTAGTGTTCTCTGCCAAAATGATCAGTTTAGAAAAATACTTGAAATGATGTAACAAACAGGATTTAGGTCTACACACGTCAGACACGCTTCTCGCAGAGAATGATAGTAAAATACCTCCATGAATCAGCTTTGGGGTAATTACCAGCTCTGGGAATTAATCGCTTTGATTGGCCATTATGAACAAGCAAAACAACAGATAGTACAGAATGTGCTGGAAGTTAAAAGCTAACTTGCAATCAGTGAGATCAAACTAATATCAACAAGGATATCAAAATGAAATTGTCATTGGAATATAGTTTAATTATCCAGATCAAATAATTCAACCAGGTCAAAATTCCATTAATTGGGAAAAGAGGGTTCCATCAAAATATAACCACTAAGGGAGCTCAAAAGCATAAATTTTGACAGCACAAAACTCATTACTTGAGTGGAATGAACCTTGAAGAGTGGGTGGCACCAATACCAGGCCTACCATGTTTGACAGGCTTGTAGCTGATGGAGAACTCTGCGAGGTAGTGACCTATCATTTCAGGTTTGATTTCAACCTGGTTGAAGATCTTGCCATTGTATACGCCAATAATGCTCCCTATCATCTCAGGCACTATAATCATGTTGCGGAGGTGAGTCCTCACTGGTTCAGGCTTCTCGCCCAGAGGGGCCTCCTTTTTCTGCATGGATAATTGATAACACGGGCGTAATGAGGATCAGTTTTCCACATGTAATGGTGTCTATCAACTTATTAGAAAAAAAAATCCAAAATATCAGGCTGATCAAGATACCGCTTTTTATTTTTTTATTTTTATTGGGAATAGGAGGGCTAATCCCCACCTCCTACGCTAACCCCATCGGCCCCTCAAGGGTTGATGCCAACCGGAATCAAATCCCACCCCCTTGCCAAAGTGCAAGGGGTGATATCGCCGGAGCAAGCGCTTGGTGGTAAGATATTATATATAAACTCTATAAAGTCCAAATACCATGGAAACTCCAGAAATAAGTTAGCATGAGCTATTTTTCCTTTTTCTCCCTCCTCAGGAAAAGAGTTGAGCTAAGCCCAACCTGCTCTCATTAAGGAATGAAAAGAAACAACACAAGCAACAAGTATGATTAAAAAAGTAATCATGGTATTCAAAGATATGCTTTGAAGAATGAGAACAAGAGGTAATAAGGTTGATTATATGCTTAAACAATAAAAAATACTGTCAGCTCATATTTTCCTCATGAAACAAATTAAGTAAACTAGCATTCTACCAATGAGTGACCATACCATCAATGTTCAAAAGAGTGCACTAAACTTTCAGAAGATCGTACTACATCATTTGGTATAACTTTAACCGTCAAGAGTCGAAGCTTTTTCATAAAGCATCCTGGAGATAACTGATGGACCATCCTCTAGAAATTCACCATCCTCCAACTCAGTGTAGACTCGAAAATCCTGGAGAATCGCGAAATGTAGCTCTCAAATCCATGAGCATTCTCAACCTTCAGTGATCATAGCCTGGTATATCAAGCTGACTGCAAACCTACTGGAGAAGGTCTTTCTGGTTGATATTCGGTGACTATACGTAACATAGGGTTCAACAGTGGTGTTGGCAAACCACGTCAAAACATAATAAAGTAGACATACTTTTATAGTGAACTATATTATTTCGGATCTTCGACCATAAAGTTTCAATTATGTGGCTTTGTAAATTTACACTATAAAAAAAATTAAATAAGAAAAATTGACAGTTTTTTTGGCAATATTTTGGAATGTATTATATTGATCAATTGTTTGATGACAATACACATATAACAATCTAAACATATGAGAAGGAAAATTAAAAATCATATATTTAATGAAAATTGCAATATTTTCTCCTAACACTCAGTCATCTTTCCCTCGAAATCTGCACACACAAATGATCTATCAACATAATCTATAGAAGAGAAATTATGAAGTGTACTTAAGAGCCCCCTTGTAGGATTTTAGCAGCTTAGATTTCACAAATCAGAGCTCAAATATCATGATCCACTATTCATAAGGCCCAATCTATTCAACTAACCACATTCTCTCTCCCCTCATCTCTAAAACCCCCGACAAGAAAAATCTATCCACTGAAAGAATAGAAAACCACCCCAACACTTGCACTTTATCAAAGACTTGCAAGATGAAAAAATTGCTGCTTTAAACATAGAAGCTTGGCTCATACAATTAAGGTTTGCCATCTTGATATCAGACCTGTACCAGTGCCACACTAGCAGTACAGTACAGTCCGATATTTTTTGAAGTATACCGAGTGTCGGTGCACCATCTGTACTAATAATAAATTTATATAGTACGGTCTGTACCGTTCGGTTTGGACTGGTACGGCCTACCTTGCATACAACAAATAACATAATATGACAACTGAATACGTAAGAGATACCAGATCTAATATGGATATCCAACAGTGCGTAAGGCACATAGGAAATAGATACAAAACAGGATTTGGATGATCTTACCGCCTTGCGCAGTTTCTTGATCAGAGCCATCGGCTTCCGCTTCAGGCCCCGCTGGAACCTGATCGAATGAATTCATTCAATCATTCGTGAAATAAATTAAACATACAAATGATTTGATTGCATTAAAACAAAAGAGGGAGACAATGCCCATGGAGGAAAACTAGATCCGGCGGAAGATAAGGGGGAATGGGGAAAAGGGGGGCTTGCCTCCTGCGAGCGCGAGCGTGGAAGAGCTTGACGAGCTCGTCGGTGGACATGTTGAGGAGGGCATCGAGATCGATCCCCCTGTAGCTGAACTTCCTGAACGTCCTCTTCTTCGGCTGCCCCCCCGCCGGCACCTCCACCTCAGGATCCGCCTGCATTCATCCCAGAAGAAGAAAAGTAGCGAGAGAGAGGCCTTCCACGAGATCAACTCAGGCATGGATTCGTTAAAGACGAGATGAAAGTAGAGGAGAGGAGAGGAGGCTCGCCATCGCTGAGATTGGGTCGAAGAAGGGAGAAGCGAGCGCTGATGCGGGGTTTCTGGGGCTTTTCCCCCCCCCCTTCCTTCCCGGCAATCTGATAGCTTTATACGGACTTGTGTCTCAGCACGTGATATGCACGTGACAGGAGAGAAGGTTGCACCACTTCGGCCTCGTTTAGCTGATTTGAGCTAGTTGACCGTTAATTTTGTGAAAGGTTAATGTAATCACGTAGAAGAATAATTTTGTGAAAGCTGGTATATTAGATGACAAACTTATCAATGGGCAAGAAGACCATGCGCTAGTATTTGGTTTAGACAAAGTACTTTTGATGTCTCCAAAGTAAGAGACCGTCTCCTGGACTCGTAATAGCATAAATGGCCGGTGATATTTGACTAGTCCTCCTGATTTGTTCCACCATTAATAGGAAACAACAAAGCATAATGGGACAAAATTAAAATTTTATTTGCTCAACATATTGCTTGAAGTCATATTTTTAAAACTCGAACAAATATCTTGCTTGAAATCTTATTTTTAAAAATTGAACATATATCTTAGATGGGGGAGATTGTCTCTCTATTTTTCTTCTTTTTTTTCATTCTCACCACTTGATTTCGGCGGGCTGATTGGAGCCAATCTGATGAGTCCTTAACTTTTTTTTTTTTTAGCTCGTAGATCCATCGGGGCGGTCAACATTAGCATCCCGAGATCCGTGGCAACAAAAATATTGTAAAATAATAAATATACTTTTATGGATGGATGAGATTCATGATAGTATATCCTATTAGATCGTACCAGTCTAAACTAGGCAAACTAGGCAGTACGGAGCATACCGTACTGTTATCCGGTGTAGGTGATGTACCAAATGATGGTACGGATGTACTGACCGATACTCGGTATGCTAAAAAATTTTCATACCGTACCGTACCGATACTATGCAAGTGTGGCACTAGTATAAAGTTCGGTACTGAGACGGTAAACTTTATTATTAAAATTTTATTTATTATTATTATTATTATTATTATTATTATTATTTTGGATGGGACTGACAAAAAATGATGATCAACATGTTCAAACAAGTCCATGTTAAAGTTGTCAATTGCTTACACCAGATATCGTCCAAGCCCATTTTTAGCTGATCATCGAACCCATCGCCATGCTCAGCTGTTTAGCTTGCAATGTCCCCTTAGGGAGCGTTTGGTATGAGGTGATCCTCCCAGGATTAAGGGTGATGTAGGTAGAGGTGATGAGATATTCATCCTTGAGGTCGGAAATCCAAGATCACCCTAGGACAGTGATCTTGGGTTGAAAGTTAAAAGACAAAAATACCTCTCAATTTAGTAGAAAAATTGATATATCAAAATACTATCAATATATTATGTCAATGTTATATATATATAAAATATTATGTTGATATTATATATTATATTAATGATATATATTATATTATAATATATTATTAATCATATTATTATCATATTATTATTGAAGGATAATTTTAAATTATAGTAGAAATATATTATTATATTTTATATTTATATAATGAAAATATTTAATATATTACTCCTATTTACCTTATTTTTTAATCAAAATAATTATTAGTACAAAAAATCTATTATAAGTATAAATAAAAATATTAATTCTATAATTAAAAATAACATATTTTTACAATATTAATAATTTATAGGAGTAATAAATATATTTTTATAGAATATATTAATAATTAATATATTGATAAATATATTAATAATTTATTATAATATATTTTATATGATTAATAAATATATGATAAGGGCTACTAAAAGTAGAATATGTGACAAAATTATGGAGCTATTATAGGAATTAGCATATTGACTTACATTTTTGATCATGAGAATTAAAAACACATAAAAAATCCATCTAAGATATATCAGAGATATTTATAATATTATGTGGTCGGTGATCTTGGATCCCCGTACCATACCAAACAAGTTACTTATGAATATTCGAAAATTTTTAATCACTGGACCATGGCCTACTAAACACATTGATCTTAGATCACTGGGGATCAAATCATCCTAGCATTCGGATCACCGGAGATCTTAGATCACCGTGGTGATCCTGTTGGGGTTACCAAACGCCCCCTTAACGTTCAACAATGACTTTGGAATGCCTTAGGACTTGTGAAAAGGTGGATAAACTTAAAGAACCATTAAGTAAATCCGTAAATAAAGGACATAAATACACTCGGCAAATGAGACAACATGACACCAACCAGGACCTGGTGAGGGTCTTCACGGCGACCAGGTCACGAGGTGTGGTTCTCGATCATCTGAACTGCTGCTTTTAGTTCTCGCTGGATCAGTTCCCTCGATGGCGACATCACTATGTCATCCCAAATGGAGCGAGATCCGCAGGTAGTGTCCCCACAAGGATAGAGCTCGTAGATCGAGGTAGCTTCCGCATTCAATTTGCTCACCTTCTCCACGCACCCGAATTCTCGATGGTTCACCAGCAAGTCTGTGTCCACATCTTTCCTCGCTATTAGCTGCAACAACAACACAATGAAACTTAAATCGACATCTCAAGACCGATAGGCATAACATGGTATCACATTGTAATTACTAGAGGTTGCGAGTTCAAATCCTTGTAAGCTAGCTAACTATCTTTCGAGCAATTTAGATCTTATCTTGCTTCCATTTCAGTCTTCAGATGCATGCTCGAGCTAATAGTTGGAGTTTTTGGAGTCTAGAGGCCAACTTCCAGGATCATTCACAGTTGCTGGTTTGACACAAGGAAAATCATGGAAGAGGAGAGCAGACCTTGGGGGTCCCCAAAGTGTTGGTGCTGTAGAGCTTGGCGTTGTCTACAAGCTCGCAGTATCTTTGGAAGGCGTCTGCAAATCTCTGGTGGGACTTCAATTGGGACTTCACCCTCACGGCTCTGTTTGTCATTATCGCTCTCCTATCATTATTCCACAACCAAGGTTGGCCAAGCAACCACAAGAGAATGAGTGGATCTAACAATGATGCTATAGGGTTATGGGCTGAGCTTGGGCTGGCTTCTTTTTGTAGTAAGAATTTTACCTGATACCTCTCACTACTGCAAGATAGGCATCACAAACAACTCCGATCAGCTCGATCCGGTAAGGCTTCATCTTGCTGGGCTGACTGCTGTCATGGTTATTGCCGTCGTCATCATCGACTGGTTCCCAGTAATTCTCAGTGATGGCCCCATCTTCGGCGACCTTGTAGCCGACCCCCATTCGGTAGCGCTGGCGGTGGACGGCTCTAGCCATGGCAATCGTTTGCTCGACAAATGGCTCCCATGAGAGCGTGCCATCCATGATCACATCCCGGCCCTCGTTGAGTGCGGTCACAAGGAGGGAGGAGGCAGCGTCCGTCGAAGATTGGTGCACCTGTTGCAGCCTTTCATATCAGCCTGGTTTTTGTTTGGAATGTAATGCTTATTTTTTTCCTTTTTCGATAATATCAGAATTTATTCATACTAATCTAGAAAAAATACATTTGTGTGAATTAAAAAATAAAATATGTTAAAAATAAAAGGAATATCCGACGTAGCACCCCACAATGTAGTTTCGTATATTGGAATGTAATGGTTAGGGTTCATGGCTGCTGGATGTTTACTCAGTGCTTATTTTAAGAAGGCTTCAGAATTCAGACCCATGGTGCTAAAAGGTTTTGTTTTCATGGGCTAAACAAATTCAAATTATTTTGAATCTACTCAGTCTGCTGCCCTGCCATTTTCCAAGCCATATTTCAGAAAAACAAAGGCAGAAAACTTGTACTCGAATCGCCTAATATGCTGTAAAAGGATTATAGCCCTAAATGTTAACAGAATTTATTGTTTTTGATTTTGATCTAATATGGCTATCTGCAATCACCAATGTGTATGCCCACACAAGGGAATAAAAACAAACAGATGCACGATTTTGCGAAAGATTTTGGATGTAAGATAATTTAACTAATTTTTTAATATTAAAAAGGATTGAAAATTAATGATTATTGAAGGTGTCAGGCTATTAAACCAGTAAAGTTCTTGACAATTGGACCAAATGACCCAAATTATATCCCATAGTTTACGACATGATCATACATTTTATGGTTCAGCAATTTTTTTTTTGTGTGTGAGTGTGAGAGAGAGAGAGAGAGAAGAATTGGGCAAAGTCCAATTTGAATTTGTTATCTTTATTTTTTTAGTATAATAATTATTTTTATATTTAATCACAAGCCTTATATCTATAAAATTAAAATCAAAATATTTTAGGCTGAATGGAGATCTCTCGCAATTATCCCTTTCTCCACCCCATGAGGAATAGTAGAGAGAGGGAGAGAGTAAATGAGAGACAAAGTCAATCTTTTCTTTTGCATTATATAAATTTACATATACTTTGCCATTAAAAAATGGGTAATTCATAATTGATAACTATGAGGTATGATATGCTTTTCTGAGAATTTATAGCAGCTTTTAGCCACTACTTAGGTTTGAATTTGAGCTCCAAAATGACAATATAATACCAGTATATTATATTATATGCTATATTACATTAATTATATTACACGACATTTTTTAGAAAAAAATGTCAAAGAAAGCTTATTCATCAATATCTATCGAGGATATTAGCATAATATTCTAAGATTTAACCACAGTATCTGGATTTTTTTATTCCTAGCTTAGGTCCTTAATTAACTATTTTTCATTCTTGCGGAAAAGCTTTCATCAAACTTGTCCTACCACGCACCATTTACAGAAGTAGGGGAATACCGACGAGGGAGAACGTTACCGTCTTATCCTCAGGGATCCACTTGAAATGGCTTTGATATCTAGAATAGGGGTCCGGGAGTAGGATTTGCGTAAGGGAATAGCGAGTGAAGGAATAAGTTTTATCGGATGTCTCCGAGGAGACGCAAGTGGAGGAGGACGAAGCAAGTCTTAATGTATACCAGCTCGGCCGTTTGGAGCATGTCGTTGTGGTGTCCTCGGGAGCTGATGGCTCGGTAGATGACATCTGTCTCTTTGAACGCGTCCGCTTCCACCCTCACCGCGTTCGCCTTCGACCAAAACACACTGCAACCAAAATAAACGTACAACTGCCTTAATTACTCAAAAAAAATTAAGAATCTTATTGATTATAAGGATTTATTTGTACATGGTTCGATCGGTTTGCGAGAAAAAAAATTCTTATATTTGATTAAAGTTATCTAAAAAAATAGTTTTTCATAAAAATAAAATTTTTATATTTTATGGAAAAAAATACACGTATAATATAGAAAAGTCCAATTTCACCGGCTGAGAATTAATATATATATATATATATAAAATATGCCGCCATGAGATAAGATGCTTCATAACATATATTCTATGTAATTTTCTCAAAAAAATAGATGCCCAAGCAAATATTAGATAACAGATATTCTACGTAACTTTCTCAGAAAAATAAATACTCAACTAAATATTAGCTATTCTAAAATGTACTACTTTTTTTATAGTTAATCAATTATACGAAATAAATACTCAACTAAATATTAGCTATTCTAAAATGTACTACTTTTTTTATAGTTAATCAATTATACGAAAACTATTTTTTCAAGCATTATATGTCCGAAATTTTTTTTTTTTCATGAACCAAACGTGTCCAAAAAGTTAAATCGGAGCTCAAATTCGTCGCATGATGGAAGCTAGCTTGGCCGCACTTGCTTCCTTTTAAGAAATGCAAAAGCTTTGCTTATTGTTGGCACACGACATAAGTTTCCACTCTAATTGTGAGCACAACCATCCCTTTCCCTTGATTTCCTTGCATAGCTTTCTTGAATGGGAGCCGGTTGGAATCCTTTCGGAAGCGACAATTAGTGAAACTAGCGCAAGACACGGCTGAACGTCCTCTAAAAGCAAAAAGGATGTCAAAAAGGAGAGCAGGAAGAACTGGCGACTTACCTACAATCAGCTCCAGCCCATTTCAGTGCATTGCAATCATGATAATGACAAAATCGACAACTTATCATTCAACAATTAATCTAACAGTAACAAGACTAGAGGAAAGTGAGGAAGGAACAAATAGGGACTTACTCCTGAGCAAGTATGTCATTAAGCACAGTGCTCTTGCCAGCTCCCATGCCGCCGCCCATCAGAAGTAGAACGGGGCTCCGGTCGCAGTGGGCTGCAGGGACCATCACGTCCGTGCACCGGGAATCATCGTGCGGTGCGATCCCGATGGCTTTCATCTCCTCCACCAATGTAGAGAACACCCTTGCCACCTTTAGGTCTCTTGTCACCCTCTCAAACCTCTGTTTCCTATGTCCCAATGAACAAAACCAATGCTAAACCGACTCATGTTTCATGTCATTGAGCCAATTTCTTGAATTTGCTTATTGATCGGTAGTAAACTAGGCACATCATTAATGAAAAATTTGCAACATTCATGATCCACATCTATTGGGTATGCCCAATTACTTATTAGAATCACAGCAAGTGGTGTCAGCAGCATGTTCCAAGTTTTATGATTGCAGTATAGACAAATTATAATGTTCAAAGAATTCAAAACAAATTCAAATCTATTTCTATTACTTTTTAGCAAAATTTAATTAAGTTTCTTAAACTTTGTCCATTGAAGTTGTAAATTCAAATATTAAATCTCCAACCACCGCATTCTCAAAAGTTTAAAAGCCATGACCCATTATTGGCTAGTGCAAGTAATCATAAGAGTACAAAATTTATCAGTTACATATTAGGCATCTTTTAGCACTAAATTATTTATCAGCTGCAATAATATATGTAATGAAAGTCAAATGTGCCAGCTGAGCATAACGATAAAACTTTTAATTTAATGGAATCTTTCTTTGCCGTCTTCAAAGCCTTTCTATTAATTTATATCCATATGACTAAGAATTGGAATTCATCATCCCTTTGTCAGCTTTAGTAGGAAGAATAATATAAATTGTGGCACTGTCCTAAGAGTCATATCTTGCTATTTAGATGACTTCAAGTCTTGGATGATATATTCTTGAGTCTTTGGGGTGAACTCTTCAAGCATCCATATTTAGATTAATATAGTGCAAGAAATAATTAGAAAACTAGAAGAGTCAGTACCGACCTAGGATATAGCTCCCAGTACTTACTATTAGACAAATAATGATTTCTAAGGTCACAATTGGTTGGTAACTTTACTGATTCTCAATTGTTTCCCTGTGTTTATATCATCTATTGATATACAGGGAACATAGCAGTGCCCACCTTGTAGCCTCCATGACCAAGTCTTTGAGCTTTCTTTTGGGTTCACCATCAGCAGCCAAAACCTATAGAAATAATTAAATAGCCAGCAGATAATAATACATCAAAATATAGATGAAACAAAATTAAAAAAGGGGTAACTTTTTGTTGATTGATCTGGTCTTACCTTAGTAATCATAAGAGTGGCATGATCCCAGTGAAATGCAAAATAGCCTAGTATACACTTGTCCATTTCCTCTATGAACTTCACATACCCAGCTTCAGGATTTGGGTCGCTGGCAAAGAAGGCAAATATGTTGTCTTCACAACCTTTGGTTTTCCTCAGGTAATTATACGCTAATTTGCACATCTGGGGACATTCATTTACGTCCCTGAAACCCAGCTGCCTGGCTGCCAAAACATCATCAGATCACCATTAGAACTGGAAAAAAAAAATTGTTGTTTTCTCCTCAAAACACAGCATTTAAAATCTGAAGCAAATATCGCCATTAGTGTACGACTGTCATGCAAAAACATAGAAGTAAATGTACTTTTTTGGAACTCAATGCTGGTGCAAGAACAGTTCCCAATTATGATTTCTAAACTAAGGAGTGGGACCACTCGTCATCATGGAAGATTAAATTAAAAAAGAGAGAAAAAAGACGCCAACTACCCCATCCAAGAGAAGAGGGGGGAGAGGAAAGGGAAGAAGAAAAAAATGTTTGGGGAAAATTATATGGATGAAGTCCATGGAACGGAGCTTTTTCTACCAATCAACCCTTAAAAAGGCCCATTGCCGAATTGTGTTCCAAAAAAACTTGGGGAAAAAAAAAGAAGATGAGACTTAATGGGCAGAGATCTGGTAGTGTAATAATTACCGACGTAGTGGGAGAAACCCTCGAGCTCCTCGATCCGGCCGGAGTCCGTCAAAACAAGCCTCGGCATCAGCCGACTGTCTCTCGCCGATCGCCGTTTCTTGCGGCGGTAGCCCACCGCGGCGGCAATTGCAGCGGCCGAGGAGACCGCGACAATGTGGAGGAGGATAAATTTAATGACTGCATCTAAAAAGAGCGATAGAGATTGGATAAGAGATTCTTCAGCAAGGGAAGAAGAAGAATTTGAAGAGGAAGCCCGTAAAAGAGAGAGGAAGGGAGAGGACATAAGATCTGAAGAAGATGAGAGAGAGAAGGGGTGGGGGTTGTGAGGGGCAAATTCCTCCAACCAAAATGAGAAAAAGAGGAGAGAGAGTGCTTACCTTTGTGCATGATTTTAGATCGAAATGTACACCTGTTGGTGTTGAAGGTGCGGGACAAAAAGAAAGATCGAGATACCGAGCTTAGGTGAGATGATAGAACCGCCAAGGCTAAGCCTGCCTTCCTTTATATAGAAACGAAAAATGATGCGGCACCACCGAGGTGGTACTACAGTATTCTACCCAAATGACTCATATTCGAAACGTACGGGCATCATAGAGTCGCCATCTGGTCACGTTGGTAGGGCTTTTTATAAGTGGGGAGGGTGTGAATAAAAAGTTGTCTGCCAACGGAAAGGGGCCCCAGTAAAAACTTCTCTTGCTCGTATCGAACATTCTCCAGCAAAATAGAGGCCCAGTGAAAGTTGCTATCTGGGTGAGGTTCTTCTCACCCCTTCTTTCTCTTGTTTAGCAAAAAAAAAAAAAAAAATTATGGCTGAATATTTATTTTAAATAGATATAAATATAAATTGAATATTAAAATATAAATCAGATAACTAAATTTTATAACCATAAAATTAAAAATATTATTAAGTTGATGATTAATCAAATTAATAGTATGTTAATATGGTCATTAATTTTTTTAAAATTAAATAAAATTATAAATGAAATCGAATACAACTCGATTAGTTATTTATCTATATTCATATCTATTTATCTATATTAGTCGACTACTTAAATTTTTATTCTTATTCAGATAGATTTCGATACGAAAATAGATCCGGATCTACTTTACTCCTAATATAGATAAATAAGAATAAAAATTAAAAAATTGGTATACGTGGTTCTTTGATTTGTATTTCAAGGTAATTTACTTGAATCATCGTATTTTGTTTTTGTTGATGCTTTTTTCAGCATGCGGTACACTGGAAGCATGCATGAGATTGTTATTGGGTGTTCCAGAGCAGCACCAAACAGGAAGACGCTTCAGATTGTTCCAGAAGAGTATGGGATAAAAAAGAAAATCGGTTACCTAGTTCACAATTTGAGTGAGCCACATCATTTGCTGGATTGCTAGCCTTTTCTTTTCCGACTAATTAATATGTGCCCAGAGCATTGCCCTTACTTTAAATCTTGTCTTAGTGAGTGATGGTTGATTTCAAGGATGTGACATGTATGCTCATCTCGTTATAAAATGTATGCTTATCTCGTTATAAATTTAGCCGGCCAGAATGTCCCTACAGGTTTAGCAATCATCCTTTTTTACGGTGGCATAAAATGTAGCAATAGATAATAATAGATTTGGCTTGCTTGAAAATTATTGATGAATTTGCCCATATTAATTCTAATGTTAACTTCGTATGTGTATAATCACACTAACAAGATAAAAATTATGCAGCCAGATGTATATATATAGTTAAAATGTTAACCATATCAAGTAGAATTCCCTTTTGCCATGGGACAAGGTAATATCATAACTCATGTGCATATAATCCATCGCTTGCCTTGGAAGAAGGCTGGAACATCATGTGGTTGTTGGACGGTCTCGGAAGCTGAGCTTAGGGCGGCATGGACTGGTCTGGGCCATGCGGGGTAGAATAGTTATGCATGAAGATGATTCGGCTATGGTAATTGACTAAATCTAGAAAGACACTAACAGCGTGGGTGGGTGCCACCCTCTGTTTCGAAACATCCGGACCATGATTAATGGCTGTGTGGCATTCCAAGTCAAGCACTTTGCAAAGAGGCTAATGGAGCCGCGGACTGCATGACCTTATATATGGCCAATTACTCTGGAGGTGCCCTATGGGTTGGAAAGAGAGAGTTACCTGTAACATTTCGTGATTTACTATTTTTTTGATGTTTTTGGATGTGTCCATACTAGAACTATATGAATCATTTGCTTCAGCAAAAAAAAAAAAAAAACTTGACAAATAAATAAAAGGAATGACTTGTTGGGATAATGGGAATGCAGATCGTTTACCCTCATAAAAATCCTTAGATAATCTCATTTGTGCCTTCATTTGTCGTTTTCATTGGAAATCTCCGCACCCAATTTATGCTCCTGGAACATGCACAAGGTATTGACAAAAGAAATATTGTTATTTTAAATGCAAGACCTAAAATTGCTCCAATTTTTATATGATTTTTTTTCAAAAAGGCAAAAAAGGAGAGCCACGTGTTTAGTAGTTCAAGGAGAGTTCCTGCAATAGCTGCAAACGCTTCCATTAACCATGGGACGCAAGACAAGATTTATTAAAAGAAAATTGTTTACGTGGGTATGAAATGCTCAAGCAAGCTCGTAGCCTCACGGCGAGCGCCTGGGTGGCAAAAAAATATGAAAAACCCCAAGACGCCGGGCACGTGATGGAGAAGGCTAGGAGAGTTGCCGTACTCTCAATTACTTTTCTACTTCAACGGCACGTGACAAAAGTTCCTAAGACGGCTTTACTCCATGCAAGAGAGACTATGGATACTATTGCTGCATCGGTGCTGGAGACGGCCAGAGATATTTGGAGCGTCTATTTAGCTTGTGTCCATTATGATTTTTTGAGAGCTCTCTTCTCAAGATTAATTTTGATGACAATATCACTGATGGCAGAGATAGAGTGAGCTTTGTGATCAGAAATATAAGTGCAAGCTTATTGCAGCCGGAGGACAGTACATCTTCAATGAGTCCATAAGTGATGCGGAGTTGATAGCTGCATAAGAGAGCATTATTTTTGCCAGATTGGCTCTCGAGGCGGATTGTATCCATCTTGAAGGTAATGCAGCTTTGGTGATCGATTGGATTCAAAAAAATATTGATAGGCATGCGTCTGAGCAGACACCTACTTTTGCAGATATAAATAAGATTATGGGAGGGCTTGCAGCTTTTCAAGCTATCTATGTTGAACGAAACGTAAATAGTACAGCTGGGTTGCTTTGTATCACATTTGCGTCGACTATTTCTTTTTGACTCCAGCGGATGTACTCAAGCTGTGTGAATTGCCGCTGTATTTTAAAAAAAAAAAAATAGTGAGAGCACGTCCACCGTAAAAGGGTTTGAAGGGCTGTTGGGGATCGTGCAACCACATGACATCGGCTGACGAGCAGAGAGTGCGGTACACGGAAGGACACGTCATAAGCATGCGGGCCTCCATCACCGTCCAAATTCGATGGCGGTTGCTACAAGCAACGAGTTAATTCTGCTTTGCTGTCTTGGCCTTGGAGGCATCTGCCTCCCTCGCCGAAGGTTTTTTCAGGACAAGAAACCTTCAGGTCACTACATTGACCTCACACGGGCCGCTAAACCGTCTCAAACTAGTTAGAAGTGATAGCAAGGGATAGATTTTAACCATCCAGACTCTTCTCGATTCTTGGTGGTTGACTTTATAAATCCTCATTGATCAAGGATTATTTTTGATGTTATTCTAAACTTTTTCATATATTTACTAACAATTTTTTTTACAACCTCCTATAGAAACTAAGATATCTATCCTTGCTAGAGCCTTCTTAAATTTTTCTTATATATATATAAAATTAATGCCATTATTACATATTCTTTGAGATCTGTATTTTTAACAGAGTTTTAAATGCACACTTCAAAATGTGAGAAATCTAAATAATACTTTTCGATTAGCTTTTTTTGATGAGGTTCTGTATTTTTTATAAATAGTATTAGAGCGGATCCGACCCATAATCTATATGAAATAGGAGACACTGCAACACAGATTTATTGAGACTGACCACAGACCGATTGTGATGCTTGTGATTAGATTTAAATGAATTTGAATCTTAGCCTGATGAGGACATCAGGATTTAAACGAAGAAAGTAACATCGGTTATTTATTGGATAGATCTTGGGTACTTATATAGTCCCAACAAATTAAATAATACCTTCCGACTAATCTTTTTGAGTAAGGTTCTGAGTTGTTATATCAAAATAAGGTTTTGAATATAGAAACACTTTCTCAAATCTCCTATCAAAAGTTAGAAATCTACATACATTTGCTAGAAATTAGTTACGAGTCTGGTTATAAATTAATTATAGGTTCCAGTTGGCATCAAACTTGAGCGACCTCTTTTCTTTCCACTCGCCCAGCTGTCTTCCACCACATTTGCGTGATTAATTAGTAATCAACGAACTTTGTAGTTTACTGCCACACTTTAAACATGGGATAATTTTGGGAAGCCAAATATATTAATTGGCAATCATTGAACTCAACTGTTTTAGTGCTGCACTTTAATCATGGGATACGCATGGTAAACCAATCATGGGTCTTTACTTATCAAGTAGACCAACTTGATCTGCAGAGAATAAACTCAAAGAAAAAGTAAACGCAAGAGGTCGCCTTCCGGATCACCGATCCAAAATGGTAACCAGTGATAAATAGAGACCGACTGATACGATTGACCTGCCTGTGTACCATACCAATTCCCAACTTCCGCATTAGCCCAATATTTGGTGATCGGATGGGTGATTGGCGCGGAATAAACTCCACCAGTATAGCAGTCCCCACTGGGCTTTTCTTTCACCAGAAAATGTCCAATGTGGATAGACAATACACTCATACCCTCTCCGACCCGTGGGGAGCCTCACCAACGTGGCACCTTCTTTCACGTGTGAGTACGTTACTCCAGTACCGGCAGACCAGATGACGTCTCTACTGGGCAAACCAGACGGGAGGCATCCGATCTTTGCATTTAATCGACACCCGCGCATTTCGAATTTAGGCCACTCCGGTGGAATCTTGGCCCCGTTCCAACCGTGCTACCACCTCGGTGGTATCGGATGGGTGATTGGTAGCCAAACTCAAAAAGTTTTTTTTTTTTATACAATCTTTTTCGATTCATCCATATATATATATATATATATATATATATATATATATATATATATATATATATATATATATATATATATATATATATATATATATATATATTACAGGTGTTTCTTTTTAATGTTCATAACTTTATGAATTCTACATCACGAGATTCTAAAATTATCGGATGAAACAATTGTATCTAAGCATTAATTTGGAAAGGAAAATTTTCGGTCAAAATAGCTGATGCCATATTGTCCACCGCGTAACAGATCAGACAGACCAAACAGGCCTTGCCATTGACCGAATAATCCGAAAATCAAATTTGCCGCACTGAGTTCTTCGTGCCACATCCAAATCAAAACAACATGAATAGGATTTAAGAGGCTCATGTTGAGGTTGACAGCTAATAGGTCCAGGTGTGAGCATAATTTTAGAAATCGCATAATAACTTGTATTAATCCATATTATTTTTTTTTTGTTAGTGTGATCATGTATCATTAGTATTATTTTTCTTTGTTAGCACGATCTTATTAGAGTAATTTTAGGAATTACATAGCACCTTATATCAGCGAGTATTGTTTTTTTTAATTAACATAATTTTATATCAGTCTATATTATTTTTCTTGTATTGAGTTTATATACGAGTATATATAACTCCTGAGATGTACCGAATGTGACAGAACAAAGAAATAAAATCATTTTTTTCGCTTTTTCTCTTGTTTTTCTCTTCTTCTGCAAATATTTTAACATGGTATTAGAACCACAAATCACCTAATTGCTGCCACTCTCTCTTCCGCCTTTGTTATAGCCACAGTTGCCGTATTTAGAATCTTTGAAGACCACTATTGCCAATCTATCAATTTCTATTTTTGGATGAATTAATACTCAAAAATTTTTTATTTTTTGGTCAATCTATAGATACTCTGTTTCTCCGCAGATCCTCTATTTCCTAATGAATCAATATTGTTCTCATTAGCAGATCTGCATATTCTCTATTTATGGTAGATTAATATCCAAAGATCTTTTGTTTTCTATGGATCCGCTGCTTCTCACCATCGCCTGTCTCCTCAGCTTTAAATCTTTGGTCGTCTTTCCTTACTATTGCTTAGTCCCATTCTCTCTACCTCCAATTTTATTTGCTGCCTTCGGCTCCTTCACCATCCAGTTCAAAGTTATTTGCTCTTCTTCCATGGTGCCTCCATCTACGAGGATCGTTGACCTTTAGTTACCTTCTTTTTGAGCTCTATCCTCGCTGCAACTGTTATCTTTTATATATCTTCTTGTTGCCACATCATCAGACAAGTCAATCAGCCAATTGCTTCTCTTCCATGGTGCCTTTGTCTACGAGGATTGTCGACCTTCGGTTGTCTTCTCTTTAAGCTCTGTTCTCGCTGCAACTATCATCTTTTATGTGTCTTCTCGCAGTCATATTATCAGATAAGTCAATCAGCCACATTGACAGATATGTTAGTATGTCACGTTAGTCAGGCACACCAATCTGCTATGTTAGTCACCTGTGTCAGTAGACACATTAGTTTGCTGTGTCAGTTAGCTACGTCAACATTATCAAACATATCAGTTTGCTACGTAAGCTTCTTAGTCTGTCGCATCAGTTTTTAAGCTGCTATGCCAGCTTCTATTCTACAATATCAAATTCTGTATTGTCACATTGGTTTGGAACATCAGCCTGTCATATCGGTTTTTGAGTTGTTATATCAACTCCTAATCTGTTATATTAACTTCTAAGCTGCTATAACAGCTCATGGTCTGCCACATCAGGCTCTATTCTGCCACATCAGGTTATATACTGCCACATCAACTCTTGATCTATCACCATATCATCCTCTGTGCTGCTATGTCAGTTCTTAGTGTATCACGTTAGTTTCTAAGCTGCTACTTCAGCTCTTGATCTAGTAGGTTAGTTTCTAGGTACATTCGTGATCTAGTTTTCAAACTCAAGTTGGCACCTATAGTACTATTTTGAGTTTGAAAAGGAATGTTAGCATAATTTTAGAGATCACGTATCAGCCTATATTATTTTTTTTTTATTAGCGTGATCCTGTATCGTCAGTATTATTTTTTTTGTTAGCGCGATCTTTTATCGATCACTATTATTTTTCTTTGTCAGCATAATCTTGTTAGAATGATTTTAGGATCACATAACAACTAATATTAACAAGTATTATTTTTCTTTATTAGCATAAACTATATTAATTCATATTATTTTTCTTATATGGAATATGTGCATGAATATATATAACCTCCGAGATGTACCTAATATGACGGAATAGAGAAATAAAATCATATTTCTCTCATTTTCTTTTATTTTCCTCCTCTTCTGTAAATATTTTAACACCAGGAATCCAATATATTGATGTGGATATGTGAGTGAAATGACGATTAACCAAAGCTTCTTAACCCATTCTCACCATTCCAACTTCCGATTAACTAATATTTGAAACACACATTGATGTTCTTGGATCAAGAGAAGTGATGGAAAGGATTCAAAGACAATAGAGTATCTCTGCACAAGTATCAGAACTAGTTTTTTTTTTTTTACAACATAAATAATACCACACTTGAAATTTACCAGCTATTCTTCATGTAACACACCAATACAGTTAATATCTATTCATGCCATACCTTGTAATCATATCCACCAACTATTTTATGCAGCACCTCTTTAAGACTGGCACAACAATCTCTCTTTTGGCAGCTACTTTTATAATTATCCAACTAATTGAGATGATTAATATAGCTCGGTTGAGGTGTGACCTCAATTCTAAGTAATCTTAAGCAATCTGGATCAGATTCAAGTTTTTTCTTGAAGGCAACAGGATATCTTAGAGGCATATCATTGGTTGATCATTTGTTTCTAGAATCCAAGCTCCGCCCTCTCACTAAGTTTCTTGTTCAACTCTTCTCTTGAGGGCAGTTCACCATCTCCTTTCATGATAGCAGACAACCAGTCCTTTAGTTCATCCTGCAATCACCAAGCACCAGCAAAATCAATAATTATGGATGAGCATTAGAATCACTGATTAATCTGACCTGAAACACAGAAGATTTTGGAGCCTTCTTCAAATTTCAAATTTTTCAATAAAAAAAACAAATTAATGGGATAATGAATTAAATGGCTTAAAATGCAAATATAAGACATATTTGGAGAAATGAAATATAGTTTGGCATAAGATAAATCAGGATGATTTAAAGAGTAGACAAAAGAAGAGTAAACCATGGTGTTCCCAGGACAAATTTCATCTAGAAAATTAAATAAGTACTCAAGGGAGAGAGGAGGTCTATAACAAAGGCTCCACTATCAGGTCCCCAACAGATACAAGGAACAAAGCACTGAGGCATTAAACACCAAACAATGTACCATTTATAAAGAGCAGGTCGATCAGGAACAGCACCTAAGATCTCTGCTTGGCTGCTGCTTAGCCTGCTAAGCCTAATGCTAACACCATTGGATAACCTGCATGCAATTCTAGCTTCCTTCACTTCTGTACTTCGAGGTTGCTTCCATCATGCACTCGATAGGAAAAAGATATATAACTAAAATTTGTTTAAATGACTATCAACCAATAATATGGATATGGTACGGCAGCATCCAAATAGGCCCCTAAAGATGCAGTCATCAACCCCATAATTATTTCTTAGCTTCTGCTTTCTATCAATTGAACATTACCAAGTTGATATCAAAAATCTCCTGCAAAAGCTTTAAGTTCGCACAATCATATATGAATCTCTACTGATGGTGCTGAGAAAGGCATGTCGAAGGCAAGGCTCGCTGACCAGCATGTGAGTCTTGACAAATATAATTTTAAGACACTCGTGTCAAGATACTCGGAAAGGTCTGGTCTATGATGAAACAAGAAGAATGAGGGTGAATTTCAAACAGACAGCTAACTTATTCCACCAACAAGATAATGATAATTTCAGGATCAACCTGACCACTTGAGCAAAAGGAGGAAATGTGAAACAATTATAAGTTTCTTAACAACAGGACCATAGCATAAAAACTGAAAGGCTGCAAATTCTGCTACATCATGTTTAAAAAAGGCTGTTGTGTCCATGAAGTGGGTTGGACGTTGGAGCATAGCACTTGACAATAGTCAATAGACATAGTAATAGATAGAATCCTAAGCTGTAAATGTTACCTCAAGAAAATCATCATCAGACACAGTATGATATTTCACAAGGCATGTGGAACTCCCTATGCTTACAGAAAGGCAGTTTCCAAAACTTGTACCTGTGAAATCAAAGAAATACCATTGTAAAAGTTCTGAATGAAAAATAAATCTGCAAGTCAATCTTTAGATGGCACTGATTTTATGTCTAACATCAACTATTACCTTTCTTTCAGAAATAAAAAAGATAAGCAATTTTTGATAAAGATCGTAAGAGATAATCTACTATTTCACAAACAAGGAGCGGGAAGGGTAGAATGTCACCATTAATGCGAGCCACATGATACCCTGTTCCCCCCAGTCCTTCCTCCCACTTTCCGAGCCGCAGGCGCACGAAAAAACCTTCTACGCTAAATTGGGCAACTGGTGATTTCAGCAACCTATAAAATTCATAGATTACAATAATGATTAGTAATTACAAAAATAGGATATTTGAAATAAGAACAATTAAATCTCCATGAACCTATCCTACCTGACCCCTTTAAAGGAACCAAACAACAGGGACCTAAGAAAATATTACAGAATTTAGGCATCATAATTATTTCCTAACATTGATAAATATGACTTAGGAAAGTTATCCAATTCCATCTATTTCATGATTTAGTAATTACATGGACCAGTAAAAGTTCTTTGGATTATATATCTGCAATGCACCAGGGTCTTAAAGCTCAAACTATAACAAGGTTTTCCGTACTCACTAGTACTGCCTGCCATTTGGCATACTATACCACCCCAATAAGATACCGGCACAGTATGAGGGCTCAATACGGTACTGTGCTGACACATGGTACAGCCGTATAGCTGCTGTCTCACCTCCAACATGTACCATGCATTGATACAGGGTTGAACCCAGCCCATACCAGCAAGCTACAGGGTCCATTACCAAAACTAAAAACCTATCTGCAACTTAGTTTCTGAAGCTGAAGATATAATTGAGACAGGCATTTCCTAGGGAAAAGAAAAGCCAAACAAGGTAAATTTATATTAGCAATCATAGTAATTATTGAACCATTAACTCAAGAAAATATGCATTTCAGCAATGCCTGTCTCTTTAGTGTAAAAGAAGAACAAGATTCAGTCAGGAAAAACAAATAAAAAACAATTCATTTTATTGGCAAGAGAACAAGCCACCAGTCTGCACTAATACATAATAATTAGTAACTACTATATAAAGCAAAAGACCTTTTAACCAATTTCTTTCCAAATAATTTTATTAAATGCATGTGGCTGAGATTAGCAAAAACATTATTGAAAACTGGTAACTTGTGTCACCTGATAGAATACAATTTGCAGACATTGTGATTGCTCACTTGATCAAGTATTTTGTCTTTAAATCATACTCCGACTTCAAAATTTCTATCTAATTCCAGATTTTCTGAAGAATGTATCTTCAGTGTATGATCATGTCATAAAAATCAAAGAGTAGAGAAGTAGGACCATTGTTATGTATTTCCAGATCATCAGTATCTCACTACACAACTCCCTTATAATTGTAGCAAGGACAAGAAATTTGTCACTTAGACAAACTTCCAGTCTTCATAAACTATTTGGACTTACGAACATCCACATTCTAGATCATATTTTTCATATATGTCTAGAATAAAAATAGCTCTCTTGTACAATGGGTTGCCTCTGTGCATAACTAAGAAAGACAAACTTCATGACAATGTCCTACAACGTGGCAATGCAAATACTAAAACATGTACTGTTACCAAAAAAAATGTTACTGAAAAGTAAATACATAGAACTAATAACTCTATATGTGTAAAATCATAGCAACTATCACACGGACATAGCCATCAAGTCCTTAAAGTGGACTTCATGGTCATGCTCACCCTGATAAATATTTATATTGATTTCATTATCAATATGCTGCAGGGTAATGTTTTACATCAGCAAGCATACATTATGAAAAGTCAAAACATTCATGATTTTGATGCATCCTAGAAGAACATATGCTTCAAGGAAATTAGTGCAGGAAACTATATTTTGAGCAACATGATTGGTGATTGCTAGCAAGAAGTGCTGCAGAAACCGCTATTAGGATATCAACATCATCATCATTAAATTCCAGGTTTTCTTCTACCTGATGACATCAATGCGAGATAAACGAAGCCTCCTTATTGTCTCAAAAATTTCAGTTGGCTCATCACGTACTTCAGTAGCCATAAAATTACAGAATGGTATTATACAATTTTCCTTTAACTCATCATCTTCTGAATTCAAAGCCCTGCCCTTCAATTTAATTCTCCTTTCTGCCAGATCCTCGTTGACTGGTTTTGAATATAAACCACTTGTATTAGGGCCTGCAACTTCATCAACACTGCTGCTTCCATGTACTGCAAGCTTGGTCTTCACTCTTGACTCTCTTATTGGAGGAATTTCATATATGCTGACATGCTGCTGATGCTCCTGTTTGTCTTCAGACCATAAAACACCTCTTCCATCATAATTCGCAGAACTATGTTGTCCATGACTTCCATCAACCTTGCCAGAGTTCTCATTATTAACAATGAAAGAATTATCACTGCTATTTTTTCCTTTTGAGGATGCACGCGGACATGCAATGGCCCAGTGGTCGAGCTGAAAACATCGAATGCATAAACCGAATGGCATATCTGTGCCATCTTGTGAATTCATATATTTCAGAAGATCCTCGAGATCAGATTCAACTAGCTCAGAACATTCTCTTAAGCTGTGACCAGTCTTTCCACAAAAGAAGCAGATTATGGCTGCACTTGATGTGCCATCTGAAATTTTTGGAGGCACGATATGTCTAAGGGCACCCAATCTCTTTGCAAAGAGAGATGCTATTGATTCTGAGTTTCTAAATCTTTGTGAAGGTTGTATTGGACTTAGCTTAGATGTGAGCTTGTGATCCCCTGGCTCCTTTAAATCATATGAATCTGTAGAACACGTTGGATATGGCTTCATTCCTCCATTTCTAGCACCCCTTCTTGTTTCTAGGTAAGAGAGGCTACAGTTCTCTGAATTTTTATGCTCCTTCCCAGGAGCAACTTTACCTTGAGAAGGAGAGCTTAACATACTATTTTCATTATTGAGATTCTGAGTTGCTCCTGCACCCAGATTGCAAGGTACTGGATTTAATATTGGTGACGAAGCTTTTGGCAACAGCCGAGTTATCCATAAGTTCTGACAAAAACCACTTCTGTTGTCGAATAACTGATTTAAAGAGCTATTTGGAATTGAACCAGGTACTCCAGTTCCCTTGTCTTTAGGAGATCCAGAACCGCTCTTTGCTGAAGAGCTTGAAGATCCAATGTTGTTCACAGTGCAAGCCTGTTTTACTTTCTGATTAACAGTAGAGCTAGTGGAAGATAAAATGATTGTGTTTGATGGAAACTCCACTTGATAAGTACCCTGGTCAAGCCTCTCACCTGAAAAAGATACAATAGTATCTAATTTGCCACCCTCCCTATCGCAGACTGAATGAGGGCTGCCAATGGCAAAAGGTTTACCAGTAACATGAAGTTCTTTTGAAACATCATGTGTCTCCTGACTTGTTACAGTAGTGTTTATGTTTATATTCAATTCCAGACTATCCCCGTCCACATGATTACCATAATCCAGTTGCTCTCTCATAACTTCTAGTTTTTTCAAGGCATCAGCTTCTCTTTGATTATTATGATAATTTGGCCCACTATGTGCGGTGACGTTTGGACAGTAGAGAGATTGAAAAATGGAGTTAAAACCCGTTGTTCTGCAGGCAATGCTGTCGCTTTTATCATCTGTCAAGGGAAAAGGACCCAAGCTTTCTTTCCTAGTGTTAGACGATTTTGGAACAATTGCCAAGGAAGGTGCTATTTGACCATGTCTGGAAAAACCATTAGTTATGGTTGAAATCCAATTCATAAAAGAGTTTTCTTTTCTGAGAAAAGATCCTGAGCAAGAGCTCTCATTGCTTTCTTTTTTGGATCTTTTGCTTCCTAGGGACATCTTTGAGTTGCAACTCCGTGCTCGTTTCTGTGTTGATGCTAAACTTCTGCTAGTACTGCTTTCAACACTTTCATTGCTGTCCCCTCTCTCTATTGAAACTCTCCCACTGTCTTCAACATAGCGAACTTTTTCTTTACCCTTTTTCAGACTTCTAGGATTTGCATTGCATGCTGATTGAGACTCAAATAAAGCAGGCTCATCTTTTGTGTTTGTATTTGCTTGCCAAGTTTCATTATTGCCAACATCCTGAGATTGCGACACCGCAGCCGTACCAACCTTGCTCATAATATTAATGTCTACAGATAGCACATCACCTGAACATGGTTTACCAAGAATATGGAAGCCAGTAGACTGCTCAGTGATCCTTTCAGTATTGTCTTCTGCATCACCTAATTCCAAGCCAGCATCCCCGCACTCTGCAGAACCTGAGCTTGAGGCTGATTTCACATTGCTTCCATTTTTTGCTAACATAGAATCTTCATGAGCAGATGCTTCGACCAAGCCTGATGCCTGGTGCTTCTTTATTCTAATCATTTCTTTGTGATGGTCATTTGAGGTTCCAATATGGGATGCACACTCAACTTCAATCTGTGCTTGATCAGGCTTCAGCTCTTTTAGGCTACATGATATAGAATTGGTACTCAGGTCATTATTATATGGACCTACACAATGACAAGGTACATATTTCAGATGTGAGCTGATAGAGCAAAAATGTGAATTTGCAGTGGAAATACCTGCAATAAAAATCTTATCATCAGTAGTATCAGCTGCAACTGTCTCAGGATCGATGATGCCAAAACCCTTGCTGTTTCTGGGCAGGCATATGCCAGTTTCCTTCTTATCTGACTCATCATGCTCATACTTATCATCTAAAATTGCTCCTTCCATTTTGTTCAGGTCTCCATGAGATCCTGCAACTAGAATTATATTTGCAATTAGAATGGGCTTGTGAAGATGGCTTTCGTGATGAATCTGAAACACACATTACAGAATCCTTATAATTGAAGTTTAATGGACACATAGTTGTTTTTGTTCACACTTACTTGAATCTTGTTCGCATAGCCTTGTCAGAAAGGCAGGTTGCATGTCGACAGTTCTCCTAGGAGAGCTCGGCAGGTTTACTCTTTTAGAATTCCTATTATCAGAATTTAATTCAATCTGCATATTTTTCATGTTCCCCACAGCAATATCTCCAACATTGCCACTCTCCCCACCATTAGTATGCTGCGGTGATGAAATTATTATATTGAATGATTCTGTATTCCACAAAAGAGAGGCTTTCTTTTCAGCTAAACTGGAACCAGCATATTTAAGACTCAGTCCCTCGTGTGGAGACCACACGAGTTCTGAGAGAGGAGTGGTGGAAATGAATACCATATCTGCCCTTGAAGCTGCATTTGCACCTGCACCTGCACCTGAATCTTTATTTATTATGCTTTCATTACACCTTTCGGCAGAGTCCAAGACATGTATATCTGCCATTGATTCCTCAAAGAAATTTTCAAGATCTGCTCACAGCAAATACTTTAGCAGGATTTTTTTTTCCAAAAATATAAATCAAATCCAGGACAGTTTATTCCATGCCTCTATATATGTAAACTATGCTAATATAAGAAGAAAATTGAAAAAAAAGAACAAATACACCTATAAAGCAAAGCAGGAACTTGAGCAGATGCACTAGCCAGTGTCCTTACATGGAGGGAACAAGCACAAAAATGTGAACGCTATCTAGAAATGTATAATCTACTCAAATGCAAAGAAGACCAACTTTACCAAAATGCGTGCAGGAAAACAAATATCTAGATGCATTACAAGAATTCAGTTTACAGTTGGAAGCATGCAGAGTAGTTTTCGAAGTATATTTCAGTCGTCATCCCATAGTCTCTGCAGCTTATATGGTTTAAGCAACTTCAATCAACACAAATATGGTAAAAACAAATACAATAAAAAGGGCAGATCAAGTGGTGTTGTCGAATGCTAGCATAGCTATGATGCATTAAATTAGTTTCTGTTCATCATTTGAGAACTGATCATAATGAGATAAGCTGCCATCCTCTGATAGTGGTTTGCAAGGATACACAACTAGGGAGCTAGTCATATTAGATTAGAAAATCAACCTGCTGACATTTTTATAGATGCTCTATGTTGTAAAGACCTTTGACCTACTTGCCTAAAGTTGGGTAAGCTTGATCTATGTGCCCCAACTTGGAGGGATGGGTTGCTTATTTGATAATCAGCACTGTATGATTGTCCTTATGGTATAAAGCTTTATGCGTGCACGTTCGTGTATGTCTTTGGACAGACTAATATCATCAGGTGTCATACAGGTAATTACAACTCTATAAGAGAAAGGGAAGCCCAACATAATGAATTAGATCTTTCTGGTTCTATTGGAGGCATAGACCCTCTTTCTCTTCTTTTATTTTACCTTTACTAGAATGTGCTAAATGTGGTGCACATGGTATGGAGATGGATGACCTCCTAAAAAGAGCTCACACACTACTTGGGAGTTTGCTTTTAGTAATACAATAATGTTCTGCAGAAGCCTGAAAACCTACTGCAGTCATGTGCGCTAAAATCTTGTGTTTGAGAAAATTTATTGTTCTTCATCATTATACAAAGGTCTCAAGAATGCTTAGACCATATTTTAATAAAATGCTGACAAAATAATGCTAATTGTTTCTAATTATTTCTCAGTAATAAACAACTAATGCGACCTCAATGATGCGAAATTTTCATGAGTAGCATGACTTTGTAACAGAAAAAGTACAGCCAACCCAGCCTGAAATCAAAACATGCAGCGATTCCATCTCTGCAGTACCACAAGCAATGAGTCCTATATCATGTCTTTGAACAAAAACCAACAACAGAATGTTGGTTTCAAAGAATATGGAAGAGGAAGACTGATAGACCAAGTACCTCCAAATGCAAACTAGGGGTCAGACTAGGAAACGAATACTGATGTTGGCATGTACAAATACACCATTCCCCGATTATATATTTATATATATAAATCTATGGTTATATTAATGCATTATAGACTACATTCTTCTTCACAAGACAGTTCTCTATAAATGTTGCTTCTAGGCTGAGCAGAAAGCTAGAAATATTACCCATTGCAAGTCAGCAGACTCCTAAACCAACAAAAGAACTGGATGGCTTAGAACAAATGGCTCATAGATCAAATAATATCTTTTATGCAAAAGTACACAAATACAAAGACCACTCTGCATGAGTCACATAGATAAGGATGAATCAGAGTCTGACATGCATATGTACATCACATATATATAAATGCCTTCACAGATGCATCCTGGTTTTCGTGGTGGATCAACAAAGAGCATTGAGAGTTACTTAACAAGAGCACAAAATCTCACAAATGTACAAATCTTTGTAAAGTAGCAATAAGAAGTATATATAATGGAAATGTAAAACAAAAATAGCATAATATGTAATCTTTTGAATGAGGGGACAAGTGTTATAAAGTTGCTTATCGCCATAATGTGGAATCATAGTACTTGAAGTGACCATGCTGACTATTTGTGGTAAAGAAAGCCCCAACAAGGACAAAATTCTGAAGTTAGATAGCAGTCTGTGATATCAGCTACATCAATTGTATCAGATTGGGCATTGTAAGTGGAGGTTGAAGTAGATGGAATATATAAAACACAAGTGATAGAGCTCTGAAGAAATTGATTAGTAATTCACGCAAAGAAGATGCACGTGAAGAACCAACCAATGAACTAAGATAAGTTAATTATGTGAAAAGTGTGCTGCATCAAGCCATGTTAAAATAATGCAAATTGAAGTACCAATGGTATGATGACACTAGTAGGATTTTGAAGGATATTTTTTCTAAATAGCAGTAACCCAAAAAATAAGTACGGTCATTTGCTTATTGTTAAGAACAGTAAAATCTCACCAAAGTACAGGAGTTTGTGAGAATAATGTGGAGTGCATTGGAATATAAGGCCAAGATAAGATGTAGGTATGTTAGTTTGTGCACTCTTTGTCACCATATGATAGCAAAACCATAGAACTCACAGCACAAACCCTGGGGAAGGGGTATTAGAACCTACAGAAGATATCAAAGAATGTGAAGATCCACAGCATGAACCAATCGAAGAACTTAGACAATTGTTTAGAGAAAAAAGGAAAAGTAAGTCGAAGAAGAACTTAGACAATCAATGAATGGCATTCTAATGAAGCTCCAAATAAGTCCTGCAGTGTGCAGATCACTAAGAATGCATTAGAGAGATCATGGAAGCGATGTTATTCTTGAAACATTCGGCAACCATCAGGGAAGCAAGCCCAAGAAAACAAGAAAGGTGGACAGAATCCTTCACCTCAAAGCATCAAAAGAATTGATCCTGTAGCTTATAAATCCATTGGAGTACACTATCAATGGGGATCATGATACACCATAGATGCTTGTGCTCGGTTCAGGCAAACTGTATGGCTGACATGAAGAAAGCAAAATACTCAAACCAAGCACATTAATCCTGCATGGATTTAGATAAAGCATGAAGTAGGCAACATACATGGCATGGTGGATAAGGAATCTTGGTTGTGACTGCATTCATGATAGTCACAAGACTCACAACAAAGAGTCACACTAGTCAAGTTGAGCTTTGAACAAAAATAAAAGACGGTTTATACTTTATACGGAATTCCAATCTTTTTAACATTAATCTATGTTGTAGGAAAGCATGTCAGTCATACCAGAAGAGAAAAAAAAGGAGAAAAATAAACAAAGAAAGAAATGGCAGTGGTAAAAGTTATATTGTTAAAAAAATTATAGGAGTGTTTTGCTATATTTTTTGAGGAAAGTTACCTGGCACAATGGAGTTTGTATGGTTCTATTAACTCGGGTTCCTCAGATAACACAGAAATAAAAATTAGGAGCAAAATATCAAAGGGTACCCAATATACAATTACGAGAAAAAATAACCTATAATTTATCAATCAATGAACTCTAGAATTAAGACATCCATATTATTCAGCATAAGAACAGAACATAATTAGACACATTTTCCTGAAACCGAATCAAAATCCAACACATTAGGATCTAGAATTTATAGTTAGAATTTCTCAACATACATGCCCGAATTATGTTCTGACATCTTCACAGAGAATGTTCATTTTCACGTAGCAAACTGCAGAGCCAGAGGGCAGGAATCGAAAAATCTTCTATCAGGGAATGCTTTAAAGAATCAAAAATTTATAGATTAATAGAACTAACATAAAGTAAGTAGGTAGCAATTTAATTGGAGATTATAAATGGAAGTGAACAGGAGATTGCATGTGAAATTGATGACTAAGAGGCACCTCGTTGTCAAGATGTTAGCTATTTTAATTCCATTATATAGAAGAATAAAAGGATAAAGCATGGCATATCTAAATGATCATCGAATAGCTGAAAATAAAAAAAGTGTCAAAATCCACAGAAAGGGCCCGTGCTGTTCAAGTGTGAGTTGCCAGTCATCCAATTTCGTTCTCTCTGCCATTCCATATGCTCTAACGCTCAGTAATATTCCCAACCAGTGTTAGCTCGCCTCTTTTCTTATAGCCATATCACAAAGACGAGGATCCACTGAACTATATCTATCCGGATTATGCACGAGTAAACTAGGCTAAAGTACACAGAAAATTTCCATCAATTGAGATTTAACTTAACTGATGGAGTAATGAGTAAATTGCATGGCAAAGTGCAACAAAGATCCGATGAGGTATTCTGAAAAAACAGGAAAAGATCTGATAAGACTTTAAGGACGACGGCTTGTTCTTCATTGAATGATGAAATCAATCACCAAGAAACATTCACAAAGCCGATTCAGATAGTCTGAACAAGACTTATTGGCTGCGGTCATCACTATAATTATCGATCCTTTCGGGGTTTTTTTTCAAACACACAAAAAAAAATCTCAGAACAGGTGCAAAAAACCAGTCATCAAGACCCCGCAAATCGATACGACAGAACAAACACCGCATATAAGAAACAGGACACTACGAAGCATCTTGGAAAAAATAGAAATTAAAGACACAAAGCTTCCAAACTTTTCATACAGAGCATCAATATGAGATAAAGGAATAATAAAGCAAAGAACCACCACCAATTCTTTTGGTTAAAGCAAATATAACACAGGAGTAAGAGTGCAATGATAAGCCACAAATCCAGCAAGCCATGAGAAAAATAAATAAACTCAATACAGGCAGAAAAATATCCAAAAAAGAAAACAAATATTAGTTGGTAACACAAAGCCTAAAGTATCGAGAAGATGAATGGAACCCTTATATACTTACTCTATTCTGAGTGCTGGACTCCAGGGCCCTCTTTCTTATTTTTCTTTCAGGCTCTGGTACAGGGTTTGCGGTTCCACCAACTTTTGGAGGGCCTTCTATGAACAGAAAGAAAAAATCCGCGATATTGACAAAAGTAAAGAGGAAGAAATCTGAGAGAGGAGTGACTGGGATTATTAAAAAAAAAAATGGAGACAAGCGAGGAAAAGATCGAAGAAGGAGTTTTAAAAAGAATGGAGAGATAAGGAGAGGGTCATCTGTCGGACCACTTTGTACCATTCTATTTTTGGAGGTCAGAATGCTGCCAGGTGGAAGGCCAGGGGCCTCAAGCTTTCTCTCGCTGCGGTCCCTGAGTTGGATTTTTTCCTCCAAGACTCCGGTAACGCCGCCTTCTCTCGTTGCCGTCCCTGAGTTGGATTTTTTGTCCAGACTCCGTTATTTTCCATCATAACAGAAATACTTTTTGTTATTTGTGATATCTGAATTTTTTTAAATACAATAATGATTATCATAAAATTCTCTACTGAAGAATTTGTCTAATCCACAGTAACTCTGCTAATCCACAGTAAACTCTGCTAATCCACAGTAAAATCTTTATTTATTTTTATACATGAGCAGCATGCATCCACTATGCTTGTCAAGCATGAGCCATAAGTTGGAAACTGGCACGTCATTTGTAAAAAAAAAGATAATAGTTAATAGTTATGCTGCTGACAATTTTGGAAAAAAAATCCATAGCATGTAGAATATAAATATGGGGATTGATAACCTACTCTCTATTATGGTAGGTTATCAATCTACCCATTTTTTTGGGACAAAAAGTATCCTTACTTTTTATAACTCTTAAGGGTATTTTATGTCTTTTTACAATTCCACATTAACTCACTCTCTCAACCTCCTAATTAATACTTTCTCTCTCTCATATATATATATATATATATATATATATATAGGAATTGATAACCTACTTTCTGTTATGATAGGTTATCAATCTATCCATTTTTCATTGGACAAAAAATATCCTTATTTTTTATAACTTTAAGGATACTTTAATAAGTCATGGTGTAGAGGGCAGGACAACTGAACATGGCTATATATATTTGGGAAAAGATACTAATTAATACTTGTGTTTAATAATGATTTTCCATTTCTTGGCTTCATTCATATGCGGTTGAAGGGTCTAACTATGTTAGAGTTGAAGTACTACCTGCCTGCACACAATATCCTAGTTTCTGGGAATAAAGTGGCTATGATTATCAGGATTTTAACTCACTTGGGTAAGTAAATTTTTCTTGAAGTTCTACTCTTGAGATGTCATGCAGTTTTTTGGGTATTATCAAACAACACTGTCATGCCCCCAATCCAAAGTTAGAAGTGGAGGGCATAGCAACTACCACATGTTCACCAGCATTAGTCCTATATGTGCAAGGCTTGGAACCTGTAAAAAACTATAACATAATTTGATCAAAATAATTTATGCACAAGCATTGGTAAAATTAGAAAATTTAAACTTCCAAAACAAAGTATTTTATGATGGAAAATATCACCTCAAAAGAACTCAAATAATCTACAAATAATTTAATTTCACTCAAACAACCGGTTCTGATGCGTTCCTCTTTGTTTTTATTTTCTTTCGATCCAAAATAAAATAAATAATTCCTGTAGATTGGTCCGAGGCATGGCATTACTGTCTTTAAAAGAGATTCGCTTCCTTACGTGCACCAGATTCTGGCGATTCCTCTGCAAGATATAACGGACCGTTGAATTTATAGACATGCACAGTACTACAAATTTTCTTGAACTCGACAGAGACTTTTATGTATACTCGTACTCATAGAATGAAGAAACAAAACTTTAAAATGAAAAATGAGAAAAATGAGAGAACTCTTCTTTTTCTTCTTCTTTTTTTTTTTCTCCCTCGGTGTAGCCTTCTATCTGGTTCACCCCTCCAATGTTTACATTTTAATTGAGCTGTCCGTTGAGTTCTCCCACGGGCAACTCTACATTAATGAGTTTAAATGGAGGGACGGTTTCAAACCATTCTGATGAGAGAGAGGCGTTTCAAATTTTAAAAAGAAACCTCTTACATTCCCCACCATTTTTGAAGTTTCAATTTTTTTTGAAGATAATTTTGAAAATGAATTTTTTTTTTGAAAATTCAATGTACGAGCAATCAGTACACTTAGTTTTCGATGAAAGGTGTCTTCCGGACTTGAACCTTCATCTAGTTGGTATTTCGCCATCTACACCGGTCTGAAGTGAATAGAGTCTTGAACTTAGATTTTATGTATAAATTTTGAAAATACCGAACAACTAAGAGTTGACCCTGCATGTGAGTTCTATCAGAGTAGTGTATTACGACCGTGCGCATGTATCTTTTTTTGTAAGTGTCTCTTAGAGAACAAGCTTTAATTCTCTATTTGACTGCAGCCCCACAGTCACACTCACATCGGTGATATCTTCAAGGGTATACTGCATCTCTATACCCTACTATAATAGCTTTGATATCATTAAAGCATTACGCCATCCTCCTATCTAGTGCAGTTGAGCACCTACTCCATAGAGATGGATAGTGAACAAAGTTTACTTTAAATTTGGTGCTCCTACCAGTTACTCAGTCAGCTTGTTTATTTCATTGAACCTACATCTTGGGATCTTCAGTCAGATAGGTTGGGTTGCCGCTGAAGGTAACTCAAAAATGGGCCTTAAACCTATCCCCCTTGAAGCATATTGAACTTGTCCTCTCGACAAGCTCTTGGTCAGATGATCTGCCGAGTTCTCTACTGATTTAATATAACTTAAAGTTATAATTCCAGTAAAGGTGAGCTTCCTTAAAAATTTATATCGAAGCTTAATGTGCCTAGATGACTTTGAGTTGTGATTTTTACTTTTTACTTTTGCTATAGTCATCTGATTATCACAGTTAATTAGAATAGTAGGAATAGGCTTATCCATCATGGAAATATCTGATAACATATCCCTAAGCCAATCTGCTTTTCCACCAGCTAATTCTAAGGCTACTATCTCAGCTTCTATGATGGATCTAGTAATCAAGGTCTGCTTGAAAGATTTCTAAGTATCAACACCACCATCTAATGTAAAAATAAATCAACTAGTGGCTTTAGTATCTTCAAAATCAGAGATCCAGTTAGCATCACTATACCCTTTTAGTACAGTGGAAAAACTAGAATAATATATTCCATAGTTGTTAGTACCCTTCAAATATTTAAGAAGCCTTTCTATTGCATCCCAATGTGTTTTATTGGGGTTACTGGTGTATCCACTCAGTCTTCCTATAGCATAGAAGATATCTAGTCTTATACAGTTAGATAAATACATAAGATTTCCAATTAATTGAAAATACTTTAATTGGGAAACACTATCCCCACCATTTTTCTTTAATTTTATGCTAGGATCATATGGGGTGCTAACTGGCTTGCAATTTTCATACCTATATTTCTTTCACACCTTTTCAACATAGTGAGATTGACTCTAAACAATCTCATTTTGTGTCCTTATAATTCCGATTCCTAAGATTACTTTAGCTAACCCTAGATCTTTCATCTCAAAATTGTCACTTAAGTATTTCTTTACTTCTACAATTGTGACATGGTCACTACTAAAAATTAAAATATCATCTACATATAAATATAGGATAATAATAGACCTATCAAATATTCTCCAATATAGACATTTATCGAAGTCACAAATGTTAAAGCCATAGTAAAGAAAGATTTAATGAAATAAGAGGAGAATTATGTATTTGCGACCCTTTTTAATTAAATCTAAGTGTAAATATTGTTTGAATGCATATTTGGTATGATTGATTCTTTTTATTCTCGTCTTTAAATCATTTTCAGTGGTTTTAAATTGAAGATTTTATTTACAAATTTATTCTTTGATTTATGAAGAGACGATTCATGATAATGAGGAGTCGACTCATGGAGTGAAGGGGAGAGTTTTGAATCATAAAGAAATCTAACTCGACTCTTTCTCAATTAGAAGGGACAGCTCACTCAGTCAGGAGTCGACCCCTACTCTACTTGAGTCGACCCATGAAACAAATGAATCGACCCATGCTGCTCTGGAATTGTTTTCTCCCAAAATGATACTCTCTTTCAAAAATGTTTCCTCAAAACGTTTCAGTCGTTTCGAAAGTTCTCTTTCAAAAATATTCCGCCTTCCTCCTCTCCTAAAAACAAAATTCTAAAACTCTCGTGTGGTCCCGGCCGATCCCTCATGGCTCCTAGAAAGCAAGTGGCATCTGGACCAAAGAGAAAGGAACCCATCGTGCATCCAGAAAGAAGATCCAAGGCACGAATAGACAGAACAATGAACCCACAAATCCTCCACCATCTCAGCAACAATCCGTTCCATCCTCACCTGTTTCGTCACCTTCTTCCCCCATTCCAAGATTCATTCCACTTTCAACCCGAACAGTGTCGACCGGAAGAAAGGTAGACTTTTAATTTCTGAAAAGAAAAGAGTTTCACATTGGGGTAAATCTGAAAGAGATGGGTTGGAAATATGTGTGCTCTCGAGACCTGCCTACCTACACAGACCTTGTGAGAGAATTCTACTGCAATGTTTGGTATGGGAATGGACAGATCTCATCCAAGGTCAAGGATATTCCCATTCTCATCACGGATGAAATCTTAGGGAATATAATTAGGGCTCCCATTGATGGAGAGGACATCGACATGTGGAAGATAGAAATGAAGGAGTTAGGTTGATTCTAATGTTGTTGGTAAACCAGAAGAAATAAAGGCAAATCAACTGAATGCTGAAATGAGACTCCTTCATCATATCATCAATCGGATGCTATTTCCAAAAACATGCTGATTTGATCATGTGTCTGAAAGGAATATTCTAGTGATGCACCACCTACTTCAAGGCTACTCATTGAACCTTCCTTCCATGATGATAAGACATATGGCTAATCTTGGACGGAGAAAGGGAGCATCACTCCCTAATGGTATGGTCCTAACCCTTATCTTTATTCGCTATGATATCAGTCTTCAAGGAGAAACTAAAATGGAACTCAAGCACACTGATATCTACAGTGAAAAATCATTGAAAAGAATGGGATTCATTAAAGTAAATAACCAGTGGATTCATAAAGGAGAAGAAAGGCAAGGAGAAGCTAGAGAAGAGGTAGAAAGGCCAGTTGAAGCTGAGCAAGCTAGTGCAGGATCTTCTTAGAAGACACCTAGCACTAGTTCACAAAAAGAAAGGCCACCTGTAAAGTCTCTCAGGCTTGAAAGAGACCAGTTAAAGTTTATTGGAGATCATATACTGCAAGAACTTTTTCATTCAGGAGTTTGTTGGAATTTAGTTTTTGACCTGATTGAGATGGTAAAAGAAGTAAAAACTGAGATGGAGAGTTTAAGATCACTTGCTGCCATCCAACAAAGAATACTTAGAGTTATTGAAGAAAATTTTAGGCAACAAGAAAATGAATTCCTCGAGTCACTGCAGTAGATAAAAGAAGAAAAACTCGCAGTTGACTGCATGCCTCTCTGCTCCGGATTCCAAAATCAAAAAGTTCTTGGGGAACAAGGAGGCCAATCAGCTTGGACCATTTTCTTAGCCTAGATCTTTTCATCTAGGCTGATACCTTCTCCTATCAAAACTTGAAACCTCTGTTCAAATGTTTTTCACGTCCTTTTGTCTTTCATTTTTCACAATTACCTTCACTTAATATGTAAACATCTTTTGTAAATTGCTTGGTTATCAATGAAATGACTGTTTATTTTCACAGAACTATATCTTCACTGCAATCTTTATGTTCAAGCTTGTATGTTTTGTTTGTCTCCAAAGCTCTGATACATTTACAAATCAAAATACTTTGATGCATTACCAATTCTAAAATAATAATGCTCTGAAATCTTGGCACTGATACTCGCTCTAATTGCTGCACTAATACTTGCACTGATACTCTAATTCTGTGATGACAAATCTGAACATTCTATTCAGTTATTCCCTTTAACTCTTAATACTTAATGATCTGAAAGTAGAACATTTTCTAGCACCTCACCCTTTTGTTGATGACCAAAAATGGGAGAAGTAAAAAAATTTCAAAAAGGGGGAGAAGTAAGAGAATTTCGAAAAGGGAGAGAAGAAAAAGAATTGTCTTGGAGAAATAGTGGTATCAAGAATTTTATTGGAGAAAATTGATCAAAATCATTGGAATCAAATGACAAAAGATAGGGAGAGAACTGAAAAGAAAAGAAACTAAGACCCCTGCTTAACTTAAACTCTTATAATAAAAAGGGGGAGAAGCATAATTTATTTGATCATAATATAAAGGAGGAGATTTTCTCATATTAAATTTACATATTGAAGTTTTTTAGATTCAATAATGCACATGTTCTGAATTTTTTGAATGTCTTTTTGTTTTGCTCTGAACTTTATTGCAAAAAATGCTCTGAATATTATTGCAAAATTCTTTTAGACTTAATAGTTTTGTCATCAACAAAAAGGGAGAGATTGTTAACGCTAAAGGATGAATTTTGATGGTCACAAAAAATTGATTAAATGTGTACTCTAATGTTTTTGTCTTAAGTGTGAAGGTTTAAATTTCAAGAAGAAAAGAGCACTTACAACCTCCAAAGAATTAAGAAAAATCAAAGGTCTCTGAAGTTCTGTCTGTTATCTGAATGAGTCGACTGATGTAGTAAATGAGTCGACCCCTGTGTAGTTCAAGAAAGACAGAGAAGAATCATTGCTTGAGACAAGTTAGATGAGCTGACCCTTATGTTTAAAGAGTCGACCCATTATCTGAATGAGTCAACCCCTGTGTAGTTCAAGAAAGACAGAGAAGAATCGCCACCTGAGACAAGTTAGATGAGCCGACCTTTATGTTTAAAGAGTCAACCCATTATCTGAACGAGTTGACTCATGTAGAAAATGAGTCGACCCCTATGCAGTTCAAAGAAGACAGAGAAGAATCACTGCCTGAGACAAATTAGATGAGCCAACCCTTGTACTTAAAGAATCGACCCATCATCTACATGGGTCGACCCCCGATATTGAAAAGTCGACCCTTTGAGGCCAGCGTAAAAATTTTATATGAACTGAAGGAATGAGCCGACCTTTGTGCTTAAAGAGTCGACCCATTATCTATATGAGTCGACCCCCGATATTGAAGAGTCGACCCTTTGAGGCCAGCACAGAAATTTTGTATGAACTAAAAGAATGAGCCGACCCTTGTGCTTAGTGAGTCATCCCCATCAGTACATGGGACAATCCCTGAATTTGGAGGGACAACCCCTGTTATCCTGACTATTCCAACGGCTACTTTCGACGGGATCTCCTTAGGTCTCAACGGCTAGTTTTTTGGTCTAACGGCTAGTTGGTGCTTCCCAAATAGCATGAAGCCTATAAATTTAAAGGAGCGCTAAAGAAAGACAAGAGAGGAACAAGAGAGAAAATTCAAAATTCAAAATTCAAGCTTCCAAAAATCAAATCCTCACAAGAAAGCTTTCAAAGAGAAAAACCATTTTATGAAAAAATCCGTTGGGGATATTCAACAAGAGTTGCTGCTGTACAATCAAGATATTCAGCTGCAGCCAATAACCATCTTCAAAGCTTCACATGCATGTTTATTGTTTCATTTATTTTTAAGCTTTGTTTACTTTGTTACCGCATTTATTACTTAGCTTTAACTCTACTGTAATAGTTTCATTTATTCTAAAACTGATAAAGGTTCTTCCAAACTTGAATTGAAAGTTGTTGAATTTGAGAATTCAACAAGGGTAAATGTTTTGGTTGGTGATCTGGTGAAAACTGACTGGATTGTCTGTGATCCCGAAAAACAAACGGGTAAAGATTTTGGTTGGTGATCCATTAAAAATTGATTGGGTTATTTGTGATCTCCAAAAACAAATAGATAAAGATTTTGGTTGGTGATCCTGTGAAAACCGACTAGGTTCGTTGTGATCCTCCAAAAAAAAATAACAAGTTGGGTTGTGAACTCGAAAAACAACCACGCTGTAATGAAGGAGGTTATAGTAAAATTTTCAAGAGTCATGGGGAGTGGATGTAGGTGTGAGTTACACCAAACCACTATAAATTTTTTGTGTTTGTATGTGCTTGTCTTTTTATACTTATCTTTTAAATTCTGCCCTCATTCATTCATTTGTTCAGCATTTGTATCTTTCAAATTGAAATTATCATTTATCTGCTGCATTTAGTTAAAAAAATTTTATAACCCAATACACCTCCCTTCTTGGGCTACATATCTCGGCAACACTTAAGTTTGCAATAGAATGGCCATGTCATGATCCGGATTCGGAGCATGACAATCCTTCTCCATCAATAGAGCATTTGTATTAGTTGTTTTTATTTTTGCCACCACAAGAGTAGTTAAAATTTATATTGGTGACAAACTTGAAATTATTAACATAAGAAATAAAGATTATAAGTATTATTAGGGATATTTTAGAAATATAAGTAATTTATGGGGCTCGAATTTTTTCAATTAAAACAATTTCTCATGTTAACATGGATGTGGGTATTCTAGTGGTTCATATGGATGGATTCAATTCATAATGGATGATGAAGTCACGACATGCTAGGCCAAAACATGCCATTGCAAGGAACTCATGGGGTGATTTAACAATATAGGGCCTTTTTGAATGCTTATATACCTTATCTATTATCTATTATCTATTACATGACTATTTACAAAATTGAGGCTTAGCTTGCATGGAGCTCTCTATCGACCATGAGGACATCAAAATCAATAAGGTTAGCATCATTACATTTAATTGCTTAATGTGTAATTTACATTAATGATATCAATATCAATATGGTCGGCCATTATTATAGTTAATTTCTTAATGCGTAATAAATATTTGGTTATTGAAGTTTTCTATTTATTATAATTTGTTACATTGTAATATTGTATTTCAAAAATAATTAAAAAAAGAGAAAAGAATGATACCCCCATGTGGTGCAGGCCAATTAATGATGCCAATATTAATGATAGAAATTTCAAAATTAATCATGTGGATATTAATGACAGAAGTTTCAAAATTAATGATGCTGATATTAATAATAGAAGTTTTGAAATTAATGATGCTAATATTAATGACAAAATTTTTAAAACTAATGATGTGGAAGTTTCAAAATTAATAATGCCGATAATAATGACAGAAGTTTCAAAATTAAAGATACTGATATTAATGACAAAAGTTTTAAAATTAATGATGTTGATATTCATGATAGAAGTTTCAAAATTAATGATGCTGAATTAATGACTGAAGTTTTAAAATTAATAATACTGGTACTAATGATAGGAGTTGGAGATTTTGTGTCACCATCATATTAAAGTTTATTGCTTATTATGTTGCTATTGAAGCCTCCTATTTATTATCATTTGTTACATATTATATTTCAAGAACAGTTAGAGAAAAAGAAAAAAATGTACCTCATGCATCGCATGGGTTATATACTATTATTATATTTATTTATTACAATATGTGCTGGAGGAGGAAAAAGAGTAGGGAGAGAAAGAAGAAACTAGTGCACCCTAAGAAATCTTAGGTTACACAATCTTCAGTTTACTAGGAGACTAGATTCTATTGATAAATTATAACACAAGCTAGAGGTAAAGAAAGGATGAATAGAAACAAAAGGAAATTGTCACGCCTCATATTTAGAGCATGATTTGTCGTGCCTCAGATCCATAGCATGACACAGCCATACTAGCGAGGGGTACAACCTATGATAATATGAAGCTAATATTATATTTAACTTTCAGATCCAACACAAAAATAATAAAATAAATAGGAATCCAATTTGATTATTTATTAAATAAAATCAATATTAGTTCAGAGCTTCTAAATCGCAACATATATTTCAAACCCATAATCCTCAAAATTCAAAAAAATATTAACTACAAATTAATAGTTAATTTAAAATACTAAGATTCTTTCACAAAATTATCAAGTTTGTTATTACAACCTCCAAGCTAACCTTCGTCCTACTGATCTTATTTGCCCAAGGAGAAAAATAAAATAGAGGTATATGAGCCACACATCTCCGTAAGTAAACCTTTTACTACCTTATCGGATCAAGCATAAGTTTTTCTTTGTCAATACATCATTTAAAGAAAATAACAAATATTACAAAATAAATCGTTTCATAGTATATTATATAAAAACAAGTCATAAAACCAATAATATATGCATAAATCATTTATAAAATATGGTTCCTCGTGTATAGCATAAAATTATAAATCATTTATCATTGATCAAATTACTACTCTCAGACTAAATGCTAAGATCACTATTATATCTATGACAGGGCCGTAATCAATAAACATCAACTAATATTACCCGTTGGGAGGGTCATATGCCAACTACTATTATCCGTTGTTAGAGTTGTATGCTAACTACTATTATCTACTGGCAGGATCGTATGCCAACTACTATTATCCATTGACAGAGTTGTAAAAATTGAATGTCGATTTACCCCACTTTTAGGGGTTATACATAGTTATCTGAGACCCTTTTCGCCATAGTTATTAAGATAACTTTCTTAAATCCTATTTCTCAAATTATATTTTTTTGTATCATACATGAATAAAATATTAAATGTCCTTATGGATTCATTAATTCGCACTAAATCATGAGTTTCATAATATCGTATGCTTGATCCTTAATTTTAAGAAGACATGATATCATCAACGTTTAACACTATTTTTATATTTTTATAATACCAAAAAAATAAATAGAAATTTAAAAACTAGTCAAGAGTATAAGATTTACTTACTCTGTTCGACCAAAGATCTCTAGATTCAGTTGAGCAACTCTGCTGCACCTATCAAAATTATTTTAAAATAAATTAGTTGCTATTCTCTATTTAAAATCTTTAAGCAATCTGAAATAGATTTGAGCAGACTTCAGATCTCGACTGGGTAAGTTTGTAGTGGATCTATAAATCTAGTAGAGAGAGAATGGTTGTACCAAAGATGGGATCTCTTTCTCTCTCCTAATTTTTATTTATTTATTTATTTCATTTTTTTATCGTTTCTTCTTCTTCTTCTCTTTTTCTTCTTTTATTCTCTTCTTTTCTTCATTGCCCTTTTATCTCTTTCTCCCTCTTTTCTAAACCCACGCCACTGAGAAGTAGGGGAAGGGGAGGAAGGGCCTCCGGCCTGGCGGCGGCTGCGGCTGCGGCCGAAAGCCGGTGACGGTTGCGGTCGAGGATCGCGGCAGGTTGGAGCAGCCACCAAAGGAAGCAGGGTAGGAACAGAGGAGGGAAGAGGCCTCCGTCCCGGCAGTGGCACAGCTAAGGGCCGGCTGCGGCGAGGCCAAGGACCGTGGGAATGACCACTAGGTAAGTGTTCTCCCTTTTCTTCTTCTTCTTCTTCTTCTTCTTCTTCTTTTCCTTGTCCCGGTGGCCCTTTGCTGGATTCCGGCCATTGTCGGTCGACCGAAAGGAGGGAGAGGAAGTAGAGGAGACGGAAAGGGAATGGGATGAAAGTGAATCCTAGGTTCTTTGGTGTTAAGCATGCTGAATTTTTTTTTTTTTTTTTGAAAACCATGGCTGAACCTGATCGGGTTGCCTACGTACCCCTTCATAAGGGGGATTAAGCCATACGTAGTACTTTTTAAGTTTTAAAATGCAGCGGAAAAACCGAATCAAACAATTTAATTCATGTATGCTTACAAGATCAAATCTAGAAATCAGTACCTTAAGAATACATAAGATTATGCCGAAATCGTTTAAACAATTATGCTAAAACTTTCATGCATGATTAACTATCAGATCTGAAAGGTAAACACTCTATTCTGATTAATCTTCGAATATCCATCGAATGGATTCTGGAGATATCTCCGTGAGGAGCCCCAAAAGAGGGTAAAACCTCGGAGAATCGGACCTACATCTTGACACCATAATAAATGATTAATGCTAGATTAATACCTTTTATGATGGATGAAAGTTGTGGATATGATCCTTGACTTCGCAGTCACGCACATGAATGGTCTCTATGAGAAGTACACGCGAAGTTCCTGAAGAGATCCAATTCTGCGGAAGTGCTAGCTTGCGCAGAATTTCTTGAGGCTGAAATTTGATCTTCCCAACGCTATCAACTTTTGATCCGCCTTCTTGGAAGAACTTGGAGGAAAGGTTTAGAGGGATTGAAGAGGACTTAGATCTGATCTAAAGACTCTTATGATCAGGGACCCCTAACACTAATGGCTTGATGGACTTAGAGGAGGAAGAAGTCGGCTAGATTGAATGCAGAATTTTTCCATGCATGAACTAGGGTTCCTCTCTTTTCTTTTCCCTTTGTTTTCTTCTTTTTCTCTCTTTTTTTCTTTAATTCGACCACCAGCTGATGGAGGTCCTTTTAATGTTGCTATCCTCTCTAACTTCATGCCAACCATCCCATATTTGAGGAGGATTTTGTGGGGTTTTGAATTTTGAATTCAAAATTCAAGTTCATGCGCCATTACATGATGAAGCTTGATCTAATCTAAACCATTCACCATGTTGCCACTTTCCTCTTTCAATTTCGAAATTTCCATGCCTCCAATCAGATTAGAGAGTCACGTGGTGATTTTGTGGTGATTAAATTCGAAATTCAACCTTAATTAGAAGTAAGATAAAGATAAGGATGACATATGCCATGAAGAGAGAAAATTTGATCTTATCCAATTCTTTTCATGAATTTATCTCTCCATGTCACCCCATCTGATGATGAAAGAGGTCCATGATGTTGCCAAGTATCCCATGGCACCATTAAATAAATTAAATTAATTTTTAATCATATTAAAAATTAATTTATGGCGCCATGCATGGATATGTGACAAGTGGATTTCAAGATCCGAACAGTTTTAGATCAAACCTATTTAATTTAATTAAATCCTAACAATTAGAATGATCCAATTACCATGGGTTGAACCTAATCCAATTAGGTCAATCCCTAATTAAGCACAAATTTAATCTAATTTAATTTGGTCAACCTAAGTCCTCTTGATTCAGACCTAATCCAATTAGGTCAAAAATCCTGATTGAGCCCAGAATTGAATCTAATTCAATTTGGCTCATCCTTAGTCTAATTATTCAATCCAATTGAGTTCATTAGCAAACTAATTACTAATTAATCCTTCGATAATTACTTTAATTATTTTATAAGATAATTTATCAATCGAATTGACCAAATTACTCCTGAATGATTCTTAATCATTCATCAGCCTTCTTGATCAATCAGGAATCTTCTATGCGTGTGACCTCATGGGTTCGAACCTAAGCCGGTAGTATAGGAACGACTTCCTACACTAATCGATGTGACCATCTAGCAATGGTACCCGACGTTCGGATAGGCCGAATATATGCGAAGCAAATATTCTGGAACCCTGAACTATGGTTACTGTATAATTCAATCCCTTTGACTCCTAATGCCAGGATGACTTAGAGCTCACTGTCAACCCTATAATTAGTATATCCATTATGTGATTAACTTTAGATATCTCGTGACTCCTCACTGGGTTACCCTGGCCAAGGTTTTGCTAAATTAATCACAAGACATTATCTCCTGTTTCCAAGAGGGGTCAATTCCATCTCGACTCACAACTGACTATGCAAGTACTTGACTGCACCCAGTGACCTTCCGTCACTGAATTAGAAATCCAGATAGTCCAGTACCAAAGTACAATGAGTTGCTTGCTAGTCACAGGTTGCGGTCTCAGGTCAGAGGGCCAAACTTATACCCATATCCACTCGGAACATCTCTTGACAGTAGAGCGTTCCGAAATTGGTCACGTTCAGTGAAATGTACTCCTACACTTTACCTGTGTGGCATACCAGTGTCTCTACACTCCTTGGTTAGGAGGACAACCAACGTATATGTCACACAATGACCTAATCTCGATAAGACTGTCATCCTAGTAACAACATATCTCATTTGGTCGCGAACTGATTTAAGGACTTGAAGATAAATCCTCCTTTATCATTAATAAGTCCTAAGGACTTCATCATATAAGAGTTCATTTGAAGATGTAAAATGATGAATAATGCCAAATAACACTTTATTAATTTATCAATTTATTTACAAAATTCAATCATCAATATGCTGAGGGTTGACTATTAGGATACAATTCCCAACATGGAAGACCTTACCTCGCTTTGGTGAGGCGCTGCAATCCCAACCTCCAGCGACACAAGCTAGGGCACGGTGAACCCAAGCAAAAGAAGGAAGAAGGGAAGAGAGAAAGGAAGGGAGGAGAGGAGAAAGGGAGGAAGATGGAGGAGGGAGAAGGAAGGAGGAAGGAGAAGAACGATGGGTGGAGGTTCGGGTGGAGTGGGGTTTTTTATAACCTCCATTGGAAGATGATAAGCTCAGACGGTTGCACAAGCCGGTTGTTCGGAGGTTACGGCTGTTCGGCGATTATAACGGCCTCTAATGGCCGTCGTGGAGCTGCTTGGGTAGGGGACCGCAATCCCTTGTTCTGATGGAGCAAAGCCCAGCTGGGCCTGCAGACTTTGTTTCAGGTCAGGCCCAGCTAGCCTGGATCTTACACTCTTCTCTCTTTAAAAAAGTTCCATCTTCAAAACTTAACATACCTTCGCTCATTAATAAATAAAAATACTTAGTATTTTCTACTCCACCAAACTTTTATTGCGCAACTCTGATCTAAACAAACTCTTCTGAGGCCCAAAACTCTAGAATGGTTTGTATTAACCCTAACCTTCTCTTTTTGTTGCTCATTGTCACCTATCAAAATACTAACATTAATCGATTTCTATAGTTAAGAAAATCTATTTTTTCTTATTCAACTATATGGAACCTAACTAAATGAGACCTAACTATTCATTGCTAAACTTTAAGTTTTATCCATGATTAAACCTATTGCTCTGATACCATTTTTGTCATGCCCCAGATTCAGAGCTTGATTTATCGTGCCCCAGATCCACAGCACGAAACAACTGTGCTACCGAGGGGTACAACCCACGATAAAACGAAGGCAACATTACATTTAACTTTCAAATCCAACATAAAAATAATAAATTAAATAGGAATCCAGTTTCATTATTTATTAAATAAAATCAATATTGGTTTAGAGCTTCTAAATCAAAATATATATACCAAACCCATAATTCTCAAAATTCAGAAAATCATTAATTGCAAATTAATAGTCAATTTAAAATATTAAAATTTTTCTACAAAATTATCAAGCTTGCTAGTACGACCTCCAAGCCAACCTTCGCCCCTACTAATCTTATTTACTTAGAGAGAAAAATAAAATAGAGGTATATGAGTGACACAACAGAGGAAGGAAGAAGGGAAGAGGAAAGGAAGGGAGGGAGATAAGAAAGGGAGGAAGATGGAGGAGGGAGAAAAGAGGAAGGAGAAGAATGATGGGTGGAGGTTCAGGTGGAGTGGGGGTTTTTTAACCCCCAGAGGAAGAGGATAAGCTCGGACGGTTGTATCAACCAGTCGTTCGAAGGTTACAGCTATTGGGCGGTTACGGTCGTTCGGCGGTTACAGTTGTTCGGCGGTTACAACTATCTCTAACAGTTGTTCGAGCGTTTCGGTCAGGAAATTGTGATCCCCTGTTTTGATGGAGCAAAGCCGGCTGGGCCTGCTGACTTTAATCCAGGTCAGGCCTAGCTCGCCTGGGTCTTATAGAAATTGTCCTGATCGAAAAAACCCTACATCACATAATCTCTAATAAATTGGGGTATTATATTCCATTTAAACATGTTAAAAAGATGAACTCATGAACAGGATTTTCTAAGTAGATTTCTACAAATGCAGAAGGGAACACCTAAGCAATAACTTCCTTACAAGTCTTGTGCTACTATTGTGTGCATGGCCAATTGCACGGGAGCAGCCACATCAATGCAAGTGCATGCAGACGATTGTTTGAGTGGACCAAAAGATGATCTTTAGCATCATGAGGGTTTTGGATTACATGATCAAGATTCTCTAATTATCTGAGAAACGATGCCACACGACTATCTAGATAGGGCCACAATGTAATATGAAATTTACAAAAAATTAAATATAATCTTTTAGCTACATCTTGAATCTCCAAGCCATTTTCCCCTTCTAAAGCCTATTCGATATATAATTATCTGAAGGTGAGGAGTGTCCAAATATCATGACTTGAGCTACATCCTGCCTCCTCAAGATACGAGTCGTATATGCTTTAGATGTGTAATTGAAACTAAGAAATTAAAGACCATCTAGGACTCACGCATGCATAGATAGGTTTCATTATACTACTAAATATGGTCCAGCAGCTGTTGTCTGACCTGTAGTGAAAATTGGGCATTCTTAACAAATCTCCTGGGATCAGAGTTTCGGCAATACTATGATTTCTAAACTGCAAATGGGTTGGGTCAACCCGTGACCCGACCCGACCCGACCCGATCCGAATTTTAGGACCCACGGGTCCGGATTGGATCCTAAAATTGGGCCCGAATCATTTTCTGGATCGGGTTTGGATTTACCGAATGGACCCAACTCGGCCCGAATGGACCCGAAGAGAGAGAGAGAGAGGGGAAAAGCAAAAGAAAGTCATTTTTTAAAACTATTATTTTAAGAAAGTCTCCTCATATAATGTAGTTTTCTCTAAAACTATTATTTACTGTTAAAATGAGAAAATAGCAGGCAATTTACCTAGAAAAGCATTGCGCTGGATTTTTAGGAAGTAAAATAATCCATCCCAACAACCATCGTTATCCACTCTAAGATAATATTAAAGAAAAAAGCTAGCTGCTAATTTTATAACAACCTTCATTTTTTAATAGTGAAAAATGAGATTATTTAATTATGTTACTTTCCATAAGATAATATCTTATTTCTAAATTGTGCATGAGTATTCAAACTTGAAATTTATCATTTTAAGCAATAAACCATCCTACCACCCAGCATTTGCTCCGCTTAAAAAATCGGCAAGAGATTAGGGGTTCGATGCTGGTTGGGATCAATTCTGAAGATGATGGAATAAGCAGAAAGCAAGCAAAAAGAAGAAGAAAATTAACCCCTTCCTGTTTATATATATATAAAGAAAAATTTATATCACTTATCATCATGAACACGGACGGGGTATTTAGGGAAGGCAATAAAAATATCATTTAATTAAAGTTGATACAAACATGAAGGAAAACGGAGAGCAACTACCCTGATCTCCCATACACAGTGGATCCAGACATGAACACCAAGAGAAAGCAACTACTGATCCGTGTCATTCCACCATTTCTACCCTTCAATTCGCTGCAGAAAATAAAATGATAAACTTAGGAAAAAAAGAAAATAATGACTACCGGTCCATTTCACATATTAACAGGTAGACAATTCTTCGTACAATAAGACAACATTATGCCATATCAATCTGAATCAGACAGTATGAAATGTACCATACGCTCGTATTGCTGACACTTTTGTAACGTTTTATGAAGCATTGCTAATAAAACCAACAACACTTATAAGCATCGATATAGAAAATAAAAATCATCGGTAATGTTTAATTTTTTTGCAGTGCGTAGTGTACTGATTTAATATAGATGTTTGATAAGGATGGCATACCGATATTAGGTACGCTAAAAAAAATTCGTATCGAACTATATTATACTAATATGAATCGAATCTCGAAACGAGAATCTGGCACCAGTGGCTTTGGTTACCATAAACCTTTGTCTGCCAGCTATGCCGTATTTATTTCAATTCTGTCCTCACACCAACCCTAGCAAGAGTGCATTCGCTCCACCCTTCCTCTCTCTTTATATAAACACCAACGCCCTTTCATCCCACTAAAGGAGAAAGAATCCCAAAGCCGCACACACCGCCATGGCCCATGTCTTGGTCCTCCCATATCCCATGCAGAGCCACATCAACCCCATGCTCCAGTTTGCGAAGCGGCTGGCCGTCAAGGGCCCCCGGACCACCATCGTCGTCACCCGCTTCATCATCAACACCATCGACGTCGACGCTGGCCCGGTCTCCGTCGAGCCCATCTCCGACGGCCATGACGAAGGCGGCATGCAGTCCGCCGTCAGCCTCGAAGACTACTTCCAAAAGCTCGACGAGTTCGGCTCCAAGACCCTCGAGGAGCTGATCCTGGCCCATGAGAAGTCTAACACTCCCTTCACCTGCATGATTTACGACAGCTATGTGCCGTGGGGCCTCGCGGTGGCCAAGAAGTTCGGCCTGCCGGTGATTGCTTTCTCGACGCAGTCATGCGCTGTAAGTGCTATTTACTACTATGTCCGTGAAGGGAAGCTTGATGTCCCCAGGGTGCAAGCTATTGAGTCCTTCGAGGGTTTGCCGCCGATGGAGAGATCGGATTTCCCTTCATTTGCTTTCAGGGATGGATCATACCCGACCCTCACCGCATACGCTCTGAATCAGTTCAAGACGGAGAAGGATGACTGGGTCCTATTCAATTCATTCGATGAGTTGGAGAGCGAGGTGAGATGTGTTTTAAATAGCTATCTTCTTTTCTCACGCTTGCATTGATATGTATGAACACATGCACTGCACCGCATGCTATATTTTTGGAAGCTGTTGATGACTCATGGTTCCTTGTCATGAGTTTTAATTTACTAGACCCATACCCTTGATTCAGTGTATTCTAACAAAAACCACACACGACCTAGATCTAAGCTATCAGCTGTCATACTTAAAATCTGATTGTTTTCTGAAGAGAAAAAGGGAAATGAAGAAGTATTGTTTGCAAAGACCTAAATAGGAGGTCTGATCTCCTCATCTAGCTCAACGAAAAAAGTAATTCTGACCTATATATAATGCAAATGTATCTATAAAACCATTAAATACCCGTTCTTCCACCTTGGGGCATGCATCTTGTGCAAATGCATCTGTTATCTTGAATGCATTTGTTTCAAAATTATGGTAGACTAAACTACAATGGTCGATATATACAGCAGGGATTTTCAACTGGAGAGTGATATCATGCATCCCAACTGTACGACGGTGTCGTGTCCGGTGTTAAATGCTGCTTAAAGAGTGAGGACAAAAGTAGTTCTAAAATCAGAAGTTAATAAGTCAACTCAATTGGCGTGCAACTTTCCAATTGTTCCTTTTGATTTGGCATCTTGTAGTCCGCCAAGCAATGGAGCAATAAGAAAAAAAAGCTGCACATCATCTGATTCACCTTTTGAGCAACATTTCTCTGTGGCACCACTAGGTCTTTAAATTTATCTATTAGATGATTCATGAAATATTAACAATCCAGAACCTCATCTAAAAAAACTTGTTGGAAGAACGTATCATTTGGATTTCTTGATTCTGTATAAATATACAAGATCTATCCAATATATAATTGATGTAAGACTAAACATATATTTCACTTGATCTACTAAGAAGTACATTGGTAAAAAGTTGGCCTGCATATAGACATAAATATGTAGGAATAAAAAATAAGCAAAGTATATGAAAATGAGGCAATTTCATATCACAATTCAGATCTTTTTCATGCCATATACAGTCACCATTATATCTATAGATTGAGTCTGAATTAAACTATAAAATAGTTAATGCAAAATCCTATAAGATGGCATCTTTTAGGAGTCACATGTAGTACGTAGGATGCTATTTCTTGAAGCAATGAAAGCCTCAAACATTTTCCAAGTGAAACAATAGTAGTCAATGGTTTTTCAATTCATACTGACTATTCCATGGTTGCAGAATTTATAGTATTGTAAAATAGATAGTTGATGTTTTCTTATTAAGAAAAATATATCCTGACAAGCTAATGTGATTATGCTAAATTAGAGGTTTTACTGAATCTTCAAGATTTCTTGCAACTTTGGATGTTATCCTTTTGTTTTCTATGTTGTCTTTCTGATACAACATAAAGGGTCATTCACTTCTTGGAAAAGAAATTTAGTTTAAGTAGGTTCATGTTGAAATGCAGTAATTAACAATTTCTTTTTACTTTACACTATGTTGGCCGGCTTTAGAGATCCAGCAGTAATGGCTTTGAAAATTAGAGAACGGAACAGTACTAGATAGTTGTTCCTGACATATTTGACCGATGCCGTCTTTAAAATATGTTGCAAGAGAAGTTCTGGCAAGTGCATAGCATGTCAAAGCAGCACAAGATTATCCAAGTCATTGGCTATTTTAGAGATGATCATATGTAAATCGGTTGCAAATTTATAAATGTGACCTTTAACATTATATGTGCTTATTATTAATAAGTATGGAGTTGATTTAGTATTCTAAATTAAAGAATTATTCGATACTCTATAAATCAAAGAAAAAAATCTCCATCACTGATGGAGTTGTACATTTCATATTAAATTACTGAACAACAACCATAGAACCATTCACAAATCCTGCAATTTAATCCTTTTTTTTCTTTAACAACTGCAGTCAGGAAAGACTTGTTCCTGCACACTAACATGGTCCTTTAGTAAATAAACCGCGTTTTAATTCGGACGCTCCTTCCGTTTTCCAATAATCTTTTGCTTTATTTCCGGTTCAATTGGAAAGGTGGTACGATGCTTGAAGAAATATATGCATGCGAGGACCATCGGGCCATGCGTGCCGTTGATGGACGTGGACAAGCACGACGGAAGCGACACCTACGGCATGAGCACCTTTGAAGCTGAGAAGGATAGCTGCATGAAGTGGCTCGATGCGAAGCCACCTGGCTCCGTGGTCTACGTCTCCTTCGGCAGCTTTGCATCCTTAGGAGTCGAGCAGATGGAGGAATTGGCATCTGGCCTCAAGGCGAGCGACGAGTACTTCCTGTGGGTGGTGAAGGGCCCTGACAGGAAGAACCTCCCTCGCGAATTCATTGAAGAGCCACCGGAGAAGGGACTCCTCGTGAAGTGGAGCCCGCAGCTTGCTGTCTTGGGCCATGAGGCCGTGGGATGCTTTGCGACGCACTGCGGCTGGAACTCGACGCTGGAAACGCTGAGCTTCGGGGTGCCGGTGGTTGCGATGCCGCTTTGGACCGACCAGCCGACGAATGCCAAGTACGTGGAGGATATGTGGAGGGTTGGCAGGAGGGTGAGAGCAGGGGAGAAGAGGATCTTTCTTAGGGATGAGGTCGAGAGGTGCATAAGGGAGGTGATGCATGGGGAAAAGAGTGAGGAGATTAGAAGGAATTCGAGGAGATTGAGGGATTTGGCCAAGAAGGCATTGCGTGAGGGTGGGAGTTCTGATCAGAGCCTAAATGAGCTTGTGGGGTATCTGAATGCAAAGGCCAAGGATCGTAGTGCCTCGCAGTTTTGACTGGGGGGAGGAGAAGAGTCTAAATTGGAGTTAGAACTAAACCACCTTGGAGTATGCGCCTAATTAATTGTTTCTCTAGTTTGGTCTCGTTGGTGGAAGAACAATGTTATCGAATGATTAGTTGCAATTAATTAAGAACAGTTTATCAGGAGCTGTTATCAAATTAAACCAGTGTCATTGAATATGTCAGACAATGCTTTAAAAGCCGATGATGGATCAAATGCAACGCATACTCTTGCAAATTGTTTTTTGTTTTTTGGGTGAAAAAGGAGGCAAAGCAGCCCTTTATTTTATTTAGAGGGATGAGCTCTTGCCGTTAGACTTTGGAACTTAATTTGCTGCATTTCTCACTCTCATGAAGATTCATATGAACTGAAAACCTGAATTTATCAGCATAATTTATTTACATATCATCATGTAAGCCCCAAGCATGAAGGTATGTCTCCCCATCAATGTTTTGATGAAACTTGGCAGCAGGTATTGCAGTCCAACATGATACTCGCTTGAGCTGCTCTAATTAATTTTCTATGTTTTCTGCATGGTAGGGCGTGGTTACAATTTGATATCTGCAAGTGATTCCTCCAGGACCAAAAGCTTCATAGGTGTCATATTTTGAGTTGAAACAAGTGTTTTAAAGCATGCATATGAGAAGTAAAAGATGTGAAGTCTTCATAGAGACGTGCCGCAATTGGTAGATTTTCTAAATTACCTTTCCTGCAGTAATTTACATTTTCCCAATGATTGTTAATATTCTCTAAGATATACTGAAATTTTTGCTTCAATCTAGAATAACTTTTTAGCTCTTCAAAATGATAAGACCTAAAGATAAACCTCACCAACATAAACTACATACCTTTTTCCTCAATTACGTACCTTATTCCTGGTTCAGTTAAAGCTTATAACCAGCCATGACACTACCACAGACATGGGTCAGTTTCAGTATGCATATCAAGCAGACTTAGCAGACTATTAGGTATATACTATCATAAATTAAGATGAGAATATCATACAAACCAGTGCAACACAAAGCTATAATCCTGAATATAAAATATCATATTTAAGCAGCTTTACCGTCATTTATAACATTCCCGTATTTAAATAGGAATCAGAGATTGGTCCCTCAAAACACATTCCGGACGGAAGGTCACTCTCACTTCCTTGCAAGCCTCCTTGCAGCTCCAAATAACAGAGCCTTACCAATAAGACCGGTCTGAAGCCCACAGACAACGGCCACCGTTCCACCAATAACAACCCATTTCCAGTCAATTCCGTGATGTACCTCAATAACATCATCATTGTTACCTGTTTCTGATTCATGGGACGGTTCTGAGTCCAAGAGTCCGATGCTTCCATCAACTGGAATCTTCGTGGTGACGCGTGCCATTAGTGCACTCCTGGACAGGGTTACATCTGTTTTTCTCATTACTTGATACGCTCTCATACCAGATTGAAGTTTCTTAACAGCTCCCCACATTCCATGACGAACACCAACCTTAGCTACATCCTTCGGAATGCCCATGTCCTCGTAATGAATAAGAGTTACTTCACATGCAGAAAGTTGCGCGTCTTGTCTTCGCGACTCCACTGCATCCATGTGAATGAAAATAAAAAAGATATATTAAGAATATTATAAGATCCACCGTGATACTTGCAATAAAATAGTTGATTATAGAATCCAAACATGAAATGGAAAGAAACCCGTGGTGATCAGAATTATCCATCCAAATGATGACATGAGATTTCAGCTGCTGGATGATTGGAAATCTGTGATCAGTACAAAAGGCTTTTGGCATAACTCATTTCAAGTCACGGTTTCCAACAAAAGTCTATAATAGCTCACTATTTGGGAAGTAAATTTCAAACATAACTAGCACGGGATAATGGTGAAGAGTTCAGTTAAATCTTATTTGTTGGTCTACAATATAGTCCTAGTAGCATCCCATGGAAATATTTGATTCAATAGGAAACACAAAATTAATTTAGGTTGGTCAGGATTCTTGAAATACTTCGATAAAGTATATATGATATGTACCTGCTCTGATGCGCCAACTTGAGAAATACAGTTCCACACGCCTTGGTTTTTCGTTCTTGCGTAAAGCTGGGTAAGGAACATTCTGTAGAATAAAATGTGATAAATTAATTAGAGAAACAACACCGGCGATTAGGATACAACGTACAAATACCAGATGGTGTAAACACTGCCAGATAACAGCAACAATATATATCTCAAACTAAAGATGATGAATGCAATAAACGACAATCATCCTCATCCTAAATTTACCATGCCAAGTTCGAAAGATGGTAAAAAGTATGCATGGATGGGCTGCTATTCACATCAACATTAAGGTGTAAGGATGATTATAACTGCTGGATTTCAGATGCCAGTAAGACAAGTTAGTGGCAGCTCTCGCAGACCTTTCTAAAACTACAAATGCATCTGTCATATAACATATGCGCCGAACAAAACCTCAGTGGACTAAATTCCTTCACTGTTGATCTAAATTCCTTCACTATTGATCTAAAGTCTCCTCCAGATCTCCCTCCTCTTTTCTCTGCTGCTGCATCCTCACAACAACCATTGATTCGGTTGCCTGGAGATCCACAACCTCATTGAGCATGAAAAGCATCACACACTCCAAAGGCTTTAACAGCAACTGCCACCATGAAAGCAACACCTAGTCAGGTAGAACCTTCTCACCCTACCACTTTTTCCTGAAGCTTAAATGAGCTGAGTCAGCTCAAGCTTTGCTCGATTTGCTTTTCGAGCTTAAGCTGACTTGAGTATACACTAACCGAGCTTGAGTTGGGCTTTCTCAACTAGACTTAAGCCGCTATCGAGCAGACCGTTTATAATGTCGCGCCGAGCTTGAGCAGAGCCCAGCTTGTTGAACTTGTTTATACCCCTAATGCTATACTACAGTCTTATAACTAAGGCCAAGATGACAAATAATCAGAAAGGTCTGATGGTCCATTTGGCCATTCCATCTTGTTAGTATTTCCTTCTTCATTGCAGTGTAGAGAAAGATTTAATGTGATTTTATTTGGCAGATATTGGACATTTTTCAAACAATGTTTGCCCAATGTTGTGCAAAACATGAAGCGTGCATGATTGGCACAATTCAGTCCATGTAGTACAAAAATATTACTTTACAGACAAAGTTAAATAAAATGGAAAAAGAGCCGAGCTGGAGAGTCTTGAATTTTGTAATCTGTGATGTGCAGCTATTCTACCCAGATACATGGAAAGAGATGCCCTTAATGCTAGAACATTGATGAAAATGAAATACGGATCCATTATTTTCTACCAAGAAAACCCTATCCCTTACAAAATCTTTTTAAAGAAGAAAACATAGATATAGTAGCATACAAGCAACACAAATTAAAAAATGGATAAATATACAAAGAGGATTGAGCATGGTCTAGTTTGATAGCAAAATAATCATTAAACAGAAGATATGACCACAACTAATCTAGAAACTTGTCATACAATACCTTTGTCAAACAATAATAAGTCTTTTCAGACTCCCATATGCGTCGACCAATTATGTATTCTCGATCACTGCAGAAGAATGGGAACTGGAGGTGACAGATAAGCAATCAAGTCAAACTTTTATTATGAGCAATTATAAGTTTGAGAATCAACATTTGCATGAGTGATGCTTGTTGAAAACCTTTTTTATCCAGTGAACAATCATTGTTCCACTCTCAGGGAATTCCTCCAAAGTTTTAAAGTACACGAGCATGGGATCCCATTTAAGTCGAAAATCATCATCCCAGAAGAAATCTCTGACCAATTCAGGAGTTGCATCCTCAAATACAGTTCTGCTGCGATAAATTATGGGGCCCACCTGATGAACAAAAAAGAACATCAGAATCTTGAATTTATTGATGAATTATACCAGTGGTTAAGATGTGGTCAAAAGCACAAAACTATGTGAGAAAGAAATGAAGCAAAGGAACTTCATAGCATTTTTTTAAATGAGTGGAGGAAGAAACAATAAACTCCAAAAATTCTGTCCAAACGAGGAAAATAAAATAGACTAATGAAGAAAACATTTCAAAATAGTAAAGGAAAAGATACATCAGCAACATAATGCAGGAAAGACAAAAGCACACATGCATGCATGCATTTGAAACAAATCCTAGGAAACACAAAAATATTAGAGACACAGTATGTTCTCAGAAGCAATATAGTTATTGAAACCATTCTGTTGCAGTAATTGTTCAAAGCATTAAAACTTCATATTTTACCTCAGGTTCATGGCGCCAAGCTTGGTATATCATGTTTGGTGTGGTGCGTTCCATCTGATTTTGCCATACTGCATCTCCCGCCTTACCATCCAAAAGATGCAATAGATGCTCCAAATCTTTCTCAATAACAACATCATGCCCACCCTTGAAAGCTCCACTGGTAGATCCAGAGAAAGATTGTGTAAAGAAAGTTAGGGCATTCTGAACTTCAAATACATGCACTAGTTCACTCAAAAATAAGAAAACAAATAAATAGAAATGAAGGTGCTATGAAGTGCCATATAAATCCTCAATTTTTGCCAAAAAAATTTTGAAGTTGCATACTAGTCAAGCCTTTTCTGATGCGAAATGGTCCTAGAGAGAGTCACAGCTTATTCTAATTGACAACATATTCCTACCCCCCCCCCCCCCCCCAACCAAAAAAAAAAGCATTGTGAAAGTAGCAACAAGGAAAATTTTATGACACATAAGGGAACATTATGTTGCAGAACTCTTAATGTAACCTTATACCAAGATTTAAGAATATCACATGACACATATGACTTAGTCCAGCAATGCAACTAATTCATATCTTCGCCATCAAGTGACCTCATCAAGAGCTAATTCTCATGGCAACACCATCTCGGTCGTACTTTTCTTATGCCGGTAATGGTTCTGCACACTTATGGTTTAAGTGACCACACAGATATGCATTGAGTTCATAATCATTCTGATCTACGTAAGATCAATTTTTACTCCTTTCATATAGCTGTGATCTAGCATTCTCATGATTTAAAACAGGGATTCTTAGTTTAATCCTACTGAATTCTGCACCAATCACACTGAAAATGGTGAATTATTTTTTTATGACATCCCAGTCTCAAGTCCAGGTACGGGGAAGTGGGTCTCCTAAAATTTTTAATAAGAGAACACTTTATGATGCGAGTGCAGGGATGAGTTTTCAAGGAGATTCAAAGGTAGACACGCCACCTTAAATAGAAGATTCTTGCTACAAAGGTACATGTTGATGTCTTATACATGTTGATGTCTTAAGTGGAAATCTGCAATTCATGGATAAGTGAACCATTATGATGAAGGCAGACAGCATTGAAAGCACTTTTATGACCTGCAAAAACATTGAACAATAGTTCTAGGCAAATTCAGAGGCCTAAATTAGAAATTGGATATGTATTTCTAGGAAAACTTTTTTATTCACAAAACAATAGTTGATTTCAGGATTAAAGGGAATAATTCTTTTAACAGTTACATCAAGGTCCGCCGTACCGGTACCGGTCGGCGTACCGGTGGCCGGCCGGACCGGTACGGTACCGGTCCGGTCCGGTACGTACCGGCTGGTACCGGTCCCGTACCGGCCGGTACGCGGTGGTTTCAAAAACCACAGCGCGCGGCGTTGTGGTTCTAAAAAAAAAAAAATCGTACCGGTGCGAACCGGCCGGTTCGCACCGGTACGAGGCCGGTACGGGCTCCGAACCGGCCGGTACGGGCCCGAACCGGCCGGTACGCACCCGTACCGGCCGGTACGGATAAAAAACCGGGAAATACCGGTTTTTTATCCGTTCCGGTACCGGTCCACGGCCGGACCGGTACGTACCGGCCCGTACCGGCCGGTATGGGCCGGTACGGCATTCCATGAGTTACATAGTAACACAGTAAAGTTGTTTAGTTACATTTTGGTTAAAAAAGAGAAGTACACCACTGCTTTTTCTCTTCTTGCTAAGGGAGGGAGCTTTTGGTCATTTCAAAAGTTAGTTGGAAGCTGGATAGCTCTGTTCCACTATATCTAAGGAACACATTATCCCATGATAAAGACCACTGACAAGAACAATCAAGTACAACAATCCAGCCCTTTGTTTTGGCTGTTTGGCAGACATTCCAGGTATAACTACGGTTTATCCCCTTTCCAGACTAAATCAATGACGGTGGTCAGAATATAACATGAAGGATCTGGACATTACCATTAGAGATATCAATCTTGAAGGCCAAGAGTGTCGAAACTGAAAGCTCTGGGATTCAGTCATCTTAAACCATCGATCATTGGTTAACATCGAATGAAATACACATGGGTTCCATCAGAGAATGACCAGTTCAAACATAAAGCTCATCAACATAACTATACATCAAGCACGATTCATAACTATGGAGACAGAATTCTTAAGTCAATTCAATGTTAAACTAACCAAAAGGCATCAGGTGTTGGAAAGAATATGCATAGACATCTTCTTAGAAGGAATCAAAAAGCTAACGTAAACAATGCATTCTGTCCAACACTAATTGTGTTGAAGTCAGATTGATGGTTCGTGACAACATCCTTGGATTATATAAAAACACATTTCCTGCAGTTAGACAAAAAATTACATTTAGAATATGGATATCTTCAACTAAACATTTTTTATGGAGGTTGAGATATGCAGGTTCTCTAGAAATAGCTTAGCACCAAGCCAATCACTTAAACTTATTGTACTAAAAAACATGAATTAAAAATTCACAATAGTAAATATAATATAAAATTAAATTAAGTCAACAAATCAAAGGAAGTAGCTAAATTATAGAATTTTTAACATTTATTTAAGGACTTATTTTAGTGTAACAATGATATGTTTCCTGTTATGTAACAATGATAATTGATCTTAACAGAAACATGTTAAATACTTCAAATGAGTCGATGCATTGTTAAACATTAATGATATTAGTTATTAATCCACCTAACAACCATGCCTAATACCTTGCCAACTCCACAATATTGTGCAACCTAGTTGCCCTTGGGTTGCTTATGCTTAGGCTGGCCACGGAGGCTCTTGCAAAGTGGTCGACCAACATATAGAAGCTGCCAAAATGGTTGGATACTGAGTGGATGGCCAGGTGACCACCTAAGCTTGGGTGACTGCCTCTGCAGTCCAAGAGGCTACTTTTCAAAACAATGACCGGAAAGGTAATCAACTAGTGGACTAATTCTGATTATTTGAAGTAGATGCCCCTCAAGAAATATATGATTCCCTCGATCACATTCCTCCCAGTTTGGAGCCTGAGCCTTGATCCAGAAATACATAATTGGCCATCATCATCAATATCAATGAAATCTTTTTCATCTTTTTCCTATCAAATGAGGTCAGCATCAGAGCAAAATTTTAAGTTGAGAAGGCTCCATTAAAGAACTAAACAAAGTTTTATGACTGCTTATCCTATCATAAGGATGTTTTCAATGCACATCCTCCAATAAAAATCTGTCCAATTTCATTTGTGTCACATACTCTTCAATACTTAGTAAGATGCATCATCCATTCATAAATAAGTTCATACTGGCCACTGAAGCAAAGAAGGATAGTACATGCATGAAGTTCTAATCTCTCAACCAATTTCTAGGCCCATGAATCTCACTGTAAAGAAAAGCATCACGGCAGTGACCAGTTGCTTCTCTCTCCAAGTTTCTCTCTCTTGTCCACTGCTTGTATTATTAATCTTCACGATTTTATAATAAGTCCCCACGCTCCCAAGAGAAACACCGAAAGCATAATGGTAAGTTTTCATTTCCAGGATACGAGGCCCATTTGAAACTCTCATAAAATTGTGAACCACAATCATATGATTTGCTGGTTCTACTCAATATGCATGAAGCCCGAGTAGTCTCATAACTCAACCAGCGACTTCTATTATCTCTACCCTCTTCGAAATCCCATCGCACCAACAGTCTTTGGTCTCACCTTTATAATTCGATATAGACAAAATTTGACTTTAAGCATATTAAAGTGAACCCATTTCAAGAAGACAGGGTTCCTAATTAAAGCCTCTGCTTTTCAGACAGAAAGTTAAGATAGGAAAAAATATATATATAAAAACACATAAATTCTTGTATTGTAACCTAGTTTTTCTACAATTCAAATTTTCTCAGACTTCAAAAGATTAAGCAGCATTCAGCGACACACGCACGCACGCACGCAAAAAAAAAAAAAAAAAAAAAAACCTTTGAATTACAGAAAGACATGAATATAGAACTCCACTAAGACAAAACGGGATTTTTCCTAAAAATTACTCAATTACCGATCTTTATCTTTCTTTCAGCATGAAAGGACCCTCTATTTTGCACAACATTCACTTACCTAATTCCCATAAATGCATAAATTAAATAATTTTATCAAAGAAAACAACCCAAAAACAAGAAACCAAAAGGAATTCACACCCACCTGAAGCTACCACCACCGTCCTCGTCCGCGGACGACATGGAAACCGCCGGCCGGGAGGCCGAGTCCTCCGGGGCCGGCGACCCCTCGCCCTTCCCCTTGAAGCTGGACCAGAGCTTCCGGCACACGGAGAAGGCTGAGAGGGCGGTGAACGCCAGCCAGAGCCGGCGGGCCCCGAGGCCCGGCGGAGCCGTCCACAGAAACCGGAATTTGCTCCTCATCCCCAGGAACAACAGCCCCGTCCACCGCGGCCGCCACGACCACCCAATCACCAGCCCGATCATCACCGCCACCCAGATCGGCACGGCGCACAGCAAAATATCGATCAGCGTCTCCACCACCGCCGGCCGCCGCATGAAATCCACGATGTTGGTGTACATGTCCCCCATATTCCTCCCCAAATCAAAAAATCCTCAAAGAGCCCCACAAAACAGAAGAAGAGGGCGAGCGACAGAGAGGATTCGTTCTTTCTCGGTGGATTTGATTAAGGAGGTCAATTGGGAAATTCGGATGGACGGGGTGCAAAATTACCAGGGGATTAATCTACGGAGAGATTACGCTGCGGATAATATCCAGCGGTGTTGTCGGGCAATATCAGCGTCGTGTCGCCAGGCGGTTGGGCGGGTACTCTGGTCGGTCAGTTCACCAGGCGGTGATGGGAGTTTGCGACCAAGCACGAGGTTTTGAGGTGGCATCCCGGAATAATATTCCGATATTTGACAAGGATGGATGCTTATTCTACGACGGGGACTCGGTTGGGGGATCGATTTCACCTACAGTCACCCTCAAGTTTAGTTAGAATCAATTATGGATGGACCCCCTGAGCCATGTAATTACGTGCATGGTTCATCTCTAATTGTTAGGCCCAAGAAGTGTGGATGCGATGACTCTTAAATTCACGAACCTCGACTGTTCGAATAGAACAGCAACCATGGGCCGTGGTGTTGGAAATTTTAAATTTTCTATTTTCAATTTTATTTTTTCTCTCTTTTTTAAGTGATTCAAACAGTTTTAAAATTTGATTTTAGTAGTTCCATGTTTACTTGCATTTATAGATATCTGGTTCATTCAAATCAAGGTTGGGCTTTAAGGATGATGGGCTAGTGATCGCATGCATGGGCATGTGCTTGCCCAGCAGGCGTGCACATGCGCATAGCAAGGCATGTTCGATGAGTACATGTGTGTGTGGGAGGCACATAAAAGATTCTCCGACAACAATAGGGCCTATACAAAGGCCCCTTACAACTTAGTCCTATATCCTATATCACATTCCACTTAGTTTCCTTTTCCTCTTCCTTTCAATAGATTTTTTTCCTGCTATTCTCTTTTTTAGTATTTCTAATTTTTCATACAGGTAATTGAAGGAGTTGATCAGGTCAAGTCTTATACACGATTGTGTTTGTGAGAGGATGATTAAGCTAAGCAAGGTTGTTATGCCTTAGAGATGATCTTGCCATAGACTTGCACCAGGGGACGAATTTCGTTTCCTAAGGTAGTATTTTTTTTTTTTGATACACTTTGATCCAAGCAAGCTTTCAATCTTTTAATTTTTAAATATTTTCTTATTATAAAGTTTTCAGAAATATTATTTTTGCAATATTAACAATTTCTAGGTGCTAGAGCTTCAACACATACATATACTTTGGAGTTTGATTAGGTGTTTGCCACACTAGTGAAACACTTTGTCCTGCCAATGTTAGCACCCTAAAGTCTATGTGTGTACATTTATGCAATAACTACCAACCTATAAAATAAATTTTATAGTTATTTTGATTTTATCTATTCTAAAAAAATTGATATGATGGGGAATAACCAATAATTGCTAGCTCAACTGGTTGGCGCCTCTCCCCCAAAAATCTGATTTGTGTAAGATCTAGGGTTTAAACTGTAGTGATCCCAAATTATCACCATATTGCTTCGAGAGAGAGAGAGAGAGAGAGAGAGAGAGAGAGAGAGAGGAATGATATAATAAGTATCTTTTGATTATTCATGTATTCATGAAACGTTTCTAGCGCGTTTTTTTTGCTTTTTGCTAGAGAAAAAAAAAAAAAGTTTCTAGTGCGTTCATAAATTTATCAAAGTGTAACAGGTGTAGATATTTTAGCATTGATCTTAGCTAATGGAACAATGTTGTAATTTGGGATCATATGAACACAAACTATTTTCTTAACTAATGTGCGTTGAAGACTGGACATTTGCTATCATGGCCATCAATAAAAATGTGTCAGCTTCTGTCAAATTAGCACAAGAAAAATCTAGCAAATTACATCAATCTACAAAAATAATCATAATGTTTTAATTATTCTTTACGAGGTTATTAGAGGTCAAACTACGCAGCAGCAAGTCTCATGCATTAATGGTGCCCAACATCATAGTTCCCTCGGATCAACATGGATCCATATATGAGACCACCATCAAACTATTACATCTAGATCGACTCTACAATTATTTCAATTTTATTTACGATTTTAGATTGATTAAAAGTTAATTCTTCAAACCTAATATTTTTTAGCTTTCAGTGCAAAATAGCCTGATAAAAGCAGAACGTTTAATCAAGTAAAATGTTTATTTTGTCATATTATTTGCAAATGTCATGATTCTAAATCATTGCCACCTAATTGCCTAAAGAAGATGAAGTTGTTTTGTGTTATTACGAACTCTTTCAATAAAGGTTTGTTTTGTTTCCGGGGAAGAATGGAAAATTAATAGGAAAAGTAGGACTTTCCATGAAAATGAAAAAGTTTTCTAGAAAAACTTTTATTATTTTTTTAATAGAAAGTAAATAAATAATAGATCTCTTAGAGAACATATTTTCAAGCAGTTTTCTTTCCAACCAAACATATCTTAAGTGGTTTTTATATGAGACCTATTGATAATAACTACAATAAATTCATGTATGAAGTGAGGATATTAAGTGCACATTGTTTATGTAAAGTCTCAGTCAAGGAAAAATGAGTATTCATGTAAATAATTTATAAGCTATGGGTCTGGAAATACGTGTAAAATGCTCCATGAGCTCCGTGGCTAGAACTTTGGTGATTGAACTAAAGGGTACCATATACAACATCCAAGCTCATGCGTTTTTTTTAAAAAAAAATTAAGTAAAGGGGGATACTAGCCCATATATACTTGAAAGATCTATTAGCACAAATAATATACCCTACTTAAAAAGATCTCTTCGCGCAAATATACCATTCACAGTACAAGAGGATATTGAATAGCAAACGAGAAGGTTGTTGGAAATTATCTCACTTGCAAACCAAAATGAATCAACAATGATTTTGTCAATTAGTACATCGGAAAAAATCAAGCTAGAACTACCTCACACACAGGCTAAATCTTACGCAAATACATCAAACAGAAGGAAAACACAAGTCCAACATTAGAAGCTACGTACACAAGCTAGCTCCCCTAGAGTTCTTGAGAAACCTAGCACCCTCCCACACCCATCTTCAGACCCACATATCTCCCAACCACCACGTACAAGTTGAGGTGAAACGTTAAGGTCAATGTGGTGGGCAAATGCCTCCAAGATTGCTGGGATTTCCAGTGCAATTCGAAGGTCCAGACTGTGGCGTGAGGGACCGTCGCATGAAGGCCTTGGATAACAAGAGACCCGCATACCCTTCCGGCCACCAATGCTGTCCCAATAGAGGCCTCGCTGCCAGAAGAGGTTGCATGGTGGAGATCACCAGCACCAGAAGAACGAGCTGCTTTGCACCAGGACCCATCATCGCACCAAGAAAAGAGTGCAAGCTTTGGGTATGCCTTTCCTTCTATAAGGACAGAGATAAATATCCAAGGATCTTTGAGGATGGTGGAAGGGAGACGGGGGGGGAACGAGTGTTTGAATAGCAGCAGCACCTCCCAGTTCCAAGAGGACTTGATCGTCGCAAGGATCTTTGAGGATGGTGGAAGGGAGACGAGGGGGGAACGAGTATTTGTATAGCAGCAGCACCTCCCAGTTCCAAGACTTGGTCGTCGCATGGGAAACATGAGTTCTCACCGGCGGGTTCGGGTCGTCTCTTTCACGCGAACGGAGGGTTCATCTTCTTTCGCGACGTGGACCGCTGGATCGCGCCTTGCACACGTTTCAAAGTAATCAGAACGCCCTCATTAAACAACCTGCAGGGCTCTCAATCGGCTATTGCGCGATCCGACGGTGGATTCGTGCGAAGGTCGGTGAGTTAGACTTGGTCGGACCGCCCTTTCATTCTTCCGCCGACTTTTGAGCGTCAAAAAGAACTAAACCACTGGCTGCAATGGATCCGAGTCTGACTGCTTAAAACCGTGTTTGGGGCTCCACCAAACCCCGCCCGGAACCGTGTCGTGCGGCACTTTAGATTTGACGTCTGGGGATCACGTATACCCTCCGTCATCCCCCTCCGGTGGTCCAACCAAGTGTCACATTTGATTTCAAATGAGCATTTATTTAATGACCAACATTTTTTTTTTTCAGATTGAGCGGTTTATACAACACATGTACAAATACATCCAATAAAATCAAAAAACAAAATATTACGGAGCTTCTGAGGTAGTTTTTCATTTTCCGCTTACAGAGTACTGCTAGCATGGTTAGCCACATACGTGGCCATCCAATCTGCAATCCCATTAGCTTTTCTAAACATATGTTTTGTCTGGACGACCTCTTCATCCTTCACCGTCATTCAGATATCGCGAATCAAGGGATGGTCAACAGCAACGACCCTCGGACCCTTCTGGATTCAGCTAATGACCGTAGCCAAATCACTCTCCAAAATGACTGAACTAGCTAAGAACACACGTTGAGCGTGTCGAAGATTCGTTCAGGCAGCTCTCAGCTCCGCTCTAAAAACCGTATAGCCAAATAACTGATAGCCTTCCGCTACCATGATTCTAGAACGACCAACTTCCATATATCAAGAAAAGGAGTATAGGAAAAATTTCCCATCTGGTAGCAACGCTGCATGCCTTCTCCATGTCCTTTTTTGCTATATTTTATGTTATATATATTTTTTGCCTTTACATGTATCAATTATGGATGCAAGAATTGGACTATCACATTAATGTTATGCTGTGCATCCGAATGGGAAAATGAATGAGAGCCGCATCAAAGCCACCCATTTAATGTACAATCCCATACATGTAGATCACATGCATGGTTGTTGGTGGGTCCGCACCGGCCTCTTTTACGTGTACATGTAGAAGTACGACCTTCACTTCAGATGCAATTGAGTGTACCGAATTTGTCCAGTTAAATCAAAGGTAGAAGTAAGAGAAATGAAAAAAAGAAAAATACTGTGCCCTCACTTTTATTGTGAGGATGGAGTTCAAAAGATGCTTTCCTAATCATCCTAAACAAGTAATTAATTGGTGCTTAATATCTAATAGTCCGCTTATAAGTAATACTCAACTTCAAAAGAACTCTAACTTAGTATTGAGGCACAGCTTAACAATGGTAGCACATGTAAAAAATAATAATGTACATGAAAGAATTTGTAAAATTTTATATACAATCTGTAATGTATATTTAGGTTACATTAGGTCTAGCTAGTGTGTTTAGATCTAGGCTTACGAGTCCATGATTCAGCTAGTAGCTAGCCAGCCATTTAACTTCTAAAGAGATGAATATGCAAAGCTTTAGACCATGGGATCTCATTGTGAAGAACTTGATGGCTTACATTACCTACAAGTTCGGTTGACCATAATGTCTTGCTCCAAAATATGAAACATGATGTCTCCTGAACTTGTTGGATTAGATCAAAATATCCCACATTCAGAGAGAAGAAAATGATGCCGCAGCATATGGTTTAGCTATTCAACAGAAGTATATTGCACATTGATGCAGCTAATGAATGCTTTAAGTGGCTATCCACGAGATATGATGGAGTTGGCTGTTGGAGGACCTGCTGGAGTTTATTTTATTTAGAGTGTATTACGTAACTTCTAGTCTTACGGCTCACTTATATTCAAATAAAAAAAGGGACACATTTCATTAAAAAAAATCCTTAACTACACCCTGAATCACCAAGTAGTTAGTGATTCTCTAAACGAACTTGCGATGTTTGTTCGGGAGTTGGGAGTTGGGACTTGGAAGTCAAAAAGGCTCATTTAATTGTCACGGAATGAGACTTGGACCGTTGGACGGAAATGGGAGCAACTACTTCAGCGCATGCCGTCTGAACTTACGACGTACAGCCACGGATTTTAGCGTCTTGAAAACTCGGAGTCTTCCGGGTCTTGTAGCGTTTGCGGCTCCACCGACCGTTTCTCCTGCGATGCCCACCACCTTTAGGTTGTTCGTCACTAAATACTAGAGGACACGTACGCATAAAGATTTGATCTCCATATCACACACGTTCTTTTTCCTTACTCATTATCATTTTATGATACTTTTTTTTTTTAATAATGCAGGTCATAACCATTTGCTACATTTACATGGAGTGCTTTGATTATGAGTTTGGATCCTCTCATGTTTGCCTTTGAATTGAAGAGATATGAGGATCCGTGTGGATGTGTATTTAGTTTCTACATCGGCTATGCACTATATAGATCTTGGGTACTTATACATGGTTAAAAAATTCAAAAAATACCTTCTGAATAATTTTTTTGGGTGAGATCCTAGGTTGCGACAAATGATATCAGAGCAGATTCGGCACATTGTCTATGTGGAGTAGAGGACACTATAACGTGAGCCTAATGAGGCTAATCACGGACCGATCGTGGTACTTGCGATTAGATTTAAATAAATTTGAACTCTTAATCTAGCGACCTCTTCAACGACTGTATAGGATTTGGAGCCGTAGAACGTGTCAAGCAATCAAAATCATCTGCTTGAATTCTATTTTTATTAGCAGAATGTCACTTTCTTCATGACACATGGCGCCATCTTGTGATTGAAAACTACTTTTGTTTTTGGGAAGAATTTTCCTACCGCATGGGAAGAATTTTCCTACTGCACATACATGTGGAACGAAAGATGACAAATACGGTATTTGACAAAAACTTAAGTGAATTATGTCATCCTACAAAAATTGCTCCAGCATGCTGATTTGGATGAGCTTAAGATGCAAATTCATGTAAGAGTTTTAATTTGCACTTTAAACTTAAATGTATTATGTCATCTGAACCAGTGGCCTTTCTACTCACCGACTGGAAGACCACGGTTTCACTATCTACAAAACTCGCTTACCTTAGAAAAGTTGGTGGTTTATGCGTTGGAGACCGCGGTATTCTTAGAAAGGCTTATTAGGGGGAAGAGGCGCACAAGTTCAGGTGTAAAGCTTCGTTGGAAAATTCCCACACGACGTGCATGTTGCGTCGAGGACACCGAGCCATGCAACGTAAATTAAAAAAAAGGGAGCCAAATCGAAATTTGTTCTCGCCTGTCCTTGTAGTCCGAAGTTTGGAGTGGGGCTACTGACTGGAACCTTTGTCTCATCCTTGGTACTACCCACCTAGAATAGCTAGCCTTTTCCCTCACGATAAGAGATGGGGGATGGTACGACGCCTTCCCAACCCAACCATTGTGAAATATCCATACCTGTGCCCATTTATATATTATATTTTATAACAATAAGAATGGAGGAGGCACCTTCCTCTTCCCGTTCGCTTTCGGGAAAAAAACAAATATCTACATACTTACGGCATTTTATATAGCTCTAACTTAAGTACATCCTGCCAAATTATGAGAGAGTAAAGCGTACAAAGGAGAGAGAATATCTCTTGTAGATGTCTATAGAAAATTTCTGAAGTGTCGGGCGACGAAGGAGGCGACCTAGTCTGTTGCCCTGTTCGCCTTCCAAAACACATGTGTTGTCTGCAGGCCACCCATCTTCCGAGCCAGCCTGCTAGCCTCTCTGATGAGAGGGTGGCCATCACCATATCTATCCACACCTCGAATCCAGTCAATCACTACTGAAGAATCTCCCTCAAGATGCATCCTCTCGGCTCCAAGAGACCTCCTCACATATGACAGCCCCTTCCATGCGGCCCGAAGCTCTGCCCCTACAATAGTGATCCCAAGCATGCATCGACCCTCAGCTGCTACCAACCTGCCAAAAGAATCTCTGATCATGAATCTGACACCTCCTGATACACCATCCACCGACATACTACCATTGAAATTCACTTTGAGATGACCACGGGGTGGGGGCACCCAAGAAAGAAGGGTGAACTTGGGCGCTACAACAGTGGAAAAAGTGCCTCAGATGTCCCTGGCCATCTCAGTAGAGAATAACGCGGTAGCTACGGTAACCTTCCTCGCCCGCAGTACAGTTCTATCCACCACCATCATCGGAAGCGACCTTCTACCCTCAAATATACCAGCATTCTTGTCCAACCAGATATGATAAGTTAGGTATGCTATGAGGATCCCCCTCCTAGAGTCTGGGACTCTGCATAGACACTCTCAGTGAGTAGATCAAATCCAGTGCCGACTCCACCCCCTGAGGCAAGGGCATAGGTGATCTACTCCATATCTCCCTCACCCGGGGGCACTGCAAAAGAGCATGATCAATAGTCTCCTCAATCTCCATATACACCTCACAGAACTGGGTGACCCGCACTCCTCACCGAGCTAGCAAACTTCTGGTAGGTAGGCATCCCCATGCCATCTTCCAGATGAAGAGCGCCACACGCGGGTGAACCCGCATCCTCCAAATCCATCCTCTCTCAATTTGCCGAGCTAGCTTCCTACTGCATCAAGCCTGAAGATCCCTAGCTCGTACCCGCGTCCGGCCTGATAGCATCCATACTAACCTGTCACGCTCCTTTTAGGCTGGTACCGGAAGAGCTATAACTAACTCTGCTAACTGCTCCCCAAGAACCTCCCGAATCAGCCCAGTCCTCCACTGACCCCCAACAGGGTCCAGCAAGTCACAAACTCTGTATCCACTCAACCTCGCCAAATCCACCATGGTCAGCAACCGACTGATCAGCTGCTCAGTCACCCAGTCGTCCTCCAAAATATCGATAGATCGCCTGTCCCTAATGGCCCATCTGATCTCCGAAAGCACCGACATGGCTCTGGCACCTAGTTATCTTCCAAAATATCGATAGATCGTCTGTCCCCAATGGCCCATCTGATCTCCGAAAGCACCGACACGGCTCTGGCACACATCTCGCTCCAGACCGGTGAATGGTGACGGCCCGCCCGTGTCCCCGGCAGCAAATGACCATACTTGGCCCTCATCAACGAAGACTACATACTATCGGGCTCTAGCATAAATGTAGCTGCGTGACGTGCCGCTAGAGCCTCCCACCTTACCACCAATGACTGCACCCCCAAACTTCTCAACTTGATTGGCTGACACACAACCTTCCATGCCAATAAGTGGATACCGCCTCTACCACTACTCCTTCTCCAGATGAAGTTCCTAAAGAGCTGCTCAAAAGTCCTCAGAAATGCCACTAGAATGAAAGAGTTAGAGAGAAAAGGACTCGGGCCATTTTATTAGGGATATATATGGGTTCTGACGAGCGTATGTCTCAGAGAGTTATAGACTTGAACACTGACTGCCCACTCTCGGTTTATGTTTGAACCTAGTTAAACCAAAATTTTAAGTTCCATAAGTTGCTGTCCCATTTCTATGTAGACTGGGATGTCCCACTGTTCCACGCCCCTATGGTACATACCTTCTATCTCTCTCACATTCTTTCCTTCCTTACTTTTTTTTTTTTTCCGTCCACCCTTTATTTCTATTTCTTCGTTCTCCTTTTTCTTCTTCTTTCTTTCTTTTTTTTTTCTTTTTTTTAATCCTTCTTCTTTCTTTCCTTTCTTCCACATTGCCTTTCTTTTATTTTTTACTCATCTCTTCCTTCCTGTTTTTCCATTACAGAAAAAAGTGTGAAACCCAACAGAAATTTATCGACGTTAGAAAGAAATATCATTAAAGGATAAACTACACCAAATTTTAGAGACGCATCTTATTAGCGTCGTGTTATTATTGGCATCTGCAATTGAGAAGGCTTATCCCGACGCTTCTTTGGAGCGGTGTTGAGTTATGATGCTTAAAAGCATCATCAAAAGATAATTTTTATTAAACGTCGTTATGTTATAACACTTAAAAACACGGTTGGAAACCAATAAAATTTTCGGAAAATTACTTTTCCGTCCCTCTAAAGACCCCGCTGTAACAGGAGGTCCCGGTTGACCCAAAAAAGAACTTCCGGTCCACCGCTTCATGGATCTTTAATTCCCGGTCCCTAAGTTACTGTTTGCTTTAAAATATAGTACCCAAAGTGCCCCCAGGTTACTTAAGTACCCCCATGCTACCGGAAGCGGGAAAAAAATAGGTACTGCGTTCTGTTTTGTAACCGGAAAACACTCTGTTTTTGTCTACCGAAGATGCTCCGAAGTTAGCTTCCCACTTGCAGCCCTTAAGCGTGGATGCCCCTGGTGATCCCACGGAAGGTGTTTACCGAAGATGGGTTTCGAGGAAGATTTTGAGACGGAAAAAAGATGTAAAAATAGGCCGCAACAGGGTATGCGTTTTGTCTCCGTTCTTCTCTGTTTTGTCTTTGCCAATGGAGATTGTTTGGTCTGGGAAGAGACAAGCACCCATTAGGATGGATGCTAGATGGATAGGGAGAGAGCATGTCGAGCCTTTATGTTGACCTAAAAACGTTGAGACTACATCTTACTCTTTACCGGTTCCCTGTTTGAGAGAACGCTGATAGTCCCTCTTTCTCTGTGTAGTGAGACTCTGCTCCACTATATTCCTAAGTCTGTTTGCAATTCGGAATTATCTGTTCATTGCCTCCTCTTTTTTCCATTGTCATGGCTTCGGAAGACACTGGTAGCTCTGTTTTTATGGCCATTTGTTCTTATGGTAGCGAAGCTGTGATTATTTCCATCTCAAAAGACACAATTCTTGATCAAATTTTTAAGGAAATAGTTGAAAGGTGGAGACATTTATCTTCTACAATGATAGAAGTTAAGTTTTATATTCCAAACAAGTCTAAAATGCTTGTTACGCTCATGAGCGATAAGGATGTTCGTAACATGCATGAAATACACGTCAACTTAAATGCCAAGGTGATCGAGATGGTTGTTACTCATTCTCCAACCTTGATCGAAGGTGCTGCTGTGGTAATTGAGAGATATTCCCTTTTTTAAATATTGTTTTGTGCAACGGATTTTAGTAAGTTTGCTAAAATAATGTTTATCGTATTGTATGAACAGTGGCTCATCGCATTGTGCTGAAATCAGTTCGAGAGGAAAAAAATTTTCGAAGGGTAGCTCAAGTAATTTTGGTCAAGTTGTTGAAGAAACAAGAGCCGCAATTGAAGAGGAAGCAAGTCAAAAAAATTCGTTGGATGATTGGAAAAATAGTATAGAGGGTGTTGGTCAGGAGTTCATGAATGTGGAAACTCTACGTGACACCATTCGCAACTATTGCATTGCAATTTGCAGGGATTTTGTCTTCGTGAAGAACGATCGTGATCGAGTTACTGTAGAATGTGTTTATGAAGGTTGCGAATGGCGTATTCATGCTTCTCGCCTTGGGAATGGTGAAAAGTTTGCAATTAAAAAAATGCACTGTAACCACACATGTGGAGGAGGATTGCAAGTGCGGTCTCATCCAAAGGCTTCAAAACGTTGGGTTTCCAAAATTGTTAAAGATCAACTTCAAGATATGCCGTTATATAAGCCGAGTGATATTGTAAAGGATATTCGACGACAATATGGTGTTGAATTGCCGTATCATCAAGCTTGGCGTGGTAAGGAGGTGGCTATGATGGATCTTTATGGTAACAGCCGGCTATCTTATGAACGGATTCGCTGGTATTGCGATGCCATTCGTCAGACCAACCCCGGCAGCATTGCAGAGTATGAAACAATTGATGGTCGATTCAGACGTCTATTCATTTGTTTTCATGCTTCACTAATGGGTTTCATAAAAGGATGTCGTCCTCTGATTTTTATGGATGGCACATTTATAAAGCATAAGGATGGAGGTGTATTGCTTGGAGCCACTTCCAAAGATGGAAATGATGATATGTTTCCTATAGCTTATGGTGTTGTAGATACAGAATGTGATGAAAATTGGGAATGGTTTTGCCGGTTTCTGAAAGAAGCTATTCATAGTTGTACTGAGTATAGTGGTCAACAGTTCACATTTATGACAGATAGACATCAGGGCATTATTAAATCCGTGCCGAAGTACTTTCCTGATTCTTACCACTCATATTGTATACGTCATGTGAAAGAAAACTTCAAGAATCAGGTTTGCATCGTCATATTATGAATAATTTAAACTACAAAGTATCTAAGTAATGTAGCATGTGGTATATCTGATTTTAATTATCAATGCAGGTCCTTGTCCATTATCGTGCAGCTGAGAGAAAGAGGCTTATTGATTTACTAAATGCTGCTGCCTATACACCAAGGCTTACTGTATTCCGAAAGCTAATTGCAAAGCTTACATCAGAAGCCCCTGGTGTTACCACCTTTCTCCTACATGCAAAGCCGGAGCATTGGGCGAATGCTGTATTTCCAGGTCCACGCTGGGGCATCATGACATCGAATGTGGCAGAGTCTTTTAATAGTTGGGTCCTGGAGGCTCGTCATCTCCCTGTGCCTCAGATGGTTGACCATATAAGGATCCAAATAATGCAGATGATGCATGAACGCTGTAATCGAGGATATAGCATTCAATCTCAACTTTGTCCTGATGCGGAGAAAGTGTTGCAAAAAAATGCAGAAGATGGTCGGAGATTAGCTGTATTTACGTCCAACATAATGATATATGATGTAAAGGATACCAACTACTCATGCAAAGTTGACCTGCATATGTGTAGCTGCTCTTGTGGCGAGTGGCGAATCTTCCGCATGCCATGTAAGCGTGCTTGTGCATGCATCGAGAAGGACGGCAGATCACTATACCAATTCACCGACAATTGCTTCCAAGCTGAATTGTATAGAGTAACATATGCCGAAGCAATCAGTCCAATTCCTGACATGTAGAAACCCCAAAGTGCCTCTGAAGAGATTCACATTCTACCCCCTATAAGAAAGACACGTCCTGGCAGGCCTAAAAAAAAGAGAAGACCTTCGCAAGTGGAGTCAGTACGTGAAATGAGATGTGGACGATGCGGGAAGGTTGGGCACAATAGAAGGACTTGTAATGAGGTCATCAAGTAAAGAATATGGACATTATGAAGAATGTATCGAGATACCTGCAATGTATTTTCATGTTAGTCACAGCATATTAAGAACAAAACTCTTGTATTGATGTTAATGAAGTGCAAACTGAATTGTATATGTTTATTTTTTGTTAGATTTTAATTCAGTTACTTCAAACCGGAATGCAGTTAAAAAATTGTTACAAACACGTAATGATACACAGTTAATCAACAGTTGGCATAGCATTCGACGTCAGCTCTGACAATTACAATAGTTGAATATGGCGTGGAAAAATTTATATTGTCACCTAAAATCCCGTTTCCCGGCTTTCCTTCGACTTTGCCTAATCTGAGACTCTTAACGAGTCGACTCCGAAAATATTGGAGTCGACTCGATCCGTCCCGATGTCGACTCGGTAGGAAAAGAGGTCGACTCTTAGGCTTGGCTGAGCTAAGGTCCACTCTCTGTCTTTGTTCTGTCCCACTTAACGGGGCGACTCGCCTTTCACTGGGGTCGACTCGAACTGCCCAGGGGTTGACTCAGAACTCCGTGAGGTCGACACTTAGGCTTCGCTTATTTTGGCTGCTCTCTGTCTTTGCTCTGTGCCAGCTAAGGAGTCGACTCGCTTTTCACCGGAGTCGACTCCCACTGCAAGGAGGTCGACTCAAAACTCGGTGAGGTCGACACTTAGGCTTCGCTTATTTCGGCTGCTCTCTGTCTTTGCTCTGTGCCACCTAAGGAGTCGACTCGTCCGTCACCGGAGTCGACTCCCACTGCAAGGAGGTCGACTCAAAACTCGGTGAGGTCGACACTTAGGCTTCCCTTATTTCGGCTGCTCTCTCTCTTTGCTCTGTGCCACCTAAGGAGTCGACTCGTCTTTGACCGGAGTCGACTCCCACTGCACGCAGGTCGACTCAAAACTCGGTGAGGTCGACTCAAAACTCTGAGAACACAGTTAGCTTGTCTGGGAACACAGTTAGCTTCTCTGGGAACACAGTTAGCTTGTTTCTGGGAACACAGTTAGGTTGTCTGGGAACACAGTTAGCTTCTCTGGGAACACAGTTACGGAGTGTCTGGGAACACAGTTAGCTTGTCTGGGAACACAGTTAGCTTGTCTGGGAATACAGTTAGCATGCTGTCTGGGAACACAGTTAGCTTCTCTGGGAACACAGTTAGCTTCTCTGGGAACACAGTTAGCTTGTACAGTTAGCTTGTTTCTGGGAACACAGTTAGCTTGTCTGGGAACACAGTTAGCTTCTCTGGGAACACAGTTATGGAGTGTCTGGGAACACAGTTAGCTTGTCTGGGAACACAGTTAGCATGCTGTCTGGGAACACAGTTAGCTTCTCTGGAAACACAGTTAGCTTCTCTGGGAACACAGTTAGCTTGTACAGTTAGCTTGTTTCTGGAAACACAGTTAGCTTGTCTGGGAACACAGTTAGCTTGTCTGGGAACACTGTTAGCATGCTGTCTGGGAACACAGTTAGCTTGTCTGGGAACACAGTTAGCTTGTTTCTGGGAACACAGTTAGCTTCTCTGGGAACACAGTTAGCATGCTGTCTGGGAACACATTTAGCTTGTCTGGGAACACAGTTAGCTTGTCTGGGAACACAGTTGGCTTCTCTGGAAACACAGTTAGCTTGTTTCTGGGAACACAGTTAGGTTGTCTGGGAACACAGTTAGCTTCTCTGGGAACACAGTTACGGAGTGTCTGGGAACACAGTTAGCTTGTCTGGGAACACAGTTAGCATGCTGTCTGGGAACACAGTTAGCTTCTCTGGGAACACAGTTAGCTTCTCTGGGAACACAGTTAGCTTGTTTCTAGGAACACAGTTAGGTTGTCTGGGAACACAGTTAGCTTCCCTAGGAACACAGTTACGGAGTGTCTGGGAACACAGTTAGCTTGTCGGGGAACACAGTTAGCTTCTCTGGGAACACAGTTAGCATGCTGTCTGGGAACACAGTTAGCTTCTCTGGGAACACAGTTAGCTTGTACAGTTAGCTTGTTTCTGGGAACACAGTTAGCTTGTCTGGGAACACAGTTAGCTTCTCTGGGAACACAGTTATGGAGTGTCTGGGAACACAGTTAGCTTGTCTGGGAACACAGTTAGCATGCTGTCTGGGAACACAGTTAGCTTCTCTGGGAACACAGTTAGCTTGTACAGTTAGCTTGTTTCTGGGAACACAGTTAGCTTGTCTGGGAACACAGTTAGCTTGTCTGGGAACACAGTTAGCATGCTGTCTGGGAACACAGTTAGCTTGTCTGGGAACACAGTTAGCTTCTCTGGGAACACAGTTAGCTTGTTTCTGGGAACACAGTTAGCTTCTCTGGGAACACAGTTAGCATGCTGTATGGGAACACATTTAGCTTGTCTGGGAACACAGTTAGCTTGTCTGGGAACACAGTTGGCTTCTCTGGGAACACAGTTAGCTTGTTTTTGGGAACACAGTTAGGTTGTCTGGGAACACAGTTAGCTTCTCTGGGAACACAGTTACGGAGTGTCTGAGAACACAGTTAGCTTGTCTGGGAACACAGTTAGCTTCTCTGGGAACACAGTTAGCTTCTCTGGGAACACAGTTAGCTTGTTTCTGGGAACACAGTTAGGTTGTCTGGGAACACAGTTAGCTTCTCTGGGAACACAGTTACGGAGTGTCTGGGAACATAGTTAGCTTGTCGGGGAACACAGTTAGCTTCTCTGGGAACACAGTTAGCATGCTGTCTGGGAACACAGTTAGCTTCTCTGGGAACACAGTTAGCTTCTCTGGGAACACAGTTAGCTTGTACAGTTAGCTTGTTTCTGGGAACACAGTTAGCTTGTCTGGGAACACAGTTAGCTTCTCTGGGAACACAGTTATGGAGTGTCTGGGAACACAGTTAGCTTGTCTGGGAACACAGTTAGCATGCTGTCTGGGAACACAATTAGCTTCTCTGGGAACACAGTTAGCTTGTACAGTTAGCTTGTTTCTGGGAACACAGTTAGCTTGTCTGGGAACACAGTTAGTTTGTCTGGGAACACAGTTAGTATGCTGTCTGGAAACACAGTTAGCTTGTCTGGGAACACAGTTAGCTTCTCTGGAAACACAGTTAGCTTGTTTCTGGGAACACAGTTAGCTTCTCTGGGAACACAGTTAGCATGCTGTCTGGGAACACATTTAGCTTGTCTGGGAACACAGTTAGCTTGTCTGGAAACACAGTTGGCTTCTCTGGGAACACAGTTAGCTTGTTTCTGGAAACACAGTTAGGTTGTCTGGGAACACAGTTAGCTTCTCTGGGAACACAGTTACGGAGTGTCTGGGAACACAGTTAGCTTGTCTGGGAACACAGTTAGCATGCTGTCTGGGAACACAGTTAGCTTCTCTGGGAACACAGTTAGCTTGTTTCTGGGAACACAGTTAGCTTGTCTGGGAACACAGTTAGCTTCTCTGGGAACACAGTTAGCATGCCGTCTGGGAACACAGTTAGCTTCTCTGGGAACACAGTTAGCATGCTGTCTGGGAACACAGTTAGCTTTTCTGGGAACACAGTTAGCTTCTCTGGAAACACAGTTATTACGATTGAGTCGACCCGACTGATATTTGGAGTCGACCCCATAACTCTCTTAGAGTATACCAAATAGCGCCTGTGTACGCAGCCAAGCTACGAGTCGACCTCTCATCAAGAGGGAGTCGACTCCATTTCGTAGGAGTCGACTCCAGTATGCCTGAGGTCGACCCGTAACTCCAATAAGGAAATAAAACCTGAGGTCAATCGACTCCCTCTTCCCTTCTATTTTCGTGGAGTCGACCTAAGTTCCCTTCCCGTGCTCCTTGCGTCTCTTCGTTCGTCCAATTCCTTACTTCCCTCCTCTCTACCTATCATCCATCCGTCGCCATGCCGAGGAAGCAGGTCGTGCGGCCTTCAAAGAAGAGAAGTAATGTTCCGGAAGCAACCGAGCGAAGGTCCAAGGCAAGAAACGACGTTCCTCCTCCTCGTCCGCATGCTCCATCTCCTCCTAGGCAAGTACCCTTGGTAACTCGTCGTGTTTCTCTCGGTAGGAAAATAGATTTCGACTTCTTAGAAGCCCAGGGTTTTACCATAGGTCTGAAGCTGAAAGCCATGGGTTGGGAAACCCTATGTTCCCTTGACATTCCGACGTACCCGAACCTTGTTCGCCAATTCTATGCCAATCTCAAAACCGAAATTGCTAGCATTGAAAGTGTGGTAAACAAAACCCCAATTCTGCTAAACCCGGAAACCCTAGGGAGTCTTGTGAACATCCCAACCTCTGGTTCAACCGAAGATTTTTTAGAAAATAGAGTGTTGGGCATTCAATATCTTCTTGGCACAGAAAATGTTAGTCCACTTGAGCAAATTTTGGCCAACCGACTTAGTGTGGAAAATCGACTATTACATCATATTGTTAGCCGAATCCTCTTTCCGAAAACAGGTAGGTTTGATTTTGTGTCCGAAAGAGATATTCTTGTTATGTTCCACATTCTGAACGGTAGCCCCCTTAGTTTACCTCACCTGATGATTAGACACATGGTAGAGTCTGCCTCTAGAGCTAAGGCATCCTTGCCATATGGAATGCTCTTAACCTTAGTCTTCGAGGAGTTCGGTGTAAATATTGAAGGGGAACCATCTACAACTCTTGGTCATTGGGATACTTACAATGACCGGTCGCTACATCGAATGGGTTTTCGTAAGAAAGATGGTCAGTGGATAAGAAAAGATGAAGGGAAGAGCAGTGCGTGCCATAGAGAAGAGCAGCGACCTGTCGAAAATGAAGAATCATTTCATCCTCCCACTGAAGAACCAATTGCCCAAACTCAGCAGCCCACTGAAGTTAGACTTAGTGCTGAGCAGTTCAGAGCACTAAGGGATGATATCGTGCAAGAGCTAAGAAATTCTAGAGATGTTGCTTGTACAGACTTGGTACCTTCCAACGCAACCGTGTGTGAATTGGTCGCTGAAATGAGGGCAGAAATGGTCAGTCTTCGATGTCTTGTTCAAGGACAGTACCAGAGATTTGTGGACATAGAAGAGGAGACAAAAAAGCTTCAACAATCTGTCAGAAAGGACATGGAGAATCTGAATGAAAATGCACAGGATGTATGCGACAAACTTCTACAATCACTTCATAAGATCAATCAGACTTTAGCTGACCTGAACAAGTCCTATCTCCAGTCCAACTCTGAAGTTGCAGCCATTCTGCAGAAAGTTTTAGAGGTTCTGGTCTTGTATTGGGGAGACTGCCAAGAGCTTCTTCGAGTTTCACTGCCCCATGATTTCTTCTTTTCCTAGAAAGTAAGGTTATTTTGTCTGCAAGAGTTTAATAGGTCTCGAGGAGACTCATTGTAATATATTTATGTAATGTCTACAAGTGCAATGAAATGTTCTATTTTTGACCAACATGGCTTGTATAATGATATTTTGATTCTATGGTAATTGTGTATTCGTAACATCCAGAAGATTGCTAAAAAAGGGGAAAGAAATAAAAGTTAACTAGATTAAGGGAGTCGACCCCAGTGATTGGCGAGTCGACCCCTTAAGTGGCACAGAGCCAAGACAGAGAGCACCCAAAAACAGCCAGCGACGCATAAGTGTCGACCTCAGGCATACTGGAGTCGACCTCTGGACATAAGGGAGTCGACTCCAGTGAATGGCAAGTCGACCCCTTAAGTGGCACAGAGGCAAGACAGAGAGCACCCAAAAACAGCCAGAGCCTAAGTGTCGACCTCAGGCAGACTGGAGTCGACCTCTGGACATAAGGGAGTCGACCCTTAAGAGTGCCTGGTGTGCTGGGGTCGACTCCAGTCTAAGGGAGTCGACTCCAGTGAATGGCGAGTCGACCCCTTAAGTGGCACAGAGGCAAGACAGAGAGCACCCAAAAACAGCCAGAGCCTAAGTGTCGACCTCAGGCAGACTGGAGTCGACCTCGGGACATAAGGGAGTCGACCCTTAAGAGTGCCTGGTGTGCTGGGGTCGACTCCAGTCTAAGGGAGTCGACTCCAGTGAATGGCGAGTCGACCCCTTAAGTGGCACAGAGGCAAGACAGAGAGCACCCAAAAACAGCCAGAGCCTAAGTGTCGACCTCAGGCAGACTGGAGTCGACCTCTGGACATAAGGAAGTCGACCCTTAAAGAGTGCCTGGTGTGCTGGGGTCGACTCGCGTCGACCCCAGTGAATGGCGAGTCGACCCCTTAAGTGGCACAGAGCCAACACAGAGAGTGGCTGGTGTGCCAGAGTCGACCTCCGGACATTCAGGTTTGCATCCCTTAAGAGTGGCTGGTGAGTTAGCTTGACTCGTCGCGAACAAATGTCGACCTCTGAATTTAGGATGCTGTGCCAGACTCGACTCGTGGTGTGCCAGTGTCGACCTCTGAATTTAGGATTCAACCACATGAATGTTAGGCGAAGACAGTTTCTCAAACTCCGACACGCTTTATGAAACCACAAATGTTGATGCATATCATTGTTACTTTTGTGCGGGATGATATTGTTACGATAAACTCGTACTGTAGAAATCGATTTTTAAGTGGCTCAGTTTAATAAGTCACCGTAGACTTTTCGTTTAAGCGATGAGCATGACAGGGAGTTGGAAAAATTGCCAATAAATAAGGACTTTGCAGGGAATAATGATACTATGTCTGAAAATATTTTATTACAGAGAACAAGAAAATTACAGTTGGACAAACATCCTTTATAACACATTTACAATCAAGTTTTACAACTAATTTGCATTCATGTGATACAACACGTAGTCTACGATTTCTCTATACAAGTCTTCCCAGGGTACATTGACCTAAACCTAACGCTGGCAATGCTCCCGGAGTACAATAGAATACTCCCTGCAGCCCAGCTCCTGTATAAAGATGGATCCTTCAATTCTTCCTTTAATGGTCTCGTGCTGCCTCGGGTAAGTCCCTCTGCAAACATAAGCATGTATGCCCCGCAGTCAACACTATCATTTCGTTGTTGTGCACATTGTCGAATTTCAGAATATGCTAATTCTGGGATACGAAATCCGACAACGTCGTTTAGCCACGATCTCACAAAAGAAGCCTGTAATAATGTGAAGAATGCAAAATTTTAAGAACATACGCCTGCTAAAGAAGGTTCTCAGTAATATTAGGTTTCACAAGTGATACCAACATATCTAACAGCGTCCACCCCAACGTCGAAACTCCACAAGGAGTTGTAGCATTCGAAGCGCTGGTCCTTCAAGTCCAGAGAAAGTAGATACCAATGCCATCCCGTATTCATCGGAATGAAGAGATATCTACACTTTTGAAGATCGGCACATCTGAATTCCCGAAGCCATGTTTGAATACTGGGCAGCAATGACTCTATGATTCTTTTGGTAACATCAGTGGTAATTGAGAGGTAATCCAATGGTAGATGCTGGAGCACGGCAGCCTGCATACAATTTATTTAACACAGCTTAGTTGGCACGCTGAATTTCAATTGGAAAAATGTAAGAACGAGACATCATGAGCAGTAATTCAAAACCTGGATCTCGCAGCGCAAATATAAATATGGATTGTCAATAATCTCATTAGTGGCACGAGGCAGAAGCTCCAAAATGCGAAAGTACACATTGATTACCTGTACGCAATAAAAGAAGTACGCACTTAGTACCAAATTACAATTTGCAGTAGTAGTTCATTGTAGGAGCATACGTCACTCCGTAGTGCCTTGTCATGTAGGACCTGCACTAAGGCATCAGGGCTGCATGCAGGTTTGGTACGATCTTCGTCCTCCCATATTATAACCCTACATAACATAGTTATGTTTAAGAAACTTGAAATGCGATAATTGTGAAAAATGGTCAATTAATATAATTAACTTACCCAAACTCATGTTCTTCGAGGAAGAATTTAATAGCTTCTTCATACCTAATAGGGAGTATACTTGTCCCCTTCCCATGAAAGCTACGTTTCAGTGCCACTCTCTGAACATCGTTAACTTTAGTGGACGACACTATATGCTAAGTTCAATAAATTCAATATGGATAAATAAACACATATGGACGAGACAACAATTCTATACCGCTCCCGGGGGAGAGGTTTCCTCCCATGTTGGAGCCGATTTTTGGAGCTCCATTAATGAACTTGTCGGTGGGTCGAATATGTTGGTTGACCGAGCGGGCGAATCCTCGGACACAATAGTAATTCCCGTACAAACCTCACTATTTTCGGCAACTTTGACCCTTTTTTTAGCCCTTTTATAGGTCTTTGGCTGGTCTGATATGGCCTTCGCTTTCTCCGATGGCTTGCGCTCGCGTGCTCCCAGCTTCACGCGCTTGCATAAGGAGGACACATATGACCTGGGAGCTCTCTGTTTCTTCTTAGCTTCAGCATCAGTGGACGAAATAACCTGATTTGAAAATGCATTTCAAGACAATTTATACTACCATTCTAAAAACTGCGAACACTACGTACCAAAAAATTACATACCTCCACCGAATCAGCACTATGCTGCATATGATCTTTCTGAAGAGCATCGTCGTGAATAGGTGGATCAACTGTAGTATGCTCCTTCACGTAACCAAGGAAGAGGTTGTTTAAATCAAGCAAGTCGATTCATACTAGAACTGGTAGTTAACTTGTCAGACCTTATACAGAGGAAGCATGCTTACCTCAGGAGGAACAGTAGCATGCTCACCAGGTTTGTCATCAACCAGAAGGCCCTTATCTCGTAGGACCTTCTCTATTGTCGACACCCTCTTATCGAGCTGTTCTATGCGGGTATTCTCAACATCCCCAATAGGATGAGGGTCTGCTAAACTAAAACCATGTTGGACCAAACACGTCTCAAGCACTGTGATACGTGTGTGAATTTTCCGCAGTGAATGTCGATCACTTTGGCTAGATGACGGAATCTAAAACAACACAATAATGAATTAGCTTGTATGAATTGAACAAACTGTAGGCATACATCAATGTGTGCAGACTTGAACTATGTGCCGACAAGTGAAAATTGCATGCCAATTCAAAAGTGCATATATTTGTGTTTGTAAATGCTATGTCACAGTAAGCTGCTAATACCTGAGTTCCGTCATGCACGGATTGTTGATGTTCTGTCTCCGCACGCCTCTCATCAGGCACACGTAATTGTGGCCTTCCAGCTGAGAGAAGGTGCAACTCCTCCTCTCTTGGTTCTAACTTCTCAATAACCTAAAGCATTCGAAGTTTCGAACTGTTAAATTAACGTACAAGTTAAAATATTTCCAATGTAAGAATTCAACATTCAAACCTCAAATCGTTTTAAATTTTTCATAACATCCGCAATCACGTCCACCCTGCGGGGAAATGGGGTGTTGTTCCAGCGTACGAGACGTGGATACATGAACGGTGGTCGGTGCCTTCCAACAATGCTGTTAGCATGCTCAACAGCCCATACCTGCCAAAAATGCATTGTAAACATCAAATTACATCTAAATATATATATCGTAACAATGAAATATAAAAAAAACATCTTATGATGCTTACCACCAAGGCGACCGTGCAGCCATCCATGTATCTACCAACCCCTTGGCCTGTGACGTTTCTAGTCTTCACACTATCAGCTAGACTAGGTATTTGCTGCCGAAGAAAAGAGAAAACGGCAAGACCCCAACTATACGAACCTAAGCGGTCTAAATCATCGACATATGAACATAATGTCTTAGGGACATAGTAGCGTACGGTTGGGAAGAGGATAGTCCCAAAAAGATAAAGAACCCATAATTTTGTAAAATCCTCCACATCTTGTCGACTGCTCTTACCGACAAGGACTTGTAATCTACTTTTAATTGCATCTCTACTGGCTTTCTGGTGGTCACCATCAAAAAATCGGGTGATGAGGTCACACGTAACCCTCCCCTTCCTATGCAGTTGCACCTCATCACCCGTTGCACTCAAACCAAGGATTAGTGCGAAATCAGTCCCTACAAAAGGCACTATAACCCTGCCAAACCAAAAACCCTCCTCAACATTATCCCAAAGGGAGAGCAATGTGTCCAAGACAGGCCTACTCTGTTTTATATATGGTAGATCTAGCATGTGCCCAAATGGAGTGCCACGAATTCTTTCCTTCTGTTCATCAGACATGAATGGGATTAGGGTGACCATAAAATTTACAAAGTGGGTGAAATAACATCTTCCATTAACCATAGTACTCGGGCCAACAGAGGATTTTTTGCCGATACTCTGCTTTGGGGCCATCTTAGATTTCTGCATCACAAATATAGTTACAAATTATATTTTTGATAATATCAACAAAAAATAAATCATCCTAAAAACTAAAACAAAGTACACAATTAGCACGGAATGGAAGAAATTTTCCACAACAAATTTCTCAAATGTGCTACCACAACCTCTCTGTCCATTAATCCCGCAAAACCACTGGACCATTCCAACAACTACCTGGAATGCCGTACAATACTGCATATCACGTCCGTGTTCAATACATTATTCGAGAAAGTATGCGGTGACAAACCTGTTGAAGGAATGCAGAGACGACTATTAGAAGGTTGGAGAGACCAATGTCCACCTAAGCTTCCGCTACAAACGAACAGGGCGAAGTCGGTTCGAAGGTCGACTCCGAGGCGGGCCTTGCTCCTCACAATCGGATCGGAAGGGTTCTACTTTTCCAAAAGGGGAACGGCTAAACAGGGGAAAAGAGGAAGATCGAGTACCGTTGGGAAGTGATTTGCAGTTCTAGGGTTCGAAACCGGGGCGTTCAAATCAAGCGGAATCGGGCGAGATTTTTATGGAATTCTTTCCGTCGGAAGAGAGGATTAGGATACGAAGATTGGGGACGAACGAGGGCTGGAATTAGTGAACTTTGAATAGGGCTCGTTCAAATGAACACATGCATACGAGGAACGACGGAAGAGGAAACAGGTCAGGGGTATTTTGGTCTCCTTATGAGATTTGATATGTCAATGGACCGCTTATTAAATGCACAGTCAACAGGGACTATTCGTTATACAGGGGTCTAATTTTGGACCGCGAAGCAAATTCCCCTAAAATTTTTCTTACTCCAAATCTCTAGCCCTTTCCTACCCGACCCTTTCCTCTCACTCCTACCACCGATCGTGCTCCTCCTGCTCCGCTACCTCCGCCGGCCTCTTCTCCTCCTCCATCTCTCCGCCGGCCTCCTCCTCCTTCATCAGCTTACTCCTCCAACTCTACTCTGCATATCTTCAACTTTTTCCTCAAACCCCTCCCATGGCCTTCACCTACCTCGCAGTTGGCCGCACAGGCCCGATGCGTCCCTGACTCCAAGAAGGTCCTCCCTCCTAATGTCTACCGTTAGAAACCGCCGATGGATCCTCAGTGATAACCTTTTTAGTACGCCCATTTCCCCAATTAATTAGGGTTTTCTCTTAGCCCATGATAATCTGAGATTCATGCCACCCTTTCCTGGTACACATTAAGCTTAATTTGCATTGATGTGATTTTCTACAATCCTTTATATTGTTATTTGTATTGAGATTCAGTAAGTTACAGCTTCTGTTATTCTTAACAAACTCTTTAGACAGCCATCATTCTTTATTATAGATTACTTAGGACTTTAATGTCCTCCAGTTCGGATCACAAAGGGGTGACTGAATCTTAGGATATAATGTAGCCGAGCATCCTTGTATATCCTATGCGAATCCTGCAAAATACCCAGCCAGGAAAGGCTTATCTTAAACCTTACGATGAATGATTTGTCTCAGTTCTTGTGCAATTAGGGAAAAGTTCTGGATCTGCAAGATCTTTACTTTTCTGTGGTCTTAACTATAGAAAGATGCGGCGTAGACAACTTGTAGTGCTGGTGATGGCTTTCGAATTTCAAATTCATCAGCTCTATGGTTCTGAAATGTGCAGTGCTTGGCCTTGAGAAGTCGACAGAGCAAATTTCACAGGGAAATTTGATGTAAGGGCCTGCCAACCTGGATTTAGGGGCCATCTCATGTGCTGATGTGGTTCATTGATGACTTATCATATTGTGTTAATCATATTATTTTTCCTCCAAGATTGGCAGGTCCACATCAAGGTAATTAAGCCTAATAAAGCCTACGTTTTAACATCTAAGATTATTTGCATGTGGTTTGGTTTTAACGAGAAAGCCATGTTTCAAGGAATCTAGAAGATGTGCTAGTGCATATAAAGTCAGTCGCATTGCATTGAAACCAATATTATACATGTATTATTCTACTTTATAGAAACTGTCCGATTCGATATTCTTAAAATTTGTAATATTAAATATTTAATTTTATTTATATATATATATAGATACGGACGTAGATATACCCATATTCAGTCCGCATTCTATCTGTTTTCAGCCCTAGTCAACCGCCAAGGGCAGAGCCACGAGAGGATATAACAAAATTACGAACTAGCTCCTCCTGATATAAAAAGAAAGAAAACTATTATTAGTCATTTTCCTGTAAATCATACACCGTTAGCCTCATTTATAAAGAGGGAGACACCGATCCAATAATCGGGAAGCAGGCACCCTGAATCTGCCATCACTTTGAACAATCGTCTTAGATACAATCTGGTATGTCTTTTCCCCTTTGTGTGATTCTCCCATTTTGTAAGACTGCCTTTTTCTGATCTTTTCTTCACTCGAGTCTTTACTTTTGCTGGTGTGAATGCTTGTTTCAGATTAATATCAGTTAAGTAATAAGCATGCATTCTTTGTTATTTTTTTTTTCAGATGCCAGCCATGGGAAGAGTTGAATGAAAAATTCACCCAGCAGTAGATTGATCAATTTGGAAAACCAAACAAATCACATTCTTGACTTTGTAACCACAGAGCATGTCAATAAGATACTTCTTTCCCTTATTTTCAGAAGTATCAGAATAATGCTGGAGAAGTCTAAACCTTTTCCAGATAGAACTATAGTACGTCAAACAAGCAAAGATTACACAGTTATTTCTACTATAACCTATATGTCTCTATTTTCGTCTGCAAATATAATTTCAATCTACATTCACAGAAACATCTAGCATCAAACTTGTTCAAAAATGAGCACATGAAAATAAAGGCGTGTGGACCATTCCACCTGTAAATCGCCACCTTTTCTCTTCCTTTTTCGTTCTCCTTGCAACTGCATCATAGATCACCAGCAAAGAACAGCAAGCGAGAACGATAACACCAATCATCACCATTTTCCTGCACACAAGTCTCAATATGTGAAAAGGCAGAAAAGCATTGCAAATATGTGAAACTAAAGCTACATTTAATAGATATATCCCACTAGCCCGTGCATCACACAACATAGCAGTTGTATTATCATGGTTTAGTTTTTAACTGACAAGTATTGGAAAAGGGTGTTCCTTTTCAGTTGTGCCAAACTTTGAAGTAAACAAAAGCATATGCCATTTACATGTGTGCCTTCAACTGTAACATAAACTAGTTGGGAGGTTCAGATATTTTTAGGAGTTTACCTATCAAAATTTATACCTACACTGAAATAAGAAGAAATATGACAGACAATGTTGAGAAATCAGTTTGCAAGCAACAGATCTTGGTTGTACTGCTCCAAGAGATGCACGTATAGGGTTCACACCATGAAAGAAACAAACTATATTAGATCTAATTCCTGAAATAATCTTCAGAGAAGAAGCCTGTTACATAAATTGGCCCAAGGGTGGGAAAATAAGCTAATTCCATCTTAGGAAGACGACATGAAGGTCTGAAAGAAGATTCTTCAAAATAATGTTGTGAACCTACACATTCATAGTTAATCAGAAAATAATATACAAAAAACTGCACATCCAGTACCTCCAATGGAGGATCAGAGGTGTCATTTTAAGGATTTTTTTTTTCTTCCTACAAGAAAAATAACAACATGAAAAGATTGCAAATTGATAAATAACTAGAAAATCTAACTGCCATAGGCCAATAGTTTTAGCAACAGTACACTGAGAAGGCAAAGAAACAAAATGGAATTTTTCCGTCCCTTAGGGAGACGAATTAAAGAGATGAACTTGCAATATCTTTAAAAAATAAAACTATTAGATGGGATTAGGAACACAAAAATGGCACCAAATATGATACGTGATCACATGCAAAATACCAGGAAAACTTGTGAAAAGTCTAATAAAAAACAACATCCATATAAGAAAACTGATGGAGGAATGTTGAGGTCCAAAATATGACCAAAGGAAGAATGTCATGCTTTCAGAGCAGCCATGGAGAAATGACAGAATCTTCAAAAGATATTTTTAAAACTAATAAGGTAAAACTACTAACATATATGAGATAAGATATATATGTTGTAATGTTATATATTATCAGAATGAGCTCCAAAGAAGACATGTAGGAAATTCTACCAATAATGTTGGACACTAAAATGAGTGCACTAAATAACGAAGATATCATAATTTGGCTAAATAATGGTGAGATTGAGAAAAGTGTGAAAGCAATTTTTAAGTAAAGATCCATAAGACGAATAAATTTAGAGAACACTGAGAAATGCAACAAGGATTCAGGAAGTGTCTGCATGTCATCACTTAGAAGAGATGGAACAGAATGCAAAGGGATCAAATGAATTTGAAATTGATGTTGTTTAGAAAATAATGGGGTTAACTAGGCTAATTTGGTTGACTAATCAACAATCATATAATTCTTACATTGAAATCGTGGATAATATCAATGATGATGGGATAGGTACTCCATTGCTGCTATAAGGATATGGATGAAACACCAACAAACATATAACTGAACTTTTATGATGCACCATTGTGGAGTTACAGGGTATTGTGATGGACCAAATGTTAAAATTTTGACAGATATCTTAAAGGCTCAATTTGGTGTCATGCCACAAATTTATTTTGAACATTGATATTTTTTTTCAAAATTAATAAAAAATGTAGATGAAGTTATGCATCAACCTGGAGCCAAAGAAAAAATAAAGATAATGGAGTACCATTAGGGCTACCTTAATGTAAATTATGAAATTAAAGCATATGCAGGGCAATGTTCTGAACCCAGCAACCTAGATCGAATTGCTAGGGTGACTGGGTCACAGATTTCTAGTTTAACCACAGTTTAATAGCAGCTGAACATTCATTTGTTCTGATGTCTTGTCTCGGGCGCTGCGGGCTGCGTGCGCCGCCAGAGAGCCGGGGGCCTATGTCCCAGTTCCAGGGGCCCAGCCGATATCACATTTACTCTTTGCCGATAACTGCCTCCTCCTGACTCGGGCTCGCGTAGCGGACGCTCAGGCTATCAGGAGGGTTTTGGCAGCCTACTGCACTGTATCCGGTCAGAGAGTGAATGGCCAGAAATCCTCCATCTCCTTCAGCCCTAGCACGTCACTCGGGGTTCGACGGGGGATTCGGAGGATTCTGGAGATGCCCGAGCAGGACGGGACTTGGACCTATCTGGGTGCTCCGATCTCGGGTAGGAGATTGCGAGTTTCCGAGTGCACCGGGCTGGTGCAGCGGGTTCAAAGCAGACTAGAGGGTTGGCGGGCAGCGTCCCTATCTATGATGGGCAGGGTCACGCTGATTCGATCTGTACAGAGCTCCATGCCCATCTACTTATGGCAAATATGGTGGTGCCAAAGTCTCTTTTACTGAAGATTGAGCGACTTCTTCGGGGCTTCTTATGGGGCTCACATGGAGGGGGCCGTAGGGTGTACCTGGTGGCATGGGAGCGTATCTGCCTCCCCCTCAGGAAGGGTGGTCTAGGGGTGGTGTCTCTCCTGGAGAGACGAGAGCTGCTCCTTGCCCGGCATACTTCCCGCTTTATCCTGGAGCCACAGGGGTTTTGGAGCCGGATTATGACCATCCGTTATGGGGGGGCAGGCCCAGAGGGCTGGCCCCGAGGAGGGCGGAGATGCTTCTTTTTATGGCGGGAGATAGCGAGGTACTTGCCATTGGTGTCGAGTCACACCCGATGGCTGATAGGCGACGGACGTAGCATCGATGTAGCCGGGGACCCATGGGTCGATGGCCTTCCTCTGCGGCTTTGGCCAACTACGGTTAGTGTCGAGGCTGGAGAGGGTCTACAGGTCTGTGATCTCATGACCCCCGGGGTGGCTAGCTGGGATGAGATTCAGTTGGCCCGTTTCTTTGAACAGCATTTGGCGGAGCGGATCCGTTCACTCCCTTTACCACAGAATGGCGGACCAGATGTACGTGTGTGGTGTTCCTCGACCAGATCCAGGGTCAGGATGGGCGATCTCTCCAGCATCCTTAGGCGAGAGTACGAGCCTGGCCCGGATTGTGCCTGGATCTGGCGATTGGGGCTCCACCCGAGGGTAGCGTTGTTCCTCTGGAAGGTGGTCTGGGACCGTCTTCCTACGAGAGCTGTACTTAAAGGTCGAGGTGTGAGGATCCCATTGGTGTATGCGGCTTGTGGTGTGGCCGAGACGGTGGACCATGCTCTGTTTCGGTGCACATAGGCTAGGGGTACTTGGCGTCTGGCAGGGGTCCCACAGGTGGTATGGCGCTAGGGACCTGTTCTTACAGGCTATGCGTCAGGGCTCGAAGTCCCCAGTGCTTCGTCAGGAGGCTGTTCGAACGAGCTGCACTGCCTACCAGATCTGGCTGGCCAGGAATGCTCGCACCTTCGGCGAACGACGTATGTCGCCGCGATTTGTGGTCGAGAGTGCCCGCATTCAGACGGCAGAGCTGTGTTACACCATCCCTGTTGGAGGGACCTTGATAGCTCGGGACATCTGGGGTTCCCACTCTGCTTCGGCAGTATCCCGTACGGTGTTTTTCACCTGGAAGCCCCCACCTCCGAGTTTCCTCAAGGTCAACTTTGATGGGTCTGTTTTGAATGGTGGCATGCGGGGAGGTGCAGGTTTTGTTATTCGGGACTCGTCTGCCAGGGTTGTAGCTGCCGGTGGCAGTAAGTTATTTGACACTTCGGTTTCGAGTGCGGAGCTGAGAGCAGCCTGGGCGGGCCTTCGCCATGCCCGATGTGTCTTACAGGCTAGGTCCATCATCCTGGAGGGTGACTCAGTCACCGTCATCAGTTGGATCCAGGAGGGTCCAAGGGGTGGCAGTAGTGACCATCCCTTGCTCCGTGACATTTGAGCTATGGCGAGGGATGGATGGATCTTTCAAGCCAAGCATATTTACCGTGAAGGTAATGGTGCTGTGGATTGGGTAGCTGCGTATGTAGCTTGTCACTCCGGAGGCACCTTGTGGATTGATGATGGGGAGTTGTCCTTGGCACTCCGAGGTATCCTATTTTTTGACCTTATTGGGTGTATCCGTTCCCGTAAGGTATGATCCACCCGCATTAGCCAAAAAAAAAAAGAAACCAGTTCTACAAGAAAAAGAGAGAGAAAGAAGGCCCATGCGCAGGACCAACAATATGGCTCGACCTTAAGACTCATATCTTTACACTTATCATTGATTACAATTGATATTACAAAGATGACAAGGTGTGTGCTAGTTCGTAATGATTTAGTGTTAAACGACAAGACAAGATTTTGGTTGAATGTGAAGGTGAAATAATGAAGGAAATATAGATCTGGTTATCAGTAAGACATATATACCGGAGGGAAGGAAGTTGTTTTCCTCTCTTTTTTTTCTTTTTTTCTTTTTTTTTTTTTTGGGGGGGGGGGGGGGGGCAGATAAGAAAAGAGAAGGGAGAGGGGAGAAACAGTACACGATGCAATCATTTTTTGTTTTTTGATCAATTATACAAAGAAAAAAACATAAATTAAACCAGATAATAACAAAGACTACGATCTTTTAACTTTTGAGGCCTTTAAGAGGGTCTAAGCACATAAGATAAGCATGGCATACGAGAATCTTCGAGTTGACGTGTAATATGTAGGGATGAGAATCTAAATAAGTACATTTGAGGATGCTTATAATTCACGCTGACTGTTTTTCACATGATTTAGAATCAACGAGATAGTATGAACATGTGAAATAGAAATTCATGTAGGAGAGCAAACCAGATTTGGTTTTGACGGATCAAGGGGGAGAAGGCCAATGATAACATGTAATTTTTTGCACAAATATTTCAAAAAGAAAGTAGAGATAAAATGGCAAGTAAATATATACAACTCTAAAAAAGTATATATAGCTTTCAATTATGGTTCTTGTTTTACTAAAAATTATTGGACTTTGATGCATAGTGACAATTACAGATCACAATGAATCATGCAGTCAAAAGTTGAAAATAACAACATGGACCAGAAATGACTTTAATCAATGTTCATCAAATTTACAACAATAGCATTTAAAATGAAAATAAAATTCACATATTAGGCATAATCTAAAGATTGTATTACAGAGAATACTGGTACTGAAATTATGAAGAGATTCATGAAAGAGCACCGGAAAAAATTTCTTCGAGGGCATAGAACATTCAAAATTACTCATCATAGAAAAGGTGATCGAAAACTTGTAAAATTTTACAGCATAATGATAAAAAAGAAACTTCAGCAAGCACAATCATAGTGCCTTATTTTGATGATAACTTAGTTCAATGCACAAGGTTAGTCCAAAATTTCCTCTGAACCAATTGAGAGGAGTTAATGCAATAGCTAGCACCTAGAAGCATAAGTCGCCAAAGTCAGCATCAAGCTGACTGCTCAATTGCCCTCTTGCCACCATTTTTTATGCCACAAAAAATATCAACAGCATAAAATTCATCATTCACTCTTCTAAGTTTTGTTCTAACTCCAATTCTCACCTGCACACTGTGCTTCCAAAAGTTGGCAGCATGATTGTCATAAGTTCATATCAGTCTTGGCATAAAAAGCATGCACAGGCTTACTTAAGATGAGGCATGCGCAAACGTTTTATTCTTGTATTTCAATAATTAGATCTTACAGTTAAACTATTCTATCATATTAGGGTCATACAAGTTATACATGTCTGAGGACTTTTATTATAAAGTTATTTATTATGGTAGATAAAGGTCATGAGTTGAAACATGACAGTGATGCCATTATTTTGATTAAATTCAAAATATTCTCATGAGATCACAATATACATCAGGGAGATGCATGAAGCTCATGCCTCATACCTTATTCATCACCTTTGGCTTTTTAAACATTAGACATACCACCTAAGTATGAAATTGGTATTGTTTATAATGGTGATAATATATGAAGTTATTTATATTATATAAGGGTATCAGTGCATTGGGTTTTCGGAAATTTATGCCAGATAATGGTGATAATATATGAAGTTATTTATATTATATAAGGGTATCTGTGCATTGGGTTTTCAGAAATTTATGCCAGATAATGGTGATAATATATGAAGTTATTTATATTATATAAGGGTATCTGTGCATTGGGTTTTCAGAAAGTTATGCCAGATTAAGGATACCTAGACACTAGCAGTTGTACAATGCCCTATAACAGCTAAAGTTCTGCAACATAAACACTAAACATAAATGCAAAAATATTAAGGCAGCAAGAAAGGGTGTGTTAATGATAAAATCATATGCATCAGATTTTAGAGTGAAGGCTTATTTTGATGGAGATTAGATGAGGCACAAAGCTCAACTTGCTCACTTGAGCCTTCACGAAGTTCGCATATAAAAGGTCACTTCTATCCTGAGTTTAATAAATATGAACTTTTATAAAGCAATGAATACAATGAACTCCCTATCAAGAAGCAATTTTTAAAAGCCACTCGAAGGGTGCACAGGCTACTTTGGTTTGTCTAACAACTCCACAGACTGGTTTAGTCTTATAGAGACTCCTGAATTCCCAGTCCTAATTTGAGGAGATCCAAGAAGAAAAATCGGTCCATATATTGTGTGTCCAAAGAGTTTATAAACTAGCAATGTCCAGAAAAGTTTAGCATGACATAATCTTATATTCATTATATGGATGAGCACTCAGTAAAGTTCCAGAGTTGAAATATATTAAAAATCTTACTGTATCCTAATTGAGATATGTTGTCAATTGAATTTTTATACTAAGAGATCTATCAAAGTTTTCTGCAGAAGCTAAAGTACGACATAAAATTCATTGGATTATGGATGAAAACTTTCAGCTCAGACATTTTGCATTCTTGATTCTCATTTAGAATGAGTTTCAATATGTTTTCTCACTTGCATAGCAAGTAAATTACACATATATACTCTTTAAGCTTGTAAAAGATGACCAATTTCAGACCATTGGCGATCAGCACATTCTTGAATCGTTTCCCTTTCACTCGCTACACTGAGGAAAGCCTTGGCAAAAGGAAGTGAAAAAAAAGAAAACAGTGGCAAATGCGCAGCAGCATAATAGTATCTGGAAAATCTACACTCTTTGCTAAATGCAATAATTCACCACCTACAGTGAAATAGGTATAAGTTCTAATCTTAGAATGCTTTGGACCATTTGGCACAGATATCTCTGAATAAGCAATGAAATTAGTATTACAAGCACAGATCAGGGTGAAAATAATTGTGCATGTTAGCATTTTTTGTGGGGAGCAAAAACAAAAACTTTAAGGCAAAGAAGAAACACGAATTTTCCATTTCAAGATATATGTATCTATCTCATAAACAGTCGCATATGTCCATGATATTCATCGATCGCATAGAAAATCATATGCATGTACAACAATAAACAAACCTAATCAATAGGCTTAAACCAACAGAGAATCGGAACAATATAACATAGAGAGAAGTTATTAAAATACCTTCTTTGCCCGCCGCTCCTTCAATACATCCCTCGGCTGTTGTTAAGAATCGAACCAAGAGTTCCCAAGACGGCAAAAGCGAGAAGCGGGCTCACATCCAGGGTATCAAACACCGGCGGAATTATGTTCCTGAAGAGATTGAGATAAGGGTCGCACAGGTCCCTAATGGCCGAGAGGGGCTGGCGATCCCAGGGGATGTTGGGGAACCAGCTGAGAAGAACCCTAACCATGAGGACCCCACTGTAGATGTCGAGCCACTTGGCCATACCCGAGGCTACCACGGTGAGCGGGGTGTTGAGGTACCCGCTGGGCCGGTCCTTGAGGGCGGCGAAGAAGAGTGGCCCCACGGCGCAGGCGAGGCTCCCCCGGAGATCCCGGATCTCGGCGAGCTCCGCCGCGGATGGGGCGGCTCGGGCAGCAGCGGCGGCGATGCGGGCGGGAAGGGACAGGACGAGCTTGGAAACGGAGAGGGCGAGGGCGAGGAGGGAGGAGATAGTGCGGGTGGAGCCGGAGAGGAGGGTGGGGGACGTCGGCGCGGGAGAGGCGAGGGAGGATGAGACGACGAGGGATTTGGAGGGCGGGGAGGGGCGGAGATGGAGGGAGTTGGGAGGGGGAAGGCGGCGGGGGAGGCGGAGTAGGGACGGGGCGGACGGGAGGGGTTTGGGTGGGAGAAAGACGGTGGAGTTAGCGTTAGGGTTTCGGAGGGTGAGGGCGACGGAGGAGACGACGGTTGCCATGGCTGGGGTTTGAAGGTCGGGGACGCCTGCGACCAAGAAAGCGATAGAGAAACGGAGAGGTTCGCCAAGTTCGGGGGCAGGGGATGGCGGAGCGATCGAGATTTTATCTGGAAGGGAATTGCTTCTTAGATGGGAGATCAGCGAATAATTCTTAGGCCCATTTGGGAGGGCTTTTGGAGGGCACCGATGATAAACTATGTATTTTTTTTTCTTCCTTCATTTAAAAGAACAAATAACCTCATGGTAAAAGGACAAATCCTCAATTTAAAACACAACTAGAATATTTTGTCTGAACTACTATTGCAACGGTTTAACTAAACAATAGTGCAACCTTTCTGCAACTATCCTTAATCTCCACGATCTCATTGAAATTTGGATTTGAATTCAGATATCTTGGCTCAACCACCAAAAGACTACACCAGCCCTTTAGGCTAATAATATCATGCATTAATCTTTTTCTTACGAATGTTAGCTACCTAATTAGCATTCATCTTTCCATATAAAGGATCCTCGTGGTAAAAATTTATTATATTTTTAAAAATAAAATAAAGCTAAGAATATACATCATACGATAGGATGGTCTTTCAGGCCAAGCATGTATTCAAAGAAAGGCTAACGAGACTGTGAACTAAATTGCTGCTTATGTGGCTAGTCACTGGAGGTACCCTGTGGGCTGAGAAAGGGGAGTTGCTTTGGGCACTCCATGATCTGTTATTTTTCAATTTTATTAGATATATTCATACCTGTATTGTATAAAATACCTACTTTAGCGCGCGCGCGTGCAAATATATATATATATATATATATATATATATATATATATATATATATATATATATATATATATATATATATATATATATATATATATATACAAAATTTATTTCGTCGTCCAGTAGCTACAACAGTCTTTTTTAATCGGTGTCGTAGTAGCTCTTTGGTTAGGTATTGGAGCAACATTACTTATTGATAAATTCCTAACTTTAGGTTTTTTTCAAATTGATTCAACTGTTGAAAGTAGATATTTAAAAAAAATTTACTTCGAAGTGAATATATATATATATATATATATATATATATATATATATATATATATATATATATATTCACTTCGGACTGTTAAATTTTTTTAAAATACCTACATCATTGTTGGTACATAAGCCTAGGATTTTTTTATTGTTCTAAATGAATATAAAGTTGTATCAGTACTTGTAATTTTGGTACTACCTCTACAGCAGTGCATCAGTGGATAAAGTGAAAAACAAAAACAGAAGTTTTTGGCTTTGAAACTCGCATGTACATGTCACATAGTGGGTGTGACCCAGATTGGAGGCGGCCAAATCCACTGGAAATCGTACCCACCACAAGGCTTCAATCTCCCATCACTCAAATCAAACATTCCAACATCTGGAACCACATTGTGACACCTCTCAAACGACCAAGTACCGTCGTCCGTGAAGTAGACGCAATTCCCTCGCAGCTCCGGACATTCCCTCGTTGACACACACAGCGAACCATTCTTGCCCAGGAACAGAGCAAATCCGGTCAATCCCTCTTTGTGTTCTCTGACCCAGGCCCATCCATTCCGCCCCGGCCTCAGCTCGAACACCTCCACCCTGGTCGTCGTGTGCTCGACGTAGAGAGGGCGAGGCTCCCAGCTGCAGCCCAAGCGAACGGGATCCCGCCACCTCCTCACCTGCAACAGCTGCCCGGCCGGCAGCTCCACCAGGTACTTGGAACAATCGGAATAGCCCAGGCTAGGCGCGACGACGGCCGACGTCGGAAGAAGGCCATGGAGGTCCCAAGCCTCCACTCTTCCCGTGGATTCAAGCGTGCAGAACTGCCCGCCGGAAGAAAATATAGCGTCTACCCAATAGGATGAAGGGGTGTCCACCATCGTCCACTCCTTGTCGCCGGGCCGGGCGAGGGCCAGCTTGAACAAAGGGTTATGGATCAGCATGACGGTGTGGTCGGAGGAGACGACAGCTTTCTCGTAGAAGAAATACCGGAGCTGGTCGGGCGCGAAGGATTCCGGCGGGATGTCGTCGTCGCCTAAGCAGAGATTGTAGCTTGTGACGCGGCCTTTGCGGTCGCGAAGGGCTTCGACGAAGGGGAAGGTGGTGATGGAAGGGAGGGGGAGTTGAGCTCCAGTGACTGGATTCAGGAGGTGGAGCTCGGAGGTCTCGTCGGCGGCGATCAGCCATCCATAGGAGGATCCGATGCATAGGCGGTCGGAGACCGGGGGGTCGGGCAGGGGAATTCTGTAGACTTTTCGCTCGGAGAGGCTGTAGAATTGGGCGGAGGATTTGGCGGAAGGGGAGGTGGTGTTGGGGTTGAAAGGGATCATCAGCCATGGGGACTGCGCCACGGGGGCGAAGAGGTTGGATTTGGCGGCGGACCGCCATGACGAGCAGACGAGGCCGAAACGGAGGTGGTCGGGGACGGGGAGCCTCTCTAAGATGGAGCCCAAGAGCTCCGAGGGGAGCTCCGACCAGTCCATATACGGTCAGGTGAAGAAGAATGCTAAATGGATGACAAAAAGTGGCGCAAATATGAGAGCGAAGCTATCAGCCTTTGCTTCTTTCTATACATATATATATATATATATATATATATATATATATATAGGCCTCGAGAAAGGAGATGAGAACGAATTAAACTGGTATCCTTCTTCATGCGATATGTTTGAATCCGGCCCGCCCACCATTTCTGGCTTGACCGGTGTGCGGGTCGCCGGTGCAGGGCGAAACCGATGTGCTCGCCGTCTGGTGTGGAACGCAGACTGGGCGCGGTTGGCTCGGGGAAGCAGGGGAGTGATGAAAGGAGAAGGGAAAGGCCAAAAGGAAATGAGTAAAGAAAGTAGAACATGAGTTAGTCTGGCGTTGAAGGGATTCAAAAACCAACGGCTGACCCGGTTCAAGGGTTTAAATCTGGAACGCTACACTCTGTTTTCATGCTGTTTTTTATAACTTGGAAGGAAGAAGGTTCGTGTATTTAAGGTAGCTTCCATTATTTTTCTCCGACTCCTGGTAAAAGTTTGCCACGCTAGATCGTATGTGAACCTGTGTGCGATTTAGTCAGGGCGGCGGTGACAACTTGCTTGTTTATATACTAGTTATGTCGTATTCGGAACGGCGCGCGAAAGAAAGGTGAATATACTATTTATGTCGCAATGAGAACGGGTCGGAGGTGTATCCTTCGCGCGAATAAAGGTTTCACCTTCTTTGGTGCGAATCTACTGTGGATCACCCACCAGACACCGTGAATCCACCGTGAGGTCGGCGGAGGCTTTGCTGTGCCACCTGCGGATTCTTGCAGAGTAGATCGGGGACGTAGAGTGGAGGATCATTATTGCTTATATGGCGTATTATATTTGGCTAGACAGAAATATCCATACTTTTAAGGAGAGGAGGACATCCCCGAAAGCAGTGGAGGAGGATAGAGCCATTCGCCATGAAACCGAGATTATCACCGTTACCCAATCACCTTCACCGGAGTGGGTTAGGGACATCTGAGATTTCCACATCACTTCTACAACATCTCGAGTAACTCTTATCTCTTGGAAGCTCCCACCCTCTGGTCATCTGAAGGCGAACTTTGATGGTAGCATCTTGGCAGGCGAAGACAGTGGAAGGATAGAATTTGTGATCCGGAACCACAACTTTAGGTTGGTTGTGGCAGGTGGGTGGCGCACTTGTGATATGATTGCTACTGGAGCCGAGCTCAAGGCAACATGGAAGGAGATCACCTATGTGAGGAATGTTCTAGGGGCTGACTGCATCATCCTGAAGGGAAACTCTACTATGGCGAATAGGGTTGCCGACTGGGTCGCCTTTTTTGTTGCTCATCATTCAGAAGAGGTCTCGTGGACAGTGTCCGACCCTACCCTTTTACCCTTATATCATCTTATTTCTTTTGACTCTGCTGATAATGCTCATGCTAGATTGACGTGAGCCGCCGTTGTTAAAAAAAAAAAATAAATAAAAAGAAAAGAAAATCCAAACTCCATCATCCATCCCTCTACACAGCTCTCAAAGCCAAAGGTGAATGATCCAACGGTGGATTATGTGAAGAAAGAGTCCTTTGCCGCGAAAGATGGACCACCCCTTTATCCACTTACCAGACCCATCACATATGAGAGATGTCCTTGTCTGCACTAGCGCCATTTAGCGAGCGCATGTCAAATGGGGTTGCCCGGGTTCGAAACGCACGGGCGTCGATTAAATTAGGGGACCGGATGCCCCACGCTCGGCTGGCTTGTTGGCGGTTATGCTTTCCTTCCACTTGTACCAAGGTGGTACTGGGGTGACGTACCCACACGTGAGGCGGTGAACCCAGTGGGGTGAGCCCACGGGTCGGGGAAGGCACGCGAAACCTGCGACCTGTATCGAACATTCCCTAGTGGAAGGGGGGCTCAGTAATGGGGCTGCTACGCGGGTGGGCTGGTCCCTCCCCCTCCCCTCCTATTTTGCACCAAAAAAAAAAAAAAAGAAAGACCTTGGGGATTAGTCTAGGGATGGTAATGCTTAAATATTTAATCAATTTAATTTGATCCAATCTATTATATATCTGATTAGGTTACTTATTTAATAAAATGGTCAGATTTTGATCTAAATTTTTAATCCGTTTAATAATCAGATTACGTTTGGATTGATAGAATTTTAATCTATCTTATATCCGACCCAACCCAATTACTATCCTACATTAGTTCGTAGTTGTAGAAGTCGAAGTAATTGTATAGTTTTATCGATTTTTTAACTTTCCCAAATGGAGGAAGATTTGTGTTTGAAGTCCGGGTTGATTTTTTGCTAATAGGATGGTTACATAAGTTTAAACAATTCTTGCACCAACTACTTATATAAGAGGGAAAAAAAAAAGGTAGTTCAATGATATAAATGCTTTGTCAACCCAAGCATTGAACTCATGGTTGGGAAACCATAGTATGCAGTACGTTCAACCTTATTTACACCATTTAGCATTGAGCTATAAATCACCAAAAGTTAATACTCAAATAATTTTTCATCATGTGGTAAAATCATTCTGAAATAGTTTTGCCTACTCTTGCATGAATAAATCATTTTCATTGTTCTTCAACAACAATCTGAGCGGTACTTATTAGAATTATCTAGGTTAAAAATAGGAGAAACAAGATTGCCAATCTTTTTCCCAAGAACCTCTTCTTTATGTGGAGGAGCAGTGCAGCCACTGGCTATAATTCCATTTCCGATCCTTGATTAAATATTAAAGGCATACATAAACTGGCTTGGTTTGATTATTCTATTTTCCAGACTCATCTAATCGCCACTTATACAAGACCAATATTTCTTTTACACTTCATATTTCTGTTTTCCTTTCTTCAAATGAAGAGTGAACTGGTGGCCATGAATGTATGACTCATGATATTTTATTTGGGTTTTACGGCCCAGAACATTGGACTTATACTACTATCGTAATTAGCTTTTTTGAGCTCAAAGTAGCTGGGGATGGGGGTGGGCCACCAATTTTAGATGTGCATGCCAACATTGATGGGCTCACAAAACAAAAGAAACTAAGGGCCCGCTGAGTATTGCTTTGGTTTTCTGTTTTTTATTTTCAAAAACCTAACACAAAAATTGACTAGGCTGAACAACATGTACACAAAATCTTTTATATTTTGAATTTTTTTGCAAGATGTTTATTCTTTTAGTAGCAAAGATTTATTGCTTTTATAAAAAGGTGGAAACAAAAACAAGGAATAGAATAAGTTTTGTGTAGATGCTATTTTATTTTATTTTTTTTGACAGACCAGGTGGGTTATATTGTTTTAGCATGAATACATTCAAAAAAATCAGAAAAAAAAAAGATAATGCAAAGGCGGTGGGATAATGTTATAGCTCTCTCAAAGGAGATCACTCGAGTGCTGGGCAACAAAAGAGGTGACCCAGTCAGTAGCCCTGTTAATCTCCTGAGTGGCTCAAAAAGCACCACAATCCATCGTCAACTTGCTGATGTTCTGCAAAAGTGGATGTCTATCGCTAGCCCTATGTTGGTTCTAGATCTAATTGATCACCACAGCCAAATCTCCTTCAATATGAATACCACCCGCTTCCAAGACGAGCCTCGCATTAGTAATACTTTCGCAAGCAGCTAGATGCTACTTTTAACATCAAACCCAACATATCACTTCACTAATTTGTAGAAAAACAAAAACACAAAAATAACAACGATGCCGACAAGCCCTAAGCTTAGTTCAAGACTTCAATAACGTTGTTGTCTTGTTGTAATGCTTCTACAAAGCCGTTAATTATGATTATCATAGAAATAAAGATAATTATTCCTGCAATCTGCTCTTCGAAATTTTTATTACCCATCCATTGGGAAATCTATATTCCATACTTATCCCTTCTTTGACAAAATCATACCCTGTTAATCAAACTCCTATTTAGAGAGAGAAATAAAAGTTTATGAGCTATAAGTGGGAGTGCATTTTTGTGTAAGACGTCACCAATGCTCTCTCATATGATCATGGCTATGCTTTCTCTCCTATTCTATATCTCACATGGTGAGCACCAGCGCATCTTAACTTCATGCCTGATGGTGTCTTTCTTTTCTACCATCTTTGTCATATATAGCATAGAGGCTTTTGAGACGTAGGTGAAGAAAAAAGCATGTAAAGTTTTTTTTTTCTACAATGGATGACTCATACATTTCTAGTGTGAATATATTTAGAAAAATCAAAATATAACAAGTCTCGGAGTGCTCTAGGAAGCTCCCTCTCACTAACCTAGAGAGCTCCTCTAGAATGATCAGCCATATATGAGGCCACCCAATTCGTAGCTCTGTTGGCTTTTCATAGATATGCTTGGCTTGGAAGACAATGTCTCCACCTACCGTGGCCCGAATATTTCGGAGTAATGGGTGACATCCATCCATGTCACCCATGCACCTTTGGATCCAACCGATCACCGTAGTTGAGTCACTCTAGAACAGGACTACACTGGCTCTCAGAACACGCCGGACTTAATACAGACCAACCCAAACAGCCCTCAAGCACATAAAGTTCCACCATCTAAAGTGCCACCTAGACCATAATAGTTTCCACGATAGGTTTGCAGGAGGCTTTACCAGCTTCCCTAACAAGACCAGTGTCTGAATGTTACTAGATTGAGCACTCCTACGTGGCCCTCAGGCACCTTCTGGGAAGGTGCATAAGCCCATGATTAAGCTATAGCTTCCGTATGTTGATGCTGTGATGGTACACCATATGTTGTGTTCTTTCTCTTATTCTTGCCACATCCAAAGCATTGTGTGACCAAACGACGTCTCTCGGTCCTTCTTACACGATACGTGTGGAATAAAACAAGTTGAGTGGAAGAAAGAAGAGGAAAATGAGCAAAACGAGGAGAGAAATATGCTTTCATTGCTGCTGCTGGTTATTAATACCTTCACTGCCCGCTGCTTCAGCCATATCATCTCAGCTCCTCACAAAGAGTGATTGGTATGTCTCAATCTCTTAGATTCCTAATATGCTGGTCTCGCTATCTATCTATATAAGTTTAAGCTTAAAGCACAGCTTCTTGATATCATATGAAGTGTTCATGTCTCCTTGCATGGGTCCATGGCAATACAAAAGATCTTTTTTCTTTTCAATATTAGTAAATTTTCTTAGTTAGCCTTGTTTCTTAACAATCACGAAGTTAATTTCAGGATTTAAATTTGTTTTAGCATTTAAAGTTGCACTATTACCTAAGTGCTTAAATTATCAGGATAAACGATTAATTTTCACTCAAAAAGAAATCCAAGATAAGAACTGGTGTCGCAAACAATTTTACGCTTTTACTGTTGGTTTAAATGTTGCTTTGCATTATTTATTTATTTTTTATTTTAAAGAACTTGTGTAATATTGGCTATCTAACATATTGAAGGTGAGTAGAAGATGGAAATGGGAATGTTATCCTCTTTTGTTGTTCTACTTGTTATGCTATCTCATGTGGATGCTAGGCTTGGGGTCGAGCCCGAGTTTATGGATCGAGGTGAGTGCAAGTAAATCATGAAAAATCACCATTATAGTTTTTATTCGATATTAGTCCAGATACCGGGCACGAACAAATTCACAATGAAGGAGGTGCTGCTGCTGCTAAGAAAAAAAGAAAACCAATAAATACATGGATAAAGTAGTTCACATTCAAATTTGATGCACACCTCCTTAATGAGACTGTCAATTTCTATGAAACCCATCTTGCCTTCAATCATAACTAGTAAGTGGCTTCTCCATAGGAAACAAGCATTCTTCAATGAAAGGCCTGTCTTCCATTTGTAATTCATGCCTGGAGGCTTCAAGAAAAACTGAGAAAGCCTTGAGTGATCCAAATCTGTTTGGGTATGTTGATTTGCTATCAAGTGAAATTTGCCATATTCTGCCTTCTGATCTCAAGTCTAAGGTACAGACTTCCACCCAAATGGTTACCTTTAATTTACTAATCCAGCTGACACTATTTTCACCAAGCATGGCTTGCTTTATCCTTGCAGTGTCTACAAAAGTCAGAAGCATACATGCTTCAAACTAGGTTGTCTTTGCAAGATCTTTACAATGAAGAAAGTCTCTGCAACAACACAGGATTATGTTTGGATGAACACATGCTTCAAAATGATAAGAGTCTCATCTTTCTAAACAAGTTTTCTCCTGAGGTAACATGAGCTTTTATAGATTGTAGCGGCCACACAAAGCTCCATTTCTCCCATAGCATGCAAGCCATACATCAATTCAATCTAAAAATCCATTAAATGAATGTCTTGAACTATTGCACAACTAGGCCACATACTTACATATTGGATATTTTTGTGTCTCCATGCACACTTTGCCTATATTCAAAATAATATTTTTTACTTACAACAGTGTGATGCAGTGAGGGGGCTGAATGTTTTTTTTAAAAATAACTAGTAAAATCTCTGCTCATCACATTGATTATTCTTCATGAGATAACCAGATTTTATAGTGCTTGTACACTGAACTACTGGTGGTAACAATAGTCTTTTTCAACCCCAAGTTCCATGATATTGCATAACTTTTGTGGTTTTATTTGAATCTAAATCTGTGTCATTTACTACCAGACGGACGAGAAAACTTGTTTAGCATGCCGCAGAGCTGTTAAAGATCTTGTCATTCAATTAAAGACGCCCAAGATGAGGGTAATCGATTGTGCTTCGATGAATTAGTATTATATCAAAGAATATCCTCCTCTTCTTGTGTTTAAGTACCCATTTCATTTCACTTCTTATTCAGATGAAGATAATGGAGATCCTTATCGAGTACTGCGAAGAAGCAGACGAGAATGAAGAGCAAGTAAGCATTTCATCTCTGTAAACAATCATTGATGGCATGGTCCTCATTGGAATGCATACCAATGACTTCTGCTGCCATTTTTATGATTTCGCAGTGCAAGCAGATGGTCTACAAGTATGTTCCTCTAATCCTGTCCAAACTTAACAAGCTGAAAACCAATGACTTGTGCCGTCTGATGAATCTCTGTGATGAGGGGATATCTCTGTGAAATGCCCGTCAAGTCGGATAAGAATGTGGTAGCTTTACTTCTATAGGGTATGTTCAAATAACCAAGCAGGGGGGACACTCTTTACCTGCAGGATTGCATGATGTTTTGGCTTTTTATTTATGAAAAATAGATGTATATTGTCCGATGGACATCAGGAATCTTTTGCCACAGTAGGGATTTGATGAAGCTTTGTGATATTTTGTCACTATCTCACATCTGGTTATCTGAAATGTAATTGCTTCCATTGTTAAAATGGTGGCTTTAGTTATCATCCAAGCTCATCTGAGATAATTACAAATCAATTGCTGTTCGCTTACTGATAAAGCTATGTTGGTCAAAGGAGGGTGAATGGAACGTGGGTTAATCATCCATTTGCTTTGCATTTGATCCATTTTGCAGATGAATTTCGATACTTCATTTCATATAATAAGACCAAGTGTGGATGCTGTGGGCTGACATTGATCGGATTTTCCTAGTGCGAAAAATGGGTTGGACGTTAGATCAGTAAACCCTAATATAGTTCGGTATGATCCTACATCTGCTTTTGGTATTGTATGAAAGATGTTTTCTGACTTTATTAGATGTATTCGTACTCATAATGTATGAAATAGTTGTTTTAACCAAAAAAAAAAATGCAAGGCATGTTTTAAAGATTGGACTCTTGATGAGGGAGCCCAAAATAAAATAAACTCTAGGGCTACATCCTCTCTCTGTCTAGAATGCGGTAGCCTGTGCTATCATTGGTGGTTCGCCCTATTGAGAGCCACCATATAGAAATTGGAGAGAGAGAGGGGAAATTCTTAGGCTAGACACATGATTACCTTACATTGCTCTAATTGTTATTCAGTTTCCTTTTCTTTGCCGTGGTTGCATGTTATCTTCAAGATTTAATCAATGGTTGCGATGAATAGTATGTTTTTTTTATATATTTGTATGATTTTCTGGGGTTCTATTTCTCGGTATTGCTATTATAAATTTTTCAACAACAGAAAAATGAGGGACACCATATAAAAGGATGAGAAGGATTTGCAAGGGGCAGCATAAACGCATCCAACGCATGCATCCCAAAAGTGTCTCATTTATTCAGCTAAATAGGGTTAGTTCCTATTCTGAGTGGAGAGTAGAAGTGTGCAAAAGTATAAACTAGAGATCTAAGGTGGAACTACCAGTTATTGTCCTATTATCATGAATGCCTAAATTGAAATTTTATGTAGGTGCTAATATTATTGCATCCATTCCGGATGCACCATGTCACTCTACTCTTGCATTTAGTTGGGGTAAAGGAAGAGGCAGGAGGGGCAGAGTATGAGAAAAATAAGGAATTGATGTCACTTATAGAGAAGATGGATTATTTTTGCCATGCCCCCGATCCCAAATTATGAGCTGGGGTAGCAACTGCTACATAGTTATGGAGAACTCTCTCCACAAACATGTAAGACATTTCAATATAATATCAAATGTATCGCAGTGGCAAAATTAAAATAACTAAAATTAAAAATTGAATTAATTAACAAAACTAACTAACAGATAGAATTCAAGAGTCTGACATCATTATACTTCAAAACCTATAAAAAAATTCTAACAGCAATACTAAAATTAAAATATATCAATATTGTTGAATATCGTTTCTATTCTCACTCCTAAGCAGAACCCTGTATAATGATATAAGATATAATAATCAAATACAAATATTATGATTTAGCATAAAAATATAATCAATCTATTTTCAAAACATAATTTAGCAAATCAAATTATTGTTCATCCAACGCTTTCCAATATTTGCAATTGATTTTTGATGCAAATGGTTTCAATATTTGCATTTGATTTTTTCGTCTTACTTCATATTTGAGCTTCTGAGTAAACATTATTCACCAGCAGACAGATGAGAAAATTTGTGAAGCATGCGAATTATTTGTCAAGGTCATCGTTAAGGGTAAGTCATGGTATCAACTGTTTTACTCATCCCTTATGCTTCCATTCTGTCCATTTATTTGTTACCGATGAGATGCTTTTTCACCAATTCCGTGATGGCTGTTGATGCTCTCATGAAATATTGTGAAAAGGCATAGGTGAAAGAAGAGCAAGCAAGAACACAACCATAATTAAAATTCGTTGTCTCGGTACCGAACTTTGATGCCACATTAGCACTGTGTCGGTATAGTATGGAATGTGGCCTTCTAAGTGTCAGTACGCCATCCATACCGATACCAAACCGGTACGATACGGTATGCGCCGTATCATACGGTTTGGGCCGGTATGATATATTATACCTGCAATCACCGGTAAACTTGAAAGGCTGAAACCAGATACCATATGCTCCCTAATGGTTTTCTGAGATGTTTCCGTCGAAAGAACGAAAAAGAAACAAAGAAAGAAGATATCTATGTAAGACACGAGTCAAGTTAGTTAAGTTGGGCACCTTTATCATGTGCAGTGTATACAAATAACAGAACAAAGTGCATGTGTATTTTGAACCTTGGGATATCTGCAAGACCTTATATTCAAATAAGCCATCATAAATTACCTCCATTTTAATAGGCTTCAAATCTTGAAAGACTGGTAGGATGTATTTTTCCTTGTATGTACAAAATCACTTTGTGAGCATCAAGAAATTATTTTATCGTGGTTTTTTTTTATTTGCTCGGTTTTGGTTGAGGGAATTTGACCTCAACAATGGAAAGATGGCCATGCAGTACTCAGGCATAAAACATTCAAAAGTAATGCACTTGGGAATAATTAAATGCTTAGAATTCCCTTGATGGACCCCTAAAACTTCAGTTGGAACTCTAAATGAACACAAATAGTCTGAAGTGTCTTTTTCTCAATGATGTTACAATTCAAACCAAAAAGAAGATTGTTCGGTTAAATGGGCAAGAAAGGTTATCTATCCTGCAGTACCAGGGTCGAAAATTGTTAAGAAGGTGGCGGGATCTGCTGGTCCAGACTCCAGACACAGCAATTGGAGGTGTAACAGTCGACGTTCTCAAGTGAAATCAGGGTCTTGGAAGACCCTGGGTGAAGCTCCTGTAAACATGGCAACCAATGACAATGTTTTCATACCTGATGGGTGGTGAGAATCCTATCTGTAGGCAATGGCCAAAGCCACTGAGAGCCAGTGGTCAGCAAACGCCCTGATAAGAACCATACCATGGTTTCTGCAAGCCGAGATCCTCTGATATGCATATTTTGCACCGCAATGCATATTTGGATGGATGACACGTCGCCCTTCTCAAAAATGGATGGCTGTCGATCATCTCTCAAGCTACCATAATTAGGAAATGGATTGTTGTCGCACCATCTCTCAAGCTAGTACAATGGGTAACAGCCATCCATCTAGACATGCATTACCGTAGAGGATTAGAACTCTGCTAGAACCTAGGGCACAATACTGATCAGTGTTACTTTCAATGTTTACCATGAAACCTACCTATAGAGGCATCTTGTAATTATATGTTCCAAGACAAGAAAATGGTTCGTACTTGGAAAAACAGAACAGTAAACCGATCTCAGTACCTCAGAAAATTTCAGAGAACAAAATACACTCTCAAAGAGAATCTTCATAAGTCCGCACCTAAACCACAAATCTAATGGAACTTGGTTTAGCAACATAGAAACAAAATGACGTATCTGTAAGAGAGAAGGAATTTTAATTTGAATGTTAACATGCTATTAAGAAGAGAAAAAGTGATTAAATTTAGCAAAGAATTCATTCTTACCTAAAAGATGCATTACATACAGAAACCCATCTGAAAGCATTACAACATTTGTAAACAGATTACAGAAGTTTTAAGGGAAACAAATTTAAATCTTAGATAGGGAAACAATTGTGGAACATACAAATCATGATGTTGCAAAATTTATAAGACAATCCCACAACTGTCCCTTGCCTTCTCTGAGAAAAATTACACTTAAGCCACCCATCAACCTATAGCACATACTTGCATGCCAGTCTAATACATTGCTGGGAACACTTTTGACTGCCCGTGTCAAGGAGATATGGGCATGCAAGAACAAATCTCCTGAACCATATTTTTGAGGCCTTTAGCAACCAAGAAGCAAAGGAGCCTGTTTCCAAGAAGGCTGAATCTGCAAACTATTTGAAGCATTATGCAGCTAAAGGTTGCTTAAATTTTAAGACACCGATTTGGCAAAGTAAGCTAGGTCTAAATCTCTAGGGTGATGAGCACCTTAAAATAATGGAAGATAACAAACAAAATGCTGAAAGTTAAATTTTTCTTAAAAGTGTTAGTAAACAAGTGCTGATTACTGTCAGTGATTTGCAGCAACACAACAAGCAGCTCATATCATGGGCAAATTTGTCATTTAATAAAGATAAATTTTGGAGATTTTGAATTCTCCAGCTGCCAGAATGAAGTTTCAATCTCCTTTCTTGTTTTAACTTTACATATAATTTGGTGAGATTCTTCTGCAGTCTCTTTTTTTTTTATAACAACCCGAAGTATATCTATACAGTTTCTGGGATGGACACTGATGAGGAACTCTTGAGTATGTCGAGGAATGTTGAGCTCTTAAGTTCATTGAGGAATGTTATCTCCAAGATGAAGGATGATGCATTGACCGCTGCCAAGCAGAAGGGTTAAGCATTACTTAAATACCAGTCACCCATTATAATATATCTTTGATTTGTGAATCTTGCACAATAATACCATAAATTATGTGCATCGCAGAGCAAAGAATATAAGAAGGGCGATAGTATGGTCTTAGAGAGAGGTCTAGTTGCTAGTAAGAGATAAATTTGTCTAGGTACCATTCTACACTAGATCTTTCACTTAATATGTCAACACCAATTAGGGGCTGATGGACAATGTATTTTCGTTTGTAGCTAAGTGGTGGCTTTACTATGGTGGGGCAGCCCCAGTCATAGAGAGTTTTAGCTTGTGGGTGTGAGTGCAATTGGTCAACCATTGCGTTGATCCGCAGCAAATAGAGAAACAATTTGACTCAAGAAAGACCAAATGCATCGCCTTTGTGCACTACAACATATGAACTACAACATATGACTGGCATTGAAATAGCTTCAGCATGAACTCGATCTAATGTATGAGGATCAACTATATGACTTTGTATATGATGAGGAGGATCATGTGATAGGTTAATGAGCTTGATGACCCAAGACCACCTCCTTGATCAGACCGTTCTCATAGATTAGCAAGCCGAAGTGAATTCAGAGAACTGAGTAGATTGACATGTATCAAGTCAACAACAAGCCGATGTTCGGTAGTTGCAGCCACTGTAAAGTTCAGGGAGAAGCCAGTCAAGGTCATAATCTAGTTTAGAGTTGGAGATCTCAAATCAAAGATTTGACAAACAGATGTTTAGAAGAGGACACTACAGTACTAGAATCAGCTAGGGTAGTAGGGCTAGGGAGACAGAGCTAGGCAGGAAGGTAGAACCATTCAAGGGGGCAGAACTAGTCAATGTAGTGTACCCATGCGAGACAAATAGGAGAGTCAGGGAGGTCGATCAAGTAAGGGTAAGAAGCCAATACCCTAGACATCCAATCAAGCAACGTAACAGAAAGGAAGAAAGCAGGTCCATTGGAAAGAGTGAATGAGGAGCCAATTCATAGTGACTCCTAGATTACCGAGCACTCCTATAATAGATTGCCCAAGTCATCTTATGATATAAGCAATGATAATAATGACTCGTCGAGTAATGATGGGTTCGATGGTCAAGGAGGAGGAAGTGGATAGAGAGGGAGTGGCTTGCAGTTTCCTATGATTACTTCGTTGACTGGTAAGTCCTAGTTTGAGTATGCGAAGCACGATAAGGATCATAAACCTCAAGCTAGGAAGGACACCATAGTGTACAAGAGGATAGGACCTAGAGGTGGTGGACATGATACCTATCTGGCTGATGAGGTGGTGCGCCGAGTGGGAATCTTGGACGTATTAGGATCCTTCCGCTAGTCAGGATTATCATCCTATATCGAATCATATCATCCTGTGCTGAGCTATGATCTATATGGATATGCGCCCTTTGAGTCTTCATGTTTGAGCAAGTATAATCCTCCTCGGCCTTAGTTAGACTATAGATCGGACCTTGCTCAGTCCTTTTATGGATTTCCGCCTTTGTACCTAACAGAGCAACAGTATCAGCATGATCATTCAGTACAGACATGCTACCAGGATCCTAGATAGGCACAATACCATTGGAGTCAAGTCCCATGGCCCGACTACAAACATGACTTAGATGTGTATGAGAGACAACGACACTAGACTTAAAGTTGACTAGATGCATATATGTTGCATTTCTAACTTTTTAATATGAGTATTTTACATTTTAAATGCTATACTTAATTTAACATGTATTATATAGTCACCATTCTTTAGATGTGTAATATAAAAAAAAATACAGTATATTATATTTAAACATTATAAATGAGCTCACAAAATCCCATATTTCACTTAGAACTAAATAAAATAAGCTTAAAAACCTTAAAAATAATATATATATATATATATATATATATATATATATATATATATATATATATATATATATATATATATATATATATATATTGGTGTATTAGTACGATCCGATGCTATATCAGTATATGCTGGTCTCCTACCATAGGTAGTTCGGAACTGGTTACCATGAAACTTGTTCCTATACACTTCGAATATACTATCCCATTAGAACAACATCCTAATATTACTTTAAAAATCAAAACTTTATTAATAGCAAAAATAATCAAGTAAAGGAGAAATGTTAATGAAGAAGTAAACTATGGAAAATCCTGCCATCAGCATGTTAGCAAATGGCCACCTCCTCCTTGAGTCATTGCTAAAGCATGAAAAACATAAGCTTGTAAGATTACAATTAATATAAAAGCATAATTAGAATATGTTCAAGTGAATTAACTAACAGCATAAACTATGTAGATAATTCCATACGCAGATTGAGTTTGTACCTGACAGAAGAAAAGTAGCACAATGTATCAAAAATATCCTAGTGTAGCACAATATCCCAAACACCAAAGCCACTGCTCTTGTCGTCCAGTTGAAGACTTCTTCCATCGCACAGTTGGTGTGAATGCCGGGAGATTAGTATGCCTATGGTATTGAGGCATGTGATCAACATCGATATTAGCATAATAAATAATTGATATTCTAGCCAAAGAATCACATAAAGTATGTCTTAGTCTTTCTGCCAACCAGCAGTTGGCCAATACAGTGTCAAATGATAAATCACTAAATGATTTTTTTGAGAAATGATTGAGAATTTGGAGAGGGACGAAGAGGAGATCCATCATGGATGGCAGGTTGTGAACATAAGCTCTCTTTCGGGCAGCAGCACAAAAGCAATTTCAGTCCATGAACTCCAGCTCAATGTCATATAAGAATCATGAGATTCTTTCCCAACTATCTCCTGGTGCTAGGGCCACATTTTAGAAGTATGGTGGACCTGTAGCTGCCTCAGGTACCTTTCTTGTTGCAATATGCATACTCTGATTCAGAAGCCCAATTCCAATGGTTGGATCTGGAATACAGATCATGGATTCATTGTCAGCCAGCAAACATTTCCTCTTGCCATTTGTCTTCTGTGCATACCTCCTTTATTACCTATCTCTTCAGCAGAACCTCATATAGGAGATTCTCCTAAATGACAATCAGGTTCTTCTGTGATCTGCTCAGCATGTATGGAATCTGCTAGCTCCAAAAGAGAAGCATTTGGACCACATCAATCTATGGCTCAGGAAGCCTCATTTGCAGGGAATACATGTCCACTAAAGTCAACAATATCCAATCTTTCTCAGACAAATCTTCAAAAATTCCTCGCCTTCAAAGTCCTCCCTGTCAGAGTAGTCTTCATCTGTATTGTCTTTATATCTTGTTAGAGAACAATCATTTGGGAAATTTTCATGGTCTGAAGTCATCATTGACAAATATGGAAAGTAAGTCTCAGTAAATTAGTTAACATATGACATGATATTAGCTTGGGAAAGAAATGCCATAAAAACATATTTCGATAGGTGATTACCTGGACTGAATTTAAGCAGTGGCATAGAATGGCTGAAAACATGCATCAGAAACCTAAGATACCTGCAAATATTTAGAAGTACTGATTTGATATTGACAAAGTATCAAGCATAGTTTCCAGAACCTGTAGATCAGTAAATAAAGGATATACCATTTGTTGCACTAATGATAACATTTGTGTCAGCGTTATTATCATGATTTAGACTTTCAACTACACTATCAATCAGATTCCGTGGTTGTATAATTGAGGCGATAGTCAATTGCGGTATCTCAAAAGTTCTTGTTTGCAAAATATGCTCTACTTGTTCCAGAAGCAACTCTGATTGGCTTTCAATAAATGTAAATGCTTCCACTGTCTTTGCAGCCCTTGCTGCAACTGTACTGAAAATGCAGCACAGATAATTATAACGATTTGCTACGAGTGACTTTGAACTGTCGGCAGATGGATACTCATGACGGTCTCTTACAGCAGCCAGCTTAGCATCTTTTCTCCACCGCTTCAAGATGTACCGTGGTGGAAGTTCTTTGATATTTCTATAATCCAGTACTTTAAACACATGACGGCATTGAATTCCAGCAAATTCAAATTTTTTACAACTACAAAAAATTGAATTGTCTGATGAGTCATATCTAACAAAATGCTCTATAGATTTTTCATCAACAATCACCTTATAATCTGATACTGCCCCAACATCCCCACAGTGGTATACCATGCAGTCCATGTACATCTCAAACTCATTTTGGAATGCTTTAAAAACTGCAGGTGTGTACACATTTGCAGCTTGCTTCAGCATACGCAAAGAGGGTGCTTTCAAGAAATTTTGACTAGCATGTACATCAGCTTGTAACTCCAGGCACCTTCTCTCATTCAGTAATGTGTCATAATGCTCAAAAAAGGGCAAAAGATCTTGTTGTGGGCTCAAATGTTTCTTGAGCAGACTGACCAGGTTTTCTTTTTGTAGATTGTTTCCGATATCTGCGCAAAATACTTGTTTTCCATAAGGTAAAGCCCACATAAGCCTATCTTCATATAGCTTTGCCAACCATTCATTATCATTGAGATCATACTTGTCTACCATTGCTCTCCATGCATATACGAACTCCTCTTCCTCTTCATAATCGAAAATACATTGACCAAAGTCATGCGCAAAAGTTTTCGAACCTTCAAAGACTTGATTTAGGTGCTTCATGGCATTTTGGTACACATGCCACGCACATATTCGATGAGCTGTGCCCGGCCACGCTGCGACTAATGCATCAGCTATTTCCATGCATTTATCTGTTAGAACTGTCTTTGGCTGTTTATCATGCATTGCATTCTTGAAGGTATCAAACAGCCACCGGAAAGATTCAACACTTTCATCATAAAGCAGTGCGGAGCCAAAGATAATCGTTTGCTTGTGATTGTTTACACCGACAAACAATGCAAACGGCCTACCATAATCATTTGCTTTATAAGTTGTGTCGAAGCACACCGCATCGCCAAAGTACTGATAGTCCATCATGGACTTTGCGTCGGCCCAAAAGAAGCTAGTCATGTTATCATCCCCATCAACTCGTATGGCATAAAAGAAGGACGGATTCTCAACTTGCGTCCTTTGAAGGTATTCGAGCACAGCACCTGCGTCACCCACCTGCATCGCCTTCCTACGCTTCAACAGGTGATCGCCACTAGTATCCGGCGGCATCCCTGAATCATCCGCAATTCTCGCTTTGACCTTTGACCGGTGGGATCTGAGCAGGTGAGCTGCCGACGGGTTCGCAAGCAGGTGGTTATGGTCCGGCACGAATTCGGTCACACGATATCTACCGCTGGGAGTAATCTTGATGGTCATGCACGCAGGGCAGCCCGTCCTCGTCGCTGGCCGAGGCTTCTTCGGCTCGAACCCCTTCTTCTTCTGGCGGAAGCCCTGCTTGGAGCACACGAATGTCCTGGCCGCAAGAACATCCTTGGAAGTCGTCCACATTTTGGACTTCCGGACACTGAATCCGACACGAGCGGCATACGTATTGTAGAAAGCGTATGCAGCGTCTTCACTGTCGAACTGCATATCCAGATGCGGAACCCATCCTGGATTTGGAGGCACATCGGCATCCTCTGCGGCCCCCATTTTCCTGCTTATCTACATATCCAAGGATATCATTCCCGAAGAAGTAAGTGATGAGAAGCAAATAGGTGCAAATGAAAGCAATTAAAAGGAGTGCAAGTTCATATTTTTATGGTCCAAGGACTCGCTTCGTGATCATCATCAGGCCAGATCTAGAAAACCGACCCAATTAATTAATCAGAAATAAACTGTCGGGAAAAATTATAGAAAAATTACAAAGAGGGTAACTGTTGAATTTGTTTTTCCGTGCTGGGTTACCTGATTAATGGAGAATGATAGGCAGCGGAACACCGCACTAATTCCTCTATCAAATCGGCAAGCGAGAAATCGAGAGGGAGTTGGGGGGTTTGAGAGGTGGGAGAAGGGAAGAAGCGAAGCTAGGGTTTGGTGGAGGTATGAGAGAGCGCTTCCGTGCGAGGAGGGAGCGTGCGGACCAGTGGGTGGCCGGCTCGGCGGGGCCCATGCTCTCCTCCATTTATTAATACGTTTCCGTCGGACGTGGCCGGAGGGAGGGCTGGCCGCCGTTCGGAGGAGATTGATGCGTCCACGGCATTCCGTGGAGCACCACGCTGGACTTGTAAATTTCTTCATTTTAATATATATATATATATTTTTTTATTTTATATTTTTAATGTGTATATATATATATGATATTTTTAATGTTTGTTTCTGGTGTAGGCATGAGGTGGAACTGTGGGAGCATGTTCCAAATTTCCAATACCAGAGATCTCCATGATTATCTTATTTTTAAAATTATATTAAAAAAAAGCTAATGTGCACCAATCGGATCATTGCTTTACTTTCAATTCAATTCTATGTTATATAGTGAATAATCCACAACAAGATCATCTCCCTGCATTCATAAGATTTTGGTATGGAGTCGAGTATACACCATTTTTGCTTATTCTTCGAATTTTTTGGAGATAATATGAGCTTCAAAATTTGCTTGTGACTCACCTGAGTTTGAAGATTGACTGATTGTGCTGTATCTTTATTTTTTAAAAAATATAAGTAATGAGTTGTATGAACTAAGTAGGTATTCTATATGCCCAAACTTTGTTGAATGTAGGTTTTAAACCTAAATTGTTGAGATAGTTTCACCAATTTGGTAAATTAGCACTTTCATTTTTCTAACCATCCACTAAGATAGTATTTTATATGTAAAGCTTAAAGCATGCATGTTCAAGTCAATTACTAAACTTAGAATTATCTAATGCATAGATTGCTTATTTTCGTTGTTAATATTAAAAGAAATATAAATGAAACTTTTCTTTGTTTTTAAAATATATGCATCTATAATACGAGGTAGATTATAACTTATGTCTCCCTGTCTTTACCATCTTTGTAATTGAACTAAAATACTCTCATTTTTCCTTCTCATAGAGAGAGAGAGAGAGAGAGAGAGAGAGAGAGAGAGAGAGAGAGAGGTGCTTTGCTCTTCTCTGGAGGAGAGGGCATCTACTTTTTTTTTTTTGGATCCAAAATTAATAATCAAGCACTCAAATTGAAAACTAGCATTGTTGATCATAATCTATACAGTTAAAAATATATAAAAATAAAAAATCACATATTTTGAAAATCTCTATCGTAGCATCAAAAAAATATAAATTGGCTGTTTTTATTGTGCTAGCATGCTAAAATATAGGATAAAGCATTTATATTAAGAATCCATCTTATTTATTATAATCTACAAATGGTAAAACATGTACAATTAATAATAAATAGAAATTAATGCTTCAATCATATCAAAATATGGTTGTATATTGTTTTAATCGTATATTTTTTGCACTCATTTGATGCATAAGTAAGATACCATTGAAACATGTGATTTTTCATTTCTATATATTTCTAGTAGTATGGATCATGACAACTAAAAAGAACTTTAATTTGGGCGCCAGACTATTAATTTCCAACTTGAGAGTAGATATTCTCTTCTCTTGAGAGAAGCATAGTTCATACCATATATATATATATATATATATATATATATATATATATATATATATATATATATATATATATATATATATATATATATATATATATATATATATATATATAAAAGGATGGTTGAGATGTTTTTCTTACTTTCAATAATAAACTATCCAAATTCAAGATCAAAACTATTGAACATATGATATAAATCACAAAAAAAATCTAAAAAACCAAAATCCATAAATTTTGGAGTTTTCTAACCTAATCATAAAATAGATACTAAAATGGACAAATTTTAATCACATGACACTATAATTTACTCTTATCTAATAAAAAAATTAGTGAATTTAAATCTACCTATTTTAAAATGTATAGATCATGATCTATAAAATAGATTTTCAATTTGTATTTGTGCAATTGGTACTATTTATTTTTGTACACTGGATGTATAAATTAGTGACCACTGAAGTTTACCGCTTTTTTGCTTTTTTTTATAGTGCAATTCATATCCAATAATTTGGATCTTTAATTGAAACGGTCTATTATTGATTTTGGAGAGGAAGAGGACCAGCTCAACTATCTTTTCAAGAGTACGTTAATATTATTGTCCCTCTCTATGCCCACTCGCATGCGAGAAGGCGTGTGTGCATGCACCGTACTCTTGGGAAAGCCATCAAATCTCTCACATAGATACCCAAGGCATACCATTGTGTTCATCTTTGGTTAAACATTACCAATTTTGTGCTCGCTTGCAGAAGGATGAAAATATTCATGCCTTGCATGATCCAGCGTGATATTTTGTTCTGATTTTAATCGAAAAATGCAAGTTTTGGTATAATGGTTGGGATTCCATAACAATGCTTCCAGAGTTATTAGAAAAGCTGACAGATGGAAAAAGTTAGTGATGGGAGGCAAAATGGATCGTCCTGCACAGGGCAAGGAATCATCCCATCCCATCCCAGCCGGGTAGACCACAACACCGACCAGGCAATTAGAACCGGCCCAATCTCGGACTCCGCCGAATGTTCAATTAACCTTGGATGGATCTTTCTGTTGCTACGACCTGCAGCAACCTTTTCTGATGCTTATAATGACGTCTCGGGCCCGAACTCGGAACGCCCTGCTATGTCAGTTGCGAGCCCAAAAGCTCCTTCAACCACAGGTCTATTTGCCGATGCGCCCTGGCCGAGGCCGGAGCGCCTTTATATTCGCTGATGCGCCCCGGCCGAGTTTGGGGCGCCCCTTATATTTCCCGATGCGTCCCGGCCGAGTTCGGGATGCCTCTTATATTTGTCGACGTGCCCCGGCCGAGCTCGGGGCGCCCTTAATATTCGATGATACGCCTCGACCAAGTTCGGAGCACCTCATCTAACAACGCGCCCCGACCCTCGAGCTCAGGGCACCCTATCGAGCAAATCTCGGAATCAAGAATGCTAAGCCAACCTTAGCACCTGCCAAGCCGACCTCTCCAAATATATGATGCGACCCCTCATCGAGCTCAGCCTCGCCCACGACTGCATCCACGTGCGTGTCTGCGCCCACCTACGTGGTCGTATATTGCAACGCCACCGCGCCATGCTTTGCTTGCTGGCCAATAACAGCCAAGCACAACACCATGCTACTCCAGCCATACTCCGTCACACTCATCGATTGCTTACCGTTCATAAGAACGGCCTACGCCGTATGCCTTAAGCAAGCTCCAGCTGCGCGCCATCTGTCTAAAATCCATCTCCTCTCATGATGAGGACGGGTCATACCTCCACCACCTAAACATTTTTACGAAGATTATAAATAGCTCCATCGGATAACATTACAGGAATTTTTGAACCAACCAAGATCCACTCTAACTTGAACGTCGGAAGGCCTTCACCGGAACCACCAGTGAGGCTTCGCGTAGATACACCATTGCAAAGGAAGTGGTTTTCTTTTCTCGACCCCAGCCGGCAGCTCCTTCGACTCCCCCGGCATGGTCACCCTCAGGCCAAATTTGAATCACAACAGTTAGCATACTAGAGGGATTAGTTAAATAACCCTGCAAAGTTTAATTCCAATTTGCCCATTCTTTTATATTACCCCAAATAATATATTTTACAGATCAATTTCAAACCTTTTTTTTTAAAAAAAAAAGTAGATTATTTGCAACTTAGACAAATAAGGTAACATACTCTCTCCCATTGTTTTTATATTTAAATTATTTTAACATACATTCTCATAATCTTTATCTATTATACACCTAATTCGGTCAAGTAATTTTACAACCCCATTCATGAAAGTATTTCTTTTTTTTAAAAAAAAAGAGTTCAAAAGAAGGATAATTCGAATACAGACCAGAGATAACCTGACTTAGAAGAAACCCCAGATTCGTGATTCATGCAGAGAAACTATTTAGTTTGAAATGTGCCAAAAAATATCTATCACAAAGACCAAAGTTATACAATCCCTAGAGAAAGAGAGCTTGGAGAATATGAAAAAAGAAAAAATCGAGTACTTTGTTTCCTGAAATCTGATACATGTTTGCTGATAAATATACAGGTCAAACAAACAATGCCGTTGGAAACCTTGTACGGCTACTTCAGTGACTCGTGCTCTTCACAGCTCGTGCATCTGAACGTTTACCCTGAAAGTGCAAGTCATACAAAGAAACTCACAGGGTATCTGAATAATTGCCGCCATACTGCCAAGACTAAATATAGGGCCACTTTGATGGCCAAATTTGAAATCTCACAGGATTTCCAGGCTTGGAAAAGATAGCATTTACAACTATCCTATTTTGAACTCAATAGCCAAAAATTGTGTTTTGCAGGGCAGTGTTCTCAATGCTACATATAATCACATCATATTCAATTACAAAGTAGTGAACAATAATCATACAACCTGTAGGAGCTCAGTCTGACGATCAAATAATTGGCCAGACTAGAAAAGAGACTGCTAGCAGCCTCAAAATGCACCATGAGAGTTCTGTAGGAAAAGAATCTTCTGTTTGGTACTGTCAATAAAAAGCCGTGGATTTCCAGCTTATGATCACTGGAAAACAGCATGTAAATACTCACCATGGGAATATTCGTGCATCTGATATTACAATTTGATGGAGCTGTTAATTTAATTGAGTGCCAGAACTCTTAACACTGGTGGAGAGGTGCAGGATAAACGTCCAGTGGCTGGTAACGCAACCGGGAATTAACAGGTAATGGTCCCTCCTAAGAAACGGATTTGAAAAAAGAAATATCAGGTAAAACTTACTTGACAAAAATGCAAAATAGGGCAGAGAGCCAAGGAGGCAACACAGACTCAACAAATTCATGGAAAAAAATAGATAAACAGTACAAGAATACACCATCAGCTGTGTGAATCGCCAACTTGGAAAATTAACAATTTATAAATGTAAGTCAGGAACAGAAAACCAAGTAGAATACCTCATCCAGGTTTATTTGGAATGGTTCTGCTAGATCTTGAAGCATGACAGGGAACATCTGCTTCATTTTTTCCTCCACTTCCTGAATAGATAAATGCATCACATTCAGGGTTTAGAGCATTTATCAGCAAAGCCATAAATTACAACATTACAGTGATAACTCCCTAAAATTTTATTGCTCTACTGAGCTGTTGATTTGATTAAAAAATATTGAAGAGTACTATTCTGAAAATCATAAGTTCTACAAAGGTATTCAAACAAGCTATATGGGCTTCCCAAGTATGTGAACTGTGGCATATGAATTGTGATGTACAAGCTCAGTGAAAATTTTCACGAATGATGAAAAAGTTGTGATGTACAAGCTCAGTGAAAATTTTCACTAATGATGAAAAATTTCTATTCTCAACTACTAAGGAAAAATGTTGATGAGTATTGTTGCAGTGTTATCATGACAGTGGCAAGCTTACTAGATGGCCAAGCCATGCTGAACATCCAAAATCAAGTTCTAGGAGTCAACTAATACCCACCAAAAGAGACAAAGATGGCAAATATTATAGGGCTGTTCAATTTAGAGATCAGAGACACTAAAAAGGCATACATGCAGTTTATCAATCCAGCTCCTCTTCCATTAGATATCTTCTATCACTTACATGTGGAAGGCCTGGGTAATTGGACCATCGTGCCTACCCACCCCCACACACCAAAACTACAGAGGTGGTTCTGTTATTTATAAATCACAAAAAAAAAAATCTTTCATGTCAAGCTCTAACATATTAATGCATGCACACACATGCAAAGGTGGTTCTTTTATTTATAAACCACAAAAAAACATATTGGTGGTTGATTGGTTCATCAAGTCACTTTTTACTTCAAAACATTTCAATGATTGTCCCTGTTGGCCAACAATATCGAAAGGTGTCATGCGAGTAAGGTAGTTGTACTTTCATAGATTTGAAAAGTGGTCACAAGTACAAAACATGATATGTTACATTGTTCATTTGCAAATATACTTAGAATTAAGAGTACTAGTGTCAAGAATGATGACAAAATAATAGCAAAATAGGTATGTCATCTTTTATACACACAAACATACATCAGAGAAACATATCTTCATATTCCCAATGGCATTGCAATCAAAATACTTATTTCCCATCTAATCTCTAAGATTAGCTTAGGCATATAACATGTATGATAATTGGCCAAGGTTTTCTGAAACCTGCATCCCTAACTTGGTTATAAAAACATCAAAGCCCCGCTTCTGTAATTGAAGAATTTCACTTGTATTTAAAGCATCCAACACATCCAAATCAACAGTATCTTTCCAACATTGATTTCTATCCAACATTGATTCCTTAGGCCGGACCCCAAAGTCTATATTCGACACTACCCTCCCCAACTTCTAACCTACACTTTTGCACCACACCAAGTCCACCTCACCTTTGAGATGTTACCTAATCATAATCAATAGCCGGATCTAGAAAAGTCCTTCACAATGTTGCTCTTGAACTCAAATCTCAAAAAAAGCCAGCAGAAATGAAGTGCTTCATACAACTGCAAGATGAAATCACTTAGGATTCATTTTTTTGAAAGAATGTTATCACAGGAATGTAGCATACCATCTATATTTTGAAAGAAAGTTGTCTAGAACTTTTCCTATGCCTGTGAAGCTTTCCATATGGTCAAGCATGAGATTGAAAAATTATATCTTCATGAAGTCAGAGCATTCACCTGTCTCTGAAATAAAGTTATCTCGTACCTTTCCTGATACCTGTGAAGCCTTATGTCCTTGAAAACAGTTATATAATATTTCATGACAATTAAAAATTTCATCCACAAAATTTTTTGAGATTTTATGCAGCTTGTACAACTTTCGTACCCAGACTGACCATTCGTAGATAATGAATAAGCAGATGTTTGATCAAAAAAATCAAAGCTAACAACTCAAAAGGAACAAAAAAAAAATCTTCCTGAATAAATGAAAGTGATGAAGAACATGTTTAAAGAAACAATTTACTCTTTAATGATGACAGATGCTGATCAAGGACTGCATGTTTGCCTAATCTCAAGACTCAAATCAGAAAACTGAGGAGAGCACTAAATTTCAAAGTCAGAAAAGCAAGTAACATCATACCAGTCCAGTGATCCTTGACTTTTCCAAAAGTTCTCTAGCAATCATGTCCAAGATATGCCTATTCTGCAGTAAACCGTTCATGGCAAGTTCTTCCGTCTCATCAATATACTGTCAAGAAAATACGAATTAATTATGAAAATTTTATTCAAAAAGTCCAAGATTAATTAAGCATATAGAAGAAGACAAAACGTAAGACAGAACTCAAAGCATTATCTAGTGTCACAATACCCAATCTAGATGATCCTACATTGTTAAAGTATAAAAAGTGGCTCGGATACTTTGAGTGATTACAATGATAACTATTTCCTGGGTTTTGGATACCATGGGATGGCGCCATCCCATTTTTTTATGCCACAGGATGCCTCACATACAAACACTGGAAGGTGGATGTCCTGTCCCATCATTGTTCGTTTCTCATCTCGTACTATCCTGATACCCAGGACAGTGGGATGCTCCGCCATTCCACCAGTATTAAACCTTGTTCCAGTCCTTCAAGTGCTTGTGTTGAGAAAAGGTGGAATCAATTGTGTAATTTGTATAAGATACTCTCTAAAGTGATATTGAACCCCTGGTCTGATATTAGAGGACTAACAGCAAGCAAATTAACAACACAAGGGTCTTGAGGTACAAAATTTAAAGATAGCTTATTAGGGATGATACCTGACAAACAATACGTTAAATGACTTTGATGTCAGGTTTGGATTCTAGGTGTCCTATCTAAACTCTGGGCCTATTTTTCATATCAGGTTCATGTCAGGTTTGAGTCTCTTATTACATTAGTAATCACTTATAAGTGATACCCCCAACAGCATTGTTTCTCAGATACTTTCCCCAAAAACCCAGACCTAAGCCTAATTATTGCATTTATATCACACTCAATCTGGCTCGGGGAGGTGGCCCAAGATGACCCCAACCAATTCTAGCCCTAAAGGGATTTCAAATATATGTTAATTATTAGGGGATTGACCATTGGGCTATCAAAAGAAGATTTGACCACATCCAACAAATAACAATACATAACATGCAGGATTTGGATATGATCAAGATTCACAATCTTGTAGCGGACTATATACCAATAGGTGACCAGTATGGTATGGTACTAGATTGTACCAGTATATTTTTTGAATTTTTTTTTGGTTTCAAGGTTTTGCACTGTTTTTATTTAGTTTTGAGTCAACGTAGGGTTTGTGAGTTCATTTTTGATGTTTAAATGTAATATCCTTTATTTTTTATGTTACATGCTTATATTAAATATTTTAATTCTGACTAGTGTAGCCTCTGATAGGAGTACCACATATATTTTGTTCAGCCTGTATTAAGCACTAATAGCCTAATAAATCTGGAAATTAGTTTAAAGTTGGACTTTTACTCAAGAAGCAATTAGTATGACAAAAATTAATCAGATTGTTGTAAAAAAAAAGGATAGCAAATAGCATGTTAGACCCCAAGAATAGTACTTATTTTTGAATCTAACATCTTTAATTTTAATAAAAAATAAAATAAATATCAAAAATAAAAAAATATATCATTGTGTTGATTTGACTAAGATCTATGATATATCACAAAATCATGCCAAAATATTTGTATGTTGGCATGATTTTTCCATATTTTTTAAATTTTTTCCTATTATGGGCTATAACCAAAAAAAAATGGAAGACGGAATCCAGGAAGATATCTTGCTGAACATAAGCTGCCCGCCCTGCTCATCCTTCCATTCTCTCCTCTTTCTTCTCGCCTCCTCTCTTTCTCCTCTTACACTAGGGATAAAAGGGCATGGCAACCTTTTCTCCTTCAATTGTTGAGGGGAAGGGACTCATTAGGCTTGTACCAGGCCCTTACCAGGCCGAACCATTTGGAAACGAGTGGTTATAGGCAGTTCAGCCCCTTAAAGACCAGTTCGCATCGATTTGGTTCCTATTTCATGCGAGACCATCAACTGCCCTAGTTCATGGTTGGAACGGTACCATACTGATCGAATAGTGTAGTTTGGTCCAATACGACAATCCTAGAATATGACTTGGTTAGATTATCGGGTCCAATTTTGGGATCAAAACAATGTTATAGTAATGGGTTAACTTTTCACGTAATTGGAGAGCTTTTGCAGCCTACAATACATCAGTATGTAATATTTAGAACCAGATTATGCCACCAAAAACAAAATGTGTTTAAATGGAGTATCATGCAAAAAAGCTAATGAAAATAGTGATTCTTTATAAACAAGACATGTAGCTTTATTATGCCTCTACTAATTTTCATATAGATCAACATTAAATCATTTCTTCAAAGAAAGAGAGATGATTGAATGATAAATGTAAAATCCTAGTGTACAGTATTTCATTTCTGACATTTGGTCTAACAAGAAAATCTGCTAACTCACTTGAAAAGTAAAGGAGTCAATTTTTTTCTATTGGCAATGTCTCATTTTATTAGTACTAGAGGCTAATAGCTGAATTTTGATGTTCCCTTGAATCTATGTGAATAAGACAAGACACACATTCAAAAAATTACTCTAGAATAAAAGCCATTTTCAACAGATTAACTTATCAAATTGTGGAGGATAAATTGCTGTTTATATTCTTCATGAAATTTAAAGATTTGATGTGACCAAGGGTCCTCAAAGCTAACATTTACATTTTCCAACATTAAAGATGCTTTCATTTATAACCCATGTAACAATTGCGCATTGTTGTTTATAAGGCATAGTTAGTTTGATGAACTAGTACTTTTTGAACACATGCACTTTCAAACATTTGCAAAAGGGAACTAATGCAAGTTGCCTCAGATCGTTATTTCATTGTTCGACATGTTCGACATCTTATACCTCTCTATAACCCTGACACATTTGTCCATCTAAATGCCATTACAGCAAGGATTTTGTTTCCCTTGATATACATGAAAAGGTGCTAATAAAGAGGTCCAATAGCTATTAATGATAGAAATGCTTACCCATAAAACTCTATTATTTAACAACTTTGACAAACGCATCTAAAAATCAATCTATATCAGATACTGAAAGTATCCCTACTCCTAAGTTTCTAGACAAGTGTCGTATCAGTTATGAAGTAGCTCACAGAAGCAGTTTGCATCAAATTGGAGTTGGAAAGGAAGGATTTCTAAAATCTTCTCAAGAGCCTTCAAAATTGTACATATGTTCTTTCATATATACATCCACTATCCTGACATAGTGATCTATGGCTGTTCATGGACAACCTCAAGTTGAAACAAACAAGCCCCCACCCCACCCCCCAAAAAAAAACACAACCACCACCTCTGTGAGGCCTGTTTCCCAATGTCCACTCGCCCATTGCGAGAATTACAATAGCATGGTATCATGGGTATGCCCATGCTTGTCAATCAATGTATGCACACAGGTATCTAGCAAGTTTCTACAAATAGTGTGTAATTAAATTTTTCTGATAGAACACTTATGCCCTATCAACCACACAAGCAACAGTTCAGACATATATTTGCAACTGCCAGTGCCAATAGTTCATCACATAAGATCCAACAAAACATAAGATCAACAATTATTGCTCAAAAAGAAAGTAATCAGTATCACTTATATGGTTGAAGATATCTTATGTACCCAGAATTTACAAAGACAAGAAAGATGTTACCCTTGTGAGCTCTCGAGTAAATAATTCAGACACTTCAGGAGTCATCTCAGCAGGAATCACATAAGGGTCATCCCACTAAAACAAATCAAAAGAAAAAAAAAGTTAATAATGAGAAAAGAATGCCATTTTATTGTGTACCAGGACTTAAGAAGGCAAATAAAGAATACCTTATACTTGATCAACTCGCCATCTGGACTATCTGGTCGATCCATCATTCCAACCCTTTTGACTAGAGTTGCAAGGCCTAATCTTGAATTTCTGGGGCTAATTACCATCTCTCTGGCTATCTGCACTAAACCCATAATTGGTGAAAGAAGCACTTGGTTCTTAATTCTCATCATTATGCATAAATTTTAGTCAGCACATATACAATGAAATGCTAATATTTAGTATGTTAGAAAAATGAATATAAATATGCAGCACTAGAGTAGGCTTAATTAGGAAAAGACATATTACTACAATGAACAAATTAATTACTACAATGTAGTAATTACTACATAAACAGTATGTGCCAATCAACAGAGGTCACTCTGAATCAATTATTACAATGAAGCACATGGTTTTTCTTGTGTAAAGCTAACCATGCATATCTTCCCTGCTTACCTTGGGGTCTAGATGGTTTGTCTACAAAATGTTCTTGAAAAGTTTCAGCAATTTAGCATTTGTCCCATGATTATGATATCAAGAAGGGAGGGAGAGAAAGCAAGAGGTAGAGATATACATATATACACATCCACACATGCGCTCTATGAGCGCGCGCGCGCGTTCACACACACACACACACACACACAGAGAATTGTGGACTGATTTGCTTTCATGACAACTAAGCTTAAATAGAAACTTCTAAGGACAATGATGGAATTATATTTTAACCAGATTAAGAATGTTTAAGCAATTATTGGGAATACCTAGGAAACATTTCCATCTAAGAATGTCAATGTATTGATAAGTGGACAGATCATATTACTTGAAACCACAGGATGTAGTCAATATCTTAAAGAAATAAGACCTACGAAAAAGGTGAAAGTATTCATCTCAAGGAATGTATAATTATGTAGGAAACAATTAAAATTTTTCAATCAGATAAGGCAGCAATAAATCAGCAAATTAATTACTCATTATAGTTATCAACCGACGTACAAAAAAGATGGAATGTGGAAGTACAAGCAGATATCCTTCAAATCTATAAAATTTCACATACTCTTGTAATTTTTTCTAGATCATCTCTTCCTCCATCAGTGATGTCATCACCCAACACAATTCGTTCAGCACAGCGCCCTCCATGTGCGACTACCATTTGCATCTTCATGTATCCAAAGGTTGTGTATCCTTGATCTACCATATCTTCCCTTGGATAAAACACAGAAATTGCAGTTTCCTGCACAAATTTATATGCAGATATATCAGATGACAATTTTGAATAACTTCTAAAGCTTAACAGTAGCATCCGAATAGATGACTCTAGTCTGCAGTAATCTCCATTGATCGGAGTGACAAGTCATCACTAATCTCCAAATCCAGAGTCAAACTCATACCTTGCCACCAGGAAGTAGCTGAGAGAATGCATGCCAATCAAATCGGGGGAATATATGAGCTAACAATATATGGCCAGCTTCATGGACAGCCAACAATCTCCTTGTCTCAATAGAAACCTTTCACATGGACATGAATAACAAAATGCCTTGTTAAAAATACAGCTGTGATATTGAAGATATGCATCCAAGTAAAATTATTGAGAAAGAAGAATACTTACACTTTCTTCACATTTTTGTTGCTCTTCTTCTGTGAGCAGCACACCCATGCCCTCCAGCAATTGCTTGTCTAGCACATCGATTATGTCCTGCTGGGTAATCATGGTATGGCCTTTCCTTACCTGAAAGCCATAATAGGAATCTAGATTACTGGAAAGGGCAAGATTGATCCAAATAGATGTGCATAACCATTACATAGTAAGGATTTCATAGGCTAGCATAATTCATTCCCTATTTAATGAAAAGTTGGTCTAGAATTTCACAAGGTAATTAAGGAACAAATAAATTTCAAATCCTACCATAACAAAATAAAATTTCCAATTAACAACATATATTTTCAACCTTAAGGAGTACATGAACTGAAACTGGTAGAAGTTAATGTTTATTTTATGTGCATAGAAGCGATAATTTACTATTTATGAGGGCAAGTGGAAAGATATGTCATGTATTCAAGAATATCTACTCTTCAAGGTGAAGTCCAAGTGAGCATTCATGATGAGAAAATAGACCACCATTAGCCTGTACGACAAAATGTTGGAGCTGCATGAATAAGCACTTGAAGACACTTATTTTGGCCTTTCCAAGAAAATATAAAACAAAAACTATGAAATTCTAACTACTGGATTATTATATTTAAGTATTTAAAGTTACACTAACTTGGTAATATACATAATATAAATTTAAAATAAGTTTTCAAAGTTTGGAGTTTCTCAATGGCCAACCTAGGATAAAGTCAAACTTTCTTACAAAAAATTATGCTGGAGACTACTGCTCTACAATGGGTTGCATTTTGTTTTCTCATGCATGCATAGACTGTATATGATTACATATTGTATAGCCACTTATTATATAAATAATCGCAAATAATCAAAGTTCAACTTTTCGAACTCTCCACCATAATCTGTAAAAAGGGTCAAGTCTACAGTCACTGCTATTTTATCCATTTCCTTGCCATAACATCCATCCATGCTATCACCTCTTCTTGTTCCTCTCTCTTCTACATAACCCACCACTTAATCCACTTAGGCTTAATTATATAGATGTATTTTCTTGTGGATTTACTCATCAGAAAGAAGATTTTGAAAATGATTGCGTTTGATTATTGCATGCCATCAACTTGATTTGAATCTTGGTTTTACTTGATTCTCTGCTGAAATTGCATCTATATCTTTGCTTTGATATGGTATCAACTGATGAGACAAGAACAAGAAGTAAATGGAATGAGAGAAGAAAGCTAGAGCACCAGAGATCCCATACAGCCTATGACTTAAGTATGCTTTTGTTTACCCACTGATAGCTTTGATAAGACCAGAAAACAGTTGCCAATAAAAAGTTAATGGAAGACTACTATCCCTTCCAATTTATTTACGCATCCATGGAAATATTAACTAGAAATGAATTCAGCACATAATACTATCATAAGCTACAAATTCCAAGTTAAAAGAAATGTATACTGCTACAAGCATATAGAGGTTTGTTTATATGGTAAATAGTACTGCTTACTTTTCACGAAACCAATAAACATAATGGAACTTTACCAACGATCTCCAATCATTTGATAAAATATGTAAGAATTTTTTTAAACTTACAGACATTATTGCTGCTTCATTGACAAGATTCCGGATATCAGCTCCAGAATAGCCAACAGTACGAAATACAAGCTGTTTAACATAAAGGGCATCAATCAATAATAATATTCAGATAATCACAAAATGATAATATCAGCATAATAAAACTTCCAATACACACAGTCCATGTAATACAACTTGACAGAAAGTTTAAAGTACAGCATCCATTCAGATTCCAAAGCATGATATGTTCCTGGATGTTGAGCTGTGTCAAGACAGATTTGTCAAATAGTGTTTCTTCTACAAACATCTTGAATGTGATAATTAAAAAAGAGTGATATATCCAAATCAGCTTTATAATTATTCATTGTGAATTACCACAACCATAACCATCAAATATCAATCCTTGTCCAAACTGTTAACACTCCTCTTGTGGAATTCCTAAATTAGTAAGAATTTGCAGAAAACCCCAGAACAAAGGCAACTCCATTCCTAAAAACGGCTGAAATCTGAAAATGTAGAATAACCCATCTAATGTTAATCCTGTGAGCAGGAGTATTAATGAAGACCAGATGATATAGTGGCATCTCATAAGTCTACATGCAATACATCTTTCCAGTAAATGTAGGTTATTATTCATTGCATACCTCCACTTGCAGGCTCCCAGAGAGAAATGTGCTGCAGATATCCAGTTCATGTAACAACCGGTTCAGATTAGCAGGTCTCGATAGAGTGTTATGCAGACTTAAATTTAGCAATCAAAAAGAACCCATGAAATAAGCCACATTGCTTGTGTGAATCCCTTGGCCTTCCACTAGGCCTCCAATATCTCTACCAGACTATCCCAATGTTGAACAGTGTCATCCCATTATATCAAGTTATCAACCAACAAGTTCCCTTATTTGGAACAAAACAAAATTCCATGTGCATCTCATGCATTTATCCTCATAAGAGGAAATTTTACATAAGATTTTGGTCATAGACAATGGACAGTAAACAGCAAACAAATAATACCTTTAACTTAAATCAGTAAAAGAGATTTGTGATTGGATGAGGATGCAGTCTTTTAGCTCAAATGGCAATCACAAACCTAAGCAGCTGAAATTAATTACTGCATGTTTAATCTTCAGAGGAGAAGACGACTGACATTCTATTGCCTATCATGCACTTAAGCTAGTTTTATACTTTCCACATAGAAGTCAGTTTTCAATAACTTCATAGACATTGACTCTTCATGTTCCAAAGTCTACCCTTTAAAGAGTATATCTATCTTCAATTTTACTCATTTTACTTTCTGATGTTTCATTATAATCAAAAAGGATCACTAACTGGAGCCTCTTAATTCGTAAGAATGGACTTTTTGAATCACTAATTGTATTGAACAAGCAAACCTATTTTAGGTTGTTAGAGAAGAGATACTTAAGAAATTGTTTAGTTGTCGATGCAGATAGTGAGTCAGGTTGACAGAGTCCTGCTAGGTACCAGAGTTGAGAGAAACAAGAAGCAATTTTGGTTCTGTGGAAGATAAGGAAATATAAAACAATAAGAAGGAAAGGAAAGGAAATAGAGTAAGGTACAGGAATATCAGCAAGCATTGCAATCTCCCTTCTCAATCAGGAACAAGCATCACAGTGCAAGCTCCAAAAGAGTCCACAAAGTTGCACTACCAAGGGTTCTTGGGCAGATCTTTGCAATCTCGCATGGTAACTATGGCATTGCACAACCCAAAGGAATGAAAGTTTTTGAAGAAAAATATTAATGATTTTATCAAGAAAATATGAGGAGGTGCAAAGGTATTTATAGAATTCTAATGCCCTGACTACTCTTAGGATTTGTATTAGGCCTCTTGAACCCATATAAACTCGAAATTCATTGGAAAAAGAAAATAATCGAGCAAAATCTGGGAACAAGGGCAATTTCAACCAACTAAAAAGTTGGAATGCACTAATTGGCATTGGATTGAGATCCAACCTGCCACAGTTGTTATCATATCAAATTTTCAATTGACCTACCAATCTTCCAGCATTGGATCTATATCCTCCCCAGAGACTGACTCAAAGATCGCTGCTAACTAAAGACTAAACTAATTTGAATTTGACACAATACCTAGCCATGAAATATCTATTTTCCTGATTATTTATCACAAATTGTTTATCCACAATGGGCATCAAACTGTATATAATGTCTTGCAACGGGAAAAAGATCTAACCAGTCTCCTATTTTTCCCCCTATATTTAATCAAATTAGTTAACTTTCTTTTAATTACTCTCGGGCTGCCTAACAACTTTAATACAATAGTTGGCATTTCTCAGGAAAGTCATAGTAGGTCATCAAAAGAATTTCTAACTCCTTACCTTCAATGCAACTAACATCTTTCATAACTAAAATCATCGGACATTTAAACCCAGCTAAGGAAAAAAAGGGCCAAATGATACAAGCAATCAAAATAGTAGACTGGTAGCTGAATTTGTTACACGTTCTCCTTATCAACTGTAATGCAAGTGTTATATAAAATCTGAATGCGACAGTAGCATACAGTACTTCATTTTCTAGGGAGAAAAAAGTGAGGGGAAAAAATTCTAACCTTTTCGAAGTCCACATCTTCTGTGAGCTTCTTTCCTACACTATGCACACCAAATATTTGAACTCGTTGTTTAGCATCTGGTAAACCAATGTACAGTCGCCGATCAATGCGCCCTGGGCGAACAAAATCAGGATCCAACTCATCTGGCCGGTTAGTTGCACAGATGAATATTACAGCTTGTCTAAGAGAAAAACGATCAACACCAGTTTTTTCTTTCCTGTAAAGAAACAACTCCTGAGAACAGGCCTATGTTGGCACATATAACCAGTATTTCACTTAGATGACAGGGCACAATCTAAAAAGGTTTATATATGAGATAATTTAATAAAAAGTAAAACATATATAGCAACAAGCCTATTTTTCACACAAAGCATATATTATTAGGCATCATTGATCACAATACCAACTTGGGTTAAATAAAAATTCCACTATGAAACCCCAAAAAAAAAACAGAATAACCCTACTGCTAGTTTAGTCTTCCCTGCATAACACATTCGCCCACTAATCCACAACCTTGAATACAGGTGTCCATAAAAATATCTGATCTAATGTAGATAATAAGCCATATGAAAGTTGAACAAAGGCAAGTTGGAAAACACTGCAATGCGGGGGTACCAGTTTGCTATAGCCTTGATTATATCAAGTATCAAACCTTCCTTGAAAATGCATTCATGAAGCTCCATGCCTCTGCATTTCCATGACACATGCATTGCTTGTGCCATACTCTAGTTACCATAGCGTGCATGACAAAATTGCAAGTGACCACAGAACAGTAAGGACCAATTATTAGTTACCAGCTTCAGTACAATGAAGTTAAGATTGAGGTTGAAAAATATGTGACTCATATTCACAATGCCCACTCACAATTTGACTTAAGAGAAGCAACCCAGTGACCCATAAAATGTAAATTTTTCAAATAAAAATAACTAAAATTAAATAAAAAGATAGAATAAATTAAGATTCAGATATAAGGGATTAAAAAATGATAGAACATTCAAATAAGTAGAGAAAATCAACTTTAGAAGAAATTATTGCAAATCATAAATAACTTGTGATACTTTCTCCAATCCACATGCCAATATTACCACAAGATCAAAGAATGCATATGAAAATATTGCTTGTGAATAGACAATGGCTACCAAAGAGAGTAACATTTTTAGTACCGATATAGTAACCTAATGAATGCAATGATCATTTAAGTCAACTGTTCGCATATGCCCTAAAACATTTCTTACAATAAGACCCTAACAGCACATATTTACTTAAGTTAGAACTATAAATAGATAGGCTAGTTATTACCAATATGTAGTGTTGTAAACTATTAGCAGGATTTTATAGAATTAACATTCAAGAATTACTAGGAACTGATATATGCAAAAAATTGTTATATATTTGATTCAATCAGCTCTAAATTCATCTTTTTACTTGCCTAAGTGACTTTAACTCCACCAAGATAGAAACAACATTTAATCAGAAAGGGGCATAACAAGTTTTTTTAGACTTCCATGTCATCCAAATTATAACAGACACAGTCATACTCAATGAAAGCTAATGAAACAAATAGAATTTTGAGTTACTAGCCCTGAAAACAGAGAGACAAATCAACTTGCTGAATTCACCAACTCTTAGTTTGGCACAAATTTAGCAACATGTTATACCTGCCTTCATGATCATTTTAGAATGAGGACAGAAAAACCCATCTGAAATGAGGGTGAGGGCAGGACTCAAACCAAAGTCCTTGGTAACAACCTCCAAAGGCTTTATTAGCTGCGTTAGTTGGCAGTCATACTTACCTTAGTGTGACATGAATTTAGTATATTAATTGAAACATATCCAATTCTTTGAGATTTTTCTCTTGTGAAGGGTTTCTCTTCTATACACTCAACAACACTTGAAGAAGATAGGAACAAACAAGGAGAAAAACATACTCTCCATCAAGCTGAGTAATTAGAGCCTCAAAAGTTGCCCGTCTGCGTGGATCCTTCCTCGCATGTCGTCCCGCAATAGCATCAATTTCATCCACAAACACAAAAGAAGGAGCCTGCCAAGAGGATCACTGGCTTGTTTACAACATATAAAACTAAAATCTCTAATTGGACAAAAAGCAGCTGAATGTTGTGCTCAAGGTACGCCATCTCAGTAATGGGCCCCATACCGATGTCATCCTGTTACTATGTTGGTACGCTCGATATGGAGGCCGATTCAATATATTGAGTGTCGGTACGCAACCCGTACCATATATTACCGGTACCGAACCAGTACGATATGGTATGTCTTGTACCGCCTAGTTCGGTATGGTATGGCGTACCTTGATTGTACTAATATTTTAAAAAAAATAAATGTCAAATTTAATAAGGCAACCAGATTATAGACATTGAAAGAACAGTTCGATAGTAAAAACTTCAATGAAAGAGTAAATCAGCAACAAAATGCAATAAAGGTGTATCTGAAAGAAAAAAAACTATAATATTTCTTATTATAATTAAACTCTTTGGAACATGTAATAGAATTGTACATTGGAAGAAGCAAGATAAGTGAAGAATAATTAGTGCAAATCCATGGATCATACTTGCAAAAATTAATGCGCCCATGCTTGCAAATATCATGTTAAGATGATATTTACAAAATAAGACAGACATGTATCATTGGTAAGATTGTGAGACCAATCACGGGATCTACTTCTTAGTTTGCATTAGTTTTCACTAAGAGATGTTCACTAAGAGAATATATGCAATGGAAAGTAAGTTATGCCACTATAGAATAATGTGGCATCCTGCTTGAAACTGGTTGACATATGATACCATCATATGTATAGGCAGTTGAAGAAGGTTCGGGCAATCTCTTTAATTTTAATTTTTTTTTATTTTATCATAATCCTTTGGGACCATATCGACGATTCAGGAGTGCACTACAACTAAACTTTCTATGATCTTGGGATGCCTCGCTACGATGCACCTACTGGATTTATTAGATACATCAAACGAACTCATTTCAACCAAGCTATCATGGTTGGAAGGTGATAGAAAGGACCAAAGACAAATATGATCAAACTTTATATCTTAGTTGTATGCAATGTCTGCCAAACGACTTCAACTACTTGGCTCGCGGCGTACCAAACTGAATTGGTGCGAAACTAGGTTGGTTCAGCAATTCAGTTTGGGATTCAACGCAAATTAGCCCAAATTGCTCCAAATCGAGCAGAACCACCTGGTTCCACTCGGTTTTGAGTGGTTCGACTCGGCTGAAGGGCCAAACTAGCCTAATTATCTTTAAACCCTAAGCCTAATTATCTTTAAACTACTTGGGTTTTAGGCTTTTCACTGCCATAGCTGCCATAGCAAATGACAAGGCTGATAGCTCCCCTCTCTGTCCTCCTCCCCCTCCCTCTCTCTCCCTCTCTCTCTCTCTCTCCCCCTCCCTCTCACTCTCTCTCCCCCTTCCTCTCCTAGCTCCAGTGGGTCAGTACGGTACATACCAATAACATACAAACTGATAGCTTACCAGTACAAGCCCAAGTACTGGTTCAGGGAACCTTGGTAGTATGTTTGGTTTTAGTGTAAGGATTAGTTAAGTTAGATCAAAATTTAAATCAAGTCTAGAATTTATATGATTCAGTGATTAAGACAAATATATGTAGGGCAGGAGATTCTTCAAGCAGGGTAGTCAGGGCACAAGCAGTATTCAAAATTTCAGTTTTGAAGGGTACAAGCAGCAAAAGAAGGTTTATTTAATCTCTATATCATGCAGAGATTCAAACAAGCACAGGTATATGTCTCAGATTTAAAATTCCCAGCACCATTATCTGAGATTCAGTAAATTCTGCATAAAATTCAGAAAACAGAAATCTGGGGGGTGGGAAGGTTGTCTTCTTCAGCAAACAGCATCAGCAAACAGGAAAAAGAAACAGCAAGTAGCTTTTAAAAACAGCAACAGAAACAGAAACCAGAAACCAGAAAATATGCATCAGAGTTTTTTTTTTTCTTTCTTGCAATGCCGGAAATGACCACTGATTTCAGCACAGTTCTCAGAATAGAAAACAAACCCTTTTCCATCAGACTTCAATTTTGTTTTCTTTCAGAAAACTGATTTAACAATAAATGGAAACTGGAAAATAAGTTTCAGAAAATTCAACAATTGAAACCAATCCCTGGTTTTAGATAAATAAGTTTTTCTTCTAACAGAAACAAAAATGGAATGATCTACCAATTAGAGGTCCTACACAAGAAAAATATAGTGTCACATTCTTTTAAAAAGAAAAGTTAATTTCTAAAAACAATTCAAGGAGAGGAATGGTAGAACCAGATTTGACCACATTGAGAGATCACTCTGAAAGGAGTTCTCATAAGCACATTATAACTGATCAGGGAATAGGACAGCAAAACATCATGAGCGGAGGAAAGGAATAGATAAATGATAAAAGAATAAACTATGCAAAGATCAGACTTAAAGGAAGCAGAAAATGTTGTGACATATATATATATATATATATATATTCTCAAGTTCACTTGCAAATAGAGATCTCTTTTTTTCTTTATTTCAATATCTCAAACATCAAGACTTCAATTATTTCTGTGACTTCATGAGCCTTACAAATCTTCTCGCTAAAAAAAATAAAAGAAAAACAAAGGAATAATTTGCAGGCTTCATGTATCTTGTTAGTCATCATTAACAAGCCATATTATTATTATATTAGTAATCAAGTTACATCCAGTGCAGACTGGTCAGAATTCAGAAACAGAAAATATCATATTATATTTTAGAACAAAGGATGAGAGAATGAATACATTTCTTTTGGCGATGGAGAAAATCTCATTAATCCTTGCCGCCCCACTTTTTTCACTATCTGTAAATTCAGCACCAGAAGCAAAAACAAACGGCATGCCACTTTCCTTCGCAAGCGTCCGTGCAAAGAGTGTTTTTCCAGTCCCCGGTGGTCCAGAGAGAAGTAAACCCTAGCATGGAATTAGATAATATTTTAGATCATATCATACCCCTATGCCACAATAAGTAGACAAAAAGATATTTTATATTAGAGCAATGCTAAAACAATGAACAACCCTCACAGACAGCCCTTAGAAAACAGGACTATGCCCATTAAAATTTTTGCCGATAAGGGAGCCTGCCAGCTGGGAGCTGACCCTTCACCACTAGCCACAATTATTAGGCACTAAGCCTGTTTCATAATGGTTGCCTGTGCGAGCTGTTCATTATTATATACATTTTCATAATATTGAGAAAAAAAAGTGAAGTAAGAAAGATTACCCGCACAAATGCCACTTCCTTTTCATAATACTGCATAGGATTATTCATATAAATCATGACCTCATCCAGAAGATCCCAAACATCACCCCCTAAAACGACTTCCTTATACATTGATTTCGTCTCATCAGAACTCTCTACTGGCTAGAATACATACAATAGATTTATCAGTTCAGTGGATTAGCATATAATAGTCCCTAAAATAACAAAACAAGAAAAGCAACTAGAGTTGCAGCCATGAAGCTCACCAGAATAAAGTTCTCTGCAGAAGCCATGTCAAAAAGTTGGTTATACTTTTTATAGAGATATCGCCGAGATGTGATATGCAAAAGCATCACAGACTCTCTTATAAGATACAAAATAAGCAAACCTGGAGCTAATGCAACCACAACTTTAAGGAAATAATGAATTTGCTGTTTCTGAAGGAGATCCACTTCAACACCTGAGCTTGAGACAGTCTCAAACAAGTACGGATCAAGAGGAATATCAACCTACAAAACATAAATTCATCCATGATCAAGTTCAGGTTTAATATGCAGTAACATGGATTGCATTTTTTTCTGATCTTGCACCAAAAATGTAACTGGAGGGAAAAATTAGGCATCAAACTTACTACATACTCCAAAGGAAATCCTTCTTTCATTGTTACATATACTTTTTTCAGGTCCTCAGAAAAGACAACAGCAGCAACCTGTTTGCAACATACAGCTTTAACTGCATAGAGTAACCAAGGAAAACCAAAACAAAAAACAAAGAAACAACTACAGAAATAAAATCTGATGTTAGACCATGCTGATAGAAATGATAGAATTATTACCTCGGAGCAATCAAGTTTATCAAGAAAATATGTATAAGGTAATTTTGGACGATAAAGCCACCATCTCTTGGAAATCCATAATGCTCTACTACCTTGTGTATCTGACACCTTCTCCACCACTTCTTTGCGCAAACTTTTCTCCACTTCTTGCATATCAAAATCAACTACGTATTTAGCATTAATTGAACTAATTTGCTCAGCTAATTTATCCTTTCTCAGAATTTCCTTCCACATTCCTAGTCGCTCTCGCCAGTTTGTTGAACCTTCTTGCTTTTCTATTGAAGTGCCAGCCTCAACTGTAATCCATATGGAAAGTGGATAGTGAGAGATTTTTCGATGCTTTATGAGAATCAATATGGGTTTGCCCAGCTGGTTTACTATTAAACAACCAAGCAACTCATACATGCAGGGCCATAGCATTATTTTTTTTTACATGAGACACAGAATATGCAAATGTTAATATCAACATATCCTAACTAGCATTTGGACTGTGGAAATGGTATGCGTAATTAAAATATTATATCATTTGTTAAAGAATTTTAACCTACAAAGAGGGTTAAAACACAAAAAAATGGGAAACCCACCTGAAATGCCCAAGCTTCCCTTTAACTCTTTCTTTTGTTCAATGCTTAACCTTGTATCACTGTCAATAACTTTACTTACGGTATCTTGAGCAGGTTCAGGATCATCACTCCATGCATCTTCTCCAACATAAGAATCATCTTGAATAAGTGCCCCTCCTGGTCCTTCAATAAATTTCTTAATTTTTAGTCCTTTGGGCATTGTCTTCATCCATATGCTTTTCTTGTATCTGCAGTAAAAATGATAACCAAGTGTAAAAGAAGCTCCAGTTTTCAATTTCCATACTAATACATCCAGGTTGTAAACATGGTGACATATCAAGAATTTGAATACTGATTGCATTACAAAAATTCTGAAAAAAAAAGAGAGCAAAAAGGGGGTTGAAGTTAAGACAGGGAACAAGGTCTAATATGTAGAACTTTTTATAGCTTACACAACATCCATGAACTAGAAGAATTATTTGCGTACATGAAATGCTGGACAAATACGGTTATCAGTAGAAAGATATAACACGAGAGAAATTTCTGATTTTTGAACTTTAAGTAGGATACATAATCTGAGAGCATCAACGAATCAAGATACAAAATGGAAACATAGCTTGTATGAAAATGGTTGTAGTTGTATATGAAATCAGCTAGTGTAAAAATGGTTACAATTGTACGTGAAATAATGGTAGTCCTGCATAAAACAAAATTCCCAATATGTTTTGGTACGGTTCGAGCTTGAACCAGATATAAAGCACCTCTGCAGTAGTCAAGTACTGACAAGCTGCATCCCTCCCTTAGTTCATATATACAAAAGATAGTCAAAGTTAGGACCAATGGTCATTTCTACCTTTATATTAGTAAGCTTCTTGATGATGCACCCTCAGATATATGACTCCTTGTAACAATGAGATTTGCAATTGGAGCAGGTTTTTTATCAAGTGAAAATCATGCTAAGTTGATTGAATTCACTACAGAATCCCTGCAAAATATAACATTACAAGGGTATAAAGGACATGCAAATCTCTATATATCTTGTAGGATATCATTCTGATGTCCAGACATCCCAATGTAATGTTTTAGCCATCAGGAATCTTTATGTGACACAACCCAAAAATATTAAGTAATTATCCAACTCCTTATCCTTACAATTCAATTATAAGCAGTTTAAAACGCCCATTGTATTTCTTCCATGCAAGTTTGAAGCTAAACACACTGAGACTAAAATTTCCATGGATAAATCCAACATCATACTGGATGTAGATTCACCAACCACCAATCAAGAATATCATGAATTAAAAGGTTCACAGCCTAGGCATTCAATCCTTTGCTTTGCTTGTTTTCATGAGTACTATTCCTCATGTTGAGAACTTAAAGAGCTAAAACAAGTTCAACTTTGTCAGCCCAAGTATTATGCATGCACATAGGTGGAAGTCGGTTGTTAGCTAGTTCTTATGTTATCAATATTATGAGTTGGTGGATGCATGTATATATGGCATGCCATCTAGCAGGTAAAAGGTACAAACTTCACATTGTGGATGGTGCTACCATAATTTCTCCTGATGATCTACTTTTTAATGGTCAACTGTCACAACATCTAATTGTTAATCTATATGCATGTTACTTTGTATGAATTCATCGACACAGGAAATTGATGGCTAAAGAAAAAGATTTCACAGGATTTCACTTATTCATTAGTATCTAGCGATTTAGGAGACATACCTTGATTTGTGAATGATGTTATGAAACCTCCTGATGTTCTAGTGCTTAGTGTTGGATCAAAACACCATCTAGTCATCCATCTAAATACATAGCAAGATCTCTTTTACCCAGAAATAACTTAATTTGCTTTTCAAACATAGAGCAAGCCTCAAGGATGGACATGCAAATAGTGGACTCTCTAGGATTAGCATGTCATCTCCTTTAAACATTTAATGCATATCATCATGCACTACAAGAGAATCTTTTCATCAACAAAATAAAATTAAAAATAAAATAAGGAGATATCATGATTACACCACAAGGTCATTAACTTTCCTAATTAATAGCATGTACAAAGAGAAAAGGCTAATTAGACCAATTCCAAGTAAACCATTATGCACTTACTTCCTAACATTAGCAGGTGATGGCTCGGGAATCAATGCCTCCATGAAAGCCTCAGTCAGTTCTCTCTTGCTTCGACGATCAAAATAACTTGTAAAAGCCACATAGGTTTTCTGACATATTATTGTAACAACAATAATATACAAAATCAAGGCCCCAACACGTCTTGGCTCCCACTTCTCCTTGTCCTGAGGACATTGAATGGATGTATTTGCTTATCTTACACATTAACCATTAATAGACAAATTTATAAAGCAGTGCATGAAATAATTGAGCATGTCCAAGTTAACAGTAAAATTTCAGTTTACAAAGCATAAAACAGCACTAAGATAACTGGTTGTCATACAAAAGAATCGCTGTATAGAAAATTTTTGTATGTATTAAGAAAAAATCCGATGATTCTCCACAGGTTAAACTGTTTTCAGGAAAACAGAAAATCTATCATAATCCATGAAAATCTATAGTTGCTTGACCAATCTAGGCAGATAATTCTTAGCCTATTTTCTTGCACCACAATATTTTTCTCCTGAAAAAAACACAACAATGATTTTTCCCTTCCCATTCTTTCTTCATTTTCACTTCTTCCTTTTCTTCTCTTTTCATAATTTCTCTTTCATTTTTCTTCCTTTTCTTCTTCAATTTTCCCTCTTTGAACATATCATCCCTTTGCTTTATGCCTCTTCTTCATTTACTCATAAGGACTGCAAGAATGGCCCTTTTCTCCTTCAGTTTCTTTCAAGAGAGGGCCAAAAATTATGCATCAGAGCCCCACTAGTCACCCTTTATAGCAGTAAGATTTTTTTTAAAGCTTTTCTCCTCCCTCACCTCATATTCTAAATCAAACAGATCAACATTATATGTGTTCCAGCAATCTCCCTTCCTCTATGCCTTCCAAGTTCAACCCGATCCCCCTCATATCTTAGGGTTTATGGCTATTGATCATCAAATATCCTGAATCAAAGTTCCAAGAGTCAACATTCTACAGTTATAAAAACTTTGATCCCCAAGAATTTATTCAGATGTATGCTGAATGAGTAATCATACTACGGGAATTATAGAAACAATCAGTGACTAAAATAGCATTAGAAATTAGAATAAGCAACTCGTATGATGACATGTAACACAAGCAATGAAAACAAGACGCTACGCTCACATAAAGATTCTAATTTACATCAGTTGATCCAGCATTGATAAGGTGATTCTTTTATCAGCTAATCCAATGAAACTGCGTTCAGAGTAATAAATTGGACTACAAAAAAAAAAGAGACAAATTTAGAGAAGAAAAACGGCACCTTCCAATTCTCCCACTTGTTCCACCCTATAAACTCGGGGACCAATTCCAACCTGAACCGATCCACCACCCCTCTGCCCTTCTCCGCAGCTCCCCGGGCACCATCGAGCAGCTCGCGAGCCTTGAGATTGGCTTGCTCCAGATCAAGCCCGGTCTCCTTCCTGAGGTATTCCCCAAAACTGGCCAAGAACCGCACCGAGCCGCGGCGCATGGACTCGGAGACCCTGCGCCATGAGAATTTCTCCGGCCCATCCGCGGCGCCGGAGAGAGAAGCTCCAAGAACCCTTCCCCGGCCGTGGCGACGCCTTCTTCTGGGGTCGGGAGGGGGAGGGAATGGCCTAGAAAGGAGAAGGGTGCGAGGGTTTCGGGAGAGGAAGGAGGAGGAAGAGAAGGATAGAGGGGCGGGCATGGGAAGGACGCCGAGGTCCATTCGGAAGTCGGCAACCGAGGATTGGGTTTGGAGCGGAGGGAAAGAGGCGAAGGGTTTTGGGTTTTATTCCCATCCGTTTCGTCCCGTTTTATTTAGCCGCGGCCAGCAAGTGGCATAACAGCTCACTTGAACACGTGATTCTTGGATTAACGTCTCTTTTGACGATCTCTCGCTCCATGCTAAGCCCTAATCAGGAGCGGCCCAATGTATTTGGGGGCCTAAGGCCATTTTGTCTTTGAGGCCTTTTCTACAGTGGGCCGGCCTAAGGCGAATTCACAAGGGGCCTTTTTTTTCATTTTATCTTTGAGGCATTTTCTACGGTGGGCCTTCTTTGGGCTGGGGCCTTAGGCGACCGCCTCAGTTGCCTAAGGGTTGAGCCGCCCCTGGCCCTAATCTAATACTAGGAGGGGGGAGGGTACATCAAATCCAAGCGTCCCAATGTAACGGTATAATCTAATCACAGTTAATAACTATTTAGGCACGAACAATGGGGTCGAGGTTGCATCTTCCGAGCAAATAAAGCATTCATCTTTCTTAATGCGAATCCACCATTGAATTATTCACCAATCATTTTGAATTATCCATCGTTAAAAATATGAATTCTTCTTTCGCACAAAAGATACAACCCCATCCTATCTGATAGAATCGATCAAAGATTAGGCACTTCAATTCTGAGAGCTTAGACAAATTATTTGGCTTCATCCGAAGTAGGCATTCCCATGTACGATGTATTATAATCTTTAGAAACTAATGCAGAAACATGGTATATGAGATCTGTAATTACGAACAATTACAGAACTGATAAGAGAATATGCTCTCGTGTGCAAACACCACAATATATTTAGCGTTTTTTTTTTGTATGAATGCCCCTCTAAAAATACAAATTTGCGTAAATACCCTTTTAAAAATTATATTTATTTCCATACCCTCACAAAATATTATTTTTGCACAAATACCTCTAATATAATGGTTCTTCTAACACCGTTAATAAAAACCATATTTATTTTAATTAAAAATAAAATAAAATTTTGAAATTACTTTTTTGTCCTTCACCACGATCGCCGTATAAATATTTCTTTTTGCACACCTGCCCATTAAGAGTATTTAGTCATTCTAATTTGAAACTGTTAATTTTTTAACGACGTTAGATGATATGGGTGCATATGCAAAAATAAGAAAAAAAAAATGGTAGAATAGCAAAACAAGTATTATACGAGAGTATACATATAAATATTAATTTTTGAAGAATATTCATGCAAAATTCGATATTTACGAAGTCAGCGCCAACGAAACCCTCAAGCACAACGCCAAACGAAAGAGACCCCCGGACCTTGAAACCTTTTCCTTGGCCTCTCTCTCTAGACTCAGAGCTGTGTGAATAGCCTTTGTATCTAAAAAAAAAAAAAAAATCTTTTCCTAGCACCCCAGCTTGGGCCCCAAAGCATTTTTCCATATAAAATTTAAGGACTTGTGAAAAAAATTGAACTAAATTAAACAGATATATATGATGAAATTCTTTATTCTTTAAATTGCTTCAAAACCTTTGAAGATTTTGGTATGGAAGATTTATTTCTCTTTTAAAGAAAAAAAAAAAAAGAAGAAAGGCGGCACAAGTTCCATGCAAATGCTATTTACAACATCAATCATGAGGCAGAAACAACAATAATACCACAAATGTCCTTAAAAAATCACTTATTCATAGTGATCTAATAAACCATTTTATTATAATCCATATCCACTTGGGCTGCCTATGCCAGCCACTTGAGCCTCTACAAGCTTCTAGTAACTTATTAATGGCCCAAGCCCAAAAACAGTGTGATAACTGAGGAAAAATATATGCAATTGCTTGAACAGCATTTTGAAATTTTAATAAGACTGAATTAGCATGAATTCCTAGAGGAAATTGAGAACCAACTCTTGGATTGACTGTTATTTTACTTTTGGTCATTGCTCATTGAAAATTTAATATCTAATCCTTGATTTTAATGATTATTTTATTACTTAATCTGGTTTTAGAAAAAAGGTATTAATGTGCAAAGAAACAAGAATAATATTTTACAAACCACAAGCCTACCTATGTACGGATATCAATTGGTTAATTTGATAAAGTGATTGAATATTGGATATTAGTGATCTATGTTCAATTCTACTCTCACCTTGAAAGTGGCCAAGCCCCCTTGGATTCTAGTTCTCAGAAAAATGCAAATCAAGCAAAAACTAATCACCAAATGGTAATAAAATGAAGGTCCAAGCAAACTCGATGCCTTTCCTCTACTACTTGGTCTTGTCGTCAAATCTATAAACAATTTCACCTCTGATAACTACAAGCTTAATGCTCATAGGGTAGATAGGAATGCAACAGAAAAGCATAGCAACCCATGATTCGAAAAAATAAAATCTTTGAGACAATAGAAAGTAAATAAGGTTACATAAATGATGGAATGAAAAAGCGATAGATATTTCATCGACTTCACTAGAAGAAAGTCATGTTACGACCAAATTTTAGATAAATAATGAAAAATCTTAACGGTACGTGATAATCGAATTCCGTGGAAATGGTAAAATGGATGAACTAAATCGAAATCCATCTAATAAGCCCTATATGTAATAATACAATTGTTAAATGAACAAAATGGTAATTGTAATGAATATCTCACAAGATCTACATAGGTAGAAGAGGATGGCTTATAACAAAAATACCTGTTTCCTTGACAGTGTATAACATAGAAAGGAAAAGGAATATTGTTATCTTGAAGAAAAGCTTCACATAAGAAAGGCATATGTCATTAAAAGATCAACAATTTAGCAACAGTAAATGGTGTTGAATGTGACCACATGACGGTTTTATATGTGCTACCGATTTACATGAAAACTTGCTTCCCACAAGAGTGGGACTTTTGTGATGTCAAACAAGGACCCTTCAAAGGAAAATGAAGCTGTGGGCATGTCCGTCCATTATCCAATTAAATTTCAAACCTTCAAACACAAAATAACTGATGGAAAAACTAATGCAAGAAAGAGCACTAGAATTTAAAAGTAATTAGCATACTTTATTAGAGAAACAAACCAGCTATGTCTACTTAGACCTCACCTGAACATGGATAGTCAAGTTCCACTTTTTTTATAGCAGCGTATGAACGAGCTCAGCTTTCTCATCTTGGGAAATAAAGAGCCTTCTTAACTGGTGTCTGGATTATGGCAGACACCACGCTGTGACCGAGATGAACCCTGCTTACTCCAATCCAGTTTTAACCTGGCTTGAGAATCCTACCTCCATCTCATGTCAATTGTTACTGAAAGATCTAAAATGCAACACAGAAGGCTGACAGCTGTGTTAATCTGTGAGCCAAGACACAAATAGCTGGGTTGTGCCCCCGAAAGACTGTCTCACTCTAACAGTTTAGTTCTGCCTGAACAGATATGACCACCTTAAATAACAAGAAGTCAAGGACCACATATGATAACTGCAGTAACAGAAGAGCAAAAATGATTTTATTCTACTATACAGGTTCCAAACTCAATCCATTTACCGAAAGCAAGAGTAAGCTGAAAAGACCTACACCTTGCATATTTTATGGTATCAAAGAGAATAAAAATTGAACTCAAGACAAAAAAGAATGAGTAGCCAAAGATGGCTTTCGAATGAATGCTAAAATCCAAAATCTCCCTAATTTCATGCAGATTATCTTTATGTATTACATTGGAAATTAAAGCTATATTGCACTGGACAAGTGCAAGGCATCATGATGATGATGAAAGAATTGCCTCAGCTATACAAAAATGGATAAGCACAAGCAGTAAGACCCGAGCCATGCCGCTCTGAATCTCCAGGAAAGGCTTAATCTTCAAATACATTTCTAGCTTTAGCATAGCAGTAAGACTTGAACCTCCTCATCACCTAGAAATGATAGTCCCATTTTGTCTTGAACATATGCAGGAGCAGTCAAGATCATGTGGGCCCCTCTTGACAAGACGTTTGTCACGGTTGATCATCAATTTTATCAGGGGGAGTTTTGAAGAAACTTGTCGCCATATCTCATTCACTGTTCCATCCGGATCTTCATATTCAAAGTACCGTTTCACCTGAAAATAAGGGTAAAGCCTAAACCTCTAGATCTCAAAATTATGTACTGCATTAATACTTCAATATGTGTTCAATCTGTTAATAGATCTAAGCATAACTCGTCCAACTATAGCATAGAAATAGATCTCAATTAAGCAAAACTAAAAAGGCTGAAGAAAGAAAGTTATCATAATCTAGGTAGTGTAATTTTTCCTCTTTTTTTTTGTACAGCTAACCTAGCTTGTGGCCTTTTAATATTGTTCACCTTGTTCTAAAAGCATTTGACCTCCTTCATATAAACAAATTTCCTAAGCAAAATTTCTGGATAGCAGACATAGAGGTGAGGCATCTAGAGGGGAAGGTTACCACACCAACTCCAAAATAATATATATTGACGACACAATTATCTTCCGTATCCTTGATATACAGATGACCGTGCAACAATTAGTATTATTAATAAATGTTTGAAAAAAATGTTGTGAGAATTCCTTTTTAGATATATTTCTTTGAACAATTGAAAGAACAATCCAGAATGTAAATAACTGAGTAAACAGAATTATAAGATATGACATAGGAACAACATTCTACTTACCATTTTAAGCTCTTGCTGATACCGCAGAATCTTGTCTTTGCTTACTTTTCTGAGCATTTTAGTTAAGTATCCTGGCTTTACAGCTCTTTGTGTATCCACAAATATTGCAATTTTTCCGTAGTCTATGACATCTTCAAAGGGTAACTCAATAGAGTCACTGACTATCACTGGAACACACAAACTCACAATTGCATCAAATAACCTGCAAGCTGAGGGAGTATCTCCAGCAGGATGTAGGCAGAACTTCGATGAATGCATTCCTTGTGTTGCCGTGCGCCGGCTCTCCCGGGACTGTGTACCATGTTTGATGACAACATCCTTCTCACGCTCAAGTATCTGGAAAAGAGTATCACGAACCTTCCCACCCTACTTTGCATAAAGCCAACAGATTATGACAATTTTAACAGATTATAGGTGTAGAGGGATAACATTAGAAGGGTAGTGGTTCAAAAATGTATTTCCAGTTAGACTTCATATCTTGAGAAGTGGTGCCAACAAGTATGATAATGGTTCTAATATTCATTTTTTTTTTATTTAATATATCTTTCAAATTAGGTAGCAGGAAGATAGTACTACAGTGAAAGAAAGCAAATGAGATTCTTGCAATTCAGTTTCTCAGTATATTAAATCACTAGAATAGCAAGTAAGAAGGAGAACTATACATCCATATAGCATGCTCTAGAAGGTCACTTATAATACTTTGTTGTAGTCCTTCCTGTCTAGGCTACTAAGTATTAAGTATATTGCAGGCTCATGAATCATGATGATAACAGGATCAGGACGTACGGTGTAACGTAAACAAGAGTGTGCAGGGAAGCCATACAGGCCATGAAGATATCAATCCTATTCAATAACTTGACTAAGTTCTGGCTTAAATCAATGCAGGATCATAGTCTTCCCTCACGTAGGCAGATGTTTAACAAGGGCATGATAGCCTATTTAAGGATACGGCAAATGACTAACAACTGCAAATATGGATTTAGTCTCAATCTGAAATGTCTTCAATAATAAAATAACAGCACATTGTCGATAGTAAACGCATATAATCTTCATATAAGAAATTTAGAACCAGCAATTAAACTGCATTATTCACCACATTATACTTATTCTATTACTTCTGATATCTATTATAAGAGAGGAATACAAGGAAAATTTAAGATAAATTATAAAAGACCAAAAAGGTAAATATAACAGGGCCCCTTCCTGGTGGAAGTGATATATTTACATATTAGACATCATGATATATTTTATTTCAAACACTAAAATAACTATCTGCATAGTATCTTCAAGAAAAGAATTTCCTGTTAATAGGAGGGAAATCAGTTTTACATATCTCTTCATTTTGATTTGCGGCTTGAATGGCATTGGTTTCTCATTGACTGGATGTAGCATGAAAATAACTTCAAAGAGCAGAGCATTTGAGAAGAAATATAATTTTGATGGTCTGATTATATTCCATTAAAAACAACTCGACAAGTATGATAGAACCACCAGGTTAAGATGGAGATGTGGAACAGGCTGCGAAAATTACAAAAGATTATCCTACTGAGATATACATTTTACCATCTAAAAAAAATGTAGTTAAATTCTCCAAACTTTCTTCATAAGTAGGCTTGCATTTATTAGTTATAATATATGACCCTGGTTCAAGATCATTTATTTTAAGAAAATGATATCACAGAGCATTATGTTCTACAGAATTTGACATTAGAGGGTCTGCTCTAGATGCAAGAACAAACTTACTTCCTTGTAACAATTGTTACTACATCGGCCACTTTTGTAGGGATCCATTGGCCAACAGAAATATAATGTAGATCTATGCATATAATATCGAAAGAACAAGTCAAACTAATTTAGATCGGGAATAAGGAGTTCTAGCAATTGTTTTGATTTATAAATCGTTGGTAAGCATATTTTACCTGAAAATCTTAGAAGACAAACATTATGCGTAGATTAGAAGCTCAGCCGATGTTTCATTCAGGATAGATTGTAAATTATAAAAATATTAGCTAGAATACGACTCGAAAGAAAATAAAAATGCAAACTTTTACCTCCTTACGATAGCGGTTGCCCATGAAGAAGAGCAGCGAGTGCCGGCCCTCAATGCCGATGTCACCTTTATATGGATTGATGCGATGAGAGTATGGCAAGATCACATCTTTGACAAGCGACGCTTGATCCCCCCTCAAGCGGCCAAAATCCGAGACGAGGAGGACGGAATTCCTCACGCGATCGATAACTCTATAAAGAGCATTCGGATCCTGGCAAATGAACACATGGTCCCTCCCCCTGTTCCTCCTCCAATACTCCTGCCCCTCGAGCCACTCCATGAGCTCCTCCTGCATGGCCTCGTCGCTGTAGGCCTTCTCCGGCGCGGCCCCAGCGTTGGCGGCGCGGATCGGGTTGACGATGAGGCTGAGGGAGGAGAAGAAGGGGACGTAGAAGAGGTCGGCGTCGGCGGGGTCGGATACGCGGCGGACGGGGGAGTCGGGGCGGCGATCGGGACGTAGGAGGTCGGAGAAGAGGTACCACTCAGCGGAGTGCTGGTGGCCGGGGTAGCGGAGGGCCCCGTCGGGGGGCGGGGTGGCGCCGGGGTCGCGGGCAAGAAGGTAGCTGCGGATGACTCCGTAGGTGAACTTGCGGGGGAGATCGTGAACGTAGATCTTGGGGACCGGGGGGCGGGCGGCAGCGGCATCGGCGGCGGCGGCGGCGGCGGCGGAGGACGAGGAGGAGGAGGAGAGGGGACCGAGGGAGAGGTCGGCGTGGAGGAGGGAGTAGAGGGCGAAGAGGGAGAGGGCGAAGGCCACGAAGGGCTTGAGGAGGGAGCGGCGGGCCATTCGGGATGGGGCTAGGGTTTTTGGGGTGGAGGGAGAGGGAGAGAGGGACGGGGAGAGGGGCTTCGGCTGCTTTCGGGGCCTGCTCCGGTCGGACATGTCGGTCCGGCTCTCGGCCGGGGAGAGAGAGCGGCGCACGGTAGACTCGCGAGACGGGGTTCGTTAATAGTACCGTTAAAGAGAGGAGAGGGAGGACGGTATACCGTACACCGGAAGGGAGATTCGAACCGGCTGGATCGGCTCGGTTCAGGAAGGCAGGATTAAAATACAGAGATGGATATAAAACGAGAGAAAAAATTAAAGTCGGCATCCTTTACGGAGATCGAAGGACTGCCGACTTTACACACAGAATGGGCATTCCGGTTGCCGACTATACTTTTGCTGCTTCAAAACTATCTTGAATTTTAATTAAGGCGATCATCATAAACTTACTTCTCCTTGCTGCTCCATTTAAGTGAGCAACCTTTTTTTTGGAGATAGAGTTATAGATTATGTTGGTAACAACTTGAATTTTTTCAAAACTTGCATGAAGTATCTAGAGAAATATTACTTCTTTCATCTTTTTTTCTATTTGCGTAAGTCGCTTAGAAAATATAGGTTCCATGGTTAGCTTAAGGCTTCATTTGGTTGGGATATATATGAAGATTACGGAGTAATTTGTTGACTCCTAGCAATTATTTATCTAAAAAAATAATTATGGAGAAAAATAATTTTTATCGTATTTGGTTGGTAAAAAAAATACTTTAAAAAATAGCATCAAAAAAAGATTGATACATTTGATTCGAGATAATAATATATTGGAATATTATCAAATTTTTAATAATAATTTGAATAAACAGTTCAAGCAACAACATTTTTGTTTAGTCCATTTGTTAGATATTTATGGCTCACTTGCATAAACATGGTAATATTGGCTATTTCGAATATTGAAATATATTTACATAAGTTAATAAATATTTTTAAACTAATTATATATATATTAGAAAATATATCTCTTATTATTATAAATAAATTTTAGTATGTTTTGTATATAAATAAATATATTTATTATTAATAAATCCTATGTTAGATTAAATGATAATTAATAAATATATGCTAATTATTTGGTAACATTTTATATTTAATAATAAATATATTAATATATTAAATATATTATTTTATAAAATATTATTAAATAATATATTGATATATTTATAATATATTTATATAATTAAAATTAATTATATAATATAACTAACACAATACTAACATAATATAAGTAATGGTATTTCCCTCAAGAAATAATATTTTTGGATTACCTCTACTGAGTAATCTGGCACAAAAAAATAAATACCACCCTCTGATGGTATTTGTTTTACCTTGCCTCTCAGAAAAATAGACATCGAATCCACTATTTATTTTACTATCTCTCTCATCCACTTTTTTTATCAAATATAGTAGTCTGATATGGAATTTATTTTTTCATGCAAAATTACCTCCAACCAAATAGGCCTAAGTGAACACAATTGAATTATGATAACTAGCACTACCATGAAGTGCAGCGAGAAGTTGTAAATCAAATCTGAAGATCATATACCAGCCATGCATAGATTTTGATTGCCAACACAGTGAAGATTGCTGCTTAACCTGCTTTTCGGTTCTACTTTGGTTTAATCAGCTTCTAATTTTGCAGGTATAAGATAACTTCTCATGTAGAGATTTCAAACCTCTCTTTGAAAGAGAATGACTTGTATGGAATGGAGTATAGCATTAATAATCCAGTGGAAAACACTCTCGAGTGTGGCTGCGAGCCTTATTAACCAGTTGAATGATTACTTAGCATGCTTAAAAGTTAAATATAGCTGTGATCATAGAAGGCATCCATCCTTGGCTGCAAATTATAAATAGCTTTTAGAGGTAGGAGTAGTCCCAATTATCTTTTGCACAAACTTGAGCAAGATTCAATCAGGAAATGCCACTAGCAGACTCTTCATTGAAGTTCCTAAGTCATTGCGTTATATAGACCTCGAGCCTCATAGATTTGCTTTCAGGATATTTGTCAAAACAACTAAATGTTATTAAGGTAACTTGTCCGACCTCTATGCAAATTAGTTGTTTTCTTTTCATGAAAAAAACATTTCATAGCATTGCAGGAAATCTTAATTACTTTGCATATCATGAAAAGGATATCAGAATTAAGATTAGAAAAATCTATATGTCCAACAGAAATTCATAAATTTCATCCGTAAACCGAATTGTATAGCCTTTAAAGCTGCAGCAATCCACAATTAGGATGATGAGCATGAAAGGTTCCATCCAAGGGGAAATGTAGCTTAATTAGAAAAACCAGGAAAAAAGAAGCAGACAACTTGTTTGTAATTTTTTTTTCCCGTTGGTTCCACAAGAAGAAAAGAAGAACGCTCTCATGGCATCTATAGAAGACTGGAGTTCAATAATATCACTTCCGGGCCTCTTTCTCGGCTTTTCTCTTGGCTCTTCGCTCCCTGGAGCTGGCCGAGGACCGGAATCCACCCCCACTTTCCGTTTCCTCCGAGTCCTCCAAGTCCTTGAAAGACTTCTGTAGTTTACGAGGGAAAAAGACTTGCTCATACGATAGATGGATCAAGCAAGCAAAGAGAGAACAATGGAAGCTGGCTACAGAGATTGGATAAGATTACCTCACGGATCTCTGCGAAGCTAACAGCATAGAATGTCACTGCGGCAACTGCTACGATTCCCAGAATGGGCACAGCCATTTGAGCTGCTCCTTCCATTTCGAAGCTATCGAAAGCTCCTCTCTTTGATGGCCACCCAAGTTTCCTGGGCTCTTATCTCGTTCCCTGGAGGCTGGCCCACCAGAAACTGCCACGCCGTCGCCGATGCATGCGGTCGCAGATGGGCCGGCCATGCGGCCCACGCCTGCCGTGAGCGATCCGAACTCTTCGTTGATGGCACTACTGCTTTCGTCCCGATTTATAAGCAAGAAAATTTCTCTTATATTTTTCCTCTGCCCACCGGAGAGGAGGAGGAGGAGAAGGAGAAGGAGAGGATGGCGAACTTTTCGCTGCATCTCTCCCACACCCTCAGCAGCAGCTGCTCCTTGCGCCCGATCAAAGCTTCCGCTAATGGTACCTCCCTATGAGAAACATTAGCTTTTTTGAGGGATTTTTTGGTGATAAGTTATGAAATTTTTATGAAAGCTGAAGTCCGTTGGTGATCTCTGTTAATTTTCTTTTCAGGGGTTCCTTTCTCGAAGCCCAAATCGGGAGGGCCTGCGATTCTTGAACTGCCTCTCGAGAAGATTAGGAGGCCTCTGATGCGCACCCGGGCGAATGATCCGGAGAAGGTGAAGGACCTCATGGAGAGCATCAAACAAATAGGGCTTCAGGAACCTGTAAGTTTGGATATCTTATACACCCTGAAACTCTGTTAACAAGCAAAAAGAGAAGGAAAATCCAGAAAAATCTCGGAGGTTACCTTTGTTAAATAATTGATTTTCGTAGATTTGTTTGTACTTGTATACATCTGGTACTATTTGCAGCAAATTTGTAAATATATATATATATATATATATATTCCGGTCCAAATGAACTTGGAAACTTGGAAAGATACAAATAGAACAATTTGAACTATAGTACATTTAAAGCACAATTTTGGGACTGTTCTTTGGTGTCCATACAAAGATAACTATTTGGGAGATCTAGATTGTCCTTTCCTCCGAGGATTTTAAGTTTAATCTTGTCTTTCAAAGAGATATTAAAAAAAGAAATGCTAGAGTTTAGACAAGATCTTTTTCCTTTTTTTTTTCCTTCCCAAATGTCTTTCCTATGTCCATTTTCTAGTTGCTTTATGGATCACTAAAGGCTTATCCTGTGATCATTTTATGTTCGCATTACTCCCTTAAGAATCGTGTTTGTCCTTTTCATCAAGTTTGTTTATAAAAAAAGAAATCTTAAAAAAAAGTCAGATAAGTAATTTCATTCCCTTTTTTTTCCTTATTGCTGTATGTGCATCCACAAGCTTGCGATAACATTTTAAATTACTTCAAGCCTACCTATATGTTTAGTTCAGGTTGAAGTCACATTTTATTGAATTCTGCTGATTACATCGCTTTTGCTATAGTTTACCTTGTTTTGACTCACTTAGAGGTTTTGGCAATTCTCTTTGCAAGGAGCTTAGTCTCTTTGCAAGGTCCCATGCATTGCATCGAACCTAAATTAAAGCACACCTTGATCAGTAGCAAGTATTACCCATAAAAAAGAAACAGTATTCCTAGAACTGCACAAATAGTTTTTGAACATTTATTGGCAGAACCTCTCTTTTATTGCTAATCTGCTGTGACGGCAAAAGTAACTAGCATTTTTTTTGAAGAAAACCAGTGTATACCAGCAAAAAACTTTGTTTAGGAGGAATTATTTTATAAGAAGTTACTGTTTATCATTACTACATGTAGAGTATTACACTTCTGGAAGATTTTTTTAAGAATGGTTTTAGTTTTAATTGGAGAAAATGTTGAAGTAGATAAGACCTTGGCACAGTTTAGTTAGAGAAGACTGATGGATGATGATGATGATTGATTGATCAAAATAACAGAGAACAAACCCTTCTGTACTTTGTAATGTGCATATAGGCATTTATTACACAAAATGCATCTGTGTTTGTATTTAGCTTTTGTTTTTTAAACTATTTACCATTTGTTAAATTCAGATCATTCATATGATAACAGGCATAGTCATTTTAATTTATGTACTTATGCAGATTGATGTGCTAGAGGTGGATGGAGTTTACTATGGTGCGTGCTCCTTGACTTTTGCAAAAGCAAATACAATACTTGTGTGTTATTTATATTACTTTTCCTTGCAATGCTAATATGACCTTATTTTTATCATGTTAGCATCTCTGAGCACAACTCTCCTTTGCAGGCTTTTCTGGATGTCACCGCTTTGAGGCTCATCAGCGCCTCGGTCTCCCAACTATTCGATGTAAAATCCGACGTGGGACAAAAGAGACTTTAAGGTTAGTTGCTTCTACAAAGTTCTTTGTATCATCTTTGAAATTATTATGTTGCCTAGTTTTTATGTCAAAAAATATCTATCTTTTATTTCAGGCATCATATGCGATGATTGAGAGAGTTGATTCTATTTTTCCTTTGATGTATGCTGAATAAGGTCCTATGTAGGAGTTTCTATTATTTGCCTTCTTTGTTTTAATAAAGTCCATGTCCCTATATATATTTTGTAATGATGTGCTGCATTTTGTTGCAGCAAATGTGATATAACATTCAATAGAAACAATATTTTTGTAACATAAATTCACAATTTAAGCCAACAAATGTGAAATGAGTAATTGTCTTCTTCTTCTTCTTCTTCTTCTTTTTTGGGGGGTGGGGGGGGGGGGGGGGTGTTATAGATCACCTGTTATTACATCCAAACTCCTGCTTTAATCAGAATCCCCTCTAGGGAGGGCAGTCCCATTTGCTGAAAGAACGCTCAAAAGAAATCCATCACAAGATGTAAAAACTAAATTCAGCTCTGCTTTCGATCAGTTGGGTCTTCATCGTCCTTGTGCATAGGATCCTTGATGTATTCTCCTGGAAAGATTGCTAAAATTGGTTTGGTCTGTCAGTTTCCTCTATTTTCTTCAGAATTTCTAGGTAGGATATTTATATCCTTAATTATGAACAGATAGATTTCCATATGCTTAATTTACGATTGATTGTGGTTATGTAGGGTGTCCCGTTTCTGGTTTCTTGGTCTCGGTGTATCAAGAAGTGCCTTTTTGAACTAGTCTATGTTGTGTTTTTTGTGACAAAGGAAGAAAAACATCTTCTGAAGGAGGTTATCACTGTCTTGGTGATTATTGGGAGGTCCTACTACTCCTACTCCACACGCTGTGACCATGCAACAAAAAGAAACTAGGTTTAGGAGATTGGGTTTGTATAGTTGATTGGTGAGTCATGCTTGACCTGGAAATCACTTGCACCCCTAGTTTGTCCATGGATGTTACTATGTGAACCAATCATTCAAAATTCAGATGGGGTTGTATGAAAAGTATTTCATAAATTCAAGTTGCATGCCATAGTAAGGGGTTCATATAAAAAGTTAAAATTTGCTTGGCTACAAAATTTTCTAAACAATGAATTAATGCATTCATCACTTAAGTGTTTGTAGTCACTGATAAGTAAAAAGGTCTTGCATCAATCTGCAATTAGTAAGATACCTGAGGTGTTTTCATAAATTTCTAGTCACTGAGGACTTTTGGCATGGTTCATCTAAAGTAAACATGGCTAAATAATAGTTTGCAAGAAAATAGGATGTCAACAATCAACAATTATAAGACATCCTCAAGTGAATTGCATGCAGAAATCTACTTGAAGTAAACGTAAAGTGCAAATTTAGTCTGAAATAAAAATAGGGTGTTTTTCCATTTGACAAAGGTTTTGTGGAATCATGGGTGCATTCCCCACCATAAAATATTGAGTTATATATTTGTAGATCAAAGGAAGTTGCGTATATTACGCAGTTCTAGTTTGTGCAGGTGTTTTAAATGGCCTGTTCTGCCTAAGACACAAGACACTAGAATGCACAGCCAAATAATTGCTATTGTAGAAACATATTTTAGATGCTTATATTATTGTATTTTTTAAGAAAATATAAATACCATAAGCACACAAATTCTCACTAATGGGAATTCTTAAAGCTCACAGCACTGTAGGTTTTATCTTTATAGTCAATATACATGACAAACCATATCCCTGTACTTGCTCTCAAGGTAGCTAATAAGGAATCTATGTGCTCCAACAGAGTCCAGAGAGATCTTCTGAAGGGCATGTGTGAACTCTAGCATTGTTTCATAAGGTGCCATCTTGTCTTTGACCAGCTCAGGGTCCACAAATGCAGCCATATATGGAGTATAGAAGTGGTGTTCTTTCTTTGTCAACAACCTCCTCAAATGCCATGGACTCTCCCCCTTAATAAAGGGCAAAGCATTTGGAATACCCTTCCTAAGCCCATCATCTAATATGCTTAAGTTCTTTATGTACTTCTTTGTTTCGTTTCTTGTGCCTCTCATTGAGAAAAAAGAATAGGAAATATAGGACAAAGTAACCACAAGAACAATGTACCGCTACAGAAACAACAGCTTAAAAAAATTAAAAAACACTACATCATGTGTAAACAAGGAAAATCTAGATTGATAGCAAAAACCATGCAATACAATTTGTATCTTTGGTGCATCAAATTCTGGATCCCATTGTCTACACGTGATAAACTATCTTATACTTATTTTGACCAAGCCTATTTTGGACCAGATGGTACAAACTTGTGCCTGCGCATTTGGTATCCTACCTGCTTGATTCTAGCATGAATTGCCCTACATTTTGGTTTAAATGTTTAAATTGCATTTTGTAATTTTGTGAGACCAATCATTTTTTTAATAATGAAATATGTGGATAATTGAAGTTTCTTGAAATTTCATATGGTAGAATCAGATGGAAACTTAGGAACCAGCTACTGAAAGCAATAAAAAAAAAAACTAGTGAATTGCTCAAATTCTTATAATCAATATAGTAGGATTAAGCACATGTGATGTTCTAGGATGTCAAGCATGTTTGGTAGCGATGTATTTGCAGATAGCTTTCCTCATCATGAAATTACAAAGCTTAGGCAGTATTTTTCTTATTAAGAACATATTAGGAGGCTATGCATGAAACTCTTTACCTTTGACCTAGCAGTTGTAGTCAAAGAAGACAAATTGTTAAAACAAATTATAACTGCTGCTCATATTATATAGTAGAAGTCAAGGGAAAGACCTAGATCCATAAAACGGAAAGATTGTACCTCTAAAAATGAGTGCACACAATTAGCTCATGGATTTGATTGTCTACATTTTTTTTAGCTTTTTAGCTAAGACGGGCATTTCACAGCATGAATACATCAAAAAAAAATCAAGAAGTAAGAAGGCCCGAAAAGCCCTCAGAGCAAGCATCACATCGGTCCAAAGCGCCATAAAGGAGGTCATCCAATTTGTGGCTCCATTCGCCTGCTAGTAGATCTGCCTCGCCACAAAACAAGTGCTCCCTCTCATCAGGCTCCAAATGTACTGAAATAGGGGTTGAGTACCCATCTCCCCAGCCCACCCTAGATCCAACCAATTACAATAGTAGAGTCACCCACAATCTCTTAGAATGTGCCAAGCGTAGCTAACACCAGCCCAAGCAGCCCTTATCTCCGCTTCTAAAATCGAGGTATCGAAAATCGAGCTATCACCAGATGCTATGACTCCGTAGTCCAGGCCTCTAATCTCAAATCTTGAAAAGTGACCCATTCTTTCTGCAAAATCCCCTAGAGCTCTTGAAGTCTGGTTATCAATCCAAACCTAAATCAAAACTTGATTAGAAAAAATCAGTCCCAAAATAGGAAGTTTGATGTTGGATATTTGTTGTATTTAACCCAAAGCCAACATGTTTACTCGTAGGCCACTCCCTAGAGCCCGAGGGCTTGATGAACTATGGCACAGAAGGAGTTGAGCCGAGAACCATGCAGCTCTATTTCCTTAACCTTTGCCATGTCCAAAAATTGCTCGCCTTTTCTTCTTTTTTTTTGTTTGCGAATGCGGGTATTTCATACATTACGAGTACGGATACATCCAATGAAATCAATAAACAACAAGTCACGAAGTACCTTGTGCAACTCTCCCTCCTCGGCCCACAGGGTGCCTCCTGAGTGGCTGGCCATATATGCAGTCACTCAGTCCGCTGCCCCATTGGCCTCTCGGAACATATGCTGAGCTTGAAAGTCCATGCCATCTCTAAACATCGTCCAAATATCTCGAAGCAGAGAGTGTCCCCCTCCACCACCATGAGGGCCCCCTTGTCTCCGAGTCGCCCTCTAATATGATCGAGCTAGCTAAAGCACTCGCCGCGCATGACACAGGTCGGCTCGGGACGCCCGCAACTTTGATCCAGAAACCGAGATGTCGAAGATCTGACAACCACCGGCAACCACCAGTAGCCACCATCCGAGAGTTCGGGCCCCTGATAACAAATCCGACACCTCCTCTCTTGCCTTCGTCCAAAATGAAACTTTCAAAGTTGACCTTAAGAAAACTCGAGGGTGGGGGCTCCGAGGTAAAAAATACCATATAGGGCACTGCCTGAGCAGAATAGGGGCCCTAGGTGTCCGAAGCTGTCAAAAGCCCATGACGTAAACTTGCATGAGTAATCTCTGCTGCCTGTGCTCGGGCGCGCTCCACCACGAACCTCGGGAACAGACTGTGCTCGCTAAAAGTCTGAGCATTCCTTGCCAGCCATATGTGGTAAGCTGTGCAACTCGCTCCAATGGCCATCCGGCGCATCTGAGGGATACCGGACCACCGATAGATCACTTGTAGGAAAGAGTCCCTCCAACTCCAAGCATCCTGCGGGACCGCTGCAAGTCTCCAGACCCCCCTCGCCCACATGCACTAGAATAGCACGGGATCCACCATCTCGTCCACACGACACTCAGAACATTGGGGGGAATGCTCAACCCTCGACTGCTTGGCACCGATCTCGTTGGCAGGCGCTCCCAGGCCAACTTCTAGAGGAATAAGGCAATCCTTGGGTGGAGTCCGAATCTCCAGATCCAATCGCATTCCGGACTCGGCTTGTGTTCCTGTTGGAGGAATCGAAGAACATCCCCTATCCTAACACTGGCTCTGCATGAAGTGCTCCAACCCTGACATTTGGGCCCGCAGATCCCAGGACCAGGAGCGATCGAACCTGTTCTACTAAGTGCTCACCAAACAACTAGCCAAGTCTATCCCCATCTCACTCCGCCTCCTCAGGCCTAAGGAGGTCGCAAACCCAGAGTTCATCTGCCGCCTCAGCACTAATCATAGTTGGCCAGAGTCGCAAGGGGTCCTCCACCACATCGATTTTCTGTCCGTCACCAATCAACCATCTAGTATTCGCCAAGGCAGTAGGCAAATACCTCCCTATCTCTCACTACATGTGAGAACATCTCCGGTTGCTCGGAGCCACCCTATCAGTCGCCACTCAGCCATATCTAGCCACCATGATTTGACTCCAGAAGCCCTGCGGCTCAAGGATATTCTTTACCGCATGACGAGCAATGAGCGCCTCGCGCCTCTCTAGAAGGGATTGCACCCTCAGGCCTCCCTCGCGTAACAACATACAGACTCTCTCCTAGGCTACCAAATGCACCTCGTAGTCCCCACCGTGCGTGCCCTACAAAAAACTTCGAAGTAGCCGCTCAATCCTCATCAACATTGTCTTCGGGATGACAGTGTTGGCCGTAAGATAAATAGGCATGGAGCACAAAATTGACATGACTAGTGTCAATCTGCCCATCATGGAGAGGGATAACGCCCTCTAGCCTGCCCTAAATCTGCTGCACCAGCCCTGAACACTCCAACACTTGCAGCCTTCTCCCTGAGATGGGAACCTCTAGATAACTCCACGTCCCCTCCTGCTACTGCATCTCCAGGATCGCTCTGATCTTCCGCCGCTCCCTCCGATCCGTGCTCGGACTGAAGGCGATGGCCAATTTTTGGAAGTTCACTCTCTGCTCGAAGGCTGCACAATAATCCGCCAACACTCTCTTGAGGGCTCGCGCGTTTCTAGCCCTCGCCCTGGCTGGTAGGAGGCAGTCATTTGCAAACAGTAGATGAGACAGCAGTCAGGTGCCAGGGGCTAGAATATAGGCTGCCAGCTCCTGAGACCCACAAGCTACCTACAAAGCACGAGAAGCACATTAGAGCAAATGATGAATAAATATGGGGACAGAGGACACCTCTGTCGAAGCCCCATAGTAGACTGGGAAAAAGGCGACGACGTGCCGTTGACCGGAATGGAGAAGCTCGACCCCTGCACACAGTCTAACACCCAGCCGATCCAGATCTTATGGAAGCCGAAACTTTCCAATGCTCGCTTAAGGAAGCTCTACGGGATTCTATCATAAACTCGCTCTATGTTTAGCTAGACCGCCATCAAGCTTCGCCGCTTCGAAACCTGCTTTTTCCTTTTACCAACTCCGATTGTCTCTTAAATTTACAAGCAGCCACTCTGTTTATAGACAGTTATACTGCAATCCAATTTGCAGGGGTTTCCTAAAGCTTGTGCATGTCAGTACTTTGAACAGTTTCTAATAAAGTTGACATCATAGTTGCAAAGCTAGTGAAAATTTGGCCGATGGAATACAAGAATTTCCTACAACTAGAATTGCAGAATATTCATTATCTCATATAATAGAATTTTCCTAGAGCCAGAGCGGCAGAGAAGGGAGGTCAACAAAGGTTAGCCCATTGTAGTCAATGCTCGAACCCTTAAATGCTTTGATCTATTCAAATAAAAAAGTAAAATAGAAAAGTATATTTGTAGAAGTGTAATAAATTTTGCACCAGTGAATGCATTTGCATCATAAGATAGTATTATGGTATTGACATTTGTAACTACTAAATGAAGCACATTATAAGAAAGTACAATGGTTTGCTTACTTTTGCAACTAATTAACATGATGATTCTCTTGTATCTTAGTAGAGTACTAGAATGTGGTGTTTAAAAAAAAATACTGTGCTATGAAGGTAGTCAAAAAATTGCATCACATGGCAAGTATCTAGCCAAAAAATTGCACCCAATTCATCCCATTTCAACCAAAAGTACAAGCAAGTATCTAACCTTCCTTCCATAAATCCAATCATGTATTGCCTTTTTTGTATCAAAAGCAGTCGGCCGGAAATCAAATTGAAACCCGGTGCATTTTTTACAACCATTTAAAGAAGTGCATAGTTTCTTCTCCAAAAAGAACCTCTTTAGGCGGAAAAGACATGATATATTTACTTAAACCAGTAGATCCTTGAGCAGATCCCACATTAGCCCTAAGATGTTGGACTGTAACTAAAAAAATAAATGCTTAAGCTTGAGAAGCTTCTAACCTGATGGGCCCGTAAAACTCACCAAGATTAACAGCATTATTGAACTAGACGAAACAACAAGTGATGAAACTAAAGACATATAAAGCACCAAAACTATAAGACAAGAAAGCCTCTCCAAACCATATAAATGCATGGTGAGCCCATGCAAAAGCTTTAGTTAAGATATGCCAAAGTCCACCAAGTATATAAATAGAGTCTAACCATACATGTCCTCCAATTATATCTTCTAGATCGTCAGCACAGCAATCCATCCTTCTTCCTTAAAAGGAGATTTTTGAAAATATCAAAAAATTAATGCTTGGGCTAAGGGTCAAGTTGGTCATGTTTCTTACATCTCTCTCCCCACCCCCCAAAAAAATTGAGTGATGAGACAGCTCTGCACAATCGAAACTTTTCTCAACCATCGGATCGGCCTCTCTTCCTTTTCCCTTTGGATTGTAGTTCATCCCTTATAGAGATTGCTCCCTCGCTTGTATACTTGAGCCTCTTCTATTCGATAATACTTTCTTAACTTATCTAATTGTTCCATTGCATATGGATTCAAGTCGCACTAGTGGCATTGTGCTATGCACATATCTAAAAGCGATGGGAGCTTTCTAAGCTAGAAGAATTTACTTATATTATCTCGCTTTGATATTTCTTTCAACCTCCTTTCTTTTGGGCATGGCCGGGGTGCCATTATCTCTCATCAGCAATTGAATCAATCAAGAATACAAAATAGTATTTATCGCTTTTGACCTATCCCGACTCACTTTCAAGGCAAGCCTGGACTCTCACTTGCTTCCCACTCATCTACGAAAGCAATACTAGACTCAACTTCATACTCGCCTCTCCACTCGTGCCTACTTTCACCAACTACTCTTCCTTTAGTCCTTCCCTGCTTGGCTCTAGCCTTCTTGTTTGGACCTCCACCTCTCAAAGTTCTCACCCCCTGAGTCGCTATGTCTCGTTCATATGAAGCCGATGGATGTGTTGCATCTTTTTGAGTAAATCTTTTTGCCTTAGGCTTTGTCATAGTTCTATTTCGCTTGGGTTGCAGCTGCTCCTTGGTTGTTGGCATCCTTTGGTTCTTGGCTGTGGCACTTCTCTTGCATGCACAAGTTCCCCTAGCTCTATTCATGGATCCATTCTAAGACTAATAATTTTACTTTAAAGTGATAGCTTTTACTCCTAATGATTAAGACAAATTAGGGTTGACTCCTCTTATAGCTTTTCCACCTGCTTTCAATCCTTCCCTTACACCAAGTTCAAGCTCTTACTCATTTAGATAAGATCTTATCCCTCGAGCTAGCACTCGGCTGCTATGGCATCTTTTGCTCTTAAAAACAGCTACCAACCAACAAATATATGGGCATTTGTGTTGTAAGGCCCGGGATAAGACAACAAGGTCTTCGTCTTCTTTGTGAGCTAAACTGAGCCTATCTATTGAGAAAAATTTGCTTTCTTCGCTCTCATCCCTTGACTCTTCAGACCGCAAAGCTGGACCAACCTAGTCACCAGCTTGACTGTATTGACTTACTGGGTTGCCCTTTTTATTTTTTGCAGAAAACTCTCAGTAAAAAACTTTTCTAAGTTGCCACATCAAATAAAAGCATAAGAGCATTTGAAAGGCAGAAAATGAAAGATAACAAGCTTGTGCCTCTTTTCTTTTTCGTCCTCTATTTTCTCGAAATAAGAAGTGCTACCCCATATTTAGGGCACCCTTTATCATTTAGTTGGACTATAAGAAGTTGAAATATAAGTTCAGCCAAGGTAGATGGAGAATCTAAAAATAGATCTGATTATATATATATATATATAAAAGAGCCTTGAAGATAATTAGCCTGCACATTTACTAGCCCTATCACACCTCATGCCAGGACTGCTACAATCCTACGATAGTTCATACGATAATGAACTGAAAAATAATTAAATTTACAGGATAGGCACCCACGTATAGTTGCAGAGGAAAATGAATTTATCCTGCAATGCGGCGTGCCAAGACTAGTTTTCAACTATTAAACGTTAGCGAGGAGGATGGTGAAGTACAAAATAGTTTAATGTATACACAAGGGCCTGTGAGCAACTGATGGCCATGAGGAAGAGGGAGGGGTTCTCGGGGTCGGAGACGAAGCTGAGAGAGAAGGTTCGGTGCTTGGAGGGGGTGAGATTGGAGCCCAGGGGGATGTTGGCGGCGCCGGCAAGGGGGAGGCGGCGGAGGAAGAACAGAGAGGAGAGTTGGCGGAGGAGGCGGCGCCTGATCTATTTTTCTCTCGCTCTCGATTTTTTCGTCTCGCTAGGTGGAGAGTTGGAAGAAGGGTTAGAAATAGAGAAGAGGGGAGAAGGGTTAGCCAAAGGCCCCTAGCGGAAAAATCTCCCAGCAGGACCAAACACGATGTTTAGAACAAGCAAAATCGGGACCACCAAGGTGGTAGCCCAGTTGGAACGGAGTGTTTGCTTCCAACCAAGTGGTTCCAGGTTCGAAATGTGCGGGCGTCGATTAAATTCGGAGACCGGATGCCCCATGCCTGGACACGGGGTCTGGAAGCGCTACTGGTCGGCTGGTAGCCTGAGTGGTGCCAGGTGTGACGTACTCACACGGAGGGTCGGGTCGGATAACTGAGCCGGCCCACGGGTGGGGAGGGTATGAGTAAAATAGGTCGGGGTGCCCAACACACGACTCGGTCTACCCGCATCGAACATTCTCCTGGCGGGGTGGGGGCCCAGTGGTCGGGGCTGCTACGCGGGGGTGGGCTTGTCCCTTCCTCCCTCCCTCTCCTCTTGTTTTAGCAAAAAAAAAAAAAAAACAAGCAAAATCGGGTGTAATAAATAATAATAAATGGGTCCTGAATGCCCTATACTTGCCTTGCTATTCATTTATTATATTACATATAATTAACGGTAACCATAAATATTGGCATTTATTAAATTACAAGTTGGAACTTAGAAACCAACCAAGAGTTATCATTTATCATAATATTTTAATATTTTATATGCAGATTGTTTGGGCTGAGTCGGATTGGGTTTAAATTTAGTCGACCTATACATAAAATGGATCCAATTTTAAGATCCGATCTAGCTCTGGGATCCTCCAAAATGGGCTCACGAACCAATCCAACTCATTTACGGCCTTGCCGGGCAGGAGCCGGAGCCAGCGTAATTTTATAGCAGCTATTCATGTACCGAACTGAGAAATGGTTAATGTATTTAGAGACTTCTAATAATTTAGTCTCGATAGTAATAAAGAATAGTGTCCCATCATGACACCTTCTGGGACTAGTTTAATTAGTGCCATTGTTTGAAATAATGCGCAATAATAGTTCCATACCAAAACCGTTGACGCTTCAAAAAATTATTTTTAATTTTTTTATATTAGAATAATCATTGGATCAAAGGTTCTTGTAACAGTACTATAATAAAAAATAATAGGCCATGACGATAAAGGCAACGGTATTTTCTTTTCCTTGTTATATTAAGTAATATATTCATCGAGACCATACGGAGAATATTTTGCGAATAAAAAATTATAATTTAAGTAAACATTATTTTATCGAAAAGAAAGTACACGTAATAAAAATAATGACCGTTAGTTATGATTCGTTATAACAAGGAAATAACGGGACATAGTCCGAAATGACAGGCACTATATCTTAAAATGTTATTTATCTTAAAAGATAGCGAAAGGTCGACCGTTTAACAGTTATAATACCATTGCTTAAGGCCATAATTAGCGCAGTCAGTGGTGAGCTGAAAAATAGCTCCATATTACTGAAAGAAGGGACGCTGAATAACTTCTGTAGTCCTTGCACAAAGGCAGTTACTTCGAAAAACTCACAGAATATCCAGTTACCAGGATCCTTGAGAAAAGATACAGATGATCTGGGTGCAGTTCCATGTATTTTCTACAGGATATTCCCCTAGAATATTTAGGGTCATAAATAGCAAATGTAATCTAGCTCAAATGAGGGCTTCATCACAGCAGCCATCCATGCAGTGTTCCCTTTCTGAACAAAATCCATCCATCATACATGCCAAATGCCATTCTACACCTCTACATAAAGCACCGAGACCAGATTTTCTTCCACTTATACCGTAATTAACCACAAGAACTAACTAGCTTACCTTTTTTCCTGTTTCCCATGGTTGAGACTGGAAAAGACTCAGCAAATTCTCTTCTGCACCTTCATCAGATTTATTTTCAGATGCCAGGCCTACTCAAATTTATTTTCCTATAGAGAAAAAAGCTTATACTCAAAATACAAGGAGGAAAAAATAACGATTTCCTTGCAGGTGACAGTCACCAATCTCATGCGTGATCATTCCCTGACAAAGGAATTCAGTGCCAAAAGAAACAGCAATACTAAGCAAATTTGTCACAATACCATCTAAGTTAAAACGTTTTTTGGGAAAATCACTTATTACAGCCAGATACAAAAACTTCTTATGGTAAAAGCCGTCTCAGCTTAAGAAGCATTAAGTACTAGTCCACATTGAAAGATCCGTCACTCGAAGGGCACTAGAAGGTAGAGAAAACAAGATTTGTTTTCAAGCATCATCCAGAGCAAGAACCCCAGGAAGAGACTTTCCTTCAAGTAGCTCCAAGCTCGCACCACCTCCAGTAGATATGTGGCTCATCTTGTCAGCAAGCCCCATCTTCTCTACAGCAGCGACAGAGTCGCCACCTCCTATGATGGTTGTGACCCCCTTTCCACTCAGGTCAGCCAACTTCTTAGCAATTGCCTGAACAAATGAGAAAATGTTTATACTCCAATATTCCTTCATCCTTAACAAGAAAATCTATTTAGCTAACCGGATGAGAGAAGTAGAACCAAAAACAGAGCAACCGGTTCCATGTAATAACCAAACATTAAATGATCCAAAGAGTTTGTGTTAGGTCGAGACTCTGGTTCTAGAATTATACAACTTCCATGGATCATGCAATAGCTGCCTCATTTGTTTTTTTCTTCAGTTCGTCATCTCTTTACCAAGTGCAGGGTAGGATGAGAAATCCTTTTGATTATTTTACACGGACTAATATCTGATGGGTACTATTAATTCATGTAAATCCTTTTATCTAGGATAGGCTTATTTTGTCAACTTATGACAACAAAGCTAAAACATTTTCATCAAAAAAAGAAGATAATAAGAATTGATACATTTACTTTCATATTTTCATAGAGGACCTAATTGTGTAGTAAACCACTTCATTCAGGACCAAACTGGAATTCAACAAAAATCAGCCAATTCGATAAATATGGATCATAAGGGTCAAGATATTGCACAAAAAATACGATTTGAGCATATAAGGTCACTATATCAAAAACAAAGAAACTAAAAAGCACCCCCACTAACCCCATCTAAGTATAGCGCGAGATACTGTGGGCATTTGCAACATAGAAGCACTGAGAGAGCAGCTTAGAATTAAGGTCTGCGAGGTTGGTGAAGAAGGATAAGAATTCTAGAGTGGAATTTTAAGCTGCTTATACACCCACACAATGTGTAGCCCTTTAGTATTGCAGCAAAGAAAGAAATCATAAATGGCAAGCCATAGATACTTTCAGAAATATCATGATAAGTAAAATATTATAAAGGTTACTATTACTTTACCTCTGTTCCCACTGCAAACTTCTCAAATTCAAACACTCCCATTGGCCCGTTCCAGATGATAGTCTTGGTGCTGTCCAAAGATTCACTGAATGTCTTGATGGAGTCAGGTCCAATGTCAAGCCCCATCCAACCATCAGGAATGCCAGATGCTGGTACAACCTGCAAAATAAAAGGAAATCTTGCATCTGAAAATGTATTTTTACTCCCTGATGGCCCTTGGTACTTGGTTCCCAAATATGGTATGACGAATACAGGGTTAATATGCAAGAATCAACTCCATTAATTACCAGCTCGGGAAAGAATGTTTCACTGCAGTTGAAGTAACATCAGTGCAAGTAGTCAAGTCAAAATAACTCTTTCATACTGGTTTCGACTTTGGCAACTTCAAAAATCTAATTCAAAATCGTGGCAACAGGAGTATGTGTCCTATTCAGAGAAAAATCATCCACAAGGTCTGCATATGATAACTATGACATGGGCATAAAAAAATAAATAAAACAAACCCCGAAAATATGATAGACCAACGGAAAATTAAATAGCAAAGCTCAAATAAGATATTTTAAAATGCAAGAATTACTTTTGCATAAAAAAATAATAGTAAAACAGAGAAGAACCCATACAAGAAATAGGCTTGGAAATATTTCCTTCTTTTAAATTTTTAGGCCTCTAGTTTTCTTGAGTTTGAAACATATAGGTGCTACTTAAATATAAAACAAGAGTAGGTGGACATACCTTGCTGTCTGCATCAGCAGCAAACTTGTCAGCAACTACAACATCGGTGGGCAACAGCAGAGACACCCCTTTAGACTTTGCTTTCTCAAGTAGCGCAGTTGCAAGATCGAGCTGGTCTTCAACAAGAGATGACCCAACTGGATGCCCTTGTGCCTTGTAAAATGTAAATATCATTCCTCCACCAAGGAGAAGAATATCAACCTTCTCCAGCAGTGACTCAATCACCCCAATCTTGGTTGATACCTTTGAGCCACCAACTATGGCAGCGAAGGGCCTCTTGGGGTTTGCTACTGCCCCAACAAGATAGTCAAGTTCCTGAGACAATGACAAATTTATTGGAAGCAAACACTAAAAGCTAAATATCAAGATACAGACCAAATAGATAGTCAAGTTCCTGAGACAATGACAAATTTATTGGAAGCAAACACTAAAAGCTAAATATCAAGATACAGACCAAATAGTCCTTGCAAATATGTAACTTTAGCAATGATCTTCACAATGAAGAAAGAACATCAATTTTCAGGTTGACATATCAATGGAACAAGAAATGAAACTTTTAATTCTAACCAATGATGTCAAATATGTCCAATAAAATAAAAAAGAATATGCATATATACATACTATTTAATTACATACATATATTAGAAGCTGGGAGCTTGTATTGATAAAATAAAATGTCAGATTTCACCATACCTTCTGCATAAGGAAACCAGCAACAGCTGGCTTCAAGAATTTGGCAACACCCTCTGTTGAGGCATGCGCCCTATGAGCAGTGCCAAAAGCATCATTCACATAAAGGTCAGCAAGGGATGCTAGTTTCTTTGCAAACTCTGGATCATTTTTCTCCTCTTCTTTATAAAATCTCACATTTTCAAGGAGCAAAACACCTCCATTCGGCAATGCAGCCACCATTTTCTCAACTTCCTCACCAATACAGTCATTGGCCATCTCAACCTATTTGAGAGCACAAAATTAACATTCTAAGCTTCACTGAATACATTCTTTAAAAATATGCTGAATGACAGCACATCATACATACACTGACTCCAAGTAGTTCAGATAGCCTGGGCACCAGGGGTTTCAAGCTGTACTTAGGAGTAACACCTTTAGGACGCCCCTGAAAAGTGAAAAACCATATCAATCAGTTATTCCCACATCGACAGGCCCAAAAGGACCCCAAAAAAAATCAAGAAAAGAGGGATTACAGCATGAAATATAATAATGAGAATGAATCAAAGCGCTCATGGAACAGTTCTTTGCGGCAAATTGTAATATCACCCAGCTAAAGAAATGAATGACATGTAAAATAAAAAAAATAATGTGAAATCTCTGATACACAAGGCACATATACTGATAAATGGCTACTACGATAAAATAAAATACAAGATAATTGCAGAGGACTAGAACAATGTACAATGGCATCAACAAAAAAAATTTAATGAAAAGAACAATGATAAATGATTTAACCATAATACAATGACTACAAACTGCATCCCTGCCATCAAATGGCCAGTAAAATACAAATATAAAATAGGAATAAGTAGGCTACAAGCTCAATTTAAAGGTTGCAAATGGAAAATTTGCAATAGGATTAGGAAGAGAAGGACTTGCAACCCTTTCAAACTAGATGAAATAAAATGCTTCAATTAAACCAGGTTATTTTATCAAACATGCTCAGTTAGGAAGGCTATAACTAGAAATTGCACCCCACACATAACAAAACAAAAGCACATAAAAAAACAATAAATGTTAAAAATTTGCAATAATGCACATGTGAGTGCATCTATTGTACTAGTTCTTATGATGTAGCCATTTGACGAGCATTAGTTCTGCAACAATCCCCAGCTATGTCAGGCAAATCTACAGCTTCCTTATCCAATTTCCATAATTGCAAAGCTATAAATATAAAACAAAAGTAAATGTAAATTCATGTGCTTCATTGTCTTTAGTTCTTGGAAATAGGTGCCTTCTGCAATATCCTGGCCATTATAAATGCCTCAACACAAAGTACCAACTATCGAGCTCGATATAGGCATCAAGCATGTTAAAGATGGATTTTAATAGCCCAGCAATCGGCTTCTAAGATAGCTAAACACCTCATTCACACTAACCTAACATCCCAAGATCAACTATAAGAAAAGAAACAAAAAAATATGATTAAAAAAAGGCTTTAATATGTGCTTACATATTCATCAAAATACAAAAATTATGGAAACACAACATGGTACAAGCTTGCCAAGATAAACCTTCAACAATTCAAGCTTCTAAGCACAGTAAAATGCCTGCTTTTACTATAATCAAAATACTTGCACATAGACCATCAATTTTGGTTCTCATGGAGGCATCATGGAGGATCCTGAATGAAGAAGAAGATGGAATACAGCCTTCTCAAAAGGAGCAAAGTAGAGTTCCATGAAGGAAAAGATTACTGGTGTACCAGAAAGTGAAGGACAACAAGGTCCTAGGAAAGAGATGAACAGTTGGGTTGTTAACTAGTTATCAGGTCTGAAATTCAAGTTTGTTGGCAAGATGCATGGATAATGAAAGGGAATAAAGGCTGTAGCATAAGATGCACATGCAAGCTACTGAAAATGATGACCATGCTTGTAGATACAAAACTAAAAGGCTAGCAACATAATGGGAATCACATGTTATGAAAAAGAAACCATATTAACTAGGAACATGATATATGCTTTCATTTAGTTCACTTTAACAAACTGTCAAGATGCATGGATAATGAAAGGGAATAAAGGCTGTAGCATAAGATGCACATGCAACCTACTGAAAATGATGACAATGCTTGTAGATACAAAACTAAAAGGCTAGCACGATAATGGGAATCACATGTTATGAAAGGGAAAGCATATTAACCAGGAACATGATATATGCTTTCTTTTAGTTCACTTTAACATACTGAACAAGGTACAATCTATTCAAATACAAGAACTTACAGATTGAGTGCCATATATCAAAATCACAGAAGGTAAAGTCATCTTTATGCAAAGATGAAACCATCAACATCCTATCTCATTGTAAGTTTTCGCATTTTCCCCTTCTTTCAGATTTTCTGCTCTTTTATTTAAAGCGGGTGGAGGCAGTATAAGCTTATAAATTTACAGTGTGCTTACTTGAATGTGGCTTTGACATTTTCTCATCCCATCCTTCTTCCAAGCATTTCTGCCAACGAACTGCCAACTGAAAAGCTTCCTATTATGTGACTATTCTGCATAACTGAAATCATGCCACCGAGGCATTTTTCCCTTCATCCAAAACCCCTTTTTAAAAAATTTAAGACTCTGTCCTGCTCATGCAAATGCAGGGGCGGGAAGAATCAAGTGTCCTATTTGAGAATAGGGTTGAACCCAACGCAAGATGTTCAAATACAACTCATTTTAGCAGCCAAACTTAAAAGTTGAGATGTTTGCTGATAACTCGTTTAAGGAATTGGTGAGAGTTTTGATACTCCAAGGATTCCATATGTATACTTTGAGGTAATCACCGTGGTCAATCTCAACCTTAAATTTGACGTGCATTCCCCTCATTCAACATAATATTATTCTTAAGAGGAGGAAAAAGAAAAGTGCGTTACATTTTCTTGCTTAAAAATAGCAACTAAATCATATTTAACTATATACAATAATAATCCATCTGTATTTCAAGCTTAATCAAGCCAAACACAACCGATCCAGGCAAAGCTCGCCCTTAGATCGTTCGCTTAACATATAATTACAGTGCTCAGTTATAATTCCATCCTTAACATGTACGATTCCATTTCTATTCTAAGAAAATAAAAATGCTATCTTTTGTTAACCATCTTCTAGTATTTCTCTTTTTTCTTCCTACCACAATCACCCACACTCGGAACAATCAGATTCATCAACAATGATAATACTAATCAAAGCTCAACGAAAATAGTATAGTATTGGCATATCATTAAGCAAAATAAAAGATTGTAACCCTCTCATCATCATATAGAAAGAGTAATCAAGTTCGAGTACCTAGCACCTAATAGCACCAAAACTGCAATAGATAAAAATAAAAGTAGTTCTCTCTATCTATAGCCGCTTTATCAGCAAGCGATGGCGAGCCAAAACAACCACCCACGAACAACGAATATCAAAGGAAAATAGCCTTAATGGGAGAAAAAAATTAGAAGAAGAAGAAGAAGAAGAAGAAAGAGAGAGCTCACCAGGTGGCTGGAGAGGATGACACGGGCGCCGTGATCCATGAGGTACTTGATGGTGGGGACGGCGGCCCTGATCCGGTTGTCATCGGTGATCTTGAGGCTGTCATCCAGGGGTACGTTCAGATCCACCCTCACGAACACTCGCTTCCCCTTCAGATCCGCCTCCTTTAGCGTCGACACGCTCCTCTTCGTCGCCATGTTTGATCGATCGATCGAGAGAAGAACAGAGAAGACGATAGACTCCGAACACAGATGGAAGGGGCGATGGGATGTATATTATATATATATATATATTAATATATATAATACCCGATGGGCGTAGGTTTAGGCGAATGGCCCCGTGAGCGCATCCAGGATTCGTGCGCCGCGGTAGTTTTCTTACGGTGGGCGCCGGATCGGATGGATAGCTAGGGTGCAAGTGGTGGATCGGACGGTTAAGAATGATTGAATGGATTTGAGGTCCACCCGTCGGTCTAGCTCGTGGTTTTCTTTTTGTGCGAAAGGGTCTGGGTTCGTGGTTTCTGCGCACTTCTAGAAGCTGCTGACTGCGGTCTGCGGGTGTCCGGTTCGAGACTAGAGATTTTTCTTTCTGCGAAAATCCGATAACAGCGCGAGCTCACGAGGTGGGAAGGACACGCGTCTAAAAAAAAAAATAAAAAGCTTGATTAGTTTTTTTTTCCCTAAAACTAATGGTCCGTAGAATTTTAATACGAACACTTTCAAAAAAAATAAAAATTAATAAATTTTAAAGCGCTTTGGACAGCAATTTTTTTTTTTCGACTCATAAGACATCTCTAGAGTGGTTAGCCATATATAAGACCATCCAATTCGCAATCTTGTTGGCTTCTCTATAAACATGCAAACCCTATATTGCCTATCATTAATCATGATCCAAATGCCTCGAAGCAAGAAGTAGCACCCACCTACACCATCGGTGCCTTGGAACTTGATTAGCTTCAACTACAGAAAATTATTCATGTATCAAAAGAAAAAAAAAGCTTCAGAAAATTGTTCTGATGGACGGGGGATATATCCTCTATTAGACTGCTTTCCGTATGGTTGCCGGCGGCCTAGGAACATGATGCTTAAATTTTTGGTATATACCATGGACTCTAGATTTCTTTGTGGATGTTAATACTTAAGAGGACTGTACATGTAAACTCGATTCTAATTAGTTATGCAGAAAATTTGATCATCCCTTCGGTCGTGTGCGAGGGCCGACAGAGGGAAAGAGAGAGAATCTAATGCCTTTCCCTTTTTGCCGACTTGAGCAGAATACTTTTACTTCAAATTGGCAGCCAAAAGAGATTGGACAATAGCGAACTCAAATCATAAACTAAAGAAAACATCAACTAGTCCGCAAACCATCAGTCTTCCCATAAGAACCGTATCATTTTGATGAACCTCTTGTTGAATCCCATGGCCAAGAAGGCAGCTTAAATTGGCACCATATCATATTGACATGCAGGAAAGCTATCAATGGTCAGACAAGCCAAGCCTGCAAGCCAAATGGCATCTAACCTGTTTATCCTGGTGCAGGAGATTTTTATTTCAACCATAAATTGGCACCACATCACAAGAAAACATCAACGCAAGGGGGGCAAAAAATCCTCTTTTGGCCAATCCCAGAAACTCTACAAGAGCTCTTGACATCTTGACTGATTCCATTTCTGGGTAAAACCCAGGTGAAAGAGACCACTGCATGGTTAATTTCTTTCAGGAACCGCGACGAAAGACACCAGCTTTGGAATAAAACTTGGCCTCATACAGCAACAGGAACAGCTTCATCAAGAGCCACAACTCCTGGAAGCTCCTTCCCTTCCAACAATTCCAAGCTGGCTCCACCACCCGTGGATATGTGGCTCATAACATCAGCGACTCCCACTTTCTCAACAGCCGCAACAGAATCTCCACCTCCAATGATTGTCGTCACGCCCTTCCCGCTGAGCTCTGCCAACTTCTTTGCAATTGCCTGCAAAATTAAACCATGATTCCTTTCATGGGCATACAAGCTTGAAGAGGACATGCAGTAATGTAGCACTAAATCAGCAGCTTGTGGTTAATGCATAAAAGAGAACCATCACATACCTCAGTTCCAACTGCGAACTTATCGAATTCAAAAACGCCCATAGGACCATTCCAAATAACTGTCTTGGTTGTTTCCAGTGCATCACTGAATGATTTTACTGAATCCGGTCCAATATCCAAGCCCATCCAACCATCCGGAATTGCTGTTGATGGTACGACCTGAATGAGGAGCCATCATTCCTAAATCATCTCATTACAAATCTTCAACCTAATATAACACCCACTTTTGCATGAATTCAAAAAAGAATTAAAATGTTTCAAGGAGGTTCGCCTCTAAGGTTTTCTAGGTTCAAGAGTTCTTCTGACATGGCTTATAAATAAGGGGATATGAAGGAACGAGGACTTTAAAAGCATGCTCTACTCAATGCCTTGCAAGCATAGTGCCATTGGACTGACAAACATAAGAAGACCCTAAAAATACAAACCTTGCTATTTGCATCAGCAGCAAACTTGTCAGCAATGACAACATCAGCGGGCAACATAAGAGAGACCCCTTTAGATTTTGCCTTCTTAAGAAGTGATGTTGCAAGCTCTAGTTTGTCCTCTTCTACCAGGGAAGAACCCACTGAAAGGCCCTGTGCCTTGTAAAAGGTGAAGATCATTCCTCCACCCAGAAGAAGGATGTCACATTTCTCCAGCAATGACTCAATCACTCCAATCTTGGATGACACCTTTGAACCACCTACAATGGCAGCAAATGGCCTCTTGGGATTCGCGATGGCACCAACAAGATAGTCAAGTTCCTGTAGTGAGGCACAAATTGTTTGGTTACAAATTGACTCAAGAAACTATAAGAAGAAAAAGATAGATGCAAATCCATGTGAAATACTTCACGAAGCAACATGCAACATGTGCAGAGAACAGGATGCTGCTATATGAGAACCTCCAAGGCAACATTGAGATGACAAAGATGCGCCAATTGAAGTTCTAACTGCCTCAATTTGGATAAAGATGAGAACTTTTTAACCACTAAGTGACTCCAAGAAACACCCATGTGAGTATCCTCCAGTAAGTTTTTAATTCTTTTACAAAATAACAAAATAGAAAAGCTCTTTACCAACCTTTTGCAGAAGGAAACCAGCAACAGAGGGCTTCAAGAACTTGGTGACACCCTCTGTGGATGCATGCGCTCTATGTGCCGTTCCGAATGCATCATTCACATAAAGGTCAGCTAAGGATGCAAGCTTCTTTGCAAATTCTGGTTCATTCTTCTCTTCCTCCTTATAAAACCTTACATTTTCGAGTAGTAGAACACCACCTTCTGGAAGTGCAGCAACCATTTTCTCAACTTCTGGGCCAATACAGTCATCGGCTTTCTCAACCTGTTTGGCATGCTGGTAAGGAATCCAGAATGGTACAAAAAAGACAATTACATTACATCTGGGTAAAAGATAAGCACACCTTGATGCCAAGAAGTTCAGAGAGCCTAGCGACAAGAGGACTCAAGCTGTATTTTGGTGTGACACCCTTTGGGCGTCCCTGTGCAGGAAAAGGAAAAATGGATTTAGAATCAACAGTTACCTGCACCTAAATGTAAAATAGGATACAGATGCTGTGGAATTATTTGATTTTCACCAAAAACATCAACATGCAATAAATCGAATTATAAGATCACAACTGACCAGAGAATCAGCTACAATTTAACTATTTCTGATCAACTTTATCAATTCCATAGCAGCTTTCACACCTATCAAATGTCAAAATCCTTTCCAGTTTCTTTAACATTTCTAACTTTAGATGGTAGCTAATTTTGAAAGTGGAAACCTTTATAAGGACACCTTGAGAGCATTTATAATGGAACAAGGAAAACAAAAATTGCTTAAGGAGAAAAGAAGACAGGATGTTCATATTAAGATGGAGAAGCCAATGAGAACTTCAACAAATCATATCAGTAAAACATGAAGCTCAAGCAATCTAAAACATGAAACACTTTCAGGACATGTAATTAGGAATTAATATAGGTACCTGTCCAAACACTATGATTTTTAAGGATAACGCTGGAAAAGGAAAAATAAAGTTATAGCACCAGATATGAGAAGTGGAGCCACTTGACATAAATATAAGGGTTTCCAGCATTAGATTTTTTTCAATCAAGAATATTTTCACCTAAACTGATAAAATTTTCTTTTTTGAAACTCTCTACTGGTTTCTGGGAATTGAGTGCAACTCAAAATATCAAAACAAAAAAAGTTTAGTAGCATCCTTCCCATTTCCATAAATTAAATTATATAAAGATAGCACTATATTTAGATGGACAAGCGCATGCAGAACTACCATATTCCAGAAACCTATAGAATATAGAAACAAGCAACATCTGGAGCACACTAGATGATCACAGCCACATCGTAATATGGCTGATTAGAGAACGCATTACAGTGGTTCGTGATAAATTGATGCTGATCCCAGTGGCTTAAAATCACTGGTAATGAAAAACTTCTGGAGCGCACTAGACGGTCACAGCCACATCATAATAAAGGCAACAAATCAAAGCCAACAATTTATCATAAACATAATGCAAAATCCGAACCTAACTCCCAAGTATATGAACAGAAGCACATAAAAATCTGCTCAAATCTTTAGCTTGCGAGACTACCATTGACAATAATGTTTTATATCTTCTAACACAAAAGGAGTGGTACCAAAAATGCTATTTTCATGAATTTATCAGTCCTCCAACAACTACTCTACTCACTAAAACTATCAGAAAGACTGATACTAAAACAAGCTGCTTACATGATTTAGAAAGGAAGTCAACCCTCCACATAATTCAATAACAAAAGGCATTAAAAATGAAATAAGCACGAAAGTTCATCGTAAACACCTCCAAAACTGAGATTTTTGTTGATTATTAGTACTATAAAATCTCACTTAAAAGAATAAGTAAAACGACAAGCTGGTTCAAAAACACGAGAAGGGAAGGCAAGTAGAAATCGAGAAGAGGCTCACCAGATGGCTGGAGAGAATGACTTTGGCCCCATTCCCCATCAAGTGCTTAATGGTGGGCACGGCCGCCCGAATCCTAGTATCGTCGGTGATGTTCTGGTTCTCATCGAGGGGCACGTTGAGATCCACCCTCACGAACACCCGCTTCCCTTTGAGGTCCGCGGCGGTGAGGTCCCCAACGCTCTTCTTCGCCATGGTCGCCACGCCCCTGGGGCCCCTCCCGCTCCGCCCGGCCACCTCCCAGATCCTCTCCGCCACGTGGACCGCCAGCAGCGGGTCCGCCGCCGCCCCAGCGAAGCCCAGGCGGTGGAGCGGCGATCGGAGCGCGACGGCACCGCGAGAGGCAGGGAAAGCAACCGCCGCCGCCTGCCTCCGGGACGAGGACAGGGAGGAGGAGGAGGACGGGTGAAGAGAAAGGGAGGTGGGGGATGCGGCGGAAGCCATCGTTAGCTCGTAGGAGCGATAGAGAGAGAGAGACAGAGACAGAGCGAAGACAGAGTTGGAAAGGGGGAAAGATGAGACGGTGGTGAGATCGGAGAAGAGCAGCGAATAAAAAGGAGAGGGATTTGTGGAGGCGGGGTTGGAGGGGAATATTTTCTTATCGCTGGGGAGAGGTGGAGAGGAGGGGTTCGATGTTTTCAGCGAGAGGCTTTGGTATTTTGGGTTGGTACTTGGTTTTATCGGGTGGGCCTATCGATGGAAAGAAACAGGGGACAAGACGGGGGGGAGCCGGGGCGAAGAAAAAAGAAAGCTCGTGGAAATAGAGTGGACTTTGGGGCCAGGCTATGGTTCGTCGTATCATCTGTACAAACCATACCATATCAAATTAGTCCGATACCGTTATTTAATATAAATAGCATTCTGATATTTTGCATATTAAAAAATTTTATATTGTACCATATTGATACTATCCTAATATAGCACTGGCGTATTGATACCGAGACGATAAACTTTGCTGTTGATATTTAAAAAAAAAATAAGTTAGACACATCGTACCCTTTTAGCATGAATGCAGCAAGAAAATTAGAAAAAAGAAAGTGATAAAAAAATGTTGGAGCAGACCCGTAGCTCTCACAAATCCAGCTGCTGGAATGCTGCGCAACGAACAAGACAACCTAATCAGTTGTGTTGTTTGTCTCACGGTGAGCATGAGTAATCTAGAATGTCGCACAGTCCTTCAGAAAATCTCTGATATCTTGTAGCAGCGGTGCTCATCCCCTACTCTTACGTAGCCATGGATCCACCTGATCACAGTAGCCAAGTTACCTTCCAAATGGATGCGCTCAGCCCCTAATCTGATCCATGCATAAGTGATCCCTTTTTAAACAGCTCTGAGCTTTGAGCTCTGATCCAAGAACAAAACTATCATAGAGTCAGCTCCCCCTATTATGATCAATCTGCACTCAACGTCCCTAATCACAAAACTAGCACCTCCTCGACCTCCACTACACCGAAAATCAAGCCCTCCATATCCGGGATCAAATCCCACGATCTTCGCCTCAACGGCTGCCCACATTTGAATGCACACGATCTCAACAGATCGCCAGCTAGCTCGAAATCTCGAGTCGTTTATGGTAACTTATTGATCTGCACAATCACGCCCGATCATAGGTAACCGCTACACGCCCTCCTATAAAAAGGGAGGAGAGCTCTAGAGAGAGGACACTTCTTCCTTCCCGGCCAAAAATATGTCCTTATACCATTCCTCTCCATTACTTCTCTCCATTAAAACCTCTCTCTGACTTAAGCATTGGAGGGCCTGCGCCAGTACCCCCGGCCACAAGCTTCTTACAGGTCTGCCAGAGACAGCCGACGGCCGCCGCACCATCAGCCGAAGCTCCTCCTCTTCGGTCCGCAGTCACCTCTGGGTCCAAATTCCAGCAATATATACAATATTCATTTTATCTGGTATTGCTAATTGATTATTTTCTTGTTAATTATGATATAATGGTCCGGAATTCTTACTGGGCTGTAATACTCATAACCTCTTTTTTCTATCTTTTCAGAGTTGAAGGTTGCAAGTGGCTTAATACTTGACTATGACTGATATCATATGAAAAAGGGATGAATAAATAGAGCATTACTGATATTGGTTGGATGATTAAATTCGTTATAAATTGAGATTATTATTGTTCATGGATATTAAAGTTGTGATAAATTTTTTAGGCCTAGCATATTTTCTAAGGGGAGTGTGCAGCCATGTCACAAGTTTGACCCTGGATGTTGGGATTTGGCCGTGGCACTTTCGTCTTCTTCCTCAATCTTATAGCAATATATATATATATATATATATATATATATATATATATATATATATATATATATATATATATATATATATATATATATATATATATAGCAAGCATTTCTCCCTCACCCTCCTAATTGAAGATACTTCTTTCTCTTCGGAGAAGGCCTTTTAACCTGTTTTTTTTTTTTACCAAGAAAAAGAACAAATCAAACAGAGCTCATTGGAGGAGAGTCTCCCTTCTGCGAGATCTCTTGCATTCCAGAGCTGCCAAAGAGGAAGAACCCCAGGGCGTGAGCCAACACTGCAGCCATCAGCACACCAACGTTGAAGGACATGGCGGCGAGCATCACGATGAGCGCCAGCGCAACGCGGAGCGCATGCAAGGCCATCAGCTGGAGCCTGGCGGCCGCATCATGGCAGCTCCCACGGGACGCGATCGTGAGGCCGTGATTCAGCCACTCGAGGTAAGCGACGAGAATGAAGACGATGCCAAGGGTCAGCACGTACATGACAGTGCCGGGCCAGCTGGAGAAGAGGATGTCGGAGTTGGCGCCCCAGTAGAAGTCATGTTAGTCGCGGTGCATCTGGGAGTATTGGCTCATGTCACGTCGTCGCCGAGGCCGAGCATGCCGTGTCTTCCTCTTTTGGGGCACATCGGTAGCTCACGTCAACCTGACGTGAGTTCTACCATCAATGTCGGTTCCATAAAGATAGAGTACAGAATCAATCTCTCATCCTGAAACTTCTTTTCAATCAACAAAAAAAATAATTTAGTCTGTTACCGTATTCACCTTCCGAAATACATTAACAATCTAAAACAAGCTACAGCTTATCGCCAGGCTCTGGATATCCCTAAGTAGGGATAGGAGTGCAAATGGGTCGGATCCTAAGTGACCCCGACCCGATTCGATTTTTTATTCGGGTCCTAATTTTGGACCTGGACCCGACCCGGTTGAAGATCGGGTTGGGTCGGGTCGGGTCCGAATTGGGTTCGGGTCGGGTCCGGGTCTGAGTCGGATCGGATTCGGATCCGATCTGATCCAATTTTTTTGTGCTTTTGGAAAAAAATTTGGATAAATCTAATTTGGTCATATCATAATTATGAGGTGCTGGGTGACCCATGACTTGAAAGACTTGCAATTGAGCTCCAGTCAGAACAGATGACCCATGACTTACTAACTAAGTCAGTCTACAAGCCAAATTTCATATCACACTATTTTTTATCTATATGACTGATTGGACGGAACTCGGTGTCTCCCAGCTCCCCTCTCACGAGGACATAAAAAAATCCCAGACCTTCTTCCAAAATCCAATTCCATTACAGAAAACTGGCACATGACCCATATTCAGTTGCAGTGTTCCCTCACTTTCTCCCTTCAAAAGTTAAAAGAAACAAAAACCAAAAAACAGAAGGAAAAAAAAAAAAAAAAGGCAGCTACCGAGACACCAGAGGTATCAACAGTGTAATAGATCGAGAGAGAATCCCGACGGGCCGACGTTCCTTTGGATTCTGTGAACCTATGCTTGTTGCTAACTTGCTATCCTCCCACGCTGACCAACAGAACCAGAACCCACGCCAAAAAAAAAAGAAAAAAAAAGAAAAAAGAAAAAGAAAAGACTCTCTCTTGCTTTTTCTCTTTCTCTCCCCGGGTCCATTCGGGTCGGGTCGGGTCCGTTTGGTAAACCCAGACCCGACCCAGAAAATGATTCGGGTCCAATTTTAGGCCCCGACCCGGACCCGCGGGTCCTAAAATTCGGGTCGGGTCGGGTCTACGCGGGTCGGGTCGGGTCGGGTCACGGGTCGACCCGACCCATTTGCAGCCTTAAGTAGGGGTGGCCATTGCCCTATCGCGCAATGTCACGAATCCCCTCAGCCATCGTAGTCGAGTCTCTCTTCAGAATGATGCAATTTGTCTCTAGAATCTTTCTCGCATAGGTAAATCTCTCCCATGCTGCTCTGAGCTCCGCTCCAATAGCGGTCATATCATAGGTGTGGCGCCCACCTGCCGCAATCAACCTAGAATCACGATCATAGATCACAAACCCCATCCTTCCTCTGCCTCCTCTCACCAAGACGCCATCAAAGTTCACTTTGAGGTAGCCGGGAGGTGGGGGCTCCCAAGAAACAAGAGTAACTCGGAGCGCTGTAGTAGTGAAATGGAAGCCTCAGATGTCCCTAGCCCACTCTGGTGAAGATGCCTGGGAAGCAGCGGTAACCTCAGTCGCCTGACGGATGACTCTGTCCACCACAGCCCTCGGAGATGCCTTCCTACTATCAGAAGTGCGTGCATTCCTGTTCAACCAGATGTGATATGCCATATAAGCACAGGTGATGCCTCTCTCCAGAGTCTCCAGTCTCCTCACTAATATCCTCGGGTGGTCTAGCAGATCCCTTGTTGACTCTGCACCCCGCGGCAGGAAAACGAGCGCCCTCTGCCAAACCTGCATCGCCTGGGGACACCTTAGAAGGCCATAGTCGATGGTCTCCTCCGTGTTCGTATAGTCCTCACACATTGGAGTAATCCTGACACCCCTACTTGCCAACACACCCCGAGTCGATAGTGGTGCGGACACCAGTGCCAGGTCAGCCGGTCGCCACAGGATCCAGCCAGCTCAGCGGATTCCAGCCGATTCAGCCAGCCTGATTTTATTTTAGATTGATTTATTTTATGTTGATTGGGTTTATTTGCATATTGTCATTTGGGTTTATTTGCATATTGTCATTTTAGGAGCTTTTTGGAATTATTTTATTTGTAGGGGTTATTTGTTATTTTGTGACCCTATATATATGGGTCCATCCTGATGTTTAGGGTTTAATGAATTAATGAATGAAAAAATTGGTCTTCTTCTTCCTCCTCCTCTTTTCCTCTTTCCCTTCTTCTTCCCCTCTTCCTCTCCTCTTTCTCTCTGTATTTCAATCCGTACTTCCGTCCTGCATCAGCTTTGGTATCAGAGCAGGGCTGACTTTGCCTCTGTTGCTGAAGTCGAAGGATCCAGTTTATGGACGGACCCCCGCCGATTCCTTTTCGGCCTTTTCCTCACCTGTATTTTGCTAGATCATTTGCACCGCAAACGCCGGAACGCACGGAAGGTCGTCGCACGGCACGTACTCCGAAGAAGAAGGGTCGCTCCCTTTCTTCATTATTTTCTTCCCTGTTCATCACCTCACCCACCGAGAAGAAAGAAAAAGCAAAACCCTCCCGTCGGTCGACTGTCTTCCGGCGTCAATCCACAGATCGCCTTCGCAAGACGCCGCCGCCGCCCTCTCTTCCCACCGTCGCTGCCTCCGACGCTCTCGCCCTTTCTTTCCCTCCTTCTCTCGGATCTCACGCAGTGAAGAAAGGCACTGTCGCCGGAAAACCCCAAGGCAGCCCGGGAGGCAAATAAGCCGGCCTCCTCGTCAATTTCTCCTCCGATTGTCACTGTGCAAGCATCACCCACCGCATCCGTTTCGCCGCGCCGCCGATTCGCCTTCGGTCGCCGCCGTGCTTCCCCGGGGGTTTCGGCAGCAGCTTGCTGCCACCGACCGTGGCCGGACCAAGTGAAGGACGTCGCCGCCCCGTTCACTGCCGCACCAGCACCCCGCTCCACCGGCGCAACGTCTTCCCGCACCCACCGCCGCAAAATCAGGCGAGATCCGGCGGAAGCGGACGGACGGTCGAAGGTGGAAGACGATCCACAGTACGGGTAAGATTTCGACCCGTTAACCCATAACCCATTAGCCCGAACCAATTCAAAAAAAAAAAAAAAAATTCAAAATTCAAATTTCAATATTGCGGATCGGACTATCTTAACGGGTTGGGTCTGTTAACCCGATAACCCGAATCCACTTGGGTTATAAAAAAAAAAAAGAAAAAAAAAAAAAACGCTGCACGTGACGCGTAAGTCACGCACGTGCCGCGGTTTTATTTCTCTTTTCCCCTCTTCTTTATTCTCCCGATCTTCTTCTTCATCTCCGATCACCGCCTCCCGCCGCCCCACACCAGCTCCCACATCGTCCCACCACCGACATTCCCGCGGCCTTCCACTGCTCTCTGCGCCACCGCCCTTGTCCCACCGCCGCTGCCATCTTCGCTGCTCGCTCCACCGCGCCGCGCGCCGCTCACGCCTCCTCCGTACCGCCGCTTGCCGCTGCTAGTTACTGCCGCACCGCCGCGCCGCCGGGTTGCTCCCACCGCCGCGCCGCCGCGTTGCCGTCGCTGCCGTCGACTACTGCACCGCCACTGTCAGCTCTGACAGTCATCACCGCAGACCGCTCCAACCGTCCTGCATCAGCTCCTCCCTGCCAACAGTTGCTCCGACCACCACCACCGGACCCTGCAACGCCGTGACCTTCTTCCCAGCATCATCTCAGCTGGAACATCTTCGGCAAGCACAGGCCTCAATCAGCTCTGGCCCCCAAGTTGCTGATATCAAGTCCACCGAGTTGCTGTGCTCAGACCCGATTCGCGCTATTTGCATCTGATCGTCGCCCCAACTCAGGTCAGGTTTCTTCCTTACTGCAAATTTTATTTGTTTGTCTAAATTTAGAATTAATTAACTCTTAAGTGCTCTATTGATATTGCTTCCTGAAAATTCAACACATCCACTCCAAACAACACCAAAATCCTAGTAGTAGCCTATCTTTGTTATTAATTGTAGGGCTACCTAATCTTTGGGAGTTCTTTGAGGCTCTGTGCAACCCTGCAACACACTGAATACTAGTACTATTTGACTGCAACTACTTATCTGAATTTGTTACGTAATTCAAAGCCAATTTCAATTGCTTGAGTTAGCTTCCGATTATATTGAGTATCTACTTTGCAATTTTGAATTCATTTCATGCATTAGGTCTACTTAGGAACATTTATAGTTGGTCGGATCATACATTTTGACATTCATTTTATGCATCTACGTAGTGGTCGTGACGCATCTCATCCTGAGTCCCAATTAGGCATGGATTCCAAAATCGAAGCCCTATTAAAAGCGATCCAAGACACGAATGCTCAAGTCCAAAACACTAATGCCCAAGTCCAAAAAACTAATGCTCAAGTCCAAAATACCAATGCCCAAATCCAAGCAAACAACTTTGATAATAGGCATGTTCCAGGTCACCATTATGCCTACCCTCGCCCTAGAGGACCTGGTCCCATTCCTCATATTGATAGAGGTCACCGACATACCGTAGAACCCAGAGAACCTCGTGACCCTGATGAAGATGTAATGCGAGGCATTAGGGTTGAAGCCCCCACTTTTGACAGTCGTCTTGACCCGAAAGTCTTCTCCGATTGGTTACACGAAATGGACCACTTCTTTGAGTGGTACAATTTGTCTGAGGATAAAAAAGTTCGATTCGCCAGAATGAAGCTCATTGGTCGAGCTAAACTTTTCTGGCAAAGTACCGAACATTTGTTAGCTAGGAGACATCAACATGAAGTAACTGATTGGGTAGAGATGAAAGAGAGACTTAAAGAAAAATACCTGCCCCTTAACTACCAAGACGATCTCCTAAACCGATGGAACACTAAGTCCACATTTGTAAGGCGCCCTGACACACAGAGCACTCCCACCGGCCTTACTTCCTTAGGGTCCAAACCTTCTGTAGGGTCCACTACTCATAGGCCCCCTCCTATTGCCCATGTCACAGGCCGAGACACTAATGGCAAGGGAATGCTTGGTGAGCCTCCCAAACCACATTCCAAAATTCGGTGTTACAAATGCCAAGGTTTTGGTCACGCTACCTCCCAATGTGCGAACAAATTTTTCGTTATTGCTCAGCAAGAGCAGGGAGGTGACATAGATGACTTAGAGGAGCAAATCTATGAACCAAACCTCGATGACATTCAGGACATTGAGGAAGAGTGTGATGACAAACCTGAAACCCTAGGATGCACCCACACTCCACCTAGCTCGCTTGCACAGTCAGATAACGAGTCTGACCAGTCTACCATGAGTGTAGTTGGATATGCCCTCGCACAACCCATCGAAATTGATATTAGGATTTCTGAGCCTGCATATGCATTTACACAACACATTCATAAGTTGTATCAGGAAATCCATAAGGGCATTCATACATGTACTGCTCAGTATAAGATGCAAGCTGATTTCCGTGCTAAAGAATTTCAAACTTGGGGTTACGTAATGATCCATCTTAAGGAATTGCAGTCTCTTAGTATTGGACCATTCAGGGTGTTGCACAAGGATGGCACTGACGCCTATGCCATTGACTTTCCATTTGATTTCGGTCATAGCCTTACTATTAATATTAAAGATTTGGTTGCAATCCCTGATGACTCTTTTGCTGCACACTCTCCTGCGCCTGATGTTTATCCTATTATTGATTCCATGCCATCTTCGTTTCCTTTTACCCCCCATCGAGCACAAAAAGAGTATATTGATTCTATTTTAGCCGAGCAAATAGTTTTTACCAGTGATGGAGGCATCCAACATTTTCTGGTTCGTTGGCGAGGACGACCAAGGTCCGGCTACACTTGGATCCAGCGCGAGGAGATACCGCCGATTGACCCGGACTTGTTGGAGTACTACCGGGGCTTTACCGAGCCGCTTTCGTCGAGGTCGACTTCTTTCCACCCGAGGAGAGTTGGTGCGGACACCAGTGCCAGGTCAGCCGGTCGCCACAGGATCCAGCCAGCTCAGCGGGTTCCAGCCGATTCAGCCAACCTGATTTTATTTTAGATTGATTTATTTTATGTTGATTGGGTTTATTTGCATATTGTCATTTGGGTTTATTTGCATATTGTCATTTTAGGAGCTTTTTGGAATTATTTTATTTGTAGGGGTTATTTGTTATTTTGTGACCCTATATATATGGGTCCATCCTGATGTTTAGGGTTTAATGAATTAATGAATGAAAAAATTGGTCTTCTTCTTCCTCCTCCTCTTTTCCTCTTTCCCTTCTTCTTCCCCTCTTCCTCTCCTCTTTCTCTCTGTATTTCAATCCGTACTTCCGTCCTGCATCAGATAGGCAGCCCCAAGCCACTTTCCAAATAAACAAGACCTCTCGGGGGTGCACCTGCATCCTCCATATCCACCTGCTCTCAATTTGCCGGGTGACCTCACTGCCCATCAGCACCTGCAAATCCCTGGCACACACCCTTGCTCTTCTTGTCGAGGCCCATAGCCGCTTGTCTCTCCCAGCCTCACCAGGGATCGGAATAGCTTGGACCCTCTCAGCCAATTGCTCCCCAAAGGCATCTCGAATCACTGCTCCATTCCATCGGCCCCTGCCTAGACTGAACAGGTCATGACTCTGCACCCCGCCAATCTCGTCGAGTCCACCATTGCCGCATCCTACCCAATGGTTGGTCAATCACCCAAGCATCTCTAAGGACAACAATAGACTGGCCATCTCCGATGGCCCATCTAATCACTGGAAGCACCACCGAGGCATTTGCACATATCTCTTTCCATATGAAAGAACTATATCGCCCCACCCGGAAATCATCCATCACCGAGCACACATACTATACTTGCCCCTCAGAAGGGCACACCACAGACTGTCTGACTCCAGAATGTACATGGTTGCATGTCTCGCTGCCAAAATTTTCCGTCTCTTTACTAGAGAATGCACCCCCAGACCCCCTGACCTAACTGGCTGGCATATCACCTCCCATGCCACAAGGTGGACACCTTATCTACTCTGTTGCCTGTCCCAAATGAAATTTCTAAACAGCTGTTCCAAGAATCTCATGCTGCCTCCTTTAAGGCTCATGACTTGGGTTAGCTACGAAGCCTCGGTTACAAGGAGTTGCTTGCTCTTCCTTGCTCTTTGTGGGATGGTGGGGGATGGTGATTTATAGATGTATTTTCCTATTTCCGAGCGTATTGTCTCCTATATTTGTAAAACATGTGGGTTTGAGTTGGTTTCAGGTTGAGCCAGCTTGCTTTTATGTACAGTGTTGGATTTGACAACCGTTGCAATGGACAAATTTGGGTCCATGAGCCGTCTTTCACGCAAAAGAGGGATTCAAGAGCTCCCAGGAGAATTTGGCTTCTTTCGGACTTCTCGTATCTACCGAAAGATGAACAGTACAATAGACTGGGATACCTTCTATACTATGCATCATTCGAGAGAGTGTTTTTTAGAAGATCAGGACTTGGTTTCGCCTTCGCTCTGCCTTTTACTTTCTTTTGATTTTATTGGCTGCCCCAGCGTGAGTTACCGTTATATCAAAAAAACAACCCCTTCTTTAACTTGCAGTGTTCGCTTCAAAAATAGTGCTGACAGTAAATAATAAAGTTTAGAATCCTTTGAGAACTATGTAAGATACAATTTAATGGTTAATGTTGCGAAAAAAGATCAATCATTATTCTTTCATGCGGAAGTTAGAACCCAAACCTATAAACAATAGTGTTGCTTTGATTCTTTTCTTCGAAAAGAATTAGGCAATAATATATGAGATCTAGATAGAATATACGTATGGACCGGTTGTGATGGACTTCTTGTGTTCTCAAATATAACCCCGACATTTTTTTTCTTTTTTTTTTTGCTTTGAACCCCCCGACATTTTTGGAAAGAGAAATTTCAAAAGGAACTTGCTTGCGGTTGAGTAATGCTGCGATACCAGGTTGTTGTTTCTTTGATTTTATTTTTATTTTGTCAGATATGGCCTGCAATCGCATCCGTTTTTTCACTTGCAATTTTTAAATATCCAGACTAATTTATTAAATTAATTTGTAAAACCTGGTATTTCATAATTATCTCTGTACTACAATACGAGTCCTACCTTAAATAACCTTTAATAAAGTCTCCCCAACTCTTCCGTCTATTTTCTGTCAACCAAGTTCACTTTGAGATCTCTATCCACCCATCCTCTTATCTAGTTGAAGGTCATCCCTGGATCTCCCATGGCCTCATTTCAATCCAATTCCTCTTCCTCCCTCCTTTTTTTTTTTATTTTTTATTTTTTATACTAAAACGGGCATTTCATATATCACGGTACAAATACACACAATAGAATCAAAAAACAAAAGTTCTCAAAGTGCTCCGGACATCTCTTCCTCTCCAGTCCATAGGATGCCTCCTGAGTGGCTCGCTACATATGCCGCCATCCAGTCGGCTGCCCCGTTAGCTTCACGATATACATGCATAGTCTGAAATGTAACGTCCTCTCTCACCATCATCCAAATATCGAGGAGCAGGGAATGAACTCCTCCGTCACTGGTTGAGCCTTTTCGGACCTAGCTGATCACCATCCTTAGATTTCTCCCTCCTCTTCACCATCCTTGTCTTGGACTGGACCTAAACAAAAAGATGACCCACCTCCAACATCCTCCTGCCAGTTGTACACCATCAAAATCCATCCTACAATGCACTACCCACCATTAAAGGGAATTGAACAATAATCGTTTACCATTCAAAAACCTCAAACCTTGCCCCAAACTGGACTTTGGGTCTAGACGGTTGACGGTAGAACTACTGGCCATTTATTGATACAATATATTGTGCCGTAACTAGGCAGGCATTGGAACGACTCGGATAGGTCAATGTTGGAACAATAATTCTTCTAGATGGCCGGGTACAGTGAGATAATTTTGTTTAATTAACTTAGAAGCTGTTTTTCACTAATATGTCTCTACCATTGTAAGAGTCTAAGAGATACCAAAGCCTATGAATACCCCCTCCTGTACTCAATTTTATTTATTGAAAATTATTAAAGCTTCTCTTTTTTTAATAACGACACATGCTGTGCTTCTCTCTTATATGGTGAAATTCTTAATCATGGAGCATCTCGAAGAGAGCATGACCCTCTTGGTAGCCCGGCAGGAAGCAACTAGTTACCAGTTTCCTATAATTTAGTTTAACATTTAGATCGCTTTGCCTTTAATTTTTAAATTAATAATTGCTTTCAAATTATAAGCTAAGGTTTATTTTCTTATGTCACTTTGTTTAGTCTTTCACCAGGTATCTCTAAATTTTGCACTATGCCCTCTAGCCTGCTCGCTTGCACAAGCTGCACTTTTGCTTCCGTGAAATATTCACCACCCCTATTGTCACTGCTTTATTTATGGTGAGACTTAATAAAACACTGCACAGCTTCCTCCTTTGGGAGCATCATGGTGAACATTCTTAGGAAAGCCACCAAGGTGGTAGCTCAATGGCAGCGTGACCTCACTTCCATCCTCGTGGTTCCGAGTTCGAAACGTACGGGGTCGATTAAATTGTGAAGACCGGATGCCCCCTACTCGAACACGTGGATTGGGAGGGGTGGTGCTAGGTGTAACGTACTCACACGTGGTATGATGGTATCGAGCCGGAGCCAGAAAAGTAGCCGAGCCGGGCCCACGGGTGGAGAGGGTATGAGTAAAACCGGCCAGGGTGCCCAACACACGGTCATTTCTGCTCGCATTGAACACTCTCCTGGCGGGACGGGGGCCCAGTGGGGGCTGCTATGCGGGGGTGGGCTTGTCTCTTCCTGCCCCCTTCCCCTTTTTTCAGTAAAAAAAAAAAATTCTTAGGAAAGGGCCCGAGCCAAGCTCCAAACTCATTGGAAGGAACTAAGGAATCACTGCTCACGCATCCAAAGAGAGCATGGTGTTGATCCCAGTCTATTAACTTGTATAATTGATTTCTTGTGTAATACAAATAGATAGGGCTTCATTGATAAGTACTACAAGATCTTGTGCATGATTAGGTAAAGCACCTCATTCATATGTGTGCCAATGCTTTTCATGGGACAAGGATTCGATGGACTGGATTTTGATTGGGACTTCCTCCAAAACACTCAAGAGATGGAAGACCAGTGCTCGGGGCAATACCTACTTCATTCTCTCCTCTATGACTGCTGCTTCCACAACTGTCTCCACTTGGTCATATGCATCCTTTTTTCCATCTCACATCTATTGTTTGGATCTGTATCAGCTTCTAGGGTGCGTTCGTGTCAATGACATAACGAGCTTGTACACACACTTCTAAAGCCACCTAATTAGCTACTGCACCGGATGCATTTCTTCAAAGATGTCCTAAAGTTCCTCCACCAAACTATAGTACAAAATCATCCCACAGGATCTGTGATGGATGGAGAACGAGCTTCTAGATAAACCCAAAATTGAACTAAAGGAAAACGAGCTTGATCTTGACTAAATGGATTTACCATGAAAGTTCAATCCTTGAACCCCTTATCCAATTAAAGATCATACTTTGAAATAAACTTTTTTTCAAAGAGGGGGGGGTACAAAGGAAGCACCCTCTCAGATGCTCGATAAGTTGAGGAAGCATAACCCATGTTTGTCAAAAATTTGGACATAGTGGATGGTACAAAAAGCAGCAGCTCACAAGCGATGGATATAGGACATAGCTGTTGTTGCTTTGCCATGGATTACGTGGAGGGAACATTATAGCAACATTTTTAGCAAAAAAGAGGAGAGTTGACATGAAATCTTAAATCTTATATGGAGGATGGTAGTAGAATGCATATTAGCAAGCAATACTATTCGAGGCTTCCCCTAGGTTCTAGGGTTTGATATCCCCGCCCAGCTAAGGTGTTAGGAACCTATCTAATAGGAAAACTTTTATGAATAAGAATTTTGTTTAATAATGGGATAATGCTTATGATAGCATCAAGTGGTTGTAGGACAAAAGTATCCTTGATATGCTTTGAATGTTTCAAAGGATCTTCCATGCAAAACATATTTCAAAGCACCCTTAGTATATGGCCCATAGTTAAAGAATTATCCGCCGCACAGATCTTAAAACACTCCAGACTCCTTCATTCATCTATTTGCACCAATCTCAAAGAACCTTAGTATATAACCTATAGTTAAGGATCACTCGCCGAACAGATCTCAAAATACCAATAAGTCATTCATTCATTCGTCTGCACAGATCTCAAAATATTCTTAATATATGATTCATAGTTAAGGAACATCCACTACATGGATCTCGAAGCACTTCAAACACTTTCATTTATCTGCTTGCATAGATCTCAATGCACTTAGTATATGGTCTATAGTTAAGGATCACCCATTGTGGAGATCTTAAAGCACTCCAATCCCTTTTGTTCGTCCGTCTATATAAATCTCAAAGCACTGTTAGTATATGACGCATAGTTAAGGATTATCCACCGCGCATATCTCAAAATATTATAAACTTCTTCATTTATCTATTTGCATAGATCTCAGAACATCTTTAATATATGACCCATAGTTAAGGATCACTCATCGTTCAAATATCAAAGCATTCCGAACCTCTTCATTCATTCACTTGCATAAAACTCAATGCATTCCTAGTATATGGTCTATAGTTAAGGATTACTCATAATATATATTTCAAAGCACTCTAAACCTCTTCATTCATCCATATGCATAGATCTCAAAGCACTCTTTATATTTGGCCCATAATTAAGAATCACTTATTGCACAAACTCAATGCATTTGAATTCTTTCATTTATCCTCCTGCATAGATCTTAAAAAGCATACTTAGTATATAACTCATAGTTATAGATCACTCATCGCATAGATCTCAAAGTAGTATGAACTCCTATATTTATTTTTCTGCACATATCTCAAAGCATTTTAAACTTCTTTGCTTATATTTACGGTCAAGAGATATTTATAAATGTGAGAGAGGAGGAGGGTATATTATTATTATTTTTTTGCTAAAGCAGGTAATTTATACATTACATGTATGAATACACCCAATAAAGTCATAAAATAAAATATCGCGGAGCGTTCAAGGCACCTCCCCATCCCCAGCCCACAAGGTCCTACCAACATGGCTGGCCATATAGGCAACCACCCAATCCGTAGCCCCATTAGATTTTCTAAATACATACTTGGCCTAGAAGGTCCCTCTATCCCTCATCATCACTAAAATGTCTCGAAGTAAGGGATGGTCGCAGCCGGCACCCCTCGGACCCCTTGGATCTAACTGATGACCGTGGCCGAGTCATTCTCTAGGATGACTGAATTGGTTAGTAGCATTCGCCAAGCATATCGAAGGCCTGCTTAGACAGTCCTCAGCTCTGTACCGAAAGCCGAAATATCGAATAACTGACAGCCACCCACCGCCACCACCATGGAGTTTGTTGGGTTTCTGATGATAAAATCCGCACCTCCTCTCGTGTCTTTATCCAAAATAGTTGAGCTTGAGGAAGCTTGGGGATATTATTATTATTTGGAACGGGAGGTTGGGATGGTGGTTTGAAACAATTTGGAAATTTAAAAATCTTTAGAATTGAAGGGGTATTTATATAGGGGCACGCCAAAGTTTGCGAGGTGTCAATATTACTTTAAAAAAAATTAAAAGCGCCGGGTCCAACGCAACGTTGGGTCGGTTCTCCTCCCACCCCTCAATGCAAATTACTAGGATGCCCTTCATTAGCTTCTGTACGCCATCCCGCCGCATCATCTGCGGTTGCAGAGAAAGGTAAAGTGAGCGCACCGACTGCCTTCCTGTCCATCGCTTTCTCCTTCTTCGGTTTTCCCGTCAATGATTTCTCTTTCTTGAAGGCTCGGCCCTTCTCCGATAACGAAAAAAAACCTTTCGATCTCTTCGCCCTCTCTCCTCTCTATTTTCTCAGATACGCGCCGGCTGCGCCTTCCCCACTTCTAGAGGGTATTTATTCTATTCTCTTTCCCCTTGATTTAAATCCAATTTTCGTTGATTTCTTGGATGTTTGATCGCCATCATCGTCTAGGTAAGCCAAGGAACACTATTAATTTGGAGTTTTTGGTGCTTTCTTGGATGGTTTTAATCCTTTTTCTTTTGTTAACTTTGTTAATTTTTTCTGTTACGACTGTTAGATGCGTCATCCTGCTACAGTTTTTGAGATAGATCTTCTGAAGGTTTTTTTTTTTTTTTTTGGTTCCCCTCGGCTGGGATGAGTGCGGTCAAGGTTAATTTGATTTCTTTTCTTGGTTTTTTGTTTTGTATTTTAGATGCCATGCTGCGGTCTGGTTCCGATCGTTATTGGAATTAGGGTTTCTTTGCGGTTGTGATTTTTTTTTCTTTTTCAATTTTTTCCTAACGTTTTGGTTTAGGGATTCTTTGGATCATTTGATCTGGTGCAGTATATCGTGATGTTTGAACGTTCTGTTCTTAGTGATGCAAGAATGCAGCGCGTAGTTTGTAACGTTTTGGTTCTGTTCTTATAACGTTTTAGTTTGGTTGGTTTTGTTCCATTATGCATTGAGTTGATGCTTTGCTATGGTCGGTCCCTTTCTTTTTTATGGAAAAATCTCTTAATTATTGAAGCAAATTTGTATAGGAAGCTGGTTAGGTTATTATTAGAAAACATGGTACTAGAATAGCTTCAAGTCATCTAGGGCAATTTGCTCTTTGATTCGCATATTAGTATGTCAACTATTTGTTGGACAGTTTGTAATCTTGGGATTTTGGATCATAAAAGTTTGAAGTACTAAATTGCCAACAATTGTTAGCTGAGTTGGTTGGCATCTCTCTTAAGGGCTTGCCCTTGGATGAAGTCGAGGGTGCATATTCCATGTATCGCTCAAAGAAAATGTTTTAGCATTAAGTTCTTGTTTCGGATGATAGCCCCTAAAGGTCATCACCTATTGGTTTCTGCCAAGAATATAGATTGGATTAGTGTTTCTGAAATTGTTGCAGTTATTACATTTGTTGCTTGTGATATTTATTCATTTTATCTTGTTGTATGCTATAGGTGGAGTGGATGGTTTTGCTTATTAATTAGCAAGAGGTGGATTGCACTCAAGGAATAATATCAGACTCCCTAATTTCACAGTGTTGTAATTCTTCTTTACAGCTGTAAGATTCATGTAGTCCAGTACCATTTGTGTCAGTTTTCTTAGTTTCCCTCTACTGGAATAGTGACATAAATGTTAAGTTCTTCTGTAACATGCTGCGGAAGGTATACCTTTTAGCTTGTCCTGTCCTTGTCTAGTTGTTTTCATCTCTGCTGTGATAAATAGGGAAGAATGTGATTGGTTGGACCATGGAGCTAATGAGTTTGTTAGAAGATTTAAGCAGATTATAGCGAGGTTGTCAATGGGTAAAAAAAAAAAAAATCAGATTTTCCGGGCATTACATTTTACGTCTATTCATAGTCTTAATATAGTTATATCATTCCAGTTTAATATTCACATATTGTAGTTCAGTTTATATTATCTCATATGCTAGATCATTTTTCAAACTCATGGCAAATTGCGGACACCTGTTTTTTTCCTTTATTTTTGCTTGCCTAAAGATCTCGCTCCATAAAATGTTCTCCCTTTTTTTTTAACGAGTCACCACCACCATGTCTTGAACCTTTTTTTTGAAAATTATTGACTTTTTCCTCTTATTTTTATGAAACTAGGAATCAAACCAGAGGAGAAGAAAAAAATTCTAGGGAATGGCTTCTCACAAAAATTATTTTTTTATAAAAAAATTAACAGATCAAATGGAAGAGAAATTCAGAGAAATGGAATGAAAAAATGGCCACTCAATTGCTTAAATGGCAATGCAGGGACAATTGGTTTAAGTGGTCAATTGCTTAGATTTCTAAGCACCTGTATACATATTTTGACATACTTTAGTTTTCTCACCTGTGATTGATGTTCTAGTAGTTGATCGCTTGATATTAGAACTTGGTTTATGAAATACATGTAAATTTTTTTCTTTTGGCAGGCTTAAAAAGAAATCCTTTGCTACTTAATAATTTATACGGAGGTCCATATTTCCCTTCACATGTTCTCGAAATTTATACAGTTTAGCAAGCATAAAGCCTTTATCAAGGTTAGTGGACAAACTTCAGCTGCTTCTTGGAATTATTGAGCACAAATACCCCTATAGTGGAGAAGGTTGCTCATTCCTACTCATCTAACACAATCTTGCATAATCCTGAAGTGCCTGGTGCTTTATCATGTTGCTGGTGTTATCATTTGCTTTTGCATCCATTTTAACCTTATAATTTTGACTTTTTATTTCATGTTTCTCTTTCCAGAATGTTCCCAATTAACATCCATATAACATAGAAGGGCTACTCACTCCCACCAATCGAACACATTCTTCCCTAATATTTAAGTGCTCTCTCAATGACAATGGTTATTTTCCCTCAAATTCAATTTTACTTTATGATTTTGGTTATGCTTGTCTTTGACTGTCCTTGCATTTCTCTTGTCCAAAATAAAATGTTTCATATATATTCACATAGAGCTAAGTTCACAACCTGCAATATCACCTTTTTGTTTGTTGCAGAATTGCTCCCATTTGCTAAGCACATGTTGCATGCTAAGTTTTAGTTTGTACATCCTAATAAATAGGCATAGAGAAAAAAACAGATTTTCTATCAATTCCCTTCTCTTGAGCAGACATGAGACAAGGCAAAATTGCTACCCCTAGCCCTTTAACATCTTGAGTAATTTATATTCTGTGAGTTGCTCTCTTCACTGGAATGGGTTGCTTTGGGAAAGTGATCTTTCACTCAGCTAAATTTGATTCAAGGCCAATTCAAGGAAAGCAGATTATTCTCTTTTATCCAATTATGGAAATATTTCTGTTTATCAATATACTTTATCGATATATAACATAGATTCTATTATATGATATTATGTTGTGAGTATCTGTATATGTGTTCTTTTAATATTTTAATATTCCTTCTTTACAACTTACAAGCTGTTACATAAGTGAGAATGCATTGTATGTCTAGTCCATTCCAGTAGCCCCATTAGTGAAGTAAGGTTCCCTTAGAAAAGAAAAAGAGAAAAAGAAAAGAAAGTCCTCCTTCATTTCTTTCCATGACTATATTATATTTTTCTTTTGTTCTCACTCTCCATTTGTTTGTTTCCTTTTATTCTCTTTTCTATACCTTAAATCTTAATTGTTTTCAACAGGCTATATTTCTAAGAATTGACAATATTGTAAGCTCAATAGTATTAAAAATAGTTTCCGTTAAAAAATATTACATTTGTTCAATGGTTTATAATTTGTTAACTATTATTTCAAAATAAGTGCTTTTCAGTAAGTGTCTCTTTGACTGCTTAATATTTTTCAAGTAGTCCATTTTGATATATAGTTTCATCCAAGGATAATAGAATAATGTATGATCATCTATTCATTTTGACAACTATGTTATGGAGATCATTATAATATAATTTCTATTTGATTTGTCAATCCCTTTGTTGTCACGGTATTCAGAAGTGCAATGAACATGCATACATTTAGGAAATTGCCTTATTTCCCGTCAGTGTCTTAGAGGTTTTGCATGGTGATGCACCATGTAATGTGCTTCTGGATGGTTTTATACTCAAATCAGCACCAAAAACATGCATGGAATTTGTTTCACTTACAGTTTTTTCTATATGCTAGGCATTGTTCTGTACGTCATGTGGTAAAAATGGCTAATCCAAAAACAGGCATAACTGAGCTTGTACGTGATGAAAATCTGATGTCTGTAATGTCCGAAGTTGTGGAAGAATTTTTACATCTGCTGTCCCAGCGTGAACTAATATCCAGCAAAATCAACTTTCCTTTCACAAATCTAGGGGAGCAATAGGTTTTTTACCTTTATAGGACCTGAGTGACTAGAGTGATCACTAGTGTAGAGGAGAAAAAGGGTAGGACTGTAGGAGGCATCACCGAAGGAAATAACATAAATAAAAATCATAGCCTCTTGGCAACCATTGGTTAGCTTAACATTTACTTTGGGCCTTGCGAAGCATCTTGACATCATAGATCATACTCAAAATGTGACATCTCAAATCGCAGTGCTTACCACCACATTGCTTGTAGACGATTGTTCCATAGCTTTTTGCTCCCTAAGTAATTATAGCCTCATCTTTACATTTCATTCTAAGATTGGTTGCATCTTTATAAACCAAACTATCACTTAACCATCTTTTACATTATCCAGCTCCCAGTTTGCATTGGATTTGAATAAAACTACAGATATATGATTTTAGAAACATGACTGTAGACCTATCTAAACAATTCTCCAACTAAATTTGGGATCACATCACTTTATTGGATTCTGTATGCGGATGTGTTATAAAGAATCGAACTATCAGCTTAATGCACTAAGCATGTGCATCTTTATTTTTTTTGGCTATATGGAGGTATTCTGGGTGGTGTTTCTATTGATGGTTACTTAAGCTTTACTTTTCACATTGGATGGGCAAGTGGAATATCTTTTTGGCTTCTTGATCTTTTTGTCTAAGAGAATTCTTCCCCAGCATGTAATAAACTCCGAAACTCATAGGAGGATGTGGAACTAAAAACAAAGCTGTTTGTGACTTTATACATGGAACTACTATATTCTTATATGCCCATTTTTATTCTACTTAAGGATAGTATGCTTTTTTTGGGTGGGCTATCTTGCTAGTTACTACTGCCCATTTACTTAATTATGTATGTGCTTGAATGTATTTTGATAAATTTTAGCCAATTAGGCTATATAAGTCTTAGAAGTGTTGGGTTGTTAGACACCGAGCTGGTAAAAACCAAGAGAGGGAGAATATAAGGAATCTGTTACAAGCTCAGGCATAGCGACCATTTGAAATATCAATTGAGGGTCATACAACAGAATTAATGAAGATATTACGATAGTTTAAATCAAGGTCCGCCGTACCGGTACCAGTCGGCGTACCGGTGACGGCCCGGACCGGTACGAAACCGGTGGCGTACCGGCCCCGTACCGGCCCCGTACCGGTCCCGTACCGGTCCGTACCGGTCCCGTACCGGTTCTTCAACAATAAATTATCGGTACTGGATTTTACGCTGATCCGGTACCGGTCCCAGGCCGGACCGGTACGTACCGGCCCGTACGGACCGGTACGGCAGACCATGGTTTAAATCTTAAAATCCATTTCATATAACATAAAGCAATTCACATTCTTTTAGATTACTTTGCTGACAAATAATATCTGCATGAAAGAAATCTTGGTTGAATAATTGTAAATGTTTTACATGATGTGTAGGAAGATGAGATGGTTGTATTTGGCTACTAACATTATCTTCTTTTAGAACTGTGTTTCATTCGGCTCTTTGGTGTTTTTGGGCCTCTGAGATAAACCCAGCTCCTGATATCAAAAATTGTTATCTCTTTTGTCTAGACTCTTCGAAGTATCGGTGAGCTCTGGAAGATTCTTTCTTGGTTGCATGAGGTTAATTTGCGAAGGTAGATCTCCCTATCCGCCAACTGGTCATATAGGTTTTATGTAAAGACCCTTTCTTGCCTACATTTGCTTTTGGGTGATTAGTTAACACTAGGTTAGAGAATTGACATTAGACTACCAGCTTGTCATGGGAATTGCTTGATCCTCCTCCCATAAAGCCTCCCAAAATTATGCTTTGTAGCCAACTTCATATTTTATGTACAAGGTTTGGATGACGGTGGTGGTGGTGGTGGATGCTACTTTGGTGTCTTAGACATGCATTCTGCAGTATTGACTTAGGATCAGGTAAGGTAAGGCATTATAAGTCCATTTTGGATATTAGCATATTATCTAACTTTCTGTATGCAGATTTTTTATGAACAGATGTGGTTATCCTTTTTCCTTAAATTTTCTGAAGTCCTTCCAATAAATTTGATGATTTTGACTCAGTACAACCTCTAACATGATAAAATTTGATTTTAAACCTTTGAGAAAATACCTTCATGGGAGATGAGGAAAAAAGGAAATCTTGATTAAACATTTTCAGAAGTTTTTTCAATACAATCTGCTAAATTTCGATTTAGAGGGAGATGTAGCTGCATGCCAACCACAATGAAATCAAGGAAACAGAAAAAAAGAGAAGAACTTAATAAGTGAAGGTAATGACATTGGAATCAACTTCGGAAAATATATGGACAATATTTGGCCTCATTGGGAACCCTCTTCAAGGGTTGCAAGAATGAGAAAATGTTTGAAAAATGATCAAGCCTTTTTTGGCTATTTGATGGGAAAATTTGTATAATAGCAAGATGATCTAAGAGCTGTCTCATGATGTGAAAGTTTTTCAATTTAATTATGTGATGTTAAGAAGGAACACTAGAATGTTTTTATTAAGAGTCTAAATGGAATGCTATAAATAAACATTGACTTGCAAGTCCTCATTTTGAAAGGTCTATCATAATCGTAGGGGTGTTGTTGCATTTATATTTTGTGATTTTAAAAAATGTAGGCTGTATGAATATAGCAACGACTTGGAGCAATAACATTAAAAGATTTACTTTAAAAGAACACCTGAGGGTCCAAGCTTAATGTTGAATATTGATAGCCTGTTCAACAAGAACTTACTTTCCTCATTTTGGGGTCTGGTCCATAAATTGGTCTGAGGAGTAGGAAGATTATTGGAAATTGGGATTACTGAAGAAATGTAGTTGATTATAGTTGGTATGTGTACGATGGGCCTTCAGTTTATCCAATTGATGTTACGAGGTTATCCATGTGGTAGTGCTCTCTTGGTATAAATGTAAAATTCTTTTCCGTGTTGATAAGAATGTCTGTTGTCAAAAGCAGTAACAGGATTGGTGACAGAGTGAAATCTAATGGAGTGAAAGATTAGATAAATACTGTTAATGGTTTGATGTGGCAAAATGTGTAGGAATATGGCTGTGTAATATGTTTGACAGCATATTTGGCGATTGCCTTACGGGGATTGTAAAGAGAGAGAGAGGGGGTCATAATCTGCAGTAAAGAGTTACATCAACTGGATAATGAACCAAGTTTTTATATAATACTTATGTTGACTGGAAAGGATCTTATGTAATCAAGCTAACAATATAACTCTGGAGAAAATTGTAACATATTAACCTTACTATTAAGCTTTCTATGTTTCCTAAAGGATTATTGATCTTAAATCCCTATTTGTGATATCCAATATGAGCCAATGATGTTCAGATTTTCACTATTTATGGCCATTTTCTTGCTCCACCCTTTATCCCAATTTTTAGCTATCTTGATGAATAACCTGGAATACTGAGCTAACATTTTTGGTGTTGGATGGTTAACAGAAGTTCTGCCGATAATATATTTCTATTGTGATTTCAAACTAACACAGTCACCCTGAATTTCCTGCACATTTTTATGATTGTTGACAGTTTTAGCATTTTTGCAAGGAAATCCATGGATTGTGGTGAGGCAAATGCCTATGGTGAACGGCATTCTGTCCTTATGGGTGCAATTTTCATGTGCAACCGCTTGACAAAGAAGGAATGCCTTGAGCGAAAACTTTTTGGCCTTCCCTCTCGCCAAGCAGGTTTTCTGAAGAATGTTAAAGCTGGCATGCTGTTATTTCTCTTTGAGCATGAAGAGAGAAAACTATATGGTGTGTTTGAAGCAACTTCTGATGGTGCATTAAATATTATGCCTAATGCTTTTCTCTCATCAGGGAAGTCCTATCCTGCTCAGGTATAGGAATATAAACTTACCTTACCTTCTCAAATTAATATCTTTCTCTTAAGATTGAGTTGAAATATTTCTTCCTTTAGTTTAGGTAATCCTTGCTATTTCCTGTATTATGTTGTTTGTATTCAGATTCTTTGCAAGCGGATTTGGTTTTGTAAACCACTGTCTGAAGATGAATTTCGTGATGCTATTAATGAAAACTACTACCAGCCCTACAAATTTGATTTTGGTTTGTCATATGACCAGGTTTGCTTCCTCATCATTTTTTAAAGATTTGAGAACCATTTTAATATCATTTATAATTCATTTAGCTGATTTCGACTAATTTGATATTCTTTTGCTTAATTGAATTTAGGTTTTAAGGCTTATTCACCTATTTTCTCTAAAGAAGATTAGAGTATCGCAGTTCCAGAGAGGGATGCCCAATAAACTCATAAAACAGTTTGAAAACTCATATTTGGGCAATGAGAGGGTGCGTGGAAAACCCGGGTCTAGCTTTGATTCATATGAACATAAGCCTCTTCTAACATCGGATGATTCTGTAGTTGTCTCTCAACATGGACGGGACCCAACAGTACCTTGTGCTACCAGAGCACTACCTGATTTGACTCGTTCATCATCTCAAAATGATTATGCTCTGAGGAGAACATTTCCTATTACTTCTCCCTATGTTCATCGTTATTACGACACTGTCCCAGGTTGTGGGGCTGAACTTCCCTATATTGATTTAGGCTTGAACCGTCCTTCCCTGGCTGAAGAATTGAATGCTCATACCAGATATTTCTCAGACGCTCAAGTCCCTTATCTTAGAAGCCAACCATCATTACTGTCAGATCCGAAGACCTTTGAGTTGCCTTCTAACTACCGGAGCATGGATGTCTGTGCCAGTGACGGGACCTATAAAGGGTCATCCTTCACTATTTGTGAGCCTTCCAGGGTCGGTTTACCTTCAATAGGTTCTGTAGGCTGTCCTAAACCTTTCATAGGTTCTGGAGGCTGCACTGATCTCCAAGACTACAAACACTCATCCATCCTTGATCACCATGACTCATCCGCCAGTAAGATTTTTGCATCACTGGGAATGAATATGACAAAGGGCATAGATTCTAGGCCCTCCTCGCACAGTTTGGGCATTGCTCATGATGATCCTAAAGCAACTCTACAAGATGATGGTCTAAGAGGGCAACACCGCTGGGTCTCAGGGCCTTCTCCTGACTTTATCTCTTTGCCAGAAGATGACTCCTCCCTCTTCCATAGTAGTCTTTCGAAGGATGCATCTGTTATAAGTAATAGTTCATTGGAATTTGAGGAAGGCAATGGCTATCAAGAATTGAGGTCTTATCAATTAATGCACGATGAAGGTTATGATGATGGGTATTATCCAACTTCTGTGAGCTCCAGACTCCATTCGGATAATTATCAAAAGAGAACTAGTGTATTTTCTCGCTTGTCAAAGGCTTCAGAAACACGTAGGCAATGTAAGGTGGTATGCAAGCCATATAGAAATCCATCATTGGATCAACTTTTAGATGCCTTGTCTCAGAGGAGAGATCTGTTGAGTAAGATGGACAAAATGGTGCCGCAAAAATCAAGCATTCAGGATGATGACCAACAATATGAGAAAATAACTGATATGGAACCAGTGTTAGCTACATCAGTTGGTGAGTTTGAAACAAACAGCAAGGAAGTTGCTGAAGAAAGCAGTGAAATTCCTTTCTTGAATTTTAAACGTAGGAGTGAAGTTCGGAAGATGGAGGGTGGAAATGAAGCACGCGCTGATATAGAGGGCCGCAGTGATGAGGGATCGTTGGGAAAGAGGAGGAGACTGGTTAGGCCATCCTTCTGTGAAGATGAATGCCAAGATGTGCAAAAATCCTCTCAAGAAATCGTTAGAGGCGGTGTGTTGGTTAAAAATGGTGAGGCTGAGAATACGGTAGATGGTGATTCATCAGTCAGAATCTATGAAGAAAGTGGAAATAAAAGCAGTTCATCACCAGCTGGATGTACTCTTTCTTGTGTTATTGATAAATTGAAAATCGACTCTAATGGCTTAAACGCTTGTATGAATGACACTGCAGGAAGATGCTTGCTGAAGTCCAATGCTGACCACACAGTTGTGTCAACTTGGAATACTAAACATGAAGAAAAAGCAAATACTGCCTTACAAGCAGCTGGCGTTGATCTTTCTGTATTGCAAGGTTACAGCGAATCACGGCACCAAAAATTTGGTGAAGGGAGTGAAGCATTCTTAGTTAAAACCGATAATATTGAGTCAGAAGATTACCGTCCGCTCAAGTGGGAGAAGATTAGACTTGCCGAGTGACCAACAAGCTTGGAGAGTTGGTTCTGAAGTCCTTAATGCTAGGCCATCGATCCATTTTGGGTTCATCATGGTTCATTGTTTTTGAGGGCAGTCATTCCAAACTACTAATACAGCTTACTGGTGTGTGTCTGTGCAACACCTGAACTTTTGGTTACTTTCTTTTACAATCGTTTGAAACCTTAGTTTCCCTTTGCTTTAGGACATGGTTGTAATAGGCGAAGTCCGGTCTTTGACTAAATGGACCGGACCACCTGATATTGTCGTAACCATGTAAAGCATGCGTACCTGTATATTTTTATCGACTCTGATGCTGTAACAGAGCGAAGATGGTATTTGTTTCTCTCTTTCTGCATCTAAAAATACTTGTATATTTGGTAGTGCGTGACTGAGATACGTAATAGATTGTGATTACCTAACTTGATGCTTCTTAAGGGGTTGTTTTTCTGTGGACGTGTGAAATGATAAAAAGAAATTAGCCGATGTCTCTGGAACAAGGTGTAGACTGTTTCTGGAAATTAAGACATTTGAGCTGCCTCGTGGAATGGTTGCTTGCAGACAATTCTCTTGGTGATGAATAACGTGGGTCAGCAAAAACGTACTTACCAAATTTTCTAGGACGCGTTCATGCTTTTGAAAAAAAAAAAAAAACGTTGGAAGCTGTCAGAGAACAACAATATCAACGCCGCGGTTGTTTGACAACTTAGATCTAGATGCCGGTGCTCCTGTGTTGTTGGGACCCTGATTGATGTACGGGCGCTATATAGCGGTTGTTTATTGTTGAATTTATAATTAAGTTTATGAATCAGGCTATAAATCAAGCTAAAAGAAGAGCTCTTTCTATATATTCTGTATAATTATTTTTTTTCAATCAAAATAAAAACTTATTATTTGATTAATATGAGCATAAATTTTTTATTTATAGAAATAAAAAAAAAATTTCGATAAAAATTTGTAGTACATGATGCAAGAGAAATCCGATTTTATTTTTTTTAATTAAAAAAATTGTATTAGTATATTGAAGTAATATTCTAGATCTTAAAAAAGATTATACAGATATATCTAATAAAATTAGAAAATAATAAGCCTCAAAGTCTGGACAATTTTTTCTCTTTGGAGTACTTTTGGAATGACATGCCACGTAAGTTTCCCACCCTCTTTGTGAAACAACCCACACCATTGGCTAGCTCTGGATGCAAAACTTTGAATGCCGTGTTGATTCATCAATTGGTTGGTCTGGAAACATTTGTTCTGTCCTTGGCGACTCCTGGAGATACTTGGAATGGTCAACTAGCGATGTTTACACTCTATGCCCACGTTAGTCAATCTTCTTCTCAATTCGCTTGCGTAAGTAGAGCCAAGATACCCCTGGGGGGGTGGCTTCGTTCTCCTTAGCACGACCTATACTGTTGATCGTTCATACCATTTTTTGAGGCTAATTCGTTAGTTAACATGATAAGGAAGCTCAGGTTTGTTGGAGATCGCCAAGTTCACAAATCTCCTCTTCTGCTCCTATATGTTATGGAGGAGACGCAGGTTCAGGAGGAAGCAATTTATCTGCCATTGATGTTCCCATCGTTGAGCTTAGAGATGCATGGAATGGCTAATCTACAACTCTTAAAACTAGCTTAGTGCCTGCCACTACCTATCCTCTTTTGCTGGATACCTGGTAGATAGTCTAATTACACAATTTCATAGTCATCCCTACCAAGAAGCAGGTAGCTCTACGAGTGTGGGTTACTTCCAACGTACTCATCGCCCGTGGACTGTCCAAGTATAGAGCTCCCTCAAATTTTATTTCCAGGGTTTGAAGGATTTTTTTTTCCTATGTCGATGACAATTGCTCTCTCTACTCTCAATCTAATTTGAGATCATTGGAGGAACTTGTTAGCTGATCACTAGATGTATGCCATGCATTCCCACCCTATCCTGAGGGACATGACGAGGATGATCAGCATCCTGCAGTCTACGGAGAGACAAACAGGAACAGATGGTCTTCTATGTTGTTAGATACTAAGTTCAGTTCTTGTGATCTGATCTAAGTAGCACCTACCCAATTGGGATATATATCGATCTCAAATGCTGGGAGCTGTACAGTTGTTCGAAATCTTAAGGAAAGGTTTGATTTATTATCTTATAACTGTTTTTTATGAAAAAAAGATTAATTAAAGAGGAGGTTCCCTTCAAACACCAAGGAATTGAGACAACTATTCAATCAAATGATTCGAGGGCTGTATAATGGTGCCACCTTAAAAAATATATATTATAGTTCAGAAATTTTCATTCATTGTTTTCTACCTGAAGTGAAAATTACATATCTGTACTGTTTGTTGCACATTACCTACTTTTGAATGCCGTTGAAGAATCACAAACTTCCAATTCATTTTATTTACCAAAAACAAAAATTATGAACTGTTACCGACCGTTGGAACGGCAACTGTGCGTGGTCTATGTCACCGACCGGAACGTAGTTCGGTAGGCCTCCAATGTGAAAATAGCAAACCCCCCTTTCGACCCTCGCGCTCTCTCTCGCTCCCTTATTCCCTCTCCCCTACTGTGACCGACCCCCCGCCGGCGATGCTCCGACCCCACCCCGCCCGGCGGCGCCACGCCTACGGCCCCCAGCTCTGCGCCGCCTCCGCCGCCCTCCTCATCCTCCTCTCCCTCTTCGTCCTCCACTCCCGCCTCTCCTCCTCACCCTTCCCACTCGGCCTCGGCCTCCGCTCCGTCCTCCCCCGCGGCCCTGATCATTCCTTCTCCTCCGATCGCGCCCCTCTCTTCGACGACGCCGACAACGACGCCTTCGACGGCGCCGCCGACGACCGCATCGACGAGCTCGACGTCCTTGAGGAGGAGGACGACCAGCAGCGCCGCCGCTCCGCCGGGGAGGAGGACGAGATCCTCCGAGCTGTAGGCGCCGGCCTCGACGACGACGGCGACTCCGACGAGCCGGAACTCCCCCGGACCCCTCGATCCGGACTCTTCTGGGACCACGCCCTTGGCGTTGCCCGCCAGTCGTTCGGCAAGCCGGATCCCCGCCGCCCCTACGATCCGTGGGGAGACGACGCCCCGCCGGAGGAGCTCCGGCCGTCCGACCGGAGTAAGATCGCGTTCGGATCGGATGACCAGCCGGTGGATGAGGATCTCCGGCTGAAGATGGACTCGATCCGGAGGATCGAAGATGCCCTGTTACTCAAGGCGAGCGGCGGCGGTGGCCACGGTGAGTCCCCGCTCCGGGAGGGGTGGGCGCGATGGTTGGAGGGGAAGGGAGATTTCCTCCGGCGAGATAAGATGCTCCGATCGAACCTCGAGCTGTTGAATCCCAAGAACCATCCTTTGCTCCAGGATCCGGACGGGCCAGGACTCACTGTCCTCACCAAGGGGGATAAAATGATACAGAGAGTGCTCTTAATGGAGATGGAGAGAACTCCCTTTGGAAAGGGTGGAGGCATGGAAACTAATAAGGGAGTAGAGAGGAAAACTCTTAATTTAGAGGAGAAGAAGAGGCCGCAAAGGGTTCCAGATGGACAGAGAAAGAGGATTGCTATGAAGGAGGACCGGCATCAGGCTGATGGTCGGCGATGGGGGTACTTTCCGGGATTGGACCCACATTTGACGTTCTCTGAATTCATGGACCAGTTTTTCCAGAGCGGAAGGTGTGCAATAAGGGTTTTTATGGTGTGGAACAGCCCACCTTGGACGTATGGTATCCGGCACCAGAGGGGGCTGGAGAGTCTTCTGCATCACCACAGGGATGCTTGTGTTGTGGTGTTTTCGGAAACAATGGAGCTGGATTTCTTCAGAGGGTTTGTTAAAGATGGGTACTGCACTCTTTATCTCCAAAGCCCATGTTATTTAGCAGTTCTCCAGTTAATTACTAGCTGATAGTTTAGTTGAAATATTTGCATTGCCGTTACTTCTTTGTTTATGGGTAAAATATTCATAAGAGAAGAGGGTCACTGGTAAACAAAGGAATCGAATAGACATTTAATAGGTCAGTTCAACGTATGAAACAGACGAACATTAGAGTAAATCCACATTGAGCGATGTTTAACAATGAAGGAAAGCTGAAAGAATTTTTCTTTGTTATTTAAGTTAGATAGTATCTGCAAAGAAACATACCCTGTTAATGTATTCCATGCCCTACTCTTCTTCATGTTGTCATAGATATTGACGCTTCCATAGTGTAACTTGTTCTCATTTATTTTCTGACCTTATGAATCTTTGTGTGAGTTAAATAGTTTGTATATCAGGGTAAATTTAAGGATATAATATTCCAGTATTTCCATGTTGATTTTTCACTGCAAAATCTATCAGTGCTTACCTGTTCAGCTGGTCATTGATATTTATGCTTCCATAAGATTATTAGTTTTTATCAACTTTCTTTAATGTTACTAACTTATACCATGTGAGGTGGTACATTTCTATATCATTGGAAATTCAGGATATAGAATTGTAAAAATTTCATAGTGATTCCTCACTGCATATATTATCATTATTTCTCTCTTCTTCATTGCTCGCAGATATTATGCCCCCACAAGTTTAAGGGTTTTGTCGATTTCTTTGACTCTGAATCTATATCATGTGAAAGAATACATTCCTATATCATCTAAATTTCAGGGCATAGAATTCCAATAGTTCCATAGTGATTACTCTGTTGCATAAATTATCTGCTTGTAATGTTGCTGTATTTCATCTAATTATGTATATTTTGTTTCTTTTTTTTCAAATATTTGAGATTTATATGTTATGAAATGCTGATTTAAGTAATTAACTTTGTCGTAAGTTCTTGATAATTAAAGTTTTCGATCCTTAATTTTATACCTAGCAGTTTGTTATCTGCTAGGCAAGGTTTTGCTTGTTTTTAGTGGCTGTCAAATAATAACAGAAATTTCTTCAATAAGATGCATAATGGATAGGTTCTCAGTGAAATTCAGCAGTACTTTAAAGCATTTTATGCTTGTGAATGTTTTGGTTCGATGACTTTCTACTTCTACAGATTCAAAATTGCAGTTGCTATGCCAGATCTCGATGAACTTTTGAAGGATACTCCAACCAATATTTTTGCTTCTGTATGGTTTGAATGGAGGAAGACAAAACACTATCCAATCCATTATAGTGAGCTAATACGTCTTGCTGTTCTGTACAAGTAAGTTTTCATTTTTTAGTAATAAATTGATCTTCTTCTTAAAAAAATTTGTAAAGATCTATTTTTTCTCTTTTAGTGGTCAGTAACCATTTAACTATCAGTGGAACATATGTTACAAAGGTTACCATTGTAACCATTTAACTATCAGTGGTTTCAAACATATGTTACAAATGTGACCATTAGAAAAAAATCCGTTCCATTTGAAATTTGATTAGCCATCTTTCGTCCATTTTCATCCATTTGAAATATGTCTAGTTGATATTCATCTTTTGGTGCATCCATCTTCTCTAATCGCCCTAGCCCTTTTCTGCTGGAGGTTCTTGAATTTTATTACTGCCTTATTGGTTTATATTGGCTGTGCTGTTCCATATTAGTATGCCCCTCAATACCAACCCATACTGATGCATGATACATCACCTCCTTTTTCCTGTGCTGGCACCAGATGGCGTACCATGTATTAGTATGGTACCATTGCATAGAGGTCCTTATAGTACGAGTAATGTTCCAATATTCGTACCTCAACCCTTGCTTGAGGGTATGTTAACAAGAATATGTTATCATCGAGTATTTAGGTCATTCTGGTTTGTTTTAACAAGAATATGTCGCTTTTCTCTGAAATTCCAGATATGGTGGTATATACCTTGATTCTGACATTATAGTTCTAAACCCTTTACATTCACTTGAAAATTCTGTTGGGCTCGAGGATCAAGCAGCTGGGATTTCAATCTTTAATGGTGCAGTGATGGCATTCAGAAAGCACAGGTACTTGAACGGTATCTTGGGATTTGCTTATTGATTATATGCTTTTGCATTGTCTGTTATCATGAAATTAATAGTTCAATGCAGTATAGGATCTTTTATGAGTTTATTAGATGAAAGAGTTAATCGTGATTACAATTAATTTATCTTTGTTACAAGTTTAGTTTCGATTTTCTATTCCAATTTTTAAGTTTTATAGATCCCACCGTGCCCAACACTAAGTAGATGTGCTAGGGCTTTTTATGGAAGTAGAAGTCCATGTTGAATGTGCCATTATTTTATATATGATAAATGAGTCTCCATTATGTTGAATATTATGGTGTGTCATAATTCTTTTAAAATATTGATTTTTTAGGGAATGTGTAGCCCTAGTTTGATCATGTTTAATATTTTTTATTTTGTTTCTACCTACCTATCTAGGACATTCATCAGATGTATCGGAAAAATGCTATATCACATCATACCATATTGGTCTCCCTAGGTGGTGGTCTGATGCATTCTCTGATATTTCACAGTAATTAAGTATTGTTTCTTTATTTGCAGCTAACCTTTTCATTAAAAATAGGGATTTACACTTAAGTTTCATCACTCCATTTTTAGCTTATTAAATCCTTTCATGATTGAGCATCTTCTATCAAGATTTGGTGTAGGTATCTGAACATAAAAGTTAATCTGTTTAGAGTTCTCTCTAATAATATTTACACAAACATCAAAAGTGCAAATATCTTGAATTCGTAGTGAGAAGCGCACCACTGTCACTTATACACCATTTTGGTATCACATTATAATGCTTACTCATATATATATCAAATGCCAAATGCTAAGAGGGCGTAACAAATCTGTGCTGCCATTATAACTACATGCCTAAAAAATGATAACCAAATGAAGGAAAAATTGAACCAAGATGATTACTAATCAAGTTGCATGAGGTCCAAAAACATTCTGTGAGGATCCGTGCAGGCATCTGGTTAGTCCCACATCAGCTATACATCATGTAGATCTTGGGTATTTATATATAACTAAGAAATCCAAATAATACATTATGGCTAGCCTTTTTGGGTGAGATCTTAGGTTGTTACAAATGGTATCAGAGCAGACTCGGCCCATGGCCTATGTGGATTTAGAGACACTGCAGCATGAGCCCATTTGATTTGGGCTGAGCACGAACTGATCACAGTACTTGTGATAAAATTTGAATGGATTTGAACTCTTAGCCTAGCGAGGATGTGAAGGCTTAAATGGGGGAAGTATGTGAGGATCCATGCGGGCGTGTGTTTAGTCCCACATCGGCTATTCCCTAGGTAGATCTTGCATACTTATACAGAGCTAAGAAACTCAAATAATGCCTTCTGACTAGTCTTTTTGGATTAGGTCCTGGGTTGTTACACATTTTGTTCTTTTATGATGTGAGAGAAGCAGATATTTTGTAATTGTTCTCAGTTGGTAACTGGGAAAACCAAGGCTTGGCGGTTTGATTATTATGAAGCTGACAAAGGAACACCAGTGACGAACTTTTGAAGAGTGAAATGAATGGCATGAGTGCAGATGTTAGTCACAGGACTAGGGAATGAGATTAGTGATAAACATGATGGATGAGTTCGAGTTGCTTTCTTTGTAAGAAATAAAAGTTGAAACAGAGTGATAAATATACTTATCAGATGATCAGATATTAGTTAAAATTGTTCAAAGAATTGAAGGATAATGTAGCTTCTGTTGAAGATCAGGCACACTATAGCTATCCATAATCTGAAGCTTATCAGAAACAGAGTGATAAATGATGATACTGCAAACACAGATAGGTGGTCGTAGTTTCAATCAAGAGACAACAACTGATTCATGAAGAGAAATTCTGTTGCAGCATTTTCAACAATTCAGGAGTTAAAGAGGGCTGCTTATTCTGCAAGGTGTGCTCTAAAGTTATTATCATTTTAGGCATGATGTTACGGTGCGTCTCGTATTGCCACAAGAAGTTGCTGATAGGTGGAGAAAGAAAGAAGACCCAACATTTTTTTTATCATGATGGATCAGTGGTTGCCAGCAGCTTGCAGCCATTGTTCATGGGGTTACTTATAGAAGGCCAGTCAGTGCAAAGAATTGACAGTTGCCACCACATCCACACAATTAACCATGGCCTCGGCCATACCTTCAATCATCTTCCACATCCTTTAATTTTTTATGTTTTAATATTGTATGAAATTATATGGGGGACAAAAATTTGAAACAACTCTAGAAGAACTAGTGGGGTGGGGATACAAGAGTCTATAGCAGAATCATGAGCAGGATAGCCTCATCTGGAAGAAGGGTGAACGGTAGTCGAGGTGTTCACATTGAGAGAAGTGGCAAACTGATAGCATTATCTTCTGAAGTATCAAAACGTATACTATTATTTCAGAATGCAGCACTGCTAATTTGTGTAGGGGGTCTTACTCCAATGTCTAAAGTACTTTACCTGGGTGCAGTTGTATGAAAAATTGAAAAAAAAAAAATCTAGATCATTGAAATCAGGATGGATGGTAGATTTTGTTCACCCTGTCACTGGCTCAACTGGTCATCAGCCAGTGGTGTTTTTGTGAATTTTTGAGAAAAAGATGGGCTTTTTTACTTTAAAAACAGAGAAATGACTCATCCAGCTTTCTTTCTTCAGCTGAACTGTCCCCCTTTTCCCACCCTACTCTCCTTTACTCTCTCTTCATCTTCCTCCACCTCTCCCTCTTTCGGTACTAGGTCCTACCTTCCTGATCCATCATCATACTATGCCACCATGCTTCAATGAGTTCTGTCAATTGCCGGTGGTCTTCAACTGGTAGGTCCTTCCACCTCTCCACCTTCTCTTGCTCCACCTCCATTTGCTGGCACTCTTATGAGCCGAGGCGTCTGGTCAAATTGGTATTTGGTCTCCAGTTCCAATTCTAGCCCTTCTGTGATGGAGGGTTGATATGAGGAGAGAGAAGGCGGGGCAAGGAATCTTGGGTACGGAAGAAAAATTCATTTGCATAGTTGATACATCTTGCTATGTGAAAATTAACTAGACAAAACTTACATTTTGATCTCTTACGGAGAAGTTGCATTCACTGGCAGTAAATTTAAGCTTGGCTTTTGCCTGCAAAACCAAACAATGTGTGCACCGTATGCATTGAAATTTTTTATTTATTTTATGCATAAGCTTTTGATGCCTCTAGTTTCAGCTGTTTTACATGAAAATCAACACTACTGCCCTAGATCAACATCATTTAATCATGGTCTTACCATCAATTTCCATGAAGTGTGTGTTAGTTCTGACATAAACTCATTAAATGTGTTTGCAGTCCCTTTGTGATGGAGTGCCTGAGAGAGTTTCATTCAACTTATGATGATGCCCTTTTAAGGTGGAATGGAGCTGACCTCCTGACAAGAGTGATAAACAAGTTCTCTGCAGCTAAATCATACAGACAACTGCACATAAAGATAGAACCTCCTTTTAAATTTTACCCAATAAGTTCCATGAATATCACGAGGTATATTTCTTTCGGCTGCAATGATACATGTCGAACCTTCTCGCTCTGCACCTTTTAGTTTGAATCATTGTGTCAATAAGCCCTAATAATAGCTTCTATTGGAGCAAATAGAAGAATGGGGCTGATTATCATGCCTCACCACCTGCTGCTAAAATCATAGCCATAACCTTGAAACTAACTTGTGAATCATAGTATAGGCTATATGGTTGACACCCTGCGGAGTTGTGAATTGTGTACAACATGCTCCAGCTTAGGGTTGCCCCAGTTATTGTGAGAAAGCCAGACACTTCGATTTTATGCCTCTATATCTTTTAGTTGTCAGTTGCACTTTCGCCTAGTTATACTGACTCTGTGCTGGGCCTATGGAACCTGGTGACTCATATTTTCTCAATCTGCACTCCTCTGAACCACTGTTGCCAAAACCGAAGCTTTTTCACCAAATATTATCGCTCAAAACCTGTTCATCCCCCTCTTCCCCCTTCCTATGGTCCAAAGCAAGACCTGCAACATTTTATCATCTCCAGTTCACAATGGTAGGCTTGTTGAACACATTAAACTGAATTAAGTTTTATGCAGGTATTTCATGGCACCAACTGATGATTCTGAGAGAGCCCAGCAAGATGCTCTCCTTACAAGGATGCAGAATGAATCAATCACATTTCATTTCTGGAATGGCTTAACATCTGCACTGGTTCCTGAACCAAACAGCCTTGTTGAAAGGCTTCTAAACGGTTACTGCCTCCGGTGTTCTGATGTGTTGTGACTTTTAGTGGACAACCTGATGTTCGACCTCATTTTGCTTCAGCACAAGCTGCTGTCCATTATACATGACATACACAAAATGAAGTTGTTCCCTGGGTGCTGAAATGGGAATTTTGGGTTTGAAACATGAAAATCGGTGGGCAGTTCTCTCTTTGCATTGCTGGACCAAGGAACTCAGTAACATGTTAGGTGAAATTGAGGAAATCAGTGGTTTCGGCACTTGGCACCAGCTGCTGGAAGAAGTTGTAAAAGATTATAGTGTATCATAGTTTATCCTAATCAAAGAAGCTCTTGGCTGATGTGATAGTCTGCTTGCCCTATTAGATTCAAGAGGTAAGTCGGTGAAGCATCTTGCTAACTACTTTTTGTGTGATTTGTTGGCTGCTATTGCGTTGTGCTATGAGTCTATGCCCAGTCAGAAAATTAGATGACTCTTTGTCTTATATTAGATAGTCTTTGGGGTGGTGTTCCTTTTAAAGAGATTTTGTGTGGAATACATGTTTGTAAACTCAAATTGGCATACCTAAGGTTTTATTCATGAATACTGATTTGCATATGGTAACTTACGTCCATCAGAATATTTTTATATTTATGAAAATGTTTTCAGCTTTATGATCAGAACTCAACTGAGATTCTCTCTCCTAAAACAGGACATTGCTCCTGGAATTTCCATTTTTAATTGTGATATAAATTGAATTGCTTTCGGGCTGCTTTATGAACAAGAAAAAGAAAAAAAAACTCCACATATGCAAGTTAGATGATTAATTGGTGATTAGGCGAACCGGAAGCTCGGCTTTTAATTAGCACCCCAGACAAATTGTTTGGGAGGACTGTCAAGCACACATACTTGCCAGGTCACGCTCCAACATTTTCATGTTAAAGATTCAGCGGCAGATGAACTATGAGGCGAAAATGACATACAGAGTGCATAATCCTAGAGATTCTATGAGGAAGGGGTTTTCAGGAATATGCTGTCATGGTTTGAGAATAAATTTTAAGAACAGTGTTGACGTTATTCCCTCTATTTCACATAGTTCATAATATTATTTGCTATACATGCTGATAATAAGCAGCAACGAGCCCTAATATATGGTGGCTGTGGAAGATGGCGTAAATTAATAATACTGCAATTAGTATGCGCACTATAGCACGAAAATTGGCGTGTCTCACAGAAATTGGTACGAAATGCCCGGTCAAATCATGAGTTGCCACGTTTTCTCAAAGAGAACCAAGAGTTGAAACGCTAGCTTCTCTGGACCTATAGAACTTTTTGCATGACCGACCTCTGACCTGAATCATATTCTACAGCAATCATGCATTCACCATTGAAAAAAAAGAGAGAAAGGGTTAGGCGTCAATACTGCCAAATTTGCCAAATTTTTTAGAAGTTTATGACAAGTGATGTATCATGAAACCGACCACAGCCAGTACAAAACCTCGATCAATCGAAGTTTGTCTACCACAAAGCTTCTGAATCAACAACCAAAATCTGTCATGTGGCGAGCTTAGAAGAGCACGAAAGATTCTTCAAATTTCAAAATTTTCTACAACTAGCAAACCTTCAACCGTGGTCTCAAGCGATTTTGAAAATCATGCCAATAAGACAAGCAGAACATGATACGCGTGCAAAACATCCACGCCTAATTCTTGAGACGTGTGGAGAGCCAGTCAATCACAGCCAATCTACGTGCCCAAATTCTTGGAGTGTCATTTTTGCCAGATTTCTTAAAAACTTATGGAAAGCTTTTTAACAATTGATCTCCTACAAGGTAATTCAAATTTCCTTCACCCCTTTGAAAGAGTACCGCCACCCAAAAGATGTATAACTTCTGCGTTGGAATCAGAATGATTTCTCGGGGAAAAAAAAATATAGCGTTGCAGTATTCGTATCCTCCAAAATATGAAGGGCCACATCTGGCTGGCCCCAAGCACTTTAAATGCCCAGATGAGTTTTCATAGCCATTAATAGCATAGGTAAATTTATCTGCTTAACTATGTCAGAAATTTTATCTACTCGCCTTTCATGGGATACGTACAAATAATAAATACATATGTGCAATGCATATATTGCTAATTTTGATATATACATCACTTCTCCAGCAGAGTTCTGAAATAATATTAGTCTACTTATATATCAGGGACTTGAAAAATAAGTTTAAAAGGTCAGTGGACATAAAAATAGCTCACGTAATAAATTAAAATAACGGCCTGTTGTTTTTTTTTTATGCTGAGTAATTATTTTACCTAGCCTGGTCATTTGCCAAGACTACATTTTAATAGAAGTAGGCTGCTAAATGGATATAAATTGATTTTAATCTGCTCAGGAGTGTGCGAATTGTTAACAAAAGTCTCTCCAAAGATTGCATTCAACTTGAGAATAATGCGACCCTAGTGATCGATTGGATTCAGGAGAGTACCGATAGGAACAAGCGTCTGGATAGACATCCGCTTCTGTGCGATATATGTAAGATTGTGGGGAGGCTTACAGCATTTTAGGCCATCCATGTCCATTGAAAGTCGAATAGTGTGGCCGATTGGGTCGTCTCCTATGCAGCGTACCACTCAGAAGAATTTCGGTGGGAGAGAACGAAGTCTGCTATCCCACCCCTTCATTGACTTCTGCTTTTTAATTCTTATGAATGCACTCATATGTGTATGGTGTGAGTTGCTGTTGTATAAAAAAAAAATTCCTCCAAAAAAAGAGAGGGAGGTAGAAGGAGCATAGACAAAGAGAGAGAAAGGAGAAAGGACGAAGCCCCTAGAAATCTTTATCGAGATGGGTCGCGTCTCTATTAATTAGCATGCGCTAGCAAAAGACTAGTAATAACTAATTTCATATTTAGGGACTTACGGGTAATTTAGCCAGTAAAAGAACTAGAAGGAAAAATATCGTACATGTAGAGACCTGTGAATAATTTCCAACGCAAACAAAAATGAACTGATCCCGTCAGGTGGGATGCCGAAACTAGTTCAAGTTTATGATAATAGAAGTTGTACGCCTTTAAAAATGCATAGCCTTGTCAAGGCTTTTGTCTTCACGTTAGCTGTATCTTATCTAGTTTTCTTTTTGGTTGGTTGGAAAGCAAGGCAAAATTCCAAATGGATAAAAATAACAATCTCCTGAACATGACACCCGAGCATCGGCTCGGACCAATTCTAGGGTATATCTTAGCTTTGAAGGTATGATTAGTAGTGGTGGCAAAGACTAATGGAAGCGACCATGATAAGACTCTGTCAATAAAATTTGCCACATGTGATGATCCTGATGCAGATATATTATAGTTAATCAGATCCACCAAGAATTAGTATATACATCATATTTTAGCTAAGAAGAGTGTGAATAGTTTCTAGAAAGGTTTTGAGTTTTTTATATAGATCTGCTGCACTATGGCTGTCTAGGCATGTCCTCAGGTATTTGGGGAGATAACCTCTTGGTAATTTATTTTAGTGATCTATCTTGCTACCTTGCTTAGCACAAAATCTACATTCAACGCCTTCAATTGGTAGTAAAATCAAGTAAAATTATAGCTCATGAGTACACTGACTAGCACATTGTAATGGTCCGGCCATTGGCTGATAGCTTGGTTGGACTGTTCGTAGTCATGTCAGCGACATCTTACGAACTAGTGGTGGTATTGCTGTGCATGCTCTGTATCACAAGCAGATGTCATCTTATCATGCTTGCAAGGATTTAGGAGGCATCAAAACTCTTAGCTAGTTGTGATTTTTAATACTCATGATGATCAGGGTTCACCGTATTGGTGCCGAATTTCATACCGGTGCCACACTAGCACTGTTAATATGGTACAGTATAAAATTTTTTCAGCATACCGAGTATCGGTATGCCTCTTATACCATGTAGCAGTATCGAATCAGTATAGTGATGGTACAGTCCGTGTCATTCGGTTTAAATCGATATGGCAAACCATGATGGTGATGCTCCATTAGAGATTAATCCAGTAAGTGAATGCTCGGAGATGTTAGACACTAATTAGGGGAAAAAAAAAAAGCTTTGGTGCATGGTTCTGGACATCCTTCTAATAAACATTCTCAATGAAATTATTTTATCCTGATCAAGTGTGAAACATGAGGAAATAAAAGGAATTAACTGAATAAAAGAAAATAAAGCTATATCTATATATACACACACACATATATACACATACAAACGTAAACATACATAAACAAGCTAAATAAGATCAGTCCATTTGGACAACTAGAGGCATAAACTATTACATCTAAATTACTTACTATCAAAAAATTATGTGATCTGAAAATCCTTATTATTTGAAAATAAATTTCAATCTAATTTTGAATTAAGCCAAATATATATACATACACATATATATACACACACATACATGTATGGATGTGTGTAGGCGTACATGTGGGTGATGTGAACTACTATTTCTAAACTACTTTATATCAAAAAATCATGTAATTAGCAGATTTCTAATTTATGCATTTAGTGGTTAAAAAAATTTACATTGTTCATATTTATGTAGCCAGTCACTCTGGCAGTACCCTGTGGGCTGGAGATGGAGAGCTGTCCGTGGCACTCCGAGATATTTTATTTTTTGATTTTATTGAGTATATCCATACTCGTCAGATATGATCCACCCGTTTTAGCGCAAAAAAAAAAAGGACTCTTCAAATTTGACCACTAGGAGCATAAATGATGTGAATGCTTTTCGATAGTAAATAGTTTAAAGATAAAAATCATAGGTATTGCGCCTCTCCAGTCATCCTGTCATGATTGACTTCATATGGACCTGCTGTATGAACAGCCACATATTAGCTCGCTCTCTCTGTCTCCCCCCCTCTTCCTCCATCCATTCCAGCTGCAACTTTTCTTCTGAATCACCCTATGACTTACCCGTTAGGCAGGCTTAATTACCCAATGTGGGCTTTTAACTTAGCGGCATTCTGCCCTTCTTATTTAGGATGCAGATTTCCTCCTTATTGGTGTTCCTCAAATATTGTTTGTGTGAATGAATGACTTGGGGTTGAAAATCAGAACTCCTGTACACTACTGCTGACAGAAGGGGGAAAACATAAGCGGCTCATCTCAGATGCAACTCATTTCCATTATATGGTCTCCAAGGAGGGCCAATAAAATACAACCTAGAAGAGTATTATTCAGTTGCTTTACATATAACCGATATCAAAAGATGTAGGATGTACAGAATTTACTCTCATGCTTGTGAATTATACTCATCATCCACCTGTTTGCTACAAACATTCAGCCTGATGCCTAATGGTGGACAACTGCAAGGGAAGAAGAGAAGGAGGAAGAATAAGGGAGGGAGAAGGAAGAAGAGATTATAGAGATGCATAAAGAAGAAGAGAAGAGGAGGAGCAAAAAGAAGAACAAGAGAGAGGCTAGAGTTTTTTTATTCAATCATCAATTACCTTATACATGAAAGGGGTGGTCTTTATATAGACCTTACATATTGACCAAATCAAGTAATCAATTGACCAAATCAATCAATTGACACTGACTAAATTTGGACCCTTACATTAATTAATCCCTTACCAACATTGGTCCACTAAATTGACCCAATTACATAAACCCAATTGACCAGTCTAATAACAAAACAACTAACCAAATTAACTTGATTAAGACAAAAGCAAATAATGCAATAAAAAAAATGACTTGGACTCGAATGGACCCAATCCGGGTCTGACTCAATCCGGGAGCTCAGGATCATCTGAATGAAGGGCTCTGATGTCCCCGTCAACTCCTCTCGAGTGGAAAAAACTCGACCCCGTCGAGTACAGGTCTGACCGGTTGTCGTACTGCTCCAGAAGATTGGGGTCAAGGCGCTGTTGGGATCACTAGTGGTCGCATGCATATATTTTTTAAAAATTTTACAGTGGAAGCATGAATTAAACTATTTAATTCCTATGCATGCTAGAGATCATATCTCTATAACAAAAATAGATTCAGGACTTTAAACATTTATCCTAAACAAGTAGGCATAATCATGCAGAATTTCAGCAACCTAGTTGATTTCTAATCTTAATTTTTAATGAGATCAGATCTCATACTTTTTTATTTTGAGAACTTTGATGATGCCTTGATTACCTTGTATAGCCGCACACGCGTCCGGCCTCTACGGATAGTCCACGCGAAGCTCTAGGAAGATCCACAACTGCAGGAGTGCTAGCTCATGCAGAGGTGCTGCAGTGGCTGAACTTTTCTTCCTCGAAGCACTCAACTTTTGATTCTTCTTTGAAAGGATGAAGGATGGAGATGAAGGAGAAGAAGGAGGAGAGAAGGTGGTTGGCTCTCAGAATTTTTTCAAAATTTAGAACCCTTTCTAAAGACCGTTTTTTTAAACCCGAGGCGTGGGGGTCTTTTTATAGGCAAAAGCCCCCCCACGCCTCACATCTCTTTTGGCCAACGAATTTGGCTGATAAAATTTCCAAAAAATTCTGGTGAATCGGAAGCTAAGAGATGAACAAATTCTCTTTTAATCTTGTGCCAAGAATCCCTAAAAATCAGAGAATTATTGCGCCCCAAACTTCAGCTGCACGCCACCCTGCTTGATGCGCCATGCAGTCCCTACAAATTAGGGATTTGATTCCTATCTTTTTAAGAAGATTTGAGGTGCCATATTTTTTTGTAAAATAGCCCCACACCTCCTCTTTCGTCACGCCAAAAATTGGCCAAAAATAAAGAGGATAGGCACCACTGCTTTTAGGGATAAGGATGAGGTGTCTTTCTTCTCCAAGCCCAATCAAGACTCTTAATCCTCATTAAATCAGGACTCTTAATCCTCATTAAATCAGGACTCTTAATTGACTTGAGTCAAGCCCAATCAAACTGGATCAAGTCCGATCAATTAGGTTATGCCCAATCGGCTCGGGTCGAACCAGATCGAATTAGGTAAAACCCTAATTTAGCCCAAATTGAATCTAATTCAATTTGGCTTAATTAAAGTCCAATAATTCAATCAAATTGAATTTATTAGTAATCCAATTACTAATTAACCCTCCAACAATTCAATAATTATTTTAATGCAACTTTTGGGATAATTTGTCAATCGAATTGACCAAATTACCTCTGAATGATTCTTAATCATCAATCAGCCATTTGATCAACCTAGAAACTTCTATGCGTGTAATCCTATAGGTTCGAACCTAAGCCGGTAGCACAAGAACAACTTCTTGTACTAATCGAAATGACCATCTAGCAATGGTATCTGACGTCTGGATAGGCCGAATATATGCGAAGCAAATATTCTAAAACTCTGGACTATGGTTACTGTATAATTCATCCCTTTGACTCCTAATGCCAGGATGACTTCAGAGTTCTGTCAACTCTCTAATAAGTACATCCTCTATGTGATCAACTTTAGAAATCCTGTGACTCCTCACAAGGATTATCCTGGCCAAGATTTTGCTAAATTGAACACAAAGCATTATCTTCTATTTTCAGGAGGGGTCAATTCCATCTTGACTCACGCACTGATTTCACAAGTACTTGACTGCACCCAGTAACCTTTCATCCTAGAATTAGAAATTCTGCTAGTCCGGTACCAAAGTACAGTGAGTTGCTTGCTAGTCACTGTCATGATCTCAGGTCTGAGGGATACTTATACCCATATCCATTTGAAACATCTCTCGACAGTAGAGTGTTCCGGAATTGATCACGTTCAGTGAAATGTACTCCCACACTTCACCTGTGCGACATATCAGTGTCTCCACACTCCTTGGTTAAGAGGACAACCAATGTATATGTCTCACAATGACCTAATCTCGACAATGTTACCGTCCTATTAACAGCAAATCATTTGGTCGCGAATAGATTTAAGAACTTGAAGATAAATCCTTTTTTATCATAAAACAAGTCCTAAGGACTTCATCATATAAGAGTTCATTTGAAGATGTACAATGAAATGATGAATAATGCCAAATAACACTTTATTAATTGGTCAATTCATTTACAAAATTCAATCATCAGCACACTGACGATTGACTCTTAGGATACAATTTCCAACAACTCCCACTTAGCCTAAAGCCAATCAGCACAGTATCTAATACCCATCTTCGATTTGTGTTCGTTGAACTCTTTGATGCCGAGGACTTTGGTAAATGGGTCAGCCAGATTTTTTTTTGTGTCAATCTTCTGAAGATCAATATCACCTCGTTTGACGATCTCTCAAACCAGATGGTAGCGACGTAGAATATGCTTGGTCCGCTGTTGTGCTTTGGGTTCTCTTGCTTGAGCTATAGCTCCAGTGTTGTCACAAAATACAGGCACTAGACCATCAATGGAGGGTGTCACTCCAAGCTCGGTGATGAACTTCCGCAACCATACAGCTTCCTTGGCGACATCAGATGCTGCGATGTATTCTGCTTCACATGTAGAATCTGCCACTGTATGCTGCTTGGAACTCTTCCAGCAGATGGCCCCACCCTTAAGAGTAAAGATATATCCCGACACGCTCTTGCTATCATCTTGATCTGACTGAAAATTTGAATCGGTATATCCCTTAAATTTTAAGTCAAATTCACCGTAGACAAGCCACTGGTCTTTAGTATTTCTCAAATACTTAAGGATGGTTTTTACAACCTTTCAGTGGTTGCTACCTGGATCAGACTGGTATCTACTTACTACTCCTAGTGAGTATGCCACTTCTCGTCTAGTAAATGTCATGGCATACATTATAGATCACACTGCCGAAGCATATGAAATTCTATCCATACTCTCTCTTTCTTGAGGGGTTGTCGAACAATCCCTCTTAGAAAGGTTAATTCCATGGCCCATCGGAAGATAGCTTTTCTTGGAATTAATCATACTTAACCTCTTCAGTATAGTATCAATGTATATGGATTGGGATAATCCAAGCAATCTTCTAGATCTATCTCTATAGATCTTCATCCCTGAGATGTAAGATGCTTCTTCGAAATCCTTCATGGCAAATTGAGATGATAGCCAAACCTTTATTCCTTGTAATGCAGGAATCATTTCCGATTAAAAGAATGTCATCTGCATACAAAACAAGAAATATAATAACTGAACCATTTGCTCATTTATAAATGCAAGGTTCCACTTCATTCTTAATAAAGCCATACATTTTGATTACCTCATTAAAGCGTATGTTCCAACTTCATGAAGCTTGCTTTAATCCATAAATGGATTTTTGAAGCTTACACACCTTAGACTCATCTGCAGATATAAAACCTTCAGGTTGCATCATATACACCTTCTCTTCTAAATCTCCATTTAGAAAAGCGGTCTTTATATCCATTTGCTAAATTTCATAATCTAAATGTGCTGCTCTCGCAAGCACAATCCGAATGGACTTGAGCATTGACACGGGAGAAAATGTCTCGTCATAGTCAATACCATAATGTTGGCGATATTCCTTGGCAACTAGACGGGCTTTATAGGTCTCAACCTGACCGTCTGCTCCCCGTTTTCTTTTAAAAATCCACTTATATGGGTTTAATCCTTTCGGGTGGGTCAACTAATGTCCACACATCATTGACCTTCATGGATTTCATTTCGGATTGCATGGCTCCAAGCCATTTATCAGAATCATACCTCTGCATTGCATCCATATAGTTGATCGGATCGTCATCGTTTTCATCAAGTTCGACAGGATCCCCATCCCGGACTAAGAAACCGTAGTATCTGTCCGGCTGACGTGGTACTATACCTGATCGCCTTAATGTTGCATCTAAAATAGGTTCTGGATTTGATCTAATCAATTCAGACTCAACTGGTTCAGTGGATGGTGTCGGGTCTTCTACATGTTGAACTTCCATAAGCTCAACATTAGAGCTTCTACTTCCTTCTCCAAGAATACAGCTCTATTGCTTATGAACAACTTTTGTTCTTCAGCAAGGTAGAAATAATATCCTTTAGTTTCTTTAAGATAACCGACAAAGAAACATTTGTCAGACTTGGATTCAAGTTTGTCTGTTTTTAAACGTTTGACGTACGCCGGAAACCCCCAAACCTTAAGGTGAGAGAGTACCGGTTTCCATCCTGTCCACATCTCATGTGGCGTTTTATTCACAGATTTACTTGGAACCTTATTAAGTATATAACATGCTGACTCAAGTGCATATCCCCAAAAGGATTTGGGCAGACTCGCAAACCCCATCATGGATCGAATCATATCTAATAAGGTTCGATTTCTCCTTTCTGATACACCGTTATACTGCGGTGTACCAGGAGGAGTCTATTGGAAAAGAATGCCATTCTCTCCCAGATATGTCAAAAACTCATTGGAAAGGTATTTACCCACTCAATCTGATCGAAAGGTTTTAATACTCTTTCCAGTTTGTTTTTCTACTTCATTACGATACAATTTGAACATTTCAAATGCTTTAGATTTATGTCTTATTAAATAGACATAACCATACCTCGAAAGATCGTCTGTAAACGTAATAAAATATGAATACCCACCTCTAGCATCTGTGCTCATTGGCCCACATACATCAGAATGTTAATGGATCCGTTATCACATCAGAATAGGTGATTTGGTCATCTTACCAAGAAGACATGACTCATAGGTTGTCAATCATTCACAATCATTAATATTGAGGATTCCCTCTCTACTTAACATGTTCATTCTGTTCTTATTAATATGACCTAGCCTATGATGCCAAAGGTAGACATCCGTGACATTATTTATTCTAGGGCGCTTGTTTGACTTGTACATTACATTAACAAGCTGTGATAATATGTAAATCCCATTACTCAATTGTCCATGCATTACAGTAATACCATTCATAACGATATCACAGTAATTTCTTTTTATTGAAATCTCATAACCGTTCATGGCCAAAAGGCCTACAGAAATTACATTCAATAGAAAAAAAAAGGACAAAAGTGACAATCACTTAAGATTGTTATTTGAGAATTGAATACAAGTTTCAGAATCCCTAAAGCTAGAACTGGAACTGATCTTCCATCTTCAACATTTAGGAACCTTTCGCTTTCTTCAAATCTCTCACTGACCTGTAGTTCCTGCAACGAATTACAAATATTAAAATGACTTTCGGTATCCAATACTTAGGTCGAATTATCACAAATTGAGAAAATACAAGGTGTTATCATATAAGTATCTTGATCTGCAACTGATTGCATCTTTTTCTTTGGCCTGTTCGGGTCAAGAGAGGCAATGTACTAAGGACAGTTCCTTTTCCAATGCCCTTGCTTCTTACAGTAGAAGCACTCTGCCTTACTCTGATCAGCCTTCTTCTTCTTAGTCTGACTTTGCTCAGCACGATGCACCTTTTTCTTTTTGTTTTTGTTTTTCTTCTTCCCTTTCTTAAAGGGACCACGACCCTTGGACGAACCTCCCACTAAATTCACCGACCCTTTGAGGAGTTGCTGATCCTTCTCAAAAGTTTGTAGTAAATCCAACAATTTGTGATAATTTACTACCGGTTTCGTCATACGAAAGTTGGTGAGAAATGGGCGGTATGAACTAGGAAGAGAGTTCAGTATAGTATCTTTCCCCAATTGATCATGAAGGGAAAAACCGAGAGTGCTCAAGCGCTCGATCAACTCAATCATGTACAATACATGATCAGTCACCGATGCCCCATCTTTCATCCATGCGCTGAAAATAGCACAACTAGTCTTGTGCCTTTCAACGTCGTTGGGAGTGCCAAAAGATTCGTTCAACACTTGAACGATTTCTTCGAGCTGGGCATTCTCGAACCGGCGACTGAACTCATCGCTAATTACAGCAAGCATAATGCATCGGATAGTGATACGGTCACTGAGCCACTTCTGATAAGTTTTTCTGGCCACACCCCGTGCATTAGCAGCAGGCTGCTCAGGTGCTGGATCTGTTATCACATAAAGGATCCATTCATGCTCTAGCACAATCTTAAGTTTCCTAAGCCAGTTATTGAAATTGGGTCCAGTCAACTTGTCACTATCCAACAATGAACGAAGTGACAAACTAGTGGCCATTTCTGCATAAAAAGAAAATCTCATATCAGTATACGAATTGACAATACCCTAAAGAATTGAACTTTAGTCTAAAGGTCCTCTCACTATTTTATACAAATTTGTAGCCTCTACCTCAAATTCGAAGAATTACACTTAACTCTTTAGTGGGCACTAGAACCCAATAGATCGCATATGGGCTCGAGTGTGGCTCAGCCAACCCATATGTACCTATTGGTAGGTTCTGAACCAATTGTTTCACCAAACAATTTCTAGTGATAATTTTGCCCCAGTCTCTTTGGCAGGCGTGTGGCACCTCCACCAAAAATTCTAGTTAGGTCCAACCATTAAATGTAGGGTTCCGTATAACCCACTAATAGATGACTAAGCCCGAGTGTGGCTCGGCCCACCTGATCACCTATTGAAAGTATACTCAACTCATCATATATTGAATGATAATTCCAATGATCAAATACCCTTCACCCCTCCCCGGTTTTGCTTTCCTCCCAAAACGCGTCTGCAGGATTTGGAGACACCCGTCTCATATGCCCAGGCTTTGGAACGAGTTTTTTCAATATGGGACTATTGGGCCTGACACCCTTCCCACCATCAGACAAGAGCCGTCCTCGGCTCTGATACCACTGTTGCGATCGCTGGAGGTCGCATGCATATATTTTTTAAAAATTTTACAGCGGAAGCATGAATTAAACTATTTAATTTCTATGCATGCTAGAAATCATATCTCTATAACAAAAATAGATCCAGAACTTTAAACATTTATCCTAAACAAGTAGGCATGATTCTATGTCTAACATGTAGTCATGCAGAATTTCAGCAACCTAGTTGATTTGTAATCTTAATTTTTAATGAGATCAGATCTCATACCTTTTTTGCTTTGAGAACTTTGATGATGCCAGCTCTACCAGATAGTCTGACTCAATCATTCATCCGGGCCTTGATCACCTTGTATAGCCGCACACGCGTCCGGCCTCTACGGATAGTCCACGCGAAGCTCTAGGAAGATCCACAACTGCAAGAGTGCTAGCTCGTGCAGAGGTTCTGCAGTGGCTAAACTTTTCTCCCTCGAAGCACTCAACTTTTGATTCTTCTTCGAGAGGATGACGGATGGAGATGAAGGAGAAGAAGGAGGAGATAAGGTGGCTGGCTCTCAGAATTTTTTCAAAATTTAGAACCCTTTTTAAAGAACATCTTTTTAAACCCTAGGCGTGGGGGTCTTTATATAGCCAAAAGACCCCCCACGCCTCATACCTCTTTTGGCCAACTAATTTGGCTGATAAAATTTCCAAAAAATTCTGATGAATCGGCAGCTAAGAGATGAACAAATTCTCTTTTAATCTTGTGCCAAGAATCCCTAAAAATCAGGGGGTCATTGCGCCCCAAACTTCAGCTGTACGCCATCTTGCTTGATGCGCCATGCAGTCCCTACAAATTAGAGATTTGATTCCTATCCTTTTAGGAAGATTTGAGGCGCCATATTTTTCTGAAAAATAGCCTCACGCCTCCTCTTTCCTCACGCCAAAAATTAACCAAAAATAAAGAGGATAGGCACCACTGCTTTTAGGGATAAGGATGAGGTGTCTTTCTTCTCCAAGAAAGAAAGCTAGGGTCCTAAATTTTAGGAATTCTTCTTCATAATAAATTCTGATTATTTGGACTCTTAATCCTTATCAAATAAGGACTCTTAATTAACTTGAGTCAAGCCTAATCAAACCGGGTCAAGTTCGATCAATTAGGTTATGCCCAATCGGCTCGGGTCGAACCCGATCAAATTAGGTCAAACCCTAATTTAGCCCAAATTGAATCTAATTCAATTTGGCTTAATTAAAGTCCAATAATTTAATCAAATTAAATTTATTAGTAATCCAATTACTAATTAACCCTCCAATAATTCAATAATTATTTTAATGCAACTTTTGCTTAGGATAATTTGTCAATCGAATTGACCAAATTATCCCTGAATGATTCTTAATCATCAATCAGCTATTTGATCAACCTAAAAACTTCTATGCATGTGACCCCATAGGTTCGAACCTAAGCCGATAGCACAAGAACAACTTCTTGTACTAATCGAAATGACCATCTAGTAATGATACCCGACGTCCGGACAGGCCGAATATATGCGAAGCAAATATTCTGGAACCCTGGACTATGGTTACTGTATAATTCATCCCTTTGACTCCTAATGCCAGGATAACTTCAGAGTTCTGTCAACTCTCTAATAAGTACATCCTCTATGTGATCAACTTTAGAAATCCTGTGACTCCTCACAAGGATTATCCTGGCCAAGATTTTGCTAAATTGAACACAAAGCATTATTTCCTGTTTTCAGGAGGGGTCAAATCCATCTTGACTCACGCACTGATTTCACAAGTACTTGACTGCACCCAGCTCGGAAATAAGTGTTCAGTCGAATCAAAACACAGCTTGAAAAGGTGATTCGGAATTCCAACCTTCCATCCCAGAATTAGAAATTCTGCTAGTCCGGTACCAAACTACAGTGAGTTGCTTGCTAGTCACTGTGGTGATCTCAGGTCTGAGGGATACTTATACCCATATCCACTCGGAATCTCTCGACAGTAGAGTGTTCCGGAATTGGTCACGTTCAGTGAAATGTACTTCTACACTTCATCTGTGCGACATATCAGTGTCTCCACACTTCTTGGTTAAGAGGACAACCAACGTATATGTCTCACAACGACCTAATCTCGACAATACTATCGTCCTATTAACAGCAAATCATTTGGTCGCAAACAAATTTAAGAACTTGAAGATAAATCCTTCTTTATCATAAAACAAGTCCTAAGGACTTCATCATATAAGAGTTCATTTGAAGATATACAATGAAATGATGAACAATGCCAAATAACACTTTATTAATTTGTCAATTCATTTACAAAATTCAATCATCAGCACACTGACAATTGACTCTTAGGATACAATTCCCAACAGGCGCTACAACTAAGCTTTAAAAATCCACGTCACGTTAGACTTTGGTCGATCTTTCCACCGAATAAGGTAATGTTGATAACCACCATTTCTGGTTGACATAACCTGCTCATCCAATATATATTCTATTTGTTCTCTGCGTGCATGAAATTTGGGAGGTGGTGGCTCAACAACTAAGAATAGGCCAAGGTGATCAACATGGGCAATTATATCAACAAAGGGGTCAGAAAGCATGAATGTTGGTTTTTTATATGGGACTAAATCTTTAATATTAAATATCGTACTAATGCTATAATCATCAGGAAGATCAACAACATAGACATTCGAACGAATTTTTCATAGGAATTCGAACGGTGCCATATTACTTGAACGTTCCTGAAGAAAGTCGTTCAAGCCTAATTCTTATCATGACGTAACCTCTTTCACTTAGCTCTTTATAACATCCATATAAATAAACAAGGGATTTATATTCTAAGTTATTAAAGTGAATAAAATTGCTGATTTTTTGATGCGATGAATGTGGATGTGATGCAAATGATTGTGCAGACTCGAGACTCTATACTGATGAGACATGGAAAATAAGTCTATGGGTTGCCTAAGTCTGTAATCATGCACCACTTCGAATGGACTCATGCCTATGGACTTGTTTAACGAACTATTATATGCAAACTCAACTATCGGTAACATTAAATCCTAGATCCTAGCATATGCATTTGGGTTGAGCCTATGATGTGGAAGGTTGGGCAGAGATGCTCCGGGAACTAGATCAATTGCGTGTTGGATATCATGCATCCGGAAGATCATTAGGGACTACATCATGAAACTCCTCTAGAAGGAAAACTACTATAAGGGAATGTTCAAGGTTGGACTCAGCATTGGTATCTTTAGCCACAAGTGCCATCTCAGATGACTGGTTCTCAATTTCTTTCACTACCTCTTCCACAATAGTGATGTGAAGTAGCTTGGTTGTACTTGGGTCAATAGTCTCCTTTTGGAAATCATTCTGGACAAATTCTAATCCTGTGGGTTCATCTTCAAAGTCTTCTACATAGTCTTCTATATTTGGTTTATAGACTTCTTCGATATATTCGGCCTCTTGGTTCCTAACTTCTGGTTCAATAATCAGGTAGGTCTTAGTGGAACATTAGGACGCTATGTGGCCGAATTGTTGACGCCTAGAGTATTGGGTTTGGTGCCTAGGAGAATGGGGAAGGACTACAGGTAGTGCGACCAAACCGATTTTAGGTTGGGCTGCAACAAGGATTGGCGGTTTAGGGGTCCTCGAATTTCACATGAGCTCACGGATCTCTTATTTGAATTCCTTGTGTCCAGCCCGCATGGCAGCGAACTGTTCTATGAGAAATCTATAAATGTCGAAATTTATAGTAGCTACAGGGGTTTTAGGTTGATTGAAATAGTACTCCCTATCACTACGGGTTGGCAAGCTATGACAACACTAGGTGATGATGTGAAATGCAGTGTCACTAATGAAATCCTAATAAAAATGATGTAGAACAACCAACTAATGCAATCTATTATGATTTCAGAGATCAGCAAGTTTTTACAAGAATAACTTAAAGTTTAAATGTTGCTAATTTTTATTTCGGTTATTCAGAATTAAGGATTAAGATTATTCAATTTAAGAAATTAGATTGTAATCAAGTAGTACAGTTGTTCTGTTCCTAAATCAATCTGATCAAAAAATGTTGAGAAACGTCCAGTTGCTAGGGTGCGCTAATTTAATATCTAAATTTTAAAAGGGAGAATAGGATGAGTTTGAAAGTAGGGGCTCTATGTTCTGAATTTTGACAGCAAAAGTAAGTTTCAAGAATATGGCTATCATGCAAGAGAACTAGAACATAATTAAATGACCAAGCCCAAGAAAAGTGGAAACCTATCATCTGTCGTGAAGCAGGTGACCAGTGTCGTTCGCTCGTGGGCGATGATCAGGAGTGTGATTGTAGCTGATGGATCTTTCAATTAGCTTTAATTGGCTTCAACTTGAGTCTGATCACAGTAAATCGACGAGTTTGCTGGGCGCTCAACTTGAAGAGGCCTGCAGATTTTATAGGCCTGAGGGATTGGGCCTTAGAAGAGAGAAATGAGCGGCCTGCTATCGGTGGTATGGTGGGCTGGTGAGTGACTGGGGCGCGGGCTGAGTGGGCCACGCCCTGTTGGGCCCAAAAGGGGTAGGTCGGGACTACAGTGGCATCACTATGGTTGTAGTGAGGAGGGGGGATTTCTGGTGTTGGGAGGATGAAGGAAGTGAGGTGGCGGATGGGGGTAAAAGGGGATGTGTGCGGGAGAGGGAGCGGCGAGCTGTGGGTGGGGAGGCGGTGGTAAGTGGTGGAGGGGCACAACAGCGGTGCAAAAGATGGGGAAGGGTACACGGCGGGGCAGTTGAGCCGTGAGGAGGAGAGGGCGGCGGAAGGAGGGCGGCGTGTGGCCTGTGGAGTTGGCCGGTGGTGAGGAAGATGGGAGAGGGTGCACGAGGAGGCCAGCGGCGGCTGAGGAAGGGAGGTGGGCGGCGGCATCGGCTCAGGCACCGGCAGGGTGGTGGCCTCGGCTCGGGCACCGGCGGCTCGGGCGATGGACGACGAAGGAGGAGGGGCTCGGAGGCAACGACGCTCGGCGATGGGGAGGCGCCGTGAGGGAGTGGTGGCACCTCGGCGGTTCGGCGAAGACAGCGACGGAGGAGCCGTGACGACAGCAGCAGCAGCGGGGCGACGACAACAGCGGTGGGCAGACGATCGGGGAAGATAAACATGTACCCTTTCTCTCTTTTTTTTTCTTTTTTTTCTTTTTTTTTGGGGAACCTTTTCGGGTTCGAGTTATCGGGCGCAACCCGCTCCGATACCCGTTACCATCAGCATGTGCAGTTCAGATGCATGGGGTTTTCTTTTTCGAACCCAAGTTATCGGATTGTGGGCGTTATCGGATTGTGGGCTGACGGGCGTGAAGCTTACCCGTTAAGCAACTTTCAACCTTCCGACGGTTCGGGAGGGCTCTCCGACCCTTGCGGCCACGACTCCGATGGCCGTGGCGGAAGGCGGTGATCTCGACTGCAGTTCCGTGGTCCGTGGCGACGGGCAGCAGCCGGTGGCACGAGGGATCTTCTCCAACCGACTGTGGACTGTGCGGTTGGAACCCTTGGCGGTGTTGCTAATGGGGGATGGGCAGATCCCGATGGTGCTCAGTGGAAGGGGAAGCGGGGTGCTCAGTGGAAGAAGTAGCGGCCAGCAATGAGACAGAAGAGGTGGAGCACAGCGAGGGGTACCATGCGGCGGAGACGAGCGGGGTGGTGGTGGCCTCGGGCGCGGTGACGGATGGAAGGAAAGGAGTAGCCGCAGGGGTTTCCTTTTTTTTCTTAGTGAAAACCGAGAGGGGAAGGGAGATGGATGGTGGAAAGGAAGGCTGCGCAGCGGGGGCGGCAGTGGTTTCAAGTGGCAGCAGCAGCGTACGTGGAGAACAAATTGGGGTGGTCCGTCCAAAAACAGAATCCCAGGCTTTGGCAACAGAGGCAAAGCTGAGACTCTGATACCAAGCTGATGGCAGACAACTGCAAGAAAAGAGGAGGAGGAAGAACAAGGAAGGGAGAAGGAAGAAAAGGTTATAAAGACGCAGGAAGAAAAGAAGAGGAGAAAGAAAAAGAACAAGAAAGAGGCTAGGATTTTTTCATTCAATCATCAATTACCTCATACATGAGAGAGGGGATCTTTATATAGACCTTACATCTTGACCAAATCAAGTAATCAATTGACCAAATCAATCGATTGACACTGACTAAATTTGGACCCTTACATCAATTAATCCCTTACCAACATCGGTCCACTAAAATGACCCAATTACATAAACCCAATTGACTAGTCTAATAATAAAACAACTGACCGAATTGACTTGACTAAGACAAAAACAAATAATGCAATAAAAAAAAATGATTTGGACTCGAATGGACCCAATCCGGGTCTGACTCAATCCGGAAGCTCAGGATCATCTGAATGAAGGGCTCTGATGTCCCCATCAATGCCCGACAAGACTCGTGATGCTGAAAAGGGAGGTAAAAACATATATACAAGTACCAAAAAAAAAAGACCTATATGCATTTATAATTTTCCAACTTGACATTGGCCATCGATAGGAGCTCCACTGTTAGGTTCGCGTAGAGCTTTTGAACTCGTTCAACTTCTACTCTAAGCTTTTGGGCCTGCCCAATAGAATGGCCATAAGTTACTAACAAGAGAAATTGCATAGTGCCAAATCTATGATAAACACAAATAACTGAACTGGCACATAGATTTCGTTAAGCATTTCGGAAGCTTAGTTAAGAAAAAAGTCTGCAGAATTTATAGATTTGACCTTGAGAGAGAGCTCTTTCTGCATCTTCTCATAGTGCAAACACCTGAAGAAGTGAGAGACAAGGGATTACGAAAATTAAAATCCTTCAGTTAAATTGAGAGCTAATATGTTCTTATGGAATTGTGGAACATGCATGGCAAACAGCTCAAGAAACTTCGACATGTAATAGTTTCTAAAAGAAAAGCTCCTGCATGTAACCACCATAACAACCGTAAGTGCCATGAGCTAGCATTGGCACTTACAGGTCGAATAGGTGTGCTAATATCATCTAACAAATTATCCGATCTGCAGAAGATGAATAGCTATATTAAGCAAGCAACATATAAAATAGGAAAGAGAATATGAAAATCTAGGAGCATTGCTCTCTCCAGAAACAAAATTGCTTCTGTTTTACCCACTCTGCATGAATCTTCTTATTTTCCTGCATCATAGCTAAAATCTGTGCTCGCCGCTGCCCAACATCATTACCAAACTGCCAAAAGAATTGATAGAAATCAGCGATGTTATTCTTGGCTTCCAAAAAATATCCATTATTTTTCTTCCTACCATGCATACATGCATTTTTTTTGTTTGTAGTAGGTGCATACAAGGTTTTTTTGTTCCCTCCCATCTGGAGGGTCATATTATTCAATTTCAAGGCCGAAACTGATGAACAATAGTTCAAATAACTATGAAGGAATTTCTTTCATCACTTCTATGTTGAAGTGGAGCCAACATACTTTCCACATCATCAATACTAAAGTCTTTTGCTCCAAAGGTTCCGATTATTTTTATTTTTTTCCACTCAAAAGGGATATTTTGCGGGGCAGAATTCAACTGCTGATGACTTAGTAGGCAATTAAAATTATTGGGAATTATGGGCATGGAGACCATTTTGCAGGACATTGAAAAGATAAATGGCCATCATCCTACCTTGTTTTGCCGACGGAATTTTTTTACAATCCCAGCTTCCTTTTCACAAGACAGAGCCTGCCTTTTCGACCGTTCAAATCCTGCAATAATCTCACCTCTCCTTTTCTCTATCAAACCTGTTTCATATGTCACAACCAGCGTAAGTTTCATGCAATGAACATCTGTTTTAAAAGTACAAGATGTACAGGAAGCACCTGTTGCAGAACTGGCACTACAGTTGTGCATATATTCTCCCTGTGTTGAGCATGATGCAGCACAGAGTCCAGTCACAACCTGGACGGTTGCTGATAGGATAGAGGGATTGTGTCTTGGAACTTGTGGAGCTCTAGGATTCACTACTACTGGTCCTACACTGCATCCTGAGGGAGGCAGTGGATGGAGAGCAGCATTAGGAGCTCGGGCTATACAGGAAAAGTTTTTGGTGTAACCCACCAAATGGCAATGACACTCCCTGCCAATATCAAAAAAGAAAAGTACAGAGTGTGTGAGAGCGAGTAAGAGGGGGGGATGCATAAGACACCTCTGCCAGGATATTGATAATAAAGTAGTAAAATACTCTTCTATAAATCAAAGAAGCTTTCAATTTTTTTTATAAAAAAAAAGAGGTAGAAGGATATAAAGTAATATCTCCAATATAAGGATAGGAGGTATAGAGAATGGAGATAAAACAATTAGCAACATACACAAACACTGATATTCTTATATCACAATTAGTTTTGGAAGCTTAACTTGCTACTAATTCTTAGAAAACACTTACAATTTGTAATGTGAAAAAGAAGGGATTAACCACATTTAATTAAAAAAGGTTCTACCCATTTTCTTCAGCCTTGCTTCTACTATACTATAGTTCATTTTAACAATAAAAGATAGCGATAAGCATGCCTTGAAGCCTGGGATTTTGCAATATACCTTCACCAGCTGCCTTTGTGCTAAAGTCGACATATTCTATGAGGTTTCAAGAATAAAGCAATCAAGTCACGCCACCAAATAATCTCACATGGCAGTGCATGAGTCTTTCTTCTATTTTCATTCTATGGGTATCATCTGATCCAGAGTATGGTACTAAAAGCTCGATAAATGCATGGTGTGATCCCTAAGAGTTGTCAATTTGGAAAAACAGATAAAATTCTTTTAAGAACAAGAAATGAAGAAGAAGAGCGGTTTATTGACAGGAAAAAGACCTTAAAAGTGGGCATTGGAGGTTGCAATTTTCAAAACAATCAAGTAGTCCAACTATCCTGACCTAACTTTGTCCAAGGCAGTTTATGTTATTTTAAGTTGAGAAAATGTTCAGGCCAGGCATTTTGACCCTGATTTTAAACTTCGAAGTTCAGGTCAGAGCCACAACTCAATTTGGGCCATGAATATGAGCAAGTAAATTGATCAGGGAGGTCCGTGACAATATATTCTTCAAGGCACAGGATAACCAAAAAATTAAACTAGGCTATTCGATAATAATCACACAGCCAAAATAGACTTCTCAAACACTCTAGGGAATCAAAATTAAAAATCAATCAGCTAAATCCTTATATAATAGTGATCTATAACTATAGAACTACACCCTTTTCTTTACTGGTGCCTCATTACACCCTTTTTTTTACTGGTACCTCATTGCCATCATCTCTCTCTTCCCACTCCCCACCCCTCACACCCTCTCTCTAACATTCTTTGAGGATAAATGAGTGATCTACAATGTCCATTGTACTCTACCTATCTCAGAACATAACGGGGAAAAAGAAAATCAAGTCCTTTGGGTAGTCTAAAATCATATAGTCTCATAGATTAAACAAATCATTTGTTATTTCTCTATAAAGCCCTTCGTCTAGTTACAAGAATGCAAATGTAGGAAGATACACTTGAAATTTTGGTTGTAGACATGATGTTGTAGCCATGATGAATGATGTGGATCATCTGTTTGGATGTCTGATCTCAAATTATAAAAAAACACATGCAACTAATCACAAGTATAGCTTCTTAGGGTCCACTCACCATCTTCATCCATGACCATAATGTTTTATCAGAGTTTAGTGGGGTTATTCTCCCACATTCTCTCTCTCTGTTTCAGCTCTTGACCAGTTGATTAGGTCATTTGAAATAACAAATGGTCTTAGGTTCAGAAGTGCCAGACAGCTTCGAGTCGGATAGAGCCAACCCCCTGGTGGATCTGGTCAAGGTCAGGTTAAGATTGAGACCGAGAAGGTAAGAGGATCACTTCAAACCCAAGCCCAATGATATCCAATCACCACTCCCATTGGACATGCAACTTGAAAGCCTGATCATGTTTTCCATTCAATTCTCCATATTTAACAAAGATGAAAGCAAAGTTCTTATTTATAAATAACCAACAAGCTCATACATGAGGTCAAAGCGGTGGTCATGATGTACTGAGACATGTACTAGATGTTATGCAAAAATAAGGCCCAGAGAAATAAGAAGCACTTGAATATAAAACTGATAACCATTTCAGTAGAACATTACCTTTACCAGATTAAATTAAACTTGTTATTTTTCATTTGTCTTTGTTAGATCCTAAGCTGATGCATGGAGTGTTATTTGGAATGGGATAATACGATAAACAGAAATACAAAACATCGGTGCATGTTGATTGTACAGTAGTGGAATGGTCACCAAAGTAGAAAGTGAGCTAGAGCTCAGAGAATAGAAAGGATGCATTAGTTTTGAACGCCACAATAGTATGTAAGTATAGTAAGCACTTCCCATGACATTGCACATGGACAGTTTTTTCACGAGGAAAGTACCAAGCATGCGAAACTTCATAACAAGGATGCAAAGTGATGAGCTAAAAGATGAGAATTTAGAGATGATGACGTCCACAAACAAATGGGATGCATCCCCCTCAAATATTACCATAGAGATCATACGTAAAAGTATTTCTTAATAAACAATCAGAAGCACTAGTTGGTATGAGTCTTTACTGAAAAGTTATCATGATGAATAGCAGATGAGATAAAAGCTTGAGCTTCAGAGCAGATAATGTCATTGAAGAAAACCACAATCATCTATTGAATCCTAGATATGCATAGAGATTCTTGATTGCTGGAATGAACACATTACTATTGTCACAATATGTGATGGTGGGTGTAACAGATGTAAGTTTGGTCTGCCGTATCGGTTGGTACAGGCCGGTACGTATCGGTACCAGACAGAACCGGTACGGTATAGCTATATTTTTCAGTTCCGACCATTCGCAATCCGTACCGATCGGTACCGGCCCGTACCGAACCGGTACCGGCCCGAACCAGTTCCAAATTTTTTTTGAGTTTTGGCCCGAACTAGCCAAACCGGTACGGTACCGTCGCTCACCAGTACATCGATACGGATGCCCACCGGTAGGTCGATACGGTCGGTACGGCGGACCTTGGATGTAACACTGTCATGATCAGGAAATCATAATCAAGCAATCTTGGCATATGGTGCCATCAATTATCATTTTATTATTCTCCTTCTCAAGTAGATACCTTTCAGCTTTCCAATGATTATCTACTAGCACACTAACCATATTAAGAAGCTATATCATGTACACCAGAAAAGCACTGCAAGTTTCCCTAATTAGCATGTTCCCTAATTTGCAGAAGAGATGAGTTTTACATGGTGGATGTGCGTTAAAAATTCTACATTTTCATACAAATATACTCCATGAGCAATTAGCTGGAACCAGAGCGTACCAATACTCATAGGTCATTTCCCTCAAGCGTGATTCAAGTTTTTGATAAAGGGTCGACTTTTCGAAACTTTGCTTGTCATGTGTAGGTTTAATAAAGTTTGCCTCTAGTACACCTGACAAACCCAAAAATTTAGAAAAAAATCAAGTAATCAGGATGAGTTCACACAGAAGAATGAAAACAGTAATACCCATTTGACCAGTTTAGGCAAGTTTGAACTAACAAACTTCATATAAATAGAAGCTAGAGCCTTGACAAAAAAAAGCATAACCTAATGCTAACATTGTGTAAAACATTCATTATTTCAAACACTTACCAGCAATACCTCTACCTTTGCTGCCTGTAGAGTTAACAACTTGGCAGAAAGGCTGAAAAAATAAAACACATGATTACAAAGGGAAAAAGATGAAAAGAATATGGATTCACAAATAGCAAGATGAATTGTAGAATATACAATCATTATCCCAGATACATAAACATTGAAAATAAAATTTGAACAAATGTTCATCTAGAATGGCTTCGTGGCAAGCAAGATGGGCCTAATGATAAAACCTCAAACTAGCACTGTCATTAACAAAGTTTCTTTTCATGAACTTAAAAAAACATCAAAAAAGTAAAAAGATATGCACAAAACCAAAATGGAGGAACAAACTACAATCTGAGGCTCAAAACCCAGAAAATTAATTTTACCTCTCAATGCAGAGAAGCCTATGCTATACTTGCTCCCAACCCTTCTTTGGATGGGGACAAAGTGCTGTCATTGTCTTTCCTCAAACTGTGACCATATTATAGATATTCTTTGGACCGTAAACTACTATATGCCTTAAGTACTGCTATACTGTTAAAATATACCAAAGCTGTTTAATACGAAATTTCATGCCAATTTTAAACAATTAACCGATTGGAATGTGAAAGTAATCATGTCAAACCTGTTAAGACTTGCTAGCTGAGTTAGATAAAGCAGATACCAAATCTAGAAGCATCTTCAGAGTGTATCCAACAGAAGAAAAAAAATTAAAATGACAATTCAATAACCTACTGAGTAAATTAAAGATCAGACTTCAGCTTTCATAATTCACATCAAACCTAGAAGTTTTGTTATATAAGTTGTTCAGACTTCAGAAATGTTATTCAAGTTGAATACATCCACAGGTGACAAACATAAAAAAGGGATAGTCAAACAATCAAAACCGCATAGAGAAAACACAAAGAAAAATTAAATAGATTAGGGATATAAAGGTGCATATTTTTTCCCCTAAAAAGAAGCTGAAGTTAGAAATTTGAATGAGATAGATGGTGCAAACAACAGATAACAAACAAAAACAGAGGCTAAAGTAAGTCTTTGGACGACACGTAAGTACCTAGCAGGCATTAGGTCAATCTTAAATACTAGAGGTGAGCACAAACATATTCAATTGACCCTAGCATCCTAATACCCTTATGAAACTCAAGTTTGACTATATACCAAGAGATTTCCACAAGAATGATGGTATGGTTCATTCATCAATAAAGAAGGTGACAACATTTGGACTAAATGGGATCATATAAGGGGAGGCAAAACTGTTGCTTCTAAAGTATAAACAACAAAATCCACAAGAACACTTAGCTAAGATGAAGGGTCCATAAGCATAAACAAACGTCAATGGAGTTGATGAATCAAATGAATAATTCTGGCGATAAGGCAAGTCCTCAAGAAAAATAAAATGGCATGAGAAAACATAATGGAGCCGATGTGGTAGCCATAGATGTCAAACGTGTCAACGAAGATGACTATGTAGATGTCTTAGCAAGTAAGTGCTAAACCAAAAAAGAGCCTTAAGCTGCAAATAGATATGCTGAAATGATAGCCTTCACTCTTCACAAAGTTATACTGTGAAATGAAGATCTTGATGGTGTCAACTGCAAATTGAGAAGATGTATGACATGGGCTACCAGCTGGCATAGTTGGCTGACAAAGTTAACTGGCAATGGAACAAGCTGGTTAAAAAAGTAAACTAACACTGCTGTCTGATCAAGTGAATTGGAAGCAGTGCACATATGAAGTGAAATTGAAACCATATGAAGTGAAATTGAAACCACATGCAGATGATGTTAAGCATCTGCATGCAGCAATCAATGCAGCGAATGGCTAAAGAGGATCAGTTCTAAAGCAGGCAAAGCTGAACTTAGAGAAGCCATTAATGGCCTCCTCAAGCGGCCCAAAAAGTAACTGAGACTCAATGCAACCAACTAGTGACTGATGTAGGTTTGACGATAAACCAAGCGTGCATGCGGCAAATCTTTTACATGAAAATTTTTGATGAGCTGTTACAAGAACACTGAAAGCACTTTCGAAATAAATTAGCAGAAGCTAATAAAATTGCAAGTGAACTTCTGTTCAGAAATACAGATGTAATTTTGACTCACAATCAAATTAAGGTATTCGTTGCTACGAAGCTAAAATGGAAGAGCAAGTCTCACCAATATAAGACGATTTCTATGGTATATGTTAAATCCATGAACATTAACTTCTGGGGCACCCTCCAGGAATCCGATGGTTGTGATGACCTCGGCCTGAATTAAAGGAGAAAAGAAAACAGAGTAAATTTTGAGAATTGGAAACCTAGCACTTAATTATGTGTGTGTGTGTGTGTATTATAATAAAGCAACAAGAGGATACCAGCAATGTACTTTTACATCCTTATTTTTACCAATAAATGATGTTTATTGTTATACTAGAGAAAAACACATTCTCCATGGTTGAACCTAAGGTGGTTTTATCTGATTCAATGGTCAAAATCATGTATCCATAATCAAGGCTTTCTTTGACACATGGTTCCGATATTCACAGGATAACCTTGATGAGTCTAAGCCTAGAACCTTGAATCCTAAGAAAAGTCATGAGGTTGTGGTTAACCTAGTTAAGGAGGTTATTGCAATGATTTGGTGGTTGCAGTCGTGGTTGAGCGGGTAAGCCTTTCATATGTTCTAGATTAATTGCAGATTATCCTGCTGGACTAGTTAAAAATGTATTTTTCCCATATCTTAATGTTTCCAAAACCTTGTTCAGATGCACATGTCAGGAGTTATTTGCTTTAAAACGGCCTATAATTTTTTATTACCAAAAAAGTCTATTGATTGTTGAAGAGCATATGAAAGTCAGCACAATAAATTGAATTTTTGGAATCTTTCTAGCTCGGCAATATCCACTCTCCAAATAAAAAAATGGCAGAAAGGTGGAACCAACAAACGTGAGAATCTTCTGCACATTCATGCTTGAGTCCTTGATAACATATTCTCAGCACTTCAATTGGGTATCAGATAAAAGAAATTGAGACAATATTGACTGAAATGTTACAAATAAGATAAAGTCTTGTGTATTTTATCCCATTTACTTTCCATCATCACAAAAATGTTATCTGATTTTGCAACTTCAGTCATTTGGTTTCAAACACTATTACAAAGAAGAGAAGATATGAAGAACTAAATTTCTAAAATGATTTCTGTCATTGTGGACATGAGCCTGGTAACTGAGATGGGATCATAGTCCTGATTGTTCAACTTCATTCTAGATAAGAGTTTTATCTGGGAGAAGAATACAGACAGTGATGCAGTATCCCTTACTAAACAAGAATGGCAGATAAAGATATGTACATCCACTCCAAATAATTTTGAAAGGCATGATTATGTCTATGGATATTCTGGGATGGTTACTACCCACTTTCAAGATACTTCTTTTTCCTTTTTCGGGTTCAGAAAGCATATAAGACATAGCTAGACAAGCAATATAACTGAAGAAAAAGTGCAGGCATTAAGGAAATGCTAAAGTCCAGGGCAAACCTCTGTCCTTCCCCCAACTTGTGGCATATACTTGATGCATTCACAATATCTAAGATCACTAGCTATACGGTGATGCTCAATTACTCGCCCACGCAGAATAATTTTAAAAAATTTGGGCAAGTGTAAATATAAGATGGTGGAGTATGCCTGTAAGATTTTAAAGGCAAAAGTTAACAGAAAATTATATAAAAAAAGTTTAAGAAAAAAATCCAGAAATTAAACTTAAAAGTTTAGAACTTACTCGCAAGGAGAAATGGAGTCGATTTGCAATATGATTTTGAGTTAGCATCTTTGAAATGCTATTAGTTTGCACAGGCTTAGGTGCTCCACTGATCATAATATCCTGCAACCGAAAAATAGAAGGGCATTTTAACAAAACAACTCTAATATACCCAATTGAGGAAGAAATTGTTACTTCCCTCGGAAACCCAGCTGGGATAATAGATACGAAATTGTGTTCAAATTTAGGCAAAATAACAAGAAAACAGAAGATTTGTTATATTAATATATATGTCAAAATGCCGATGACAGTGTGTGAATGTGCATGTGCACTTGCTTAAGTGCATGTATGCATGCAAGTCACATGTGTGATGTGTCTGTGAGCATGGGTATCTGTATTCATGATAATTCCATTTTCACAATAAATTAAGTGTATAAAAATTCCAGCAACTTTTGGAATAAATCATTGCATAAATAAAAACCACAAGCTTAACCAACTATAATCATCCTAAAAATTATTGCAATACTCATGTAAAGGAAAAATAAATTCCACTTATTAGAAGGTAAACAACATTTTGCTGACCTCTGTATCAGATTCAAAATCAAGTTCCATCTTCCCCTCATCATTGAACCATAAATTGTACACAATAATTTTTGTACCATGGTTCCCCATGTCATTGAACTGCACAGGATATGAAGGAACTGCAAGATTAATGTTTGGACAAGAAAAAAGGAAAAGAAAAAAAGAATTTAGAAACTAATGTACATATCACTAGCAATCCTGCAAATGAATTTTCTCGAAGATAATGGAACCTTAAGAAGTAGGATTTTGAGTGCTTGGATATAAGTTCAGTTGTCAAATGAAGAATTAAAAGAATTCATCAGGAGAACAAGAAATAGAATGAAGAAACAGTATTATACAAATATATAAGGCCTTCATCACCTTGAATAAACTGCTGTCTAGTTAGTAAGGTTGCATCTTTACTAGCCACCCTTTTTGTGGTTGGCTCAGGTATGAAGACATTTGATATGTGTCAAAGTTCAGGTTTAAGAGCACTACAAACCACTGACAGTGGATATATGGTCCCTAATTGGTGCTTTGTTTATACTTTATACACATTATAAGTGACATAAAAGTGAGATGAAGGCACTGCAGTCATTCCAGACCTAATCACTTTCAAAAGATTTGATTCAGAAGCAAGATCTTTATGGCACCATTAAGAAGTACCAACGGCAAACTCTGTTTTTCTTCCTTCCTTATGCGGCCCTTTTGTCATGCACATTTCATGTGGTTGTGGAACACCATTCTCCTCTCTATTATCCCTTCTTCCTCCTTCTCTATTTGTCTTTTTTTTCTTTTATCTCTTTCCCCCTGAGACACTCTCAAGAGTAAAGTTTATAGCTGAAGGAATCCCTATCAATAATAACTAAACATTTCAGCTATTACTTATTTTTAGATTTATCTTTAAACATCCTGGGTCATCTTCTGTTTGTTCTTGCTCGATTTCTAATATTTCATTTACTAGTGTAACATTGCGAGCAAGATATTTCCATGTGTCGATAATTTAGAAAACATTTGACAATTTTATATGCTTCTACATGGTAAAATGCAACGTTTCATGCATTCAACAGGTTAGAACCGAACAAAGAGAAAACATATATGCAGCTTACATGCTTTAGGAGCTCATCTTCTGTAGCAAAAGGGGACCATTTTAAGAGCATAGACAAATTGGAGGAGAATTGCTTTTGACCATGTCGGAATAACCTTTTAAATACATCACTGGATGGATCAAATCTGTAATCCACCTACAAAAGCAAAATAATTTTATTGTCAAGCAAATATTTTTCTAAAATCATCCATAATTACAAATATTTACAAGACAGTTGCTGACGGGAATAAAAGAATTAAATTAAGGACTTCATTAGACTCTTACCAATGGTACAACTATGTCATTGCAACCTGTCCGTCTTAGAAAGGTATAGGAAAGCAGTCCGACACTTTGAGTCAATTCCCTGAAGGCAGAGAAAATGTTCAGTCAGTTAAGAAATGAAGTTTGAAGAAGAGTACGGTGCAAGTCTACCATGTTCGAACATGCTTTAGAAGACTGAAAGGCAGTGCACATAAAGTGATTAACGCAGATAGTGCTACCTTAAGGAAGAGACCAGACATCTAGATTTGTTCTTGGATTTATTAGATTTAGAAATGAAGTTTGAAGAAGAAGAAGAAGAAGAGGAAGAGTATGGTGCAAGTCTACCATGTTCGAACATGCTTTAGAAGACTGAAAGGCAGTGCTCATAAAGTGATTAACACAGACAGTGCTACCTTAAGGAAGAGACCGGACATCTAGATTTGTTCTTAAATTTATCCCTTGTTTGTACAGCTCATTTTGTTGAACGCAAGGACTAAAATAATGCATATTGTGCTCACGGCTGTCAGGGGCAACATACTACACATGTAATTATGTATCATGTTGACACTCAACAACATAGGTGCAAAAGGTACAATGGTTTATAAAAAATTGCAACTTACATGCTAAGATATACTGCTTTCTTTTTTTAACATGGACCAATTTTAACTGCTCTATGATGCTGTATAGAAATATCTTAAGGATATACCATATTTTTGAACAAAAAAAAAATAAATGCAATTTGAGGATCACGAATCATTCTAAATATCTATGTTGATTGCTGTTTATTATGAATACTCCATAAACTCAATTGTTTGTCATATAAGCTAACATTTGACAATATTTTTACAAAACAGCAGCATAAATAATCTCAAAATCCATTTTAGAAGGTGCAGAGGGACATGAAACTCTGTGATAACAACACTGTTAGAAAAATTGTTTGCACTATGAGAAGACCTTCTCAAAGAGGATACAAAACCCTGACCTGACATATTAGTTTGTACTTTGTACCTTTAAACTAGTTTGACGTGTGTGTGGGAAAGCAGAGACAAAAAATAGCCTTGCACACTTGTATCTTACTAATAACCTCACAAGACTATCTAGAACGTTGCTAGCCTATCTGTTGTGCCTTAACAGTTGAATGACATATCTTGGATGAAAGAGATGCACCAAGGATGGCTGAAAAAGAGGCACAAGTGTTATAGATAAACCACATAAAGTAGATCCTTAACATCAAAATAATTCATCAATGTATGAACATAAAAGTAAAATTGTCTTCCCAGTTTCTCCCAGGCACATTTTATCTTACTCAACATTATTGTGAATTGGTGATCTCTTAGAGTTATAAAAAGAATATTTAGATTTTCTGAGATTGGGTTTGTAGAAATTTGAGATTCTTAAGCTAAATATATGCTACTTAGAAACTATATTAGTACCAACATCTCAATATATCAATAGTATAATTATATCATATCAGACCCCTTGTCTGAAAAGTAACAAATTTGTGCCTTAAAAATAGTACAGATATAAAATTTAGTAGAATGAGCCATAAGGTTCTGAATTATTACATTTCATGCTTGCTGCGGGTGAAAACAATAACATCTGCCCCAAGTCGCATAGTGCTAGTCTTGAAACCATTTCCATCTGGCCTACATTCTGACCAATTAGTATAACTACAAACTAGTATAATGATAAATATAACATGTAAAATGATTGGAAAATGATCCATACATTGTCCAATGGAAGAACATGGTTGCTTATCAGAAAAACCAAAGCTCATGCAACGCCGCAAGGATTCTGGATCCATCCCACCTCCATCATCTTAAGAAAAACCCCCATTAGATGTGGAAAATTCAGTAAACACACTTAAAAAACATAAGATTGAAGTAGAGACGATCATAGGCTAGGCCGTGGGCCTAAACTTTATTCATTTTTTAATCAGACTTTAGGCCAGGCCTATGTAAAATTTGATATTTTCGGTGCCTAAGCACGGCCCATGATCAGCTTTAGATTGAAGATACAAGAGCCACAAAAATAATATACTTTTTTTCTTGGTAAGGCAAAGCAAAGAGACAAGCACCTTGAATCAGCAAAGCAGGATTTCCATTTCGTGGATTTGCAATTTTATCTATAATGACAAAGGCAGCACCATTTTGTATCTATTCCATGGAAACAACATAAGAGAAATTTAAGCAGATTATTGGAGTACAGAGTTGTAAGAAATAGTTAAACTGACTTAAGCAAATAGCAACCCTTGGGCAGGCCGATAAAAACACACATGGACATGCGTGCGCGCACGAGCACATGCACGCGCACCCACACGCACATGCACTTGTGCACACATGCATAAAGGTGCACATGCAGGCATGCATTAATGCATGCAAACATGCACACAATCACACAAGCATAAGCACACACTGACATCTAAGCATGCATGTGCATCACACTCATGCACAAATGCATGCACTTGCAACCACCATGCACATGCAAGTGCACTCACACATGCGCATGTGCACATGCACACACATGCACTCACATGACGGGTATGGATTATACCACATACGCCAACTGAGTACAATATTTAGTTCAATTTTCTATGATATGAAATCTTCTGGGAATCACCTCTAAAAATCAATTTGTAATTAAAAGTCAGAGATCTTTGGTGAAAATAATAAAAGTAGATATCTACCTCGTCGACTGCATTATCAAGAAGTTCAGCTATAGCTGGAATAAGAAATTAAAAAAAAACAATGCAAATTTTTGTCAGTGAATTTTGGTGCTACAAGATAAGCATCAATCAAGAAAATCTATGTCACAATAGCCATACCACCAAAAGCCCACTTGTGTGAAGTAGCATTAGAATGGAGGAATTTGGGATGGACACATAAACGATTTTGACCATCTGTAAGCACAAGAAGAAGCATTCATATAATTAGCAAATGTCAACCAAGAGACTCTGAGAAAACAGCAGCAAAGTAAAAGAAAAGTGAAAGTAAAACACCTTGATATGCTAGTCCATGAGCTTGTCTGACTTCGTAATCACCAGCACTCCAGAATTGCCGGCTCAGTCGTGCAGAAATACCACTAAAAGCAGATGTAGGATCGAAACCATTAATATTAGCAGAAAAACTCTGTTCGCTTGCCATTATTGATCTATCTGGGACTCCAACTACAATATCTTGGGCTCCTTTTTCATCAAATCTTTGTGTTACATCACAATTTGGAGGAGTTGATTCATCATTTGCACTAGTATAGTATTCTTTCTCTTGAACAACAGTTGATGCTAAATGAGGTTTATTATCTTTCGCATATGCTACTTCAGTTTCCTTACCATTGCATATGTCTGGAAAGCTCATGTCCAAAGTCTGGAAACCAAAAAACAATAAAATCAAACAAAGGGAAAAACAATATAAAGATCAAAATTTAGAAATGAAGAAAATCTGTGGACAATATTATTTGGCAAAACATGGCACATTTCTAAGAAAACAATATCCTTTCAGAGATTTTATAGACTAGCATTTCAATTTGAGCAAAGAAGTCAACAATCAATATAACAGTCTTGGAAAGAAAAATGGCACAACTATTAAATGAAAGGTCAAAACTCTCAAGTCTCAAGCCTGAGCCTGAGAAAGGCATATGAACAAAATTTAACCTAGAATAATATATATTTAGCTAGATGTACTTCATAGCCTAGCGAACCGGTACCGGTCGGTGTACCGGTGGAGATCCGGACTGGTTCGGTACCGGTTCGGGCCGTACCAAACCAGTACTGAACCGGTCTACATGGTTCCTTGCGTGCGGGCACGAGCCAGTGCAGTTCCCAGCGCGCCCGCGCACTTCCCCGCGCGATGCCGCGTGTTTGGGCACGCTTCCCTACGCACGGGCACTTTCCCCGCACCCCGTGCAATGCCACGCGGCAGGCGCGCTTCCCCGCACGCGGGCTCGCTGCCTAAAGCACGAGGTGTGCTACCCCACGCATGCAAGCGCTTTTCCCCGCACGATGCCTAGCGCAGGCGTGCTTCCCTGCACATTTCCCCATGCACTTACCCGTGCGGGGGACACTTTGCTTGATAACCAAACCAAAAGTGTCCTTGATAACTTTATATTACAAATACAAGGACACTTTGCTTAAAGTGTCCAACACTTGAAATTAATAGTCCCTTGTAAGGATGGCAATGGACCAGGTATAGGTCAAGTAAGCCATTACCCGTACCTGCCCCATACTTGCCTCATGGCGAGGCAGGGTGAGGCGGGTAGAGTTAAATAGAGCAGGTTGAATGGATCGGATAAGATAAAGCTACAAAATCATTTTTTAACATACAAATCATTTTTTTTTGCCTTGAGGAGAGGATTCGTGAAGAGCATGTATATCCGGGTTGGGTTCAGAGTGGGCTTTACAATTACTTGTACCCGCCCCGGTCTACTTCAAGTCGGCTAAACTTGCCCCATTAGGGTCGGGTCGGGTACCTGATGGGCAAAGTAAATTGCTGCCCCTAGTCCCTTGCATGACACTCCAAAAGAAAAGTTCCCAAGTGTCGACAGTTTTTGCTAACATAAACAGGACACTTTAAAGTGGAACCAACTATGTCAAGTTGCGTGGTGCCATTTCCAAGTTTCTCAAAGTGTCAACACTTTTAGAAGCCTTGAAAAAGGAGTGTCCATAGGGCTATACAAGTGGTACAGGGATAGTTAAGCCTAGTCTAAGGCATATCGGCCTCTCATAAAACAACTTAGGGCTGGTATGCCTGATATTTTGCTCAATAATGCAATGTTTATGTTTCAAAAGTAGAAAGATTCAACAAATAATTAAACCATAGCATATGCAATTTTGTTGATCCAAAACTATAGTGAGAAAATAATTATGACTGATGTACAATTAGCTAGCAGTATAGCAAAACATGTACTGGCACAAAATAAACTTCTAAAGCTAGAGTAGCACAATAAGTATAAGATAGTTGCTAAGAAATAAAACTAGAAGAACCAATATATACTTTGAAATTTCATAAAAACTAAATGGTAGGTTAGAATATTTAAATAATATGTGTTAGTTTTGTGACAAAATAACATCAATTTTGCAGCTTATGGTCCATAAGTTAGCCAACACAAGCAAAATAAGTTGGGGGTGGAGGTATATCAAAACAAATCTCTCAAAATCAGTTATAATGAAGAAGTGCTTGGAATGCACGTACTTGGAATGCACGTACAAGTGTAGGATCCTGAAGAAAATCAAAATGGGTGTTGGACCCTAGTTGGGCTCTGGCTAGGGAGCTTTATTGGATAGTTCAACCAACCTTGGCATATTATTGTGCAACATAATTCTTCTTTTCTTTTGTTTTTTTCTTTAGACATTGTTTATCAAGAGGGCATGATAGTAGTGAAGCATTTCATACAAGCATATACAAATCCCCCTATTTCAACACATAGTGTCCAAATAAAAACCCTTATAATATAGCAACCACTTCTTGAACTTCAAAAATCCTAAAGCACTTCTCAAATCTAGGGCATTTGACTTCCTTAGAATCTACTTTGACCTGGTTAAACCACTTTATAATCTAAAGTGATTCATTACGAATTCGTGGAGTAAGCTTGCCAATAAGCAAGCAAGGAAAAGTATCACTCTATAGATGACATGATAATCGAACTTACAGTTTTACTATGATAATTTGTGAAACTTCTAGCACATAATCCACATTCATATCCTAAATAAATATGTTTCTTAGGATCTCCATCATTTACCAATGCTTTTAGGACATCCGAATATGCACCAAGGACGCTTCTAGCCAAGGTCTGCCGAACCGAGCCGAACCGTTCGGTTCGGCCCGTACCAAGCTGACCCGGTGCGAGATTGGGTCGATTTGCCTCTTTTTTAGGGATCAGCTCCGAACCAACCAGAATCGGTTCCGAACCAGCCGGAACTGACCCGAACCAGCCGGTTCCATGCAGAACCGGTGCGAACCGGCATGGAGTCGCACCGAGTCGAGCTGGTTCCGAGCTGGCCCTCCTCCCCCTCTCTTTTGTTTTAAAGAACTGTTGGAAAAGCTCGAGAAGTTTCTCTGGCCTTCCTAACATTCGGATAGTTCCTCCCTTCCCCATGACGAAAATTATACTGATTCAGCACAATTGAAGGAGGATCCGATCCTAAAAAAGGTGTGCTTCCTCTCTCCTATTTCATTTTCTCTCTTTTTTTTTCCGCCAAAAATACCTCAAAATTTGCAAAATAAGAAGAGATCGTGCTAAAATTTTTGATTTTGGCTTAATTTTATGATATATTATAGATTTATAAATAATCTACGCGATGATATAAAAATTTTAATTTTTAAAATATATATTTTTAAAATTAAAAATATATTTTTGGATTAAAAAATATATTTTTTTATCTGACACAGAAGCGTCTCAACGACCTTGCATATATTCACTACAATCTGAGGTTGAGGCTGAAGTGCATTCAGAAGAAAGTGGAACTAAAGTATATAGATCTGATCCATAGTGCTTTCGTTAACGATGAGCATGATCCTATGATCGGATGGCTTGTAGGCCAATAGCAGGAGTCAGAGCTTGATAAGCAAGAATCGCCTCTACGACTGGCTAGTTTTATAGCCAGCGAAGCGGATCGAGGCAGGGCAATAGGCAAATCGCAATATTGCACGCATCCTTCCAGCTGATCAGCCACGGCCATAGGAGTCACTGGAGAGCCGATCATTACACGACTTCTTGTCCGAGACATCCTCTCAAAGATATGATCGAGAGATGCTTAAATGAGGCCACTACGCTACCGGTCGACTCGGTCAGAAGGGCGACATACATTCTCCCAACATAGCCAGACAGAGAGGGGCACGAAGGATAAGCAAGCAACGAGGCGTATGAAGGGTAAGTAGGCAGTTACTCAGCATACCAAAAAAAAAAAAGGCACCTGCAGCCCTCCTGAAGAGTATAAAGGATCCAGTTTACTTTGATTCAGAGACCAAGAGCTGCAATGATGACAGTTCTAGTGGTCATGGATCTGCTGGCCAGAAAGAAAGTGGAGAACATGAGACCATCATTTATGAGACATAGCCATAGAATGGTCTTCGATTCACCGGTGAGTTCTAATTTACGCATTCTATACAAAATAAAGGCCATGGTATACGATTTGATAGAGCCTGTGATGATACTATTGCATATAAGAAATGGGCTCTTCAATGTCATTCAGGAGGACACGATGCAGCTGCAGATAAGCTCGCACATAGAGTAGGATCCATTGAGAATATCATATTACGAGTCGTATGCTGAAACCTATTACCTGCAGCCACAGGTAGCCCATGTCTAATATAGATATGGATATGGATATGGTGTGTCTGAGGCATCGTCTTCTAATGGCTACTATCCTATGCAGCTCGGAGCATCTTACGGATCGGATTATGCTACCGGCATATTCAGATAAGCCCTTCCACAGTCGTATTATCAGCTAGAGGACACCTCTCAAAGCTAAAGTATAACTCAGAGCGCGTTCGTTATGGGGAACATAAAGACTACAATGTTACTTAGCTAGAGGGGTGGGCTGATATGCGACGTGAATATACTAATGATCTGAATATCTACGAGAGACATCGCCACTCGACGAGATTTTAGATATCGGTATATATGTTGTATTTTAAATATATATAATCGATTATACTATTTTATATTTTTTACATCACTAGTTGATATTAGGATATTTAATGTTGTTTATTGTAGCATGCAACATCTCACTAATCATTTTATATTTTGTATCACTTTAAAACAACAAGATGCATAATTTAGGTTAAACCGAGATCATATAAATATTAAAAAATATCAAATTATACTTAAAATCATTAAAAAGGTTAAAAATATGATTAACAATTAATCAAACTCGAAAAACTTTAAGAAAAAATTGGGGCATCCAAGCCTACTGTATGTCAGTATGGTACCGGTTTGGTACTGTACCGACTCGCCCGTCGACCGGTATGGGTCTCAGAACCGGTTCGGTGGACCTTACTTCCAGCACTGAAAGGTTTCCTCAATTTTGCCTCTCCCAACAATACATGAGCTTATATTTACAATAGAAACAGCAAAAAGGTAGTCAAATTTAATCTCTACTGATTAAACATAAATCCACAGTAATGATTTTTGAAGGAACAAATCAGCAACTTGGACAAATGAGGGAGGAAAATAATGTAAGTAGGCGGTCTTTTAGAACACTACAAAGAGAAGTTAAGAACATAAAAAATTGATGTCAATAATAGAACAATAGCTAAAACATTAAATAATATTTACCTTTGTTAAGAATTTTGAACTTAAGTGAGACTTCATGTTGTTTCATGAAAAAAAAGAGTAAAGAGTGAAACAGGAACTTGAAAGGAGATAGAGAGGGGAAAACAAAAAAAACAAGCACAAGAAGAAGAAAAAGAATCAATTCAAGCCTCAATTAAAAACCCGAGAGAAAGCCTCTGAAGAAAAGTCACTCATTGCGTCATAATATAAGAAGCAACCCTATAAGAGTCCTAAACAAAAACAACATTGCTATTCCATATAGTGTTACAGCTGTAGATCAATCTTGAATAGGAAAAGAATCCCGAGATTAACTGCGATGGATTCGGAGGCCCGAGATTAACTGCGATGGATTCGGAGGCCCGAGATTTCAGCCGCTGTTAGCAAATCCCAATCCAGGCCCAAGAATAGTTTCCTCAAATCTAAGAAAGACATATTTTTGGTGACAAATATCAAATGTAGGAATCTTTTGAAGGAATAACGAGGATACGTATTCTCTTTAGTAGGAATTCCACAGAATTAAATATCGAGGGTACCTAGTTGCCCGCCTATCCTCTTCCCACCGGTTCTCGAGGCCTTCTTGACGAATTTGAGCCGCGGAATCGGTAGCACCGCCATTGATAGAATGGATTTCTTCGGCCTTTCTTCGAATGGAGGAAGCCATTAGCGGAGGTGGAGGGGAGAGAGAGGTCGGAAACCTTAAGAGTTGAGGAGAGTAAAGTAATTAGCTCCGCCATTCTCTCCGACTAGCCAAGTGGCTCTTGAAGGGGATCGCGTAGGGTGCCAACTCCGTCTAGAATACGGTAATATAAAAGCGTAACTGGGCGATTTTATAGATCCACTCAGAATTACACTGCGCTATCAGAGGTTTTTTAATTTTCTCTTAAATTTTAATTTAGTACAATCAAAATATCGAATTTTAAAATTTATTTAAATTGAATCCGGCTACGAATATCGTTGGAATTGCCACTTCATGGCCGATTTATATTGCAGAAGAGGATGGTGTATATCACGAGACAATTTCATCCTTATATGACATCATAGGACAATTCCATCGCAACAGCAGATGAAATTTATAGCCAAAATCTGAATTAAATGAATTTAAAAATATGATGATTTAGATTGTACTAAATTAAAATTCAAAGAAAACTGAAAATTTTAAATAATTTATAATTTTTACATGATTATTTCAAAAAATAAGCCGAGGTCCTTAAATAGAAAATTTCTTGATTTCCATCCAATATTGTCATTTTCTAAATTTTACTTTGAAGATTATTGTCAATGTTTAAGTTAAATTTTACATAAAATATAATATTAATAATATATCTAGTTGTTTGATGTTATCTATCTTCTATTTTTGGCTTATTTTATCTCCTTCTAAACATTTAGGCTCCATTTGGTTGCTCAGAAAAAAATATAAATTGATCGAGGGAAAAAAAAAGAAAAAGAAATCGAGTATTTTCACATGCTTGGTTAAACTAATAAAGTTGTAAAGATAGTTATTGAAAAGGCAGTTAAAATATGATTAAATTATCTTAAATCACCTGCTCATGTTTTATTTTCTAAAATCATTCTCTTTTAGAGAAAAGATTCTTCCTTGACAAACCTTCTTTTCTTTCACTTTTTTGGCAACTAATTTTATTTGTTTCTAGATTGTTGATGAATCACAAAATCATTTAATTCTAAATATGTACGCTAAGGGCTGCTTGACAAAAAAATAGTTATGAAATATATTTGACCAATTTTTTTCTTAAAAAGCTAATAGTTATTTAGAAAGAAAATTTTCTAGAACAAATTTTAATTTAACACTTGTAATTTGTAAGTACAATATTAGCCAAAAAAAGGAAAGACTATTTCTCTTCAATTGTGTTTACGGGTGACCAAATCTAACCCACCCTCGTCAACTTGCATGAACCAACCCACAATAAAAAGATTTGGGATAGTTTTACTTTTTGGGATGGTGATGATTGAATCCTGTTGGGCTTGGGTAGTATCAATTAAAGACAACAATATAGAAAATATTGATCCATACCCAACTCAAGCTGAAAATCAAGTTAAAACCTCTCGACTCATACCCACCCATAGGATCATTTTGGATCACCAATTAACCCTAACCTAATTACTTTACAAGACTCAATTCTTGATAATCCTAATTTAACCCATCAATTCCAATCTCTATAATTCTTACTGTTTAATTTTTAAATGATTCAAATAAACAACCTAAAGTTTATTTTTCTAAAAAAAATCCAGCATTAAGAAAAAAATCAATTACTCAAAAAAAATTATCTAAGAAAATGACTCGATGAAAATTGTTTCCATCCAAGTAGATCGTTACTCTCATAACTCGATGAGCCACCTCAATGACCTCAAGAAAAACCAACTAGCTCCCAAATTCAGTATAATTAATAATTCTCTATCTTGTTGATGTAGTTTGGTATGCTATTTAAAAAAACAGAATATGATAGCAAGCAACGGACATGGGGCGAACAAGATTTTGGGATGTGGTGTATTTTAGTTAGTTTTATTTTTAGTTAGGTTATGTCATATATCCTGAATTTCTAAATTAATTAGGATTATGATGATATATCTAAACTTAAATGTGATTTTTTTTTGTTTGTGATCTTTGTAGACTATGTTTTGCTTCACTTTTTAGTCTTACATATGAACAATGAATTCAAACTTGGGTGGATATAGGTTTATATAAAATAAACTAGTCAGGTACAGATTTATATTTCCTAACTAGATTACAAATGATGAGTTGGGGATGCTTTGATTTTTTTTTTTAATTTTTGACCTAGTTCTATGATGAATTTCTTTTTTATATTTTTAGTTCTACCTTGTTTATATGTATTTCCTTTTTTGTTTTGATGCTTATGAATCTTTTATGCTTTATTTTCAATATTAGTTTATTCTTTAGCATATATAGTTTTATATTTCATTTCCATCTAATACTTTGTTTATATTTTTTATTTTTAAATTTAATATATTTTGTTTTATGTTAATTTATTTGCATTATAAATGTTTTTATTTTTTATATGTTTAATTCTTTATGCATTAATGTGATACTATAGGAAAGCTCAAAACATTTAAATATTCTCTTTTATTCATTTTATTATCCTTTCTTCAATATATCCACCACTTAACTCCAAAATACCATCACTCATAAAGAAAGGTGAAAGCCCATTTCTCAACAAATCTCACCTCGCATGACCCATGTATATCTATATTTTTTCAGAGAGAGCCCATCTAGATATTCTCCCTCTCCCTAATTTAAGAGTTTAGATTTTTTATAATTTGGAGAAGAATAGAAGGGTCAAATTAAATATGTCAAGTCGCACAAGTGATATATATGGATGGTCTAATAACCTAGATTTCATAGGAAAGAAAAAGGGAATGAACAACTTGTTAATAGCAACCATTCTCCTTTTTCTTATTTTTGTTCATTCTATTTGCTGTTAATAAGAACTTGTAATACACTGCTACAAGCTTATGCACACCATTGCTACTAACATTGTCAATGTCCTCATTGGTTGCTTTGTCACTCTATCCTATCAACAACCTTACATACTAAAGCTATACTTGAGCTATCAGTTCAATTACAGTGGCTTGGAACAAGAGATTATCATATTAAGGCTTTGCTTTAAACATGTTGAATGGCAAGCACAACTATCACAAAAGAGAAGGAGAGAAGTAGTCGGCATTGATGATTTGTTATGTAGGATTTTTCCTTTTTCTTTTAGAGAATATTTAGGCCATTTGGTCATCTTTTTATCTTGATTTTACAATACAACAAACTCATGTGGTTCCTCCGATTTTTTTTAAATTAGAGAAGATTTGAAACCCCAATTCAATTTAATCTCCTAATCTTTCAACAAGTTCAATTCTCTTCGGCAACTAGCTTATAAGGAATATCATCTCTTTTTTTTTTTTTTATCTCTAACCATTTATATCTTTCTCTCGATCTCAATCTAACTGGATCTCTCTCAAGCCATTTCTAATCTTTCTTTAAGCAAAATCCAACCTGCTTGGCATCTATATTAATTAAGGTTCCGATGACTCATCTCTCCCACAATTCTCTCTCCACCTAAAATCTCTCCATATTATATTTAAACAAGACTCTTGGGCAAAAAAAATGAATCTATATTTTATGAGAAAAAAATAATTTCTCTTGATCTCATCTCTATCCTACAAGTCCTATCCTCTTTCTTAAGCTACTATTGTCAAGAAAGGAAAACCTAAAGTTAATTGACAAAATTAGTGATATTGAATAGAAAGAGAATTGAGATCATACTCGATGATGAACCATCAGCAAACTTTACTTCTGAAAAAATCCACTAATGCTTACAAAGATTGTATGTTAGCTTCTTAGAATCCATTAGATCTTTGTTGAGGATGCGCGATATCTACCTTGATTCGATAAGAAATTGAAATACTCCAAAAAAACTGAAAGTGCAAACTTATTGAATTGATAATATATTAATTGGTACAGTGAGTTGCCAAACTTCCACTTGTTCTGGTTCTTTAAAAAGAGAGACACTTTTAAGAAAAACACTCCTAGCAAATTTATCAACTGATATAGATATAAGTACAAAGATTGTATTATAAATTCTAAGGCCTGAGTAGCCTAATACCAAAGAAGTTTTGCTCCTAAACAAATTAGGAAGAAAAATTATAGTACAAAAGCCGTAATGTAAGGATAAAATGGCAAAGTCGTAATTTTGATACTTTAAATGGATCCCCTGTGCCATCAGGACTCTAATTAATTCCTGCAATTTTGAAGCCGTTGGAAAGCTTATTCAGTCTTCTTGAAATAAACAAATATCTGATAAGCTTTGTTTCCCAGAATATTTTTTTTTATATCATGATATTTTTGCTTTTTGCTTTTTGCCATCTAAAATAAGTAAATAACCATTGGATGACGTTAAGCTGTGGAAGCAAACACCATATAACATCTTGATATATATACTTTTAATGATTCATCGTAAATACATCCCAGAAGTTGCTCAAAGTACTGAAAGACCCAAACCAAAATATACAAAGTTCTCTCAAATTAATACTATGGAAAAAGTAATAAAAACGAGAACGGAGTATTTAGCTGTCTTTCTGAAGAAGGATCAAGATATGAAATTACCCAAAATACACTCCTCAATTGACTGCATTAGGCCCAAAGCAAGTATTCCTGACGGGATTCCAAATCCACTGCACCAAAAACCTCCTCCCCTTCACACCATTCAGATTGTAGGCCTCCCCCTCTGAACTCTTATACACACTCCCCACATACCCCCCACCCCCTCCTGTCCCATAAACTCCAATGCACAGGTCGGCGATCTCCGTCGGGGCGGTCGGATCGCCGCCGGCGAACCATGCATTGATCAGCGGGTTGCTTGACATCTCCGCCAGCTCGTGCCCAATCACACTCACCATGCCGTCGGCCCCGACGTCGCCGTTCGGTGCTGCGAACACTTCCATGCTGCGACCGCTGGCGTTGCTCGCCGCTCCTCCGAGGTAACCCGGCGATGCAAAAGGGTATGCACACATTCCCGGGCACTGCGACCCACTGTGACCAACCCATGCATACGGGACAGTCACTCCGACGATCGCCGGAAAGGTGAAGTAGTGGAAGCCACACACCTCCCTGCAAAAGTCCTCCACTTCAACGTCCGGCGACGTCAGCACTAAGTACAGACCATTGTAGGCGTCCAGTGGCAATGGCTGAGGATATGCAGCGACCGCAGACTTGATGACGGATTGGATAGCCAGCCGGGAGAGCGTCGTGCCATGCGAGTAATCGGCGTCGCGGTGCTCCCCGGCAAGCACGAAGGTCCCGGTTATGTTGGATCCGGTTTGGTCGGTGTAGAGGCGGACGGTGCGCCACCAGTCGCTGACGGAAGGCGAAGGAGAAGGGGAGGAGAGGGAGAGGAGGAAATCTTTGATGATGGCCTCTTGTGTTGGATTCCAGCGCCCATACCAAATGGTGTAGAGGTTGGTGGGGGTGGAGAGAACGGGGCCCATGTGGTACGCCAGGTTCACCAGCTGCGAGGGGCCTTCTAAGTAGCCAGGTTGGTAGGGCTTCCGATGCTGCCAAGAGAAGACCATGGTGGAGAAGAAAGACAGTGAGGAGAGGAAGAGACAGCACAACTTGTTCATCTTTTCTTTGTGCTGTTGCTCCCTTCAAGGAGATGGCAATCGATCTCTCTTGCATATAAGAGTCCTTTTAGAGCTATGTATCAAGACTTTGGCTCTATTTTGAAATCATGACAACTCTAATTATTTTGTCTAATATTAAATGATAACCATGCCCCACTAGCTTTTTATATAGTGCTTCTTTATCTAGAGGAACTAAGAACCATGCCCGTGGATGTGGTGCCACCATTAAAGTAGCGGTAGTCTAGTGAAGGATTGGAATCACAAGACTGGCGTACCAAAACCAAAGTGCCATGTCTGCGTCTGGAAGGCTACCTGACCTTACACGTCTTTTAATTCTTCTTAGTTTCCAAAGGGCCAGAGAGGTGGTAGAATAAAGGTAAGAGTGAGTGAATGACACAGCAATCCCAGCATGTGATCGTTCTTCATTAAGATTCTCTTTTTCCTGCAATGTTCTTTTGTGATCCATGACTTCAGGAGAAGTTTGACTCGAAAGGCGATTGTTATCAATACTTTCATGAAATCGCGCAGTGATGCAAGGTCTCAACATACCATGTGCAAGAATAAAGCCTCTTCATCTTGTACATTAATCTAGCAATGGGATACAGAAGACCATCATGTGCATTTAACTACTGCCCATTTTTCTACTCATGTTAAGCCCGTAGAAGCTGATTCGTCTGGTTAGTTTCATGAAAAACTCACCCAGAAGCTGAGCTCAATATTATATCATTACACATCAAGAAAGCAGGCATCTGGTTTAGATGAGAACTGACCTTACAAATCCAATGAGGCAGAGTGAAGACTGTAAGTCTCTAGTGTCTCGATCTTTTGTGAACTGTATGAACTCTGTCAAGATTGAAGCAACAACAAAAAGAATGACACTTTATGATTGTAGACTGATCAACATGACATGTAACCACCAGTGGAACTGTTATACACATACATTTCAGATTAATTTAAATTACTGGAACTGTATAAATAGCGACTGAGCCCTATTAAAGTAAAAGCACTAAAAAGAATGATAAAGCAGAGAAGAGTCAGTCGTGCAGCAAAGGCCTGAACAAGACGTGGGAAACTAAGAAGAAAACAATCGCAAGAAATGATTCAGCCCACCAACTGCATGGATGGGACAGCGCATGAAGCATTGGTCTGAAAAAGCCTCCCAAACGCTATCCCCGTGCTTGCTTTCTTCTAAATAGCATGGGGAAGAGGAACGAGCAGTCAAATATCTCTGTTATGAAGCAGAACTACTGAGATTAGTGCACCAACCTGTGCTTTAATTTTGTAATATTTAGTAGGATAACTTATTAGTCGAGCATGATTTAAAAACTGATCGAGGACATCGGTAATCTGTACCTGCCAATACACAAAGTCCATTGTCATTATTTCATGTACATTGTTGTTTTCTGATTCCATGAGACATGAATTTCCTCTGCCTAAAGTTAATCCCCAGGTGGTTCACCAGAAGCTGAAAGCGTAATTTATACTTATACAGGCATCAGGACAGAATGATTTCTGTGAAGTTTCACATTTTTATACAACAGATTCAACTGTTGTATCATAGTTTCAGATTGCTCGTCTTGTCCTCTCAACTTTCTTGATCAATAAGAGTAACCCGTTGCCAGCCTCATCGAATGGATGTCTCAGAAATGGGATGGCAAACAAATAGGAGCATTGGCTTCATGAATATTTCAAAAATAGCAAATGGAGTGATAGTTATACTGTGTTTAAGTTATACCGGGGCTTGTGCTGTCACCAGAATTTCCTGTAGGAAGAAACAAGGTTCCTAATCAGCAAAATATGATGGGTTTAAACATAGCAGTTGTGATGCAGCAAAATAACATAATATAAAGCACTGGAAATTTTATCCAAAAAAGACTCATTATTGACAAGATTACTTTGAAAGTTCAGGAAATCAATTATTTCATAGGACTCTAGCTCAAGAGGCAAGCCTCCTGAGACAACCTTTCACCATCAAAAATCTCTAGGTACTGGAATCATGGGACCTATGGTCAAAAAATGAAGACCAAACACAATGAGTATTATTATGCATCCACTCTGCCTAGACAGCACAAAGCGGATTCCATATCCAACATGATACATCAGCACAACTAGATGAGCAAGAAATTTTAAAGAAAAAATTTCACCAATTAATGCAGTTACAGGCTGGAGATATTAATTGAATAATAGCCAAAAGAGGTTATTCATGTAGTTTGCCCCACATACTCGAGAAGTAGAATGATACTAAGTCATGCAGACATTTTAAAATTGGGACAACAGGCACCAGGCAAACTGATCCTGACAGAGTTCCAAAACAAGTGGATTTTCTGATATGATCCCACCAATACATCAGGCATATTTATCCTCCCAGGCCTTACTTGAAACTGCACAGAAACCTTTTCTCAGAATCAAGAAAGGAAAAAAGAAAAAAAAAACCTCCATGTCGAATCATCTGTGGTGGAGCCGTTTTCGTAACTTGCACAGGTAACCTTGGTAGTATTTAAAACTCTTGATATTTAATGTGCTTTACAATGATAGTGGACAACTATATTTTGCAAATTACATGGCAATGTGATACTGGACTCAACAATCTCATTGTAAAACAGATCAAAAGATTTTATATGTAAAAAAAAAAGACATACAGAGATTTGAATAAAGATATAATCTGATGTTAGAACACATTAAGAAAAAAAGGAACATAATGGGGTCAGGGGCTTTGATCAAGTCCACAAGCAAGTAAAAGAAGATAATATGTTAATCCACCATTTTTAGAAAGAAAATTAGAACTTCAATTCAATACTTATGGTTCGGAATCACAAGAAGTGACAGCATTTTAGAGGAACATGGCCAACCAATTTGATGAATTTTACTGTTATAAATAAAGATACACTTAGGTTATCTAAGAAAAATGTTTTAATAATGGAAGGAAAGAAGAAATGTTTTATTAGAAGGAAGGGAAAAGGAAGAAGATAGCTGCGGCTTTTAAATTTAACTTTCAGCAGCCATTTGATGCATTAGACTTTCTAAAATATAGCCCTAAAAATAATTTCATAAGAAAGAAAGAACCACTTTTTAACCTCATATCATTTTTTAGTTACATCAGAATTCTTTTCAACTAGGCATAGCCCTTCAAGAGAACACACTGAAGAATAACAGTTTTACGCTCCATTTTTGGATCTCCAAGGTCTACATTAACATGGAGAGCGCTCACAAAATGAACCATCAGATCTTGTCCTTTGCTCTTTGTCACTGATGTTTTCATTTGATGATCAAGATGATGAATGCAGAATAAGAATGCATTACTTTATTGCCAACAAGAGATCAGGATAGCCAATCTTGTGACTCCATTAGTCTAGCCTCACAATAACTGATATTCCTGAATCTCATCATTTTTACAGGACTTCTGAACTCAGTTTTTCACTTGTGTCTCTTCAAGAATCTCACTACTAGGATCTTCAACAATTGAATCTTGCTTTTTGGATGCTTCATCCATTACATCAGCTTCATCAGATCTTTCGTCCACTAAATCAGTGGCTGCCTTTTGGTTTTGCCAACATCAATATGATCCTCAAAAGACATTGGCCATCTTCTTCTCGACGCAATCAATCTCAGCATCTTAGTTCCTTCAGTTTCATCTCATTAGTTTTGAAATAAGCCTCCATGGTGTCAGATTGACTGGAACACTTGTCACTCAATCAAAACAGGTCTAAATTATGATGTACATGAAGATAAATTTGAAGTCTGGTCATAACACGAAGACAATGGGTAAAGAGAGGATAGAAATTCTGACTGAGTCAATGATCAAGAGGAAGGAGACAACAGCATGGAAGCCATCAATAAAAGAAATTCTATTTAATATTTGAAGTTCAAAATCACAAAAACATTGGCCCTTTTAAGTGCCAATGGTGGCCATTCTAATCAATATCTTTTTCTAATACAGTTATGAATCAATCTATCAAAATTTATAGAGAAATTTTAAATTTTTAATTGCAATAGTAATAGAGTGGAGCTCATCACTACGTGAAAATAAAAAAAGGGGCAAAAGAATATGAATATCTGTCTTTAAGATATATAGATCTATGGACTTTCAACTTGGGCATTGAGCAACCAAACTGACTTTGTAGGATTTCCAAAGCATTAGCCCTAAAATTCAAAATACAAAGGAAAGAACTATTGCTAGCTCCATCTTATGTTCTAATTAATTGAAATTAATGTTAAGAGGGAACGACCAGAGCAGACACTAAATAGCAAATATGATCATCCTCAAGAATTCAGCAACCAATCATACTCTCTAAGACATCCAAAAGATAGTCCTAAAAATATCAAATCAACTGATGAAAAGTAAAGAACTATTTCTAGACCTGTCCTGTGTTGCAGTTATAATAAAATTCATTCTACTAGGATAGACTCATGGAGAAGCAAAACAAAAGATATGATTATCCTTAAGTGTGGCACCTTCTGGTGCATACTGGGGACTTCTCTTAACTTGATCAACACCAAAGCTATCAGTATGTGCCAGTAGAAGTACACCCAAGTGGTCCCTAATTATCACCAAACACTGCTTATGCATTAAGTATGGCTTCCAAATACCAGAACTGTTCAACCAGGGGTGCATCCGCCATGCTCATAAAAAAATATTCCAGTATAGGTTTAACAAGAGGATGAAATGATAAACATTAACACAGAGGTGCAGAAGGTTTTAATCAGCTTTAGTAAGTAAGGTAGTCAATCCAATAACAAGCTTGGTGTGTTTGTGGAATTTATTGTCCAGCATGACCAGATTTTTCTATACAGCACACCATTTATTCTTTATAACACACTCTAATAAGATAGAGCAAAAACCCTATTAAATTGCCTTGCTAACTGATGGAAGACATCAATCCCTTGGCCATGTTAACTAACCACTTGAACCCAAAAACTTAGTCTGTCAAGGAAGGGATCAATCGACATTAAAAAAACCAACCCAGCCCGGCAACATTCTTGTCAAGCCTGGGTTGAGGTTTTCAACCCGCCGAGCTACGTGGCCTAGTTTCTCATGCTCGATTAAAATTGGGCCAGGCTTGAACTAGGAATCTTTTAACCCAACCTGGCCTAATGCATATGTGTGTATATATAGAATATCTTGGTGCTATATCATCAGCATAAAGAATCGACCTTTGATATTATATTCAAATAACATGGAGTATGTGCTATGCACTTGAACAGAATCATATACGCATGATACTTTCGAAAAAATTATACTTTATTATATGTATTCTTATCAAAATATTTGTTACAGTATATTAACCAATTTGAATTGGGACTCTCACTTCTTAGATTGGGACTCTAAAGATTTCCTAAATTCAGTGATTAAGATTCTAGAACACTTTATAGATTAGAATTCTAAAAATTTTCTAAACTCTCTCTCTCTCTCTTGTATTCAAACTCTATAAAGGGTAAGATCCAGTCGTAGAAACCTCCCACTGAAACAGTAAAGATGAACATAGTTATAGTCTGTTCAATTATTGGAACATTACATGTATTCTTGCATGAATTTGAACAACATCATTGACAAAGTAGCATCCTGCTTCTCAAAAATAAGTGGAGTAGAGTCACTTCTATTGAGCATGCTATAGCTCTTTAGATATATCCAGGACTGACAATTAGCAAACTCAAAGTCCTATCTTAGGTATGGAAAAATAAACATTATGTTCAAATTTCAATGAACAATGAAGCTGCTGACTTCAGATGTAGGTAGATCCCAGTCCACATAACTGAATACAGTAAAACCTTTTGAACAAAAAAGGGGAAAAACAGAATATGATTGGAAAACCAAAGTGCGATTGAAAATGTTTATGCCTGTGAGCAGAAACATGTTAACTTTGTATTGCTTTCTAAATGAATGCTTATAAATCATAGTCACCATGGAAAAGCTACAGCTCATTTTGATTTGAGAAGAATGGTCATCTAGCTAACGCTTACTGGATTCACAACAGAAACAAAACGAGCTATGCCACATGACCAAGTTGAGGAAGCATCCTTGGCCAGATCTCCTACAAGGAGAATCAAAAGAACCAAGCTACAGAGACTGCATCTTACTATGTCAAGTTTGAAGCAGCATATGCCATTTTGTTTGATATCAAAGCAACAAAGGATGCACCAACAGGCATCTTGAATACCAAAAGTTACTGTGTCAGGAGAGAACTCAACTGGTATTATTAACACTATACACCACAAATGGATTCAAATATAGAATCAACAGGGATAATTAACATGATACACACGCTGCTGAGAAAAGCAACAGAGAAAAAGAATGTTGATGGGCACAAAGAAAGCCTAGATAAAAGAACCAAAAGGTGGGAATGTTGATGGGCACAAAGAAAGCCTAGATGAAAGAACCAAAAGTGGGAAAATTTTTGCTTATTTCATGGCACTCTCGAAAGCTTAGTTCCCAAAACCAAGAATAATTTAGCATGTGATACGTGTAAGAATAAATGTCATTTCTAAAAATTACATGTTTAATTGAATAATCCAAGCTCAAAACATAGTCAATGTGATTTAAGAATAGAACCTTGCAAGAGATGTTCAAGGACCACTTTTAATGAATGACAAATCCCAAGAAAATCGAGTTCAAATCAGTGTGCAAGATTTCTTCTATATTTTCCTGCCTCTCATGAATGGTTAAAGTTGTTTCCCATTTTCCAGTGAGAGTAATACTTCTAAAACTATCTTTCATGTCAGTCACCAAAAATTTAAGCAATAAGATATGCAGAGAACTACTATGCCACCACAGGGTAGATACTCCTTATAAGTGCAATTAGTTATTCTGTTAATGCATAAATGTTCAACTTTCTAACTAAGCCCAAAATAAGGACTCAGATTTTGATTGCCACCAAGCATTTCAAAGGTAGTCTTCACAAACTATAAACTAAATCAGAAATTTAACCATCAAGAAGTGGAGAAACAAGTGATACAATTCCTGCCAACAAGGGACCAAAAATGTTACTTAAGTTAAAACTCTGGTAATTAAGAACATAATTCAAAAACCCCATACATATAGAATGGCACGCTGTGCAGAGTGACGAAGAACAACTCTCCCTCTTTCCCTCTCTCTTTTTCCCTTTAAATAGAGAGAGTATCGATGGGTGGGATGTTTGATTCCTACTCAAATTCAAAAACCAACACCCACTAAAAATAAGACTTATAACTACTAAAGGATAAGGATAACTATTCTAGAATGAATAACTAAATAGAATAAAACTAAGAATAGAATCCTAAAGTCATTAAAATTAATGACCAACTAGAATCCTAACAGGATTAGGACTTGGTAATGAATCTCAACAATACATTCTCCACAACTTTGCTAAAGGAAAGAAAGATCAAGCATAAAATCCAATTAGAAAAATAATCCAACAGCACCATCGAATTCACGAACATCTATACCCTTCAACCTAAAAGAAAAGGAAATATTAAAAACTGAGCTATGGTCAGAACTAAAATCGACGAAGAACAAACTTCAACAGATCTGATCAAATTAAAACACTCCAAAATCCGAACTTTAGGAAAGAATACTTACCAAAATTAAATTAAGGAACAGACGGCGTATGAGGATGATTAGGGTTGCAATTGGTACTAGTTATGATGGTTCTTGATGGGAGGAGAGGCAGATGGAGAGGGAGACCTTGGCTTGCTGGCACTGCGTCCGCTTGAGGGTGGTGCCAGCGCTGGAGCAGAGGGTCCGCACGGCCTCCGACTCCTCCGGGCAGCACGATGAGACCATGCACTCAGCCAGCGATCGGTTGAGGTGGCGGCAAGACGCCTTCCGCTGCCAGGGGTCGCGAATCCGCCGGTGGCACTCACACAGCGCGCGGTGCAACGCTTCGCACGCCGCCGCTTCTTCTCGCCGTCCTCCGTCCATTGGTGAACTCCGCTCTCGTTGTTGAGATTTGGTTCGACCATATAGAAGCGACGTACTCGATCCGACTAGCTTCGGAATACCACGAACCCGTGCAATTGTTGCGTGAGGGCCGTATCTTATTTACTGAATGGAGCTGGACACGCAAACCGGCCAGCTTCAAACCATATCCAACATGTCACAGATTGGATTCCAACCCCTGGTCAATGGATTCAAGTCCTGCCAATCGACAAAGTATTGCAGATCTATTGGGCACAAGCATGGCCCAAGTGCATCTACGTAGAGATCTGGTTGATATCCAATACAAAATCAAAACAAGAAAAGGGAAAATGTAAAAAAAAACCTTTTTATGTATGGAGAGAATTGATATTAAAAATGAAGAGCATGGTGAGAAAACTAAAAATGATATTGGTAGTAGTGTAATTCAATCTTCACTGAGCCTTTCATCTATAATTAAATGTCATCGATATGCAACGTAAAGATTAAAAAATTATGTGTTTTTGGGTTGAGTTAGATCAAATTAAATTGAGCTAGGCATCTATTGTTCTATTCGTTTTAGACCCAACCAGTTTGCAAGTCTAGTCGCTTGATCCAGTAAGGAAATAGATGCCCTGAAAGGCTTTTCAAATGGATCATGTACAAACATCAACTTAACAAATCAGACCGAGTCAGATTTAATTAAACCTAAAATCCAACAGAGTAATATATTCATCTCACCAGTTTGTAGCCTTGAATCAATTTACTTTGAAGATGAGAAAAGGTACCAGCAGAGAGGAGGGGAACAAATTGCCATCCTAGATGACTCAATCCAATATTTAGACTTGCTTCTTTTATGATAGCTAAATAATTAGGAATAAAAATAAAAATCTTGTAATTTAACATGTACAAACTATTTGTTTAGATAAAAAGAGCCTCAGGCAATTCGTCGACAATGAGGAGTAGCTCTTCCCTAAATATCTCTAAACCGGCATATCCGATGAAGACTAGATTTGATCTCAGATCATTTGGTACAACTAACAAAGACTTTATATTGATTCTAGATATAGAACTCTCCCTTGCGCTAATGTCATGTTATTTCTTTTATCTATACAATTATCTAAAATGGTTTGAGACTTGAATCTAGGTTTTTTATTCAGTGAGAATACACACCCAGATTTTTGTAAATAGAAGCATGATCTCAGGACTAATGTTCACTCTCCCTTTTTTTTCCCCTTTTTGTTCAAAGTTCAATTGAGGATGACTTCATAAAAGTGAATGGTGGATCTGGTTCCATTCATATAAGTGAATGGTGGATCTGTTCTCTGCATACATCCATGTGCCTATTCTACTTGTAGTTATTCCCATCATTATTTGAGTGGAATAATTTCCGTCAACCGGGCTGCTTTTGGGGAGCAAAAATTGTTAGGCCCCAAAAACCTTAGCTTGGCGTGCCCCTCATCTCCGCTGCTTGGGTTTCTTTGATTGATGGGTCCTCTTCAGGCTCCATTCATGCTCCCACATGTCCCTCTCAGGCTCCCCATCTCGACAAGGCATAAAGAGGCTGACCTAAAAAAAATTTCAGAATCTATATGGACCATCTTGACTATTATAAGGAGGATTGGACAGAATTCATAAACGAGATCAGCCACATCGAAAAGCTGAGTTGCAAGCCAAACTTCTGGAGGCCATTTAGGGGGCGACACCCCTAGAGATTGAGATTTGGAGCTTGAAACGGAAATACTTTCTTTTCGATAAAGATTTTGACAGGGCGTAGCTCTTTATCCAAGAAGAATCAGGCGAAAGACAGTGCACAGAGTTGATAAATCGAGATCTACCTCCTTAATAATTTCAACTTTTTCTAAAATATTTCTACTAATGATGTCTATTTTAGAAAAGAGAATCTTATTAGAATTAGAAAGATGAATTGATCCAAATTGTGCAAGGACGAACCTCACCATTACAATATAGTCCATATGCATCAACGAAGGAAAAATGGAGATTTAAGCCCTATTTTTGCAATTGTTTTCTATTTTTCTATTTTTTTAAGATATCCGAGTTGGGCGAGTTAGAAAAATCTTCCTTTTCTCCAATCGGCCTTTCTAGATAAATTTTTAAGACAGAAAAAAAATTTGTAAAATTAGACCAGCACAACAAAGAACTCAACAAAAGAAAAGATGTCGTGGAAGGTTCAATTTGGGGTACCGGCCGAGACAAGATTAATCCAAGCTTGTGAATGATTTTCCTAAAATGCACCATGTAAATTATGACAAAATGATGTCACAACCTTTTGGAGAAAAAGAAATCCATCAAGGGTTCAAAAATAATCAAAGATGATAATAGAAAACCTCTGCGCGCCCATATGATCTTGTGTAGAAAGTGATCAAGTGCAGGTCATTTTTATTTAGATGCCTCTCAATTAGTCCTAGTCAGCTTTACCAAATATGGTTCTTAAAATATCATTTTTTTATTTTATTTTTAGGCACTATTACACATGTATCCCGCTTCACTTGGCTATCAACAAAGTATTGCTTGCGTTATCTACAGTCCACATTCACTAGGTACATGACAAGGGCATGATCCTTATATTTTTTGAGAGAAAGAAGAGATATTCAATTGCATTATAATTATTTAGGTCTAAATTTTTAAAAACACTTCATCCAAGAATCAGACTGAGAATATCTGGATGCCAAGTAGAGGGGTGTAACGGCACCATTCATATGCAATTGATCTCAATCATGATTGATTCTATCACATGCATCGCACGCGATATACTAGGGTCAATATTTGTTTACTTAATGATAGGTTTGATTCTTTTGGTTATATGTCTCGCATAATTGTGAAAGCCCATGCTGGCATGTGTTTGATGCTATATTAATTGTATATTAAAGAGATCTTGAATACTTATATGGAGTCAAGGAATCTAAGTAATATCTTCCAGTTAGCTTTCTTTTGGTTAAAGTCTTGAATCATTGCAAATGGTATTAGAATAGACCTGGTTTATGTACCATGTAGACTAGAAGATACTATAATATGGATCCATTTGGGGCTGACTACGAGCCAATCATAATATTTATGGTTAGATTTGATTGGGTTTGGACTCTTAGTCCGATGGGGATGCTAGGACTGAAACCAAATAAATACGTAAAAGCCTATGTTGGCGTGTTTTGATCTCATATCAGTTGTATGCCGAAAAGATCATAGATACTTATACATGCTAGATTTTTGGGTTAGAGGGCAACTATAAGTTAATTTATTCTTCCACAACTTTTTGATTTTCTTATAAATCTCATAATTTTTCTAATTTGTCTATTGGTTTTAGTAAACATATAACACATTATATGCATGTTTATAGATCGAAGTTAATTGTGGTTGGAAAGATCTTCCTCTTTTTGCTGGAGCGGGTGCATCATCCTTGGTGGGTTCGAATACACCCAAAAAAGTCAAAAGATAACAGGGCCGGAAGTACTCTGGGTAGGTCCTTTGCTCCCAGCTATAGCGTCTCACCAGAATGGTTAGCCACATATAAGGCTACCCAGTCGGCTGCCTCGTTGGTCTCTCGATACACATGTTTAACCTGAACGACCAACCCCCCATACCATAGCCCTAATGTCCCTGAGTAACAGGTGGCTCTCGCCCACACCACCCACACTCTAGTAGATCCAGCTGATAACTGTCGCCGAGTTGCCCTCCAACACTATAGCACATGCCGGCAAGCAATGTCGTGCATGCCTCTTCATCCCTTTAGCAAAATTCTCAACATTCTTTGAAACCTAAAGCTTTATGAAACGGTTACTGTGAAATTTCGCAACAACTAATTCCAAAATTTCAAGTTTTTGATCTTTAGAAGCAAACATCACATAGTGTATGCCCCCCTTTTTATTATGAATATTTGAAATTTCTTTTTTGGAGCACTTCGGAGAGATGGAGGATGAAAACTATGAGTAGAATGAGAAGGTAATGAGAGGAAGAGATCTTAAATTTGTATCTAGATTTTGATATTCTATATGTGTACAGTCTAAAATATATATTATATTATTTTATAATTTAATTAAATCTTAATCATACCATATTTAAGATACATAGGCAGAAGAATGCAAGTCCAGCCGTAGCACTTATTGTGAGGCCCAATAGTCCCACATCGGAAAGACTCGTTCCACAGTCTGGGCATACGACGCGGGTGTCTCCAAATCCTGCAGAGACACGTTTTGGATGAGAAATAAAACTAGAGAGGGGTTTGAGCGGTGCGTGTGCGTACGTGCGGGCTCCGGAATCGGACAATATCTGGCAGGGGAGCTTCATGTTCTCCCCTCATGTGGCCTGCACGTGGGCACTATTTGCCTCACGTGCCCCGCACAGTCGGGGGCGCGACATTTGGTATCAGAGCCGAGGACTGCTCTTGTCCGATTGTAGGAAAGGTGTGAGGCCTAATAGTCCCCCATCGGAAAAATTCGTTCCAGAGCTTGGGCATATGAGGCGGGTGTCTCCAAATTCTACAGATGTGTTTTGGGTAGAAAACAAAACCGGAGGGGGTCTGAGCGGTGCGTGTGGCGCGCGTGCGGGCTCCGGAACCGGACAATATCTGGCAGAGGAGCCCCATGTTCTTCCCTCATGTGGCCCCCACATGGGCACTGGGTGCCTCACGTGTCCCGCGCAGGCGGGGGCGTGACATTTTGGTGTGAGGCCCAATAGTCCCACATCGGAAAGACTCATTTTAGAGCTTGGGCATATGAGGCGGGTGTCTCCAAGTCCTGCGGATGCATTTTGGGTGGAAAACAAAATCGGGAAGGATACTAAGCGGCGCGTGTGGGCTCCAGAACCGGACAATATCTGGCAGGGGAGCCCCGTGTTCCCTCTATGTTGCCCCCATGTGGGCACTATGTGCCTCACGTGCCCCGCGCAGGCAGGGGCGTGACATTTGGTATCAGAGTCGAGGACGGCTCTTGTCCAATGGTGGAAAGGATGTGAGGTCCAATAGTCCCACATCGGAAAGACTCGCTCCATAGCCTGGGCATATGAGGCGGGTGTCTCTAAATCCTGCAGACACATTTTGAGTGGAAAATAAAAACGGGAAGGGGTCTGAGCGCTGCGTGCGGGCCCTGAAATCAAACAATATCTAGCAGGGGAGCCCCGTGTTCCTCCCTCACGTGGCCCCCACATGGGCATTGGCTGCCTCAAGTGTCCTGCGCAGGCAGGGGCGTGACACTTATAATGTTATGGATGGGTATGTAAATTTAAAGAAATGTGAGTTTGAGATGCTAATAGAAGAACCTTTTTAAAAAAGTAATTTGCAAAAAATATAAAAAATAGAAAAATGGGCAGAAACAAATAAACAATGAAAAGGAGCGTCATTTTGACCGGAAAATGAAGTGCATCTCAAATTGCTCCAAATCGACCAACAAAAATTTTTTTTTACATAAAACTTAAACTAATAGGATAAGATAAATTTATTTATATATTTGATATTTTTTTATACTTCTCTTTATATATAGGGCCATGTTAAAATGGCCATCTACCTCAAAAAACTTAAATTGAGGAGGTGAAATAAATATATATATATATATATATATATATATATATATATATATATATACATACAAGTGCAAAAAGTTTCTTCTCTTTTTCTTACCTCCATCCTGCTACCTGCCAGAGGTCCCCCTGTCCAATGGATCTTGACGTATCCCCACGCTCAGTGACAGTGTTTTCCCTTCAGAAAATAATTTTCTTATCAGTGATATTTTTTTTTTTCAATGGAAGGGAGGCAGAAGTAGCCATTGGAGATTACAAAAAAAAATTACAAAAAAGAAGGTGGAAGATTTACAGAAATTATATTACAACTAGTTTATTGAACAAGATAGTAAAAAATAAAAAAAAATAATTTGTAAAAAAATCTAGCTATCAGTTCCGATTTGAAAAAAACATTGAAACTGGATCATAGAAAAGATTAAATTTGCTTATATATTTTTTTTTTCAACTTCTCTTTGAACTGCCGGTTCTTATTTATGAATTAAACCTTTACAAAAATTTTTATGAATATTTCTAACCCTTTATTCAAATTATTTCAAATTAAAAAATATTTAATTTTAAAAGGGATAGAAAAAATTTAAATAAAAAAATGTAAATCTACATTTATTGCCTTCGAAACAAGAAATAATTTTCTGGTCAGTGATTTCCTTCCACTTGTCCACCTCAAATGCACCACTTTTTTTTTTTCAATTAGCAAAAGAAACTCCAGCTTTTTCACCCCGTGCCGCAAGCCCCTGCAAGCTGGCTGCTGCTGTGCTGATACTCAGCAGTACGATTCCAACCCCATCCCACCAAACCGGTATCCTCCACCATGCTCAAAAAGCTACTGTTTGTGGGAGGGGAGCCCGCCACCTCTCCTCCTCCTTCAAAAGATTCTATCTCTTTTATCCTCGCTCACCATATACCTCCGAGCCATAGCAAGGCAATCTCTTCTGTTCACTCTCAGAGTGTTGGTTTCTGGGAGCCTCTGGTATGTTCTGACTCTTTTCTTACAGAGATCCATGTCTTGTTTTTCCCCTGTTTTTGCTGAAGTTATTTGCAAACATGGATTCCCAGTTCCAGTCTAAGATAGGAGAGAAAAAATAATGACGTTTGTTGTTTTTTTCTTAAGCATGTTCTTGTCCTCTTTATCCCCTGTTACTCGACTCTCTTTTCTTTTCTTCTTCTTTTCTGTTTTGGTAAGAGCCTGTTACTTAACTCTTTATACTAAGTATTCTATATCTATTTTCTGAATATTTTATTTCTTCATTGTTCTCTATCTGGAACCATTACTTTGTTGCGGGTTTCCTTGGCTGCAGCAGTTCTTTGTTACGTAATCATCGAAAACTGTGATTGAAACTTGTGATATGGATTCACTTATTGTAATTGTCACGCCCCGGATCTGGCTCCGTGACACGGCCGTGCTATTGCCGACTACCGCCCACAATAGCACGCAGCCTCGTACATGGTCAACAGGTAGTCAAAAGCAGTGTAACTTGTAGATATCAAAAGAAGGTATTACAACCCACTGGTTCATATAAAGTACAGAGCTTCTACATAGTTTATATACACAAAAGTTTATTTATATCATCCCCAAAAATAAAGAAGCCCTGTTGCAAAAGAAAAATGCTTCTGACAGCTGTCACTGGTGGTGATCTAAAAAAAAAAAAAACGTAAATGAACAGGCGTGAGCTACACGGCTCAGTAAGTAATCCTGCATAATCTTGTCGAATCGACTAAAAATGCTAACCATGCTTATCAGGGTTTGAGAAGCTGACATGTATGCTACTAAATCAATCATCATAATAAAATATCCATGCTGAGTAAATAAAACAGTATCCTACAATGTCAAGAAATCATGTAATATGCACATGTAGGAAAAATCGTGCCACCGGCATGCCGTGGTCGTGCTCTTAAATGCTACTGCGAAGTCATTCTTGGCCACTGGCGAGACCGGCTCAGTTATTAGGCGGCCACTGGCGGGGTTGGCTCAGTCATTCTCGGCCACTGGCAAGGCCGGCTCAGTTACATTGGGTCAGTAGCTCTTAAGAGTTCATAAATAATGCTTCGTATAGGTAGTACCTCATAGATGCTATGGCGAATTCATTATTGGTCACTGGCGGGGCCTGCTCAGTTATTAGTCGGCCACTGGCGGGGCTGGCTCAGTCATTATCGGCCACTGGCAAGGCCGGCTCAGTTGCATTCGGCCCGTAGCAATAGGAGTTCTTAGGTACCCCTTTACAAGCAATATGCCGCTAGAGCAAATCATTATCATTCTTTACACTCATGCTAATAAAAATCATAATATGGAATTCAATTCATTTTGCATGTATCACAAGAGCTATGAAAACATAATATGTGCACAACTATGAATTATGTGACTGACATGTACCACCCATGTTCATATTTCATAACTCATATCTTAGCATGTAATGTAATCCCAGTATTTTGTAGGCATAACGGAATATAAAGCATATATCATCATATCTTGTGTAACTAGAGCATGTCAGATACACATATCGTTCTTAGCCTACAGTACATGCATAACATGTTAAATTTCATGTATGATCCATAAAGATTAGGGCAGGCTACTTACATACATGATTCACAACAAGATTAAAACAAGTTACTTACAGTAATTTGCCTTTTTCCTAGGTCTCCCGCGTCCTGGTGACGAGTCCTAAGTCACCTACAATCATGTCATAATAATAATATGTTATCCCCTTTTCTACCTGAAATTTAGCCCATCCCTCATCCGGGTTCATCCAAATAGACTGGGTCTGGTTTTATTGGGTTCACCTAACCCATTCTAATTATATATATATATACACACATATATACATATATATATATATATTTATTTAAGCTTAACGGGTTGCAGGTTCAGATCCGACCCGCAAACCCGTTACCATGTTTTCTTTCTCCCCCCTTCTAGAGGCTTCCGCCTCTTCACCTACCTTCCTCCCCTCTCTCCTCCGTTTCCTCCTCTCTCTCTCGTTCTCTCCTTCAACCTCCCACCGAAGCCCATGCTTCCGGCCCTCTCCTCCGGCTCCCCTTCTTCTCCTTCGGCCAGATCTGTGGCCTTCCCCCTCTCGGTCACTCCCTCTCTTTCCCTCTCTCTCTCTCCCTCTTTCCTTCTTTCTTTGTTGACCCTGCCGAGACCCTACTCTCCGGTCGAGCCCTCGGCTCCCTCCGGCCTCGGTCTTTCTTCCTTCTTTCCCTCTCTCCTTTTCCCTTTTCTTCTCTTGCAGGCGGCCGGGGAGGCGAGGCTCCCCCCGATCCACCGATCGACGTGGGGGTTTCCCCCCGGTGCACCGGCGGAAGGGAAGCCCTTCCTCCCTCCGAAGTGATGCCGGAGAGGGGAAGGATTCGGAGATGGGTCGGAATCCGGCTTTAACCGAGGGCCTCCACCCGTTCCGTCCACGGCCAGATATGGCCGGAGGGGATGAAGCCTCAAGATCCGGTGAGTTCATTTTCCTTTTTTTTTTCGGTCCTTCCCTCCGGAACCACCACCCCTTGCCGGAGAAGAGGTGGTGGTCCGGCCGGGGCTGGCGGCCCTGTGGCCGCCTCTGTTGTCGTCCCGGCCAAATCTGGCGGCCCGGGTTGCCCCCCGAACTCCAGGGTACCGGCGGCCGAGGCCGCGGTGTCCGATTCATCCGCAGGCCGAGCCCGGCTGGGTTCGGCCCGGGTGGTCGTCGGGCGCACGACCTTTGAGTCCGGCCTGACCAGTGGACTGTAGGCCTTTTTCCCCTCCCCTGTGTCGGTTTCCTCCCCTCTGTTTCACTGTTGACACAGAGGGGAAGAGCACCCCACAGTGGAATTTCTTTACCCCTGTTAAACTCTTACCCTAATGCTCCTTACCTTGGCCGGTTGCAGTCGGGCAGTACCTCCCCCTGGTAGTCCCTCCTTCCTCTTGGAGCTTCAGGGCTCCTTTGCCTTCGGCTCCAAGGCTTCGGCTCTCTCACTCTCTCGTTCAGTATTCTAGGGGGTCTGTCACTTGGGGTTGCCGGCAGAGGCTTAAATAATTTGTTTAGAGGATGAGACCCCCCCTCTGAGAGGTCCCATCCTCTCCATTCCTTCCTGCTCCGGGACTGGCCGCCGCCCCCCCTGTCTCCGGCGCGCCGGCATCGGCTGCCAGCAGGGGGTGAGGTAACCCTTCCCTGTCGGTCTTATCCCTTCGTTTTTTTTTTTTAAACCATTATAATAACCATTATAATAATACTGCCCACAGTGAAATTTGGGCCCAAACCCTTAACTGGGCCTATTTCTTATTGGGCCTAGTAGGTTGTGGGCCCGGACATTACAGTAATCATCGACTTCTGTGATTGAAAGTTGAGATATGGATTCAGGGCTAATCATGCTTCGATGTGGTTTTTGATTTTATCTCCTGTAACGTTTCATTATATGTCACTTGAAGGTAATCTGGTCTGAGTGAGCATGGGCTCGTATCCCACCTTCAATAGCATATGAAGCATGGCAATCTTTCACTTCAACCATGCTTTTCCACCTTAAACGACAGAAAAAAGCATTTATCAAAGAATGACTCTGGTTATCAAATGATTGAACAACCGGGATCAATTTACTTATATTCTCTTATTTAGATTTTTCCTTCTTTCCATTTCAATTTATGGTGCAATTAGTGTGTTATGTTCTTCATACATCTCGGAAACTTATTTTCTGCTGGTCCTCATGACATTTTTTTTAGCCAATGGTGCAGAAGTAAGAAAATGTGGCAAGTGTTTCATTCAGCGTTTACTGCTAATATCCTGTAGAAATTTGACTGAATTCTTCGTTAGCTAATTTCTCTTCTTTGTAATTGGAAAATGCTTGTAGTGTTTCACACCGATCTCAAAAATATATTTTTGTTCCCGATTTTGTTTTATATTTCTAACAATGCAATTTTCCATTTTCCCCCTGTTATGTTTAAACTCGCGCTAGTTTTCTTTTACATTTCATGAAGCAAGATTACTTTGTTGCATATGTGCCCCTCTTGTTGTTGTCTTTGCAGATTTATTTTCATTTCCAAACCTATGTTAAGTAACATGCTAGTGCCTGCAAGCAGTTTCTATTTTCATTTTTTGTTGTTATTGCTGGTTCTGAGATCTCTCATCAAAGAGTGAATGGCAACATGGGCAGTATATTTTTCCACATATTAGCAACGGGTAGCTTCAACTTTGGCTACCAACATGGGTCCCTCCTCTGGGAATATCAGTTCTAATTTTCTTCTTACCTATAGCAAGGCTGACTTTTTTTATAAAAAAAAAAGAAATTTCAGTATCACAAGAATGGAAATGTTAAATGTGATTTATATCTTTTCCTCCTCATGTCCAAGAACTTTGAAATCTAAACTGTGATATTCTTTTTGATGTCTAGATCATGGCACTTCTGTTTTTCACTTTGTCTAATCACTTCAGTTTTTCAAGTTCTGCTGTGCCATGTTATGAAAGCCAATTCAGTGGCATTTTGATTAACAATGCTTGCTCTACATTTCAACTTTTTCTAATGGGCCCCAATTATAGTTTACATGTTCTGCTTATTCTCAGCTAGAATTGAGATATAAATAGTTCTAATTTGTCTTTTTCAAGGTTTGCCGCTCTGGTCGGTACCGTGCCATACCAGGCATACTGTACCATATCGGTATCAAACTAGTATGCAGTCTCATATCGTACCGACACTTGATATACTTCGCTGTCTCATACCGTACTGTGTACCGATACTGTAATAGGATGATACTGGTATAAGGTCCGGTACTGTGATGGTGAACCTTAGTCTTTTCTTCTACTGTAATTGTTATCCTTGAAGATGCAAACTATATTTTAGCCTTGTGACCACACCCCTCTTCCAAAGAAAAAGTTGATGATAAATATACTGGTGGTTTGTGAAATGTACATACTTCACTTTCTCAAACATGTATACCGCACCTTGAAGAATTTTAAATATAGTTTAATTTAAGTATTACGCCTCATTAATCAGAAGCATGACAGGTCCTTGAGGCATGTGGGGATATATGGAGAGAAATATAGGAAGCTATCCCAATCTGCCTTATCCATCTCTCCAACCTTATGCATCAGGCAGTCAGCACTCTGAAAGCAATGCTGCATATTTTTCGTGGCCGACATCGACCCAACTGCATGGTGCTGCTGAAGATCGAGCAAATTACTTCAGAAACCTCCAGAAGGCAGTTTTGCCTGGAAATATTGACAGGTTGCCAACTGGGAAGCAAGCCGCAACATTGCTTGACTTAATGACTATAAGAGCATGCCATAGCAAGATTTTATGCCGTTGTAGTCTTGGCACAGCAGTAGGATTTCGAATTAGGAACGGAGCACTGACTGACATACCAGCTATTCTTGTTTTTGTTGCTCGAAAAGTTCACAGGCAGTGGCTCAGTCACATCCAGTGTTTGCCAAGAGCCCTTGAGGTAGGAGATATTCTGCATTTTCTGTTATATCTGTTATGATGATTGTTTAATTAAAGGTATTCTGTATTTCAATTGCATCATCAGCTATCCCTCTTGTTTTCTGAGCAGGGTCCAGGGGGTATATGGTGTGATGTGGATGTTGTCGAATTTTCTTATTATGATGCACCAACACCAGCACCAGCTCCTAAAGAACAATTGTACACACAACTTGTGGATTTGTTACGTGGGGCTGATCCATGTATAGGTTCTGGATCTCAGGTATGTCAAATTGACTGAATAATCTCTCATCTTTGTGAGAATCTCATTAAATAGAAAAACCGTGCAGAGAAGTTAGCTATAGACAGCTGTACATTACAAGGAAATTAGCTATAATACATGGCAACTAGCTATAGATAGCTATACACAATAAATCTGCCAATTAGTTCTGCTAGCTAAATTAGGAAGACTAAGCTATACATAGTTAATAGAAATAACAAAGAAAATGAGTAGATTGTGGAAATAAAGGTAATTAGATTTGCTATGGAAACCATATGTAAATAGGATCCTGCAGATCCTATTAACATCCCCCCTCAAATTGATGCTGGGTGATCAAGAAGCATCAATTTGCCAACTAGAAACTTATGGTGTGGACGAGTCATAGCCTTGGTAAACACATCAGCAATCTGAAAATCCGTGGTGATATGAGGAAGAGTGATAACACGTCGATCATAAGCCTCACGAATAGAGTGACAATCCACCTCAATATGCTTGGTGCGCTCATGAAAGACAGGATTAGCTGCAATCTGAATTGCACTAGTGTTATCTGCATGAAGAGAAGTGGGCTCAAGTTGAGGGAACCCAAGCTCAGCCAACAATCCACGAAGCCAAATAATCTCAGAACATGCAGGGGACATGGTTCAATACTCAGACTCCGTTGAAGACTTAGAAACACGGTCCTGTTTCTTATTCTTCCGTGAAATGAGTGCATTGCCAAGAAACATACACCAGCCCGTAACTGAGCGACGCGTATCTGGACAGCCAGCCCAATCAGCATCACTGTATGCCCTCAACTGAATAGGTGAACCAGCAGGAAAGAATAAGCCACGATCTGGAGTGCTTCTCAGATAGTGAATGATACGGCAGACGGCAGCCAAATGAAGGTGTCGAGGAGTCTGCATAAACTGACTAACTTGCTGAACAACGAAGGAAATATGAAGCCGAGTTATGGTCAAATAGTTCAGACTTCCAACCAACTGTCGGTACGGTGAGGGATCAGAAAGAAGCTTGCCCTCCTCACGATGATACTTTACATTCACCTCCAAAGGTGTGTCAACAGAAGAAGCATCTTGAAGTCCAGCCAAAGCAATCAAATCTTGTGTATACTTATGTTGGTGCAAGAAAGTACCCGCAGGTCCAGACTTCAACTCAAGGCCCAAAAAATATTGAAGAGAACCAAGATCCTTCATATGAAATGAAGCCTGTAGGTGTTGTTGAAGCTGCTGAATCAACACAGAATCTGTTTCTGTAATAACTATATCATCAACATAAACCAGAAGGGGAACAATTTCATTCTCAGTCTTGCGGAGAAATAAGGAAGAGTCATATTGACTTTGGACAAAGGAAAAACCAAGTAATGAGGAGCGAAACTCATCAAACCAAGCACAAGGTGCCTGCTTCAAGCCATAGAGAGAGCGCTTCAGCTTGCACACATTAGAAGATGGTGTAGTGAATAAACCTAGTGGAGGTGTCATAAAAATCTCCTCCTTGAGATCACCATGCAGAAAAGCATTCTTAACATCCATTTGTCGTAGGGCCCAACCTTTAGAAGCAGCAATGACAAGAACTGTCCATATTGTAGTCATTTTAGCCACCGGAGCAAAAGTCTCATCATAATCTACTCCATATTCCTGTCTATTACCAAGAGCAACCAACCGAGCCTTATATCTTTCCACAGTCCCATCAGGACGTAGCTTCACAGAATACACCGATTTACAGCCAATGGATTTAACATCAGAAGGACATGGAACAATATCCCAAGTGTGATTCTCTTATAGAGCTTGAAGCTCATCTTGCATGGCCTTCACCCAACATTCCTGCTTAATTGCCTGGGAATAACAAGTAGGAATCGTGATGGTAGACAGAGTCACATTGAGTGATGTATGTGAGAATCCATACCTATCTGGTTGATGGGAGGCTCTGGTGGACCTCCGAGGCGCAGGGACTGCAGGCTCAGGTGGTGGATCAGTATCGGGAAGGGGTTGAGGTGGCCGACGTCTCTTATACACAATATTTGGTTTGAAGCGCTCAATAGAATGATATATATCATCAAAGCTAGGAAGCATGGCAAGATCAGAAGATGAGGCAACATTGGACTGAAAGAAATACTGATTGTCAAAGAAAACTACATTTCTAGAGACACGAAGTCGGTTAGTAGCAGCATCATAACACACAAAACCCTTTTGAGCAATACTATAACTCATAAAGGCACACTGAACCGACTGGGCAGCAAGTTTGTGACGTTCATTGGCAGGTAAGTGAACAAAGCAAATACATCCAAAAGTATGAAACTGATTGTAACCAGGATGCTTGCCATAGAGACGATAATAAGAGGAATCAAAGTCCAAAATTTGAGAAGGCAGTCGATTAATCAAATAAACTGCAGTAGACAAAGCTTCAACCTAAAATTTAGAAGGAATAGAGGATTCAAGCAACAAGGTGCGAACAACATCCAACAGATGGCGATTCTTACGTTCAGCAACACCATTTTGTTAAGGTGTATAAGGACAAGATCGCTGAGAAATTATATCTTTTTGATGCAAGAACGCCTGAAAGTCATGAGACATATATTCTCCGCCTGAGTCAGACCTTAATACTTTAATACATGTTGAGAATTGAGTCTCAATATAAGCCACAAAGGTCTGAAAAATAGAAAATACTTCGGATTTGGAGCGGAGAAAATACACCCAAGTGAAACTACTATAATCATCAATGAACGTCACAAAATATTTATATCCGGCATGAGAAGTTACAGGAGTAATGCCCCAAACATCACTATGAATAATATCGAAGCATTTTTCAGCTCGACTACCATAATTAGGAAAAGATAGAGTTTTGCTTTTTCCGAGTTTACAAGCAGTACAATCAAAAGACATGCTGTAAGAAGAGAACTGATCTTTATTGCCCAAAAAACCATGCTTCACTAAATGAGACAAAACAAGAGAGTTAGGATGGCCTAGGCGTTTATGCCAAACCTCACTCTGATTTGTTGCAGCAGTACAAGCCAAAGACAATAGACTTGGAAGAGTAAAATGCAGAGGAAACAATCTTCCAACTTTAGGCCTCTTCGCGATCATTTTTCCCGACACTTAATCCTGAACCTGACAACCATTTCGAGAAAAATGCACATCACAGTTGTTATCAACCAATTGACCAACTGAAATCAAACTAGTAGAGAGTCCAGGTGACACAAACACATTGCGGAAAGGTGAACTAAGATCTCCAATAGCAGTAATAGGAAGATTAGTTCCATTAGCAATTCGATTGTGTTGTGTACCGTTATAGGACCGAACATTGTGCAGAAAATCAGAACAGCCAGTCATGTGATTTGATGCTCCAGAATCAACAAACCAAGGATGAGAAATTGTCTTACCGTTACCTTGAAGTCCCAATACTGAAAAGGCCGAGATAATCATCTGTTGCACCATCTTTGGAGTAAGAACAACTTGGTTAGGACCTGTTGATGTGTCTGCAGCAGATGCGATTCTTGAGGACTGATCCACAGAAGCAGAAGAACTGACCGCAGCTTGAAAAGCATTGACTCGGCGATTCTGAGGTTGCGTAGGACACTCCTTAATGATGTGCCCGGACTGCTTATAGTAAGTGTAGAATTTCTTGTTACAGTTGCGAGCAATATGGCCGAATTCCTTGCAGCAATAGCACTGGACCTTGTCCTTGCCCTTTCCCTTCCCTTGAGCAGCATATGCAACATTCATAACATCTGAGGACAACTTCTCTTGTGCCATAACAGCCTGGGTAAGAGTCCATTGCTCCTCATGAAGCAATTCACCAAGACACATCCAAAGAGGGAACATGATCTCTGTTTAATAGCGCAGCCCTAGTAGCTTCAAATTCTGGCCTAAGTTTCATCAAAAATTGATCACGTTTGCTGGTTGCATGAACCTCTTGAATAGCGGACAAGGCTTCTTTTGGCACCTTAGCATGAATGATTCCGGAATACTCGTTCCACAGATTAAGAAAACCAGAATAATACTCCTGAATGGAAAGATTACCTTGGCTGAAATTTGCAATCTCCAACTCCAACTGAAACCACCTTGCATTGTTGTCTTGGTTGTATATGCGCTTTAAATAATCCCACATCTCCTTGGCGGTGCTAAAGGACCGCAGATTGTTCACCATATGCGGCTCAATGGACCCCAAAATCCAAGAAATAATCCGAGCATCCTTGGTCTCCCATTGAGCAAATTCCTTAGCATCAGTTGGTGCTTTAGAAGAGCCATCAATATGATCCCAAAGCTCCCTGCCTTTGATAAACATCTTGAACCGAAACTCCTGAGTAGAGTAGTTCTTCCCAGTGAAACGAACACAAAAGGCTTCTGTAGACATTATGGCCAAAAGAAAGAACACCAGAAAAAGAACTCCAAGAAAGCTAGAAACCAGAAAACTAGAGAACTTTACCAAGAATTCAGAATCTAGAAAACATAAGGCTATACCGAGACTCAGAAATCTAGAACACCGAGAGCCCCTTGGACTAAAACTAGAGAAAACCGAAAGAAGAAAGCGTTAATGACCAGATTCAGAACATAGGCTCTGATACCATGTCAAATTGACTGAATAATCTCTCATCTCTGTGAGAATCTCATTAATAGAAAAACCGTGCAGAGAAGTTAGCTATAGACAGCTGTACATTACAAGAAAATTAGCTATAATACATGGCAACTAGCTATAGATAGCTATACACAATAAATCTGCCAATTAGTTCTGCTAGCTAAATTAGGAAGACTAAGCTATACATAGTTAATAGAAATAACAAAGGAAATGAGTAGATTGTGGAAATAAAGGTAATTAGATTTGCTATGGAGTAAATAGGATCCTGCAGATCCTATTAACAAGGTATACTCCACACCTTATTTTTTATGAATGCTATTTTACTTACTGATACACCTACCAGTATCGGTACGACTGACCTTGGTTTGAATCTTCGATAGTTTGTCAGATTGATTAGCTCACCTGTGAGTGCATTTTAAGACAAGTTCTTTTTTATAATAATATTTCATTAATTGCATTATTTTGTTCTAGTTCATATCTATGGTAACTGACACAAAGATTTGCTTGTTGTTTTCCTAAATCCTAGATGCCTCACCCCTATTCAACCTTGCATTGGTACATTTAGGTGGTGGTTGATGACCCAAATGGGATCACAAAGGTGATCTTAGATCACTGGTGATCCTTATCCTAATGTAATCCGATCCCTGATTAGTATTCCGGTGATTAAAGATCCCTAGTTATCCACGAGTAACTTATTTTATATTCCATGGAAATCAAGATTACTAACCATATAATAATGAAACTACCTTTGATCAATTCCATGAAAATATACTTATTAATCATATAGAAATAAATTATGGTAAATTATTAATATAATCATTAATATATTAATTATTAATATATTTCATAAAAGTATATTTATTAATTCTATAAATTATTAATCCTATAAAAATATATTAATTGTTATTATAGAGTTAATATTCTCATTTATATTTATTATACATTATCATGTTAATACTAATATTTATTTTAAGTAGAAAAATGAGGAAAATAGAAGTAACATATTAAAAAAATTCATAATATAAATATAAAGTACAATAATATAATTTTCCTATAACCTAGATGAAGTATGCCCCAATCTTTAACATGGAATATAAGGAAAGAATATTGACACAAACAGAGTTCTAGTTTTCCAGTTTGAGAAATATAGTTGGAACACCGCTTTTGGGTCCAAACCTGAAACTTTTCCCTAGCACTTGCTCCAACTAAAATGGTACTAACTAGCAGACCAAAGCCCATTTATAGTGCTTTTGCAAGATAAGCTAGGCAATTTGTATACATCTTCTATGGAGGCCAATGCCTCCTTGAATTCATTGACGCATATCTTTTTGTTTGCCACATTGGGTTAATTTGGGATTGTTTCCCAGCATGACTTTTGACTATTATTAAGCATAGGACTTTCTTGATTTTGGTGCCAAAGATCTTACTAAATAGAGATGTAAAATTTGTTCACAGAGGGGGGTTTTGTGTTATGACAAGAATCTAAATCTAGGTCTATCAAGTAAATAGGGAAACAAAATTACATGGTATGATCTATGTCCATAGACGGAGGCTATCAGAGAAAGTTTTACTAGCAGTGGAATAGTACAAACATGAGAAGAAACCCTAATAAAAATGCCTCGGTCTCACTCCCTCTCAAAATTCCCAAAGAAAGCAATGATCCTAAAAACCCTAAAATGGGCTAAAATATACATGTAAGGACACCTCCAAAATTCTTGCCGCTCCACCCTCCTCCCAGCCCCGCCCACACTGTCGTCACTGCCTCTTTCACCATAATCACACCATTACAATCATCATCACTGTCTCTACCATATTGTCGGTGCCTCCACCACCATCACTATTGCTACCACTTCCTCTATAACATTGCCACCACCTTTGCCACATTGCTGCCTCGACCACCAACACTAGTGCCAGCTCCATTGCCCTAGCACTATCACCAACTCTTCCATCATCACCATATTTATATTTTTAAAAATAATTAACTATACCAAACATGTTTTTATTTCTAAAATTTTAGAAAAAAATAAAAAATAAAAAATTATTTTTTATTATTGAAAATGAAAAAATGAAAGTGCTGCCAAATGGCATTGTAGATTCTTTTACAAGGGATTGGGCAGGTTTCGATAGCAACCTCGCCCTTCCTCCTTTGGCAAGTCTGCATCTTAGTCTTTGGTGATTGCAGCCTCAAAGACTTATTTGGAGTTATTAAAAATAGAAAAAGCATTTGAGTGCCTCATTTACTCGCCAACAAAACTTAAAGGCTGAAAGTTTGTCTGAGTTATTGACAGATGGTTTGACTTTGTCTTTTACAAGGTATGTCAGACTAGAGGAGTTTGATATTGCCTAACAACATAAGTACCATGTTGCTCCATCAAGGAGAGGAGTCAAATGTGCACCAACAATGCTTGCTGAAAACAACTGCCATTTGCTCCTATTTATTATTTATTATTGTTGCAAACAAATGTTATACTTAGATTTCGATTTTAGTATGGAAATAAAAGCACAATGGCAATAGCTGCCCATGAATTGGGGCTTGCTCTAGTGGTCATACTGAAGGTTTGTCGGATCAATCCCAGAACTCATACTGCGACCGATTTGATACGATACATAGCGGTACTATATTGAGCTGGGGCATACAGAACTAGGGAGAGGGAGGGGGATAGGAAGGAGAGGAAGAGAGAGAGAGAGGGAGGGGCAGGAGGGAGAGAGGGAGGGAGGGAGAGAGAGTGGAGGGGCTTACTTGGGTGTCGGTCAGTGTTAATTAGTATTGAAGAGGAGCAATATGAGTGATCGAGTGAGCAAGATAAGTGCATGCAGTGAAGGGTGAAGCTTTGAAGCTTCGATCATGGTAGTAGAGAGGGAGAGTAGAGGGTCACAGGGCAAGGGGGATTTTAAGGGATTGAATCATCCAGATTGCCCGAACCATCTCAGTTCTTGACCATTTTGGTTTGATCCAGCTCAAACTGGCCGGTTTCGGATGGTTTAGCGTACCCTGATCGTATCTTTCTGCACAACAATCAGAGATTATGCTGGAATATATTTTGCCTAAAATGTTGTATCTTTATTTTGTAAAAATATTATAAAGGAACAATCTACTAGAATAAAATCAGAAGATTGAAAAAAGTTTGCCTGGATCGAGACGTGTGATATACACCACCCTAAGAATGTGATTCGCCTCTTATGTGGAGGTCTGTGGCAATCTTGTCCTCAAGGTACGACAACCCCGCTCAGCTTGATCCTCCTCTAACGAGCACGATCGCTAGGTAGGCGTGACCTGACCGACTCTTTCAGATGCCTAGAAAAGAATATAAAAGAAAGAATAGAGAAAGAATGAAAGAAAAGAAAAGTATTGTATTTTCTATCTCTCTTGGGAAGCAAGGAATCGGATGTGCGAGTGGAATAGATTGAGTAATCCAATACACTGGACGCAAAGCCTATTTATAGACTCTGTCCGGTGACTGATACAGTGCGGCATTTTCGAGGTACGCGATGTTTCAAAAATATTGCATCCCTACGGAAACCAAAACCAACGTTTTTTTTCGAAAAGTCACAACTCTTCTAAAAGAAGCGTATGAAGAAAAGGATAAAAATTTTAAAGTATTTAAACCATCTAACATTTAGGGGATAAGGCTGGTTTATTTCTTTTTTTAAAATTAAATATCTTTTCTGAGTTAGAACTCCAACGGATTCTGAATTTGATTCTTGGGTGGTGCATCCTGAAGTATTGGGATAGGTTATTATATTGCAAGTAAGTCCCCCTTCTTGTCTCTCTTCGAAAAAAAGAAGAGAGCAAGAGCTGAGCTACATGGATTCTTATGCCGCAAAATTTGTAGAATGTAGCATTTGTTCTATTGTTTAGTCCTTGGCAGGGTAGAAACCCAGATATGAATTTATTCCTGATGGCAGTATCTTTGAACTCTTGGATGAAATCACATATCTTGCATCCTTAACATCAATGGCCTGATAGCCTCCATTTAGTTACTTTGCTTTCCTTTTGTGTTCCTTTTTAGCTTGCTTCTTTTTCTCTTCTGATTATTTTGCTATGATGCATAGGTAGCAAGCCAACAGACATTTGGAACTTTGGGTGCAATTGTGAAGAGCCAAACAGGCAATAGACAAGTAGGTTTTCTCACAAACTGGCATGTGGCGGTTGATTTGGATTACCCTAACCAGAAGATGTTTCATCCTTTACCTCCCAACCATGGACCTGGAGTGTACCTAGGTTATGTGGCGAGGGTAACGTCTTTCACCACAGATGATGTTTGGTATGGGACATATGCTTCAATGAACCCAGGTAATATAATTAAACATAATTAGTGCTGTGTACATGATTATGTATCCATTTAGCATATCAAACTTGCCATAAGGTTTATGACATCAGTGGAAACACTTCATTCATCCCAAAATCTTGTTTCTATCATTGGAAAGCAAGTGCTTTAATATTTAGGATACTGAATTTGCCAGGTGCTTCATCTCAGAATTCTAATAGCAGCCAGAAGAAATATTTTGAACTGTTTGACTAATCATATTTTTAGACAATAAAGTTTCTTAACACCGACCTGTAAAGTTTGTTTGCCTGGTCATCAGAAATTTCATTTTGAATGTCTTATACAATGACATATATTCATGTAATTCAGTCATGCCCAGGTGCTCTATATGCACTGGTAAATAGTAATGCATTTATGTGGTACCCATGATGAGTGCCAATAAGTTGGTTGGCAGTTCATTACAACAGGAATTCATAACCAGGCAGCAACATCTCTGTGAAAGTAGGTTACAATGGGTTTTTTTTTTGTGTGTGTAGAGGTCACAATGGCTTTTGCTAATGAATTCTTGAATGAGGTTCCGATCCCCAAACATACCTCTTACCTTTTGATGCACCCGCAGAGACTTTTGTTCAGGTTGATGGGGCATTTATCCCCTTTGCAGATAGCTTCGACATATCTAATGTCACGACTGCAGTGAAAGGAGTTGGCGAGACTGGAGACATCAAGTCTATAGACTTGAAATCTCCAATCAACAGCCTCATTGGGAAGCATGTGGTGAAGGTTGGCAGAAGCTCTGGTCTAACTGCTGGGACTATAATGGCTTATGCTCTTGAACATAATGATGAAAAAGGAATATGCTTTTTCACTGATCTTCTTGTTGTGGGTGAGAACCAACAAACCTTTGATCTTGAAGGTGATAGTGGAAGCCTCATCATTTTGATGGGAGAGGATGATGAGAAACCACGGCCTATAGGGTTCATACGTGGTGGGACAGCTAATCGTGGGAGATTAAAGCTCAAAAGTGATCATGGTCCAGAGAACTGGACAAGTGGAGTTGATCTAGGTCGGCTGCTTGATTTATTGGAACTTGATCTTATCACAACCAGTGCAGGACTCCAAGGTTTGTGTTTTTCTTGACTTTGGACATAACAGTCTCATGTTTCCCTCTGACTCCCCCCCTCCAAAATTTATATGACAATCTGCTGACTTTTACTTTGGTTGTAAACTCTTTGTGAACAAAGAAGCGGTACAGAAGCAAAGGAGGGGTTTTGGAGCTGGTTTTGATTCTACCGTTGGAGACTCATCTCCTATAGAGTGCAGCCTGCCAAAGGATAAGAATGAGGAGATCTCTGAGGCTCTAGGTCAGAATATCCAACAACAACCTCGTCTTGGAAATGTTGAATTCCATGTAGACATGGTTGAGGTTGCAAACAATGTGAAGGAGTATCAGTTCATTCCAAATTTCAACGTGCCCCCCATGCATCACAACCAAGAAGTCAGCCATGAATCAAGGACAATTTCTCCACTGAGGGACTCATCAGATGAAGATCTCTGTGTTTCTTTGCACTTGGGGGATCGAGAACCTAAGAGGAAGCGCTCTGATCCAGCCTCAACTATAGAATCGCCAAAATAAGGACTGGTCTTCATCATTGAGGACCTGCCTGCCTCATCTTGATTGTCAAGCAGTCCCCGAGATATCTTGGTTTTGCACTCTGCAGCAATGGTTATGGATGGATGAATCGAAACTCCTAAAATCAGCAACAGATGGAAAGCTTACCATTTACTGTAGCAGCATGTGGAGAGTCAGTGACAAATTTGGACCGGCAAAGAAAATTTCATCTCGGGCAATCATCATCTGCTAGAATTCTTGTAGTGGTTCTGTGCAGAGGGGGCATTGACACAATTTGGTTGGTCCTGCAGTTCTACATTCTCAAAGCAACTCAAAAATGTTAACACTAAGGGTATGTACCATAGAAGACACGTCGAGGCCATAGTTCTTGTAATGCTTGGCAGTGCAAGCACCATTTTGAGCTTTAACATATTTAACTGATCCTTAGCATGATCTATTATTCAAATCATATTTTTGGAGTATAAGTTTATGTTTTATTCTAAGATCCAAAGTGTGTGCTTCCACTCCAGTGCGGCAATCTGGAAGTCATTGTGTAAAGATCAGCAATGCCATGCATGCTCATTTCTGCACTTCGTTGAGTTACAATGCAGTGTTCTCAACAAACCATAACAAGCCTTCTTCTAAAGCATGCAATTCATGTTTCACACCAGGGATAAGGGGAACAAACGAAAACAAGGGAGAGGAGAAAACGAACTTCGACGTGAGAGAAAAATGAGAGAGAGAATATCTCTTCTTTCTCAATCTCTCACTTCTATAGAGAGATTAAAATAATGGGTTAGGGAAGAAATTCTTCTTGTCTCTCTATCCAAACAAGAAATTTTAACTTGATGGAGCAAGAGATTTTAGCCTTCTCTCTGCATTTCTCTTGATCCGAAGGGAGGGGGAGTAAATAGAGATTGTTTGGGGGACTTTGAGAAGATTAAACAAACATTGCCTCCGGCCCAGTAGGGCATAGGCTTTAAGTTATTTTATTTTCTTTGTCAGCTTTAGCATCCAGTAATGCCTAAGACAAACACTTCTAATCATATTTAATGCATATTTTCTCCACTAAAGATGGTATCCCAAAGAGTTTTTTTTTTTTTTTTTCCCTGGAATACCCTTTTAAAAATTTAAATTTATGTAAATACCATCTTAAATTTATATTTATTTTTATACCATCATAAAATACTGTTTTTGCACAAATGCTCTTAATATAACGGTCCTTCTAACACCGTTAATAAAGACTATATTTATATTAATTAAAAATAAATTAAAATTTTAAAATTATTTTTTCATCCTCTATTATGATCGTTTTATAAATATTACGTATTTACTCTTTAAGAATATTTTAATTATTTTAATTTGAAATCTGTTAATTTTTAAATGGTGTTAGATAGCGTGGGTACATATGCAAAAATATTGATTAAAAAAAAAATAGAATAACAAAATAAGTATTTTATAAGGGTATATAGATAAATATCAATTTTGGAAGATTATTTATGTAAAATTCGATATTTAGAGGATATTCAGGCAAAAATAACCTATCATAAAACCAACTATAATTATGTTAATTAATGTTATTATCATGAAAATTTACGGACATACGTAATCTTTTCGAACTTTGTTAATTTTGTTACATGTAATTTTGGGCTTATACGGAATCCATTACGGAAATAGGCTTGGCCTACGCAGGCCCACTTACAAATCGACTCGACGATCGATCCCCTCCTGTCTTTTTTACATCCCTCCCTCGTCCTCTTTTTCCTCTCCCTCTGATGCCATCCTCGGCCTCGTCGCCACCGGCTGGCCGGCGCTCCTCCTCGCCCTTCTTCGCACGCCATTACTGACCTTTGGTCTCCCGTCCCTCGCCGTTCGCTGTCTCACCGCCCCGTTCCCCGCCGCTGTTCGAGCTCCGATCTCCCCGAAAACCTCTCCGATGCGAGCCTGGTATGGCCTCAAATCTCTGCCTTTATTCTCCCAGTCCGATCCTTTCCATTAAGATCTCGACGGGTTCCATTGGGTCTTTCTGGCAGTTTCGCCGTTATCTCGTTTCCGTGCACTTCTTTGCCATTCTAGGGTTTGTGAGGAGAAAGATTAGATGGCTTAGTTTGAGGGGAGCCTGGTCTTCTTCAATTGTTTAAGAACAACAAAATTTTGCGCCCTTGTTCCTGTAGGAAAACAAACCGGATCTTTTTCCCTACAAATGACGCATCTAGATTGAGTTCCTTGAATCAAAATTCTGCATTTATTTGCTAGCATCTATCAGTTTCCCGTATTTGATTTCTTTTTTTCGATAACAGTTTGGTGCAGCTAAAAGAGTTTTGATAATCTTGACAGACTTGTGCAATGGCAGGATCTGTTATGCCATCCCTCGGTCGTATAAGGCTCACTGATCTCATAGCCTCGGAGGGGCTTCCATCGGATTCTTACAAGATTTCTGTTTCGACCCTCACGCAATCCCTTGCTCAGTATTCAGCCGCAATCATTCAGTTGCCGCCTGCTGATGGTGCTCTTTTGAGGTCTGGTCTTGAATCGGCTCGTCTCTTTTTCCATCAGCGTCCGTACCCTCCTGCCGATATGGTTCATTCGAATGACTCCCGTGAGTGGTGCAAGACCTCCGGTTATTATGCAGATCCTCAGCTGTGGCAAGAAACATATGACTATAGGCCTGGTCTTACTCCGTCAGAGCCCGATGCTGGAATGGAGATTCCTCCTGCCGGTTTGCCTGACATATTTGCAGTGCTTGGCAAAGCTGCACGAGATATCTTGGATGCTATCAGCTTTTCTCTGAATTTACGTAGCTTTTCATTTGCTGAAGTGCTTGATAATATACCTTTAAGAACTAGGGAAATCTCTTCATCAGTTCTTTCAGTGTGCTGTCACTCGAGACCATCTTTCCAAGGAGCACATCACCATAATCTGACAGCACAGGAAGATGGGCAGTTGGTTATGTTCCCAGACCAAGAGAATCAGGTTGATAAGAGTTTGATTACTCTCGTCAAGTCAGATAGGGCAGGGTTGCATATAAAGGACTTCCAAGGGCGTTGGATACTGGTGGATGCGGATCTTGGCCCCCAAGATGCAATTGTCTACCCTGGACTTGCACTTTACCAGGCGACTGCTGGTTATGTCACCCCAGCCCAGCCCAGGACAGAGACAGGCAATTTGCAAGGTAACATGTTTGGTCGATGTTCTCTGGTGTTTAAGCTCATGGCGAGGTCCATGGCGAGTCTGAGCTGTTCAGAGATGAGAGCAGCTGGCCATGGCGTTGAAGCTCAGTTCCAGATTCCCATACCAGTGGATGATTTTATGCAGAGGCCACACTCTACTGATCAACTCTTCACTAAGCACAACTTCCCTAGTTATACGCTTCAAGCAGCCCAAGATGGTAGGTCAGCATTCTAGTATTCCTGTTTGTTACACCTTACTGCTACTATCATTTGGCTCCTCAACAAATGCACACAGCCTGTTAACATAATGATTAAATTCTAATTAGGGAACCTATATAGGTTCATGCATGCATGTATGCTAGAGCAGCAAGGTGCTTGTTCCCACCTACAATTGTCAAGTTTTTAGTTACTTTAAAAATAAATTGAGGCACTTTGGTCTTTGAACATGCCAAAAATTGTGATGATTAGATCATTTTTATGCGGTCATCTCATTGGTTAAAGGGCCAAAACACTTTTATATTAGAACTAGCCATTTAGTGGCCAAGAAGCAAATGTTTTAAAGATCCTTACCTTAGTAGTGGGAAAGCTCCACTTAGCGTGCCCCTCCTGCTTCAGAATCTATCTGAAAACTCATCCTCACACCCGCTTCCTAAATGTTTTCTTGTTCATTTTTTTTCTTTTAAAATGATTAGCTTCGCCTTATTCTCACCTAGATGGCAAAAGTGGCTCCATGCACCCACGTCCGCACCCACTTCAGGTCACTAAAGTTCTTACTGATGTATGGATGGTCAAAAGATGGACAGTGCTCAATGAGAAGATAAATTTTTATATTAATTTATGGTTCAAAGTTTCCGGGTCTGTTGAAGCCTTAAAGGTTGATGATCCTGTTTGGTCTACTAAAGTTTGGTGTAGAGTGCAAGGAAAGGTTGGAGTTATTGACGTTGGTAGACAATTGGTGATGTAAAGTGGTGAGTGGTGCGATTGTCAGCCAATCAAGGATTTTCATTTTTTTTCGTTATGGTAAATGATAATAGGTTTTGCTTGTTGTGGTAAAATGATGATAGGCTATGATTGGTCAACTGCACTTGCTCCCATTTTTGGGCAGACAATACGTGAAGAGCTAGTGATGCCCACTGCCATAATAGAGGGGAATATTACAAGTCACATTTTGTGGACGTTTCTTATCTGCATGTCTCTATACTTGTTCATGCTGATAATATCACTCCTTATTATTGGTAAAATACACTCAATTTTATATTGACCTCTTGTAACAAAATTTTCATCTGAATAACTCCTATTAAATGCTAAATTGACTTTTATATTCTTATTTGTGCATGTAGGAAACTTTCAAACTAGACTTGTTTAATCTCTCACACGTGATATTTGACCATCCTATTGACTATAAAGCATATGCTTAACTCGTAAGACTTGTTAGACATGTTTTATTCTTATGGCTTCTCTTGAGTTTTAATTAAGCATCTGATAGTGTACCATGTGAGATAAATTAATGGACATTAAGGAAGATAAATTTGCATAGGTGATACATTGATTCTATGGTTTATGTTTAGCATCAAAAGCAGTTGTGACGAGACAAGTCAATTCCTCATGACAAATGGACCTACCCAAAGTATTGGAACTAAGTCTTTGGTTCTTTACAGTATTTCTAAACGAATAAATTGTTGGTATGAGGAAGATAAACAATGGGATTTGTCAAGTGATATAATATTTGATCAATGAGATGATTACGATGGATGCTAAACTGGACTCATAAAATCCTTGGATAATAAAGGCCTAAGTATCAAGAAATGGTAGAAGGACATTTGAATAGTAACTTAATGGAAATAGGAATGAAAATAGGGCTATAGTCAAAAAATAAGGCCAAGAGATAGCACAATATAGTCCGTTTTCTTATCTTGGATTAATTGTACAAAGACAAAGGACGGTGGGGGACATATCCTTTAACTTGGTAAAGAGCAGTGAGGTGCCTTTCCTAGTGCATGCCTATCATGTTGACATAAGGGGAAACTTTCATGGACAACAATAAGAATTATAATTTTGCATTTTTAGGAGGGTCAGGATCAAGTTACCCTAAGTTTAACTCTTATAAAGTTACTTCTTTTTTGAATTTGATGACAAGGGTCCCACATAGATGATCCAAGCCACTGGGTGTGATCTATTACTTCTAAACTACTTACATACCAAATATTATATGATTTGGAGACCTCTCGGCCTAGGCATCAAGTGGTCAAAATATATATATTGTTTTATATTTAAACTGTCCAAGTTTTTACCATTTGATTCATAGGATGAGGGTCTCCAAATCACTTGTTTTTTTGGTATGTAAGGAGTTTAGAGGTAATAGATCACATCTAACGACTTAGATCATCGATGTGAGGGCTTTATCATCCAATTCAGAAAGGCATAAGTCTAGAAGAGTTACACCAAGTGTAATTTGAACTGACCCTTTTTGGGTTAGGATCAAGTTACACTCCGTGTAACTTTTATATAGTCACACCTTTTTTGAATTGGATGATGGGGGTCCCACATCGACAATCTGACCATTGAATGTAATCTACAATCTCTAAAATGCTTGCGCATAAAAATCATGTGAATTGGAGACTCCCAACCTAGGCATCAAGTAATCAAAAAACATTTCATATTAATTAAATTATCAAATTTTTGACCAATTAATGCATAGGCTAGGGATCTCCAAATTACATGATTTTTGATATGTAAGCAGTTTAGAGGTAGTAGATCTTATCCACCGGCTTAGATCATCGATGTGGGATCTCTATTGTCCAATTCAAAATATAGGTGTAACTCTATAAGAATTATATCAAGTGTACCTTGGACCTGACTCTTTTTAGAATGTTTAAAAGTTAAGAAGGCGAACCGAGAATGTTAAGATTTTGTGTCAGCCTTCACTAATCTGGAGGAGACTGCATTACTATGGTTGTGGTAATTTTGTGATAAATATATCTTAGAAGTTCTTAATAGACAATTATCAAAAACCTAAAATTTCCTAGGTAGATAGTGGCGTATCCAACCAGAATTGTATCACCAAAAGCAATGTGCTAGTAAATAGTCATATGTCCGTATCCTTGCTTATTTTAATCCAAGGGTTTAAACCTCGGTGTTGGGCCTCATGTCTATTTGCTCCTTCGACAATAGGCACTGGGATGGGATGATATGGTCAGGATGGACTAAAATAGTTACGAACAACAATAATAAAAAGGAAAAAATAAAATAGTCTGCGTCCCAATCTGTCCCGACCATCTTGATGCATTCCCAGCATCAGGATGCAACAGGGACAGTTGGGATATCCCAATTCAAGAGCGGTATTGTCCCATTCTGACGGGACCTAAATCCTTGTTTTAGTAAGTGTGTTATAATCCCAAATCCTTTTCTTATCTGGAATCTATGGCAATACTGTCTTATATTTAAGCGCGCGTGCATGCACATGCACGTGTCACTTTATCCCATCAAATAGCTTCTACAACTATGTTATTTCATATCAAGTGTTTGCAGTTGAAAGAGGATGTTCCTTGGCTATGCTTCATTGAGATTGATGGAAGATATGGATTTGGTGATTGTGGATTGCTTTGCTTCTTGCTGTAGCTTAGAAGATTCTTCCACTGTCGGCAATTTGTCTTGCTTTATGTTCATGCATTTTCTCCGGACAGCTTACATACCCTTAGTTTCCTGGGAAGTGCCAGACTTTTGCATACTAAATCAGCTGACCTTCGTTGCTTTAATGATAGTTGATTTTGCATTTGCCTGTAAAGTTATATGCTATTATTAAATTACCTTGTCATTCCTTTTTTTTTTCTGACAGTTAATGCCTGATGATATTTAGACTGGATTTTTATGAACTTGATAACTGTGTCAACTTGCTTTTGATTTTACCATTGAGTGTACTCATTCTTTGTTAATCCTGCATATAAGGTAGCTGAGTGGATGTATTGTAATTCCCATGTTCACTATTATAAATATCAAATTTAGCCTATCTGGCACACTTTTCTCATTCTAAAAGTTTAACTACTCTCTCATTCAGACTTTTTCTGTTTACGTTACTGTCCGGACAACTTAATATTTGTTTTGGTTGCTATGTAGGAAAGATATTCTGAAAACACATGCAAATATCCCACACATTTTCCTGTCCAAAGGAATATTTGTCAACATACTCTTCTTTTTTAAACAAAAAGATAATATTGAAGTTATCTTCTTTTTGTTTTGTTTTCTTATGTTTTAAAATATGGAAGTGTCATTGCAAAAGAAGAGTTCATTGATCTTTAACATCTCAATGGTTGACTAGATGAGAACCTGTGTGGGCGTGTGTTTAGTCCTAGTTCTACGTTGGTTATTTGTTGGGTAGATTTTGAGTACTTATATAAGATCAAGAAACCCAAATAATACCTTCCGGCTAGCCTTTTTGGGTGAGGTCTTAGGTTGTTACTAATGGTATCAAAGCAAACCTAGCTGATAACCTATATGGACTATGGGACACTGCAGCACAGATTCATTGGGGCTGACCACGGGTCGATCGTGGTGCTTGTGATTAGATTTTAATGGATTTGAACTCTTAGCCTAATGAGGACGTCAGAGTTTAAACGGGAAGAGTATGTGAGGACCTGTGCGGATGTGTGTTTAGTCCCACATCGCTTATTCGCTGGGTCCATCTTGGATACTTATATAGAATCAAGGAACCCAAATAATACCTTCCGGCCAGCCATTTTGGGTGGAGTCCCGGGTTGTTACAAAAACATTGGTAAACGTGTTCTTTGATGGGTGAAATTCTTATGATTGTCCTGTTTTACTCGTAGGGCAAGAGATATCTATGAAGTCTCGTATCCTAATTGGGAAATTTATGCCTTGAAAGTAGTAGGACTGCATTGTTGGTCCTTATTAGCCAGTCAAAGCAGATCATATACCTTTTGTGTTAGAGCTCACCATGTATGGTCCCCTTGGACTGGCACATTATTTTTGATCTGGCTGCTGTCTGAGATATCACATTTGTTTTTGCTGACAACTTAATATCTGACATTTTCTATCACTTCATGCTTTCTAAGTTGGCAATTGTGACATAAAAATTGCACTTTCGTTCCATCAATTAATGTTCTAAGTTGAGTCAGTTGATTGCATTTGTAAAACCCCCATCCTGGTTTTGTTATTGCATTTGTTGCTCCGCTGGGTTTATTTTCTCAAGTTTCTGTTATGACTTGAATCTTTGGAATATTGGATGCAGCATCTTTGAAACCTCTGATGAAGAGGAGGAAGAACTATGCTAGATGCAAGCCGCTGCCCCCGTCGAAGAGACTTCGTCTCGAAGCGCAGAGAGTCCTGAAGGAGAGGGTTCAGGAAATTGCAGACAAGAAGGGCATCAAGCTGAGATTCTGTAATCTCAAGGAATGTGAGGGCCACATACAGTCGCTGGACAGCCCATGTGGGAATATAAGAATGGAGATAGGATGGCCACCTGGGGTTCCCTTTGTTCATCCTCATGACCTTCCCAACAAGGCAAAACTTGGCTTTCTCGAAGCTTACGAGCCTGGTTGGACGGCCTCTCAGCAAGATATGGAGTTAAGTCTTATCGAACCTGGACAGGCCAGTCAACAGTTGGTCAACTGTAACTCTCTCATTCATATTTCTGAGTGCATGCTTGTTATCCATAGATACACTAGTCTTCACATTCATGCATATTCGTCCGTGCTTGAAAAAAAGAAGATAAAAAGAAAAATGCTTTCTAAATTCTGGGGTGGTGTTTGTTTGGATACATCATGAAAGGTCAAATATGTCTGCTTGTCCTTTTTGATAACTGTCCTCCTGATACTCCCATTTTGCTTGTCATTAGGTACTATCTTCTGATTCAATCTCATGAAAAGTACATAATAATGTTTTAGAAACAATTCAAATGCAACTGATGGATATTTCCAGTCTAGCACTCATCTCCAGGGCTTTGGATGTGTAACAGAGTCAACAAACAAGCCTATGAATTTAAATGCATCATTTTTATCTGGCTACTAACAGAAGTTGCATTTGGACATTTTGTCTTCTGCAGGAATCAATCTCCATAACTTTTGATATTTGGCCATCCTCTGTCAGCTTGTGACTTCACAAACTCTGCCAACAGCTTGATCTCATCCTCCTGCAGCCGGGGTCCAAATGTGCATTGACCTTTTGGAGTACATTTCTCTCCAAATCCCTGAAGACAACAGCAGACTCTGTTTATTTACTTGCAGTTTCTATCAACAGCTTGATTTGTTTGTAAATAATGGAATCAGTAAGGTCTACTTGCCGGCATTCTTCCCTTCCCATAGTATGTGATGTTGTATATACCCTCCTCCGTGGCAACACCATTCCTGCTTGGAATTGCGCCAGTTTTATCTGTCAATCATAGCCTATCTCTGATTTGAAAGATGTTATCAGAGGAGCAATGGCTAGCTATACCTTTCTAGATCCTTCATGAAGAGAGTGGCACCCTGGAAAGCAAGTCAGGTGGGAAAGGGCTCATGAGGAAGATAAAAATCAAAATAAGTTGTTTATTCTGTGGTATTGAAATGGAGTTACAGTGACTCACAGGTTGCAATATGTTCCCTCCCATGTCATGGCAGCCAATGCAGGCTTTTTGAAACAAGGCTCTGCCCTCGGATATAGGCTGACTGAAGGATACTGCAGAAATCCCAAAGTAGCTTGCAAAGGCTTTGATTGTATGATGTACATATAAATTGTGCATCTTCCTATCCCCCAAAAGATGTTTATTATGCTTTTTCTGATTTTTTTTGATAGCTACAGTGTAAATTGAATTGTGTTTATGTGAATTTCCGGAGTTCTTTTTGTATACCTTGCAATTATAGAATAAAACTTTAAATTGCATACACTACATATGGCCATTCAGTAGGAAAAAAAGAAATGCAGTCTGGAATATGTGTGGGTAAAAAAATGAGAATTTCAGCCATGGGATGAATGAGAATACCACAGAATGAATAGGGGCGACAGAGATCAGGTGCATCAAGAAGTTTTTTGAATGGAAAACGTTTGTGTCCATCAAACACATTATTTGTTTTCGGATGTTAAAAATAAAACAAACAATCAATAAAAGTAAAAGTGAAAAATTGAAAATGACATCAAATAAAATCTTAGCTATTTCTCTTGTTAAAAATGTTCAACAAAATTTATGTAGTATAGCCCCATAAAACAAATGCTGAACTCCGGCAAACCATCTATTCGATTTTTTCCCCATGACTCTCTCCTTTGTTGAAATAGATTTTTTTTTTTCCCCAAACCAATGCTCCATCCATCAGATAGAAATCAAATTCTAATTTTGTAATACATACAAGAGCAAGAGGGCTATTGTGGGAAACACGAGACGGCCCTCACCTGGAGGAGCAGCGAGGCTGGGAGCGGATAAGGTGAGGATAGCAGACATCAGAGGAGAGACCAAACTCTCTGCAACCCTGACGGTTCTCTTCTGGAGGTGGTGTTGGTCGCATGGGTTCTCTTCCTTCCTCAGACATCCCTGCTCAAATGCCATGGAACACCCCACCACTATCAGATGCGTGATAATGCTGTTAAGAGCTCCAGTTGAAAGCTCATACAGGAACAAAATTCGCTTTACCTTCGTGGTGAAGCAGTGGATACTCTTGTTTAACGAAATCAAACGGAGGGGCTCCATTCGTTCTCTTGACAGGGTGCCTACTCTGTTTTTTCGTGCGTGCGTGCGTGCGTGCGTGTGTGAGAGCGAGGAAAATGGCCGCAGAGAGTGCTCCAACAACAACAGCTCGATGCAATTGGCTCCGCTGGCCTATGGTATTCCAATGGAAAAAATAAAGATGGGATCGCGCTTTCTTTTTAATTTTTGGTGGGTCGGCTGCTCAAAATGTTCTCATTTGAGCACAGCCAGTTGCATCACTATCAAGAAGACTACAGAAAGCAATAAAAATTAAAGACTGCAGGGTCCACAGAAACTCTCCAAAATGCTGAGCAGCGAAGGAGGCGACCCAATCAGCAGCTTGGTTCGCCTTCCGAAGGACGTGCCTAACCTGAGTGGCCCGACACTCTCGTAGCATCCGTCGCACGTCGCACAAAAGTAGGTGCTCCACCCCTTCCCATCTCTCCACTTGAAGACGATCGATCAAGACGGCTGAATTCCCCTCCAAAATGATCGTATCAGCCTCCAATACATGTCTCGCATAGGATAGCTCCTCCCATGCAACTTTGAGCTCTGCCCCAAATGACGAGGCCACAACGGAACAATAACCCCCCGCAGCAATCAGCCTGGCGCTATGGTCTCTGATCACAAATGCTACACCTGCCCAATCACCAGTGGCGGGCAAGCTCCCATCGAAATTCACCTTAAGATGAGGTGGGGGCTCCCAAGAGATAAGAACAAACCTGGGCACTATAGAAGCGGAGGGGGGGGGGGGTCCCAAATGTCCCTAGCCATCACCGGTGAATCTTGCTCCAACGACTCAATAACCTCCATTGCCTGATGAAGAGTCCGCTTAACAACAGACCTCAGTGGGGCCCTCCTATCCTCAAAAACTTTGGTATTCCTATCTAACTAAATATGATAAGCCAAATAAACAGCAGCAATTCCCCACCGCACAGTGCTCGGTGCCTGTACCGTAGACCTCACCTACCGCAGAAAGTCCCCTACCACAAAATCGGATCCCGGAAAGGGGAATGATGCCCTCCTCCAAACCCTGGCTGCTCGTGGGCACTCAAACAAAACATGACAGATGGAGGAATCCTAACCCCTCTCCTGGCCAACATACTCCTCGTCGATAAGCAGTCCCAGACCACCTTCCAGATAAATAGTGCCACTCGTGGGTGAACCCGCATCCTCTAGATCCAACTCCCATCACAACTCCTCACCCTCTCACCCCTCACCACAACCTGGATATCAGCCGACCTCACCCTAGCAGACCCAGTCGCCGCCCACACCTATCTATCCTGTCCATCATGAGGTATTGGAATGGCAAGAACCCTCTCCGCAAGCTGTACCCCGAAGCCTCTCGGATCAAGACCTCGTCACACCTGCCCCCTTCGGGAGCCATCAAGTCACGAACTCTGAGCCCCGCCAGTCTCGCAGAGTCAACCATCATCGGCATCCTACTCAGCGGTAGCTCCGCCAGCCATCTATCCTCCAAAATGTCAATGGACTGTCCATCATCAACCATCCACCTGATCGCCGGTAGCACCACCTGGGCGGAGGAACAGATCTCCTGCTAAATGCATGAACACTGACGCTCGGCCCGAAGCTCCACTCTGGTAAGGAGAGCACCATACTTAGCCCTCATCAGGGCGCTCCACAAAGATAATCCTAGCAGCACGCCACGCAGCTAGGACCTCACGCCTCGCTCGTAGTGACAGGACCCCTAGCCCACCATGTCTGAGCGGCTGACAGACAACCTCCCATGCCACCAGATGAATGCCACTCCTCTCCTCTCGTCTGCCCCTCATGAAATCCCTGAACAGCTGCTCCATAGACCTCAATAGAGACATCGACACTTGTGTACTCGCCAACAAATACACCGGAATTGAACTCAGAACTGACCGCACTAGGATGATGCGCCCCATCATGGATAGAGCATCCACCTGGCAGCCCTCCAATTTGCGTCGAATGCTCAACTCAACCTCGGAGCAGTCACTGCGTCGAAGACGTTGGCCCGTAATGGGAACCCCAAGGTACCTCATGGAACCCTCCTGCTCATCCACGCCTAGAATCTCTCTGATAGAAGTCTTGATCTGTGGGGGGGTCCTCGGGCTAAAACAGATGGCAAACTTACCCCTGTTTACAAGCTGACCTAAAGCAGAACAATAATTATCCAGGATATCCTGGATCACCCTCGCAGCTCGACGAGTCGCTCGTGCCAACAATAGACAATCATCAGATAGAAGTCTTGATCTGTGGGGTCGC